>NC_057803.1:605230873-605894728 GCF_018294505.1 Triticum aestivum
AGTTGGTGAAATCCAAACGACACAAGCATCTGATAAAGCAAACCCAAGGATTCATGAATTTATTTTTGATGTCAATCCTCACTTAACATATACTTTATTAATTGAACATCTAGAACCAGACCAGCTTTGGTGCACAGACAAGTTTTATCAAGATCATGCAGCGTGTCGAAGTAGTGTCCCTTTGTGCGGGTATGGTGATCTAATCGTGTATGATGTGATTCCTATGCATATGCATGTGTATTCTATACTGTTGGGAAAACCCTGGACGGACAAGAGATAATTAACATATCATTATGATGGTGAATTTTCTTTTGTACGAAAGGCTCGACTTATAACACTTGATTCATATACCCTGGAGCGATACATGCCAGATTGCCAAAGGCGTGATCATGCTCAGGAAGCAATTGATGTGAAGGTACTCAATGACCAAGAGGAAGCAGACGTGGACATTCAACATGCTGAATTTTTAGCCTCGACAGTTTCTGCGGATGCATATGCTGAGAAGATAGACTTGAAACCGAGGACGGTTGCGTTTCAAGGGGGAGAGGATGATATGGCCAACACTAGTTCTATTTGTACCGTCGACAACCATGACATACAAGACGCTGGTCTGGTTCAAGTTAAGGCAGTTTTGCTAGTCACTGTTTGCGATAATGTGAGGCGTCTTGATCAGAAGAAAACGGAGGTTGAATTAGAATCACAATTTGCTCTTGTGCCAAAATACACAATGCATGCTTGGATATTAGAAAAAGAAAAAAGAAAAATTCTAACACATACACGTTTGAGCAAGGCATACGTCAACTAGGTTGTTTCTTTTGGTTGCCACGTCCACATCAAGAGTATACATGGACAAGATACCTTTTGATTGAGACTAACAGAAGAATCCTAATTGGTTACTAATTCTCATGATCAAGACCATCGGAGATTTATGTGTACGTGAGCTGGTTTAAATGGTGGGATTTGCTCTCCTTGAGAAACAATGGATAGGGGCTGCCAGGAAATTATGTTTAATTACTTTAAGTAATTAAATTTTAATGATTACTTGCTAAGTTAAAGCTTGTGCTCAGATTACTTCGTAGGTGTTGGTCGAGAGTTAGAGATAAAGAAGTTTTTGTTTGGTCTGACTTATTAAGCAAGTTTGAGTCGGCAAGCTGTACTAGTATATATAGTTATGGTACCCTGTATGTAAAAGCAGGTTATATTTTGGAGTTTAGATAGCGTCGTGTACCGACCATGAAGCGGCCATCTTCGGGTGTCGCTGTTATTTATTCTCTATAAATTTTCGGTGTGGAAGTTACACTTGGCTCGAGGTCTGTCATTTCCGACGGGTTGCGTGCTGGTTAAGACTACTTAGGAGGGAGGTTCTCCATGTGTCGAGGGATTGTCCGTTGGTTGTCGTTACCCCATCTTTGGGTTACATGTAATGCTCGCGTAATTGGGAGATTTTATTAGCTGAATTCAGAGGAGTACATTGTATCGTGAAAGATAAGGCCAAATCAGAAGCACGACAATGTTGTGCTTTCATCGGTTGGTATTTGGATCAAAGGTTGTCCACGGTAAACTAGTTTTCTTCCCCTAACGATTGATATTTTTATTTATCATGAGGAAAGATTGTAGTTCGCAAAAAGGTGATGGCGATGAAGAGGGATCCATTGCATGCCTTGCCTTGGTACCATTGCTTTATGTGTGTGTGTGTCGAACCAGCTAGTTGTGCCGTGTTAATGAATTGCTATTCCAATATGAATTTGGCGAGTAAGACTATAATTGATGCTTTGAACTTGCCGTTGATTGAACATCCAGAACTATACGAGCTTTGGTGGACGGACAAGTTTGATTAAGATCATGCATCGTGTCGAAGTAGTTTCCTTTTATGCAGATATGGTGATTTGTCGTGTGTGATGTGATTCCTATGCATATGCATGGGTGTTCTATACTGTTGGGAAAACCCTGGATGGAAAGGAGACAATTAACTTATCATTATGTTGGTGAATTTTTTTTTGTACGAAAGGCTCAACTTATACTACTTGACTCATATACCCTGGAGCGATACATGGCAGATCGCCAAAGGCGTGATCATGCTCAGAAAGAAATTGATGTGAAGGTACTCAATGACCAAGAGGAAGCAGACGTGGACATTCAACATGCTGAATTTTTGGCCTTGACAGTTTCTGCGGATGCATATGCTGAGAAGATAGACATGAAACTGAGGACGGTTTCGTTTCAAGTGGGAGAGGATGATGTGGACAACACTAGTTCTATTCGTACCATCGACAACCATGACATGCAAGACGTTGGTCTGCTTCAAATTAAGGCAGTTTCGCTCGTCACTGTTTGCGATAACGTGAGGCGTCTTGATAAGGAGACAACGAAGGTTGAATTAGAATCAAAATTTGCTGATGTGCCAAAATACACAATGCATGCTTGGATATTAGAAAAAAAAAAGAAAATAATTCCAACACATACACGATTCGATCAAGGCATGCGTCAACTAAGTTGTTTCTTTTGGTTGCCACGTCCACATCAAGAGTATACATGGACAAGATACCTTTTGATTGAGACTAACAGAAGAATCCTAATTGGTTATTACTTCTCATGATCAAGGCCATCAGAGATTTATGTGTACGTGACCTGGTTTAAATGGTGGGATTTGCTCTCCTTGAGAAACATTGGATGGGTGCTGCCAGGAAATTATGTTTAATTAATTTAAGTAATTAAATTTTAATGATTACTTGCTAAGTTAAGGCTTGTGATCAGATTTACTTCCTTAGGTTTAGGTCGAGAGTTAGAGATAAAGAAATTTTTGTTTAGTCGACTTATTAGGCAAGTTTAAGTCGGCTAGCTGTACTGTTATATATAGTCATGGCACCCTCTTTGTAAAAGCAGGTTATACTTTGGAGTTTAGACAGCGTCGTGTATCGACCAGGAAGCGGCCGTCTTCGAGTGTCGCTGTTATTTATGTTGTATAAATTTTCAGTATGGAAGTTACACTTGGCTCGAGGTCTGTCGTTTCTGACGGGTTGCGTGCTGGTTACGTCTACTTCAGCGGGAGGTTCTTTGTGTGTCGAGGGATTGTCCGTTGGTTGTCGTTACCCCATCTTCCAATTACATGTACTGCTCACGTAATTGGGAGATTTTATCATCTGAATTCAGAGGAGTACATTGTATCATGAAAGATCGGGCCAAATCAGTAGCACGACAAGGTTGTGCTTTCAATCAGTTGGTATTTGGAGCAAAGGTTGTCCACGGTAAAATTGTTTTCTTCCACTTACAAGTGATATTTTTATTTAACATAAGGAAAGATTGTAGTTCGCAAAAGGTGATGGCGATGGAGAAGGATCCATTGTGTGCCTTGCCTTGGTACCAATGCTTTATGCGTGTGCGTGTCGGACCAGCTAGTTGTGCCATCTTAATGAATTTCTATTCCAGTATGAATTTGGTGAGTAAGACTGTAGTTGATGCTTGGAACTTGTCGTTGACTGAACATCCAGAACCATACGAGCTTTGGTGGACAGACAAGTTTTTTCAAGATCATGCATCGCGTCGAAGTATTTTCCCTTTATGTGGATATGGTGATCTAGTCGTGTATGATGTGATTCCTATGCATATGCATGTGTGTTCTATACTGTTGGGAAAACCCTCGACGGACAGGAGACAATTAACTTATCATTATGATGGTGAATTTTTTTTTGTATGAAAGGCTTGACGTATACTACTTAACTCATATACCCTGGAACAATATATGGCAGATCGCCAAAGGCGTGATCATGCTCAGGAAGCAATTGATGTGAAGGTACTCAATGACCAAGAGGAAGCAGATGTGGACATTCAATATGCTGATTTTTTGGCCTGGACAGTTTCTGCGGATGCATATGCTGAGAAGATAGACTTAAAACCGAGGACGGTTTCATTTCAAGGGGGAGAGGATGATATGGATAACACTAGTTCTATTTGTACTGTCGACAACCATGACTTATAAGACGTTGGTCTGGTTCAAGTTAAGGCAGTTTCGCTCGTGATAACGTGAGGCGTCTTGATTAGGAGAAAATGAAGGTTGAATTAGAATCAAAATTTGCTGCTGTGCCAAAATACACAATGCATGCTTGGATATTAGAAAAATAAATAAAATAATTCCAACACATACACATTTGATCAAGGCATGCGTCAACTAGGTTGTTTTTTTTAGGAAAAGGAAATCTCATTAAAACACATAAGCTGGGTTACAATCAGAGTTAATTACATGCATCAAACCCTGTGGCACATCAGCTAGAATACAAAAATCACCATTCACTCTAGCAAAGGCAGCTAGCTCATGTGCGGCCACATTGCATTCTCTGTAGATTTTGGATACTGTGCATGATTCAAACTCTCTGAACATTTCCTTCACTTTCACATAGCAGGCCCACCAACTGGCTCTATTAGTGTTGCAATCATTCACAGCAGTTACTACAGCGGAACAATCTGATTCAAAAATCACATTGTTCAAAGCTAATCTGTGTGCCTGGGTGAGGCCAAACAACAAGGCCTGAGCTTCAGCTTCCTCAGCTTCAGTACATCCATGAAAGCAGCAGCCCGCTGAGAAGACCACCGCACCCGAACTATCTCTGCCAATAGCTCCGAGCGCAGCTAAACCAGAAGCTGGTATGAAAGAAGCATCGACGTTAACTTTTATGTGATTTCCAGAAGGCTTTGCCCATCTAATAGCATGTCGAGGATGACTCGTATGCTGCATTTGAATTTCATGCATTTTCTGCTTTCCTTTGGCATCATTTGCAATCAGATTTGGGGCTGATAAACACTCCCTATAGCTTTTCAAGAAACTCACTGAATCCCAAACAGTAGCCTTGCCTTTGTTATGAATTACGTCATCTCTTAGGTGCCATGCCCTCCACAGCACAAGCATAAACTTCTCCTTCATCTCGCCAGGGCATAAGCTCAAGTTTTGCAATAGCCAATCAGGGGAGAAAAGCAAGAGCGACTTAACTTCAGGTAGTTTCCAAATTTTACACATTTCCTCTCAAAGTGCTCTCTGTTTTGTGCATGTTACAGTAGCATGGTGAGCATTTTCAACAGCACTTCCATAAATATTGCAGGTACCATCCAGCTCAAGTGTCCTCTTGTGCTTATTTTCCTTTGGTTGTTTCTTTTGGTTGTGACGTCCACAACAAGAGTATACATGGACAGGATACTTTTTGATTGAGACTAATGGAAGAAGCCTTATTGGTTACTACTTCTCATTATCAAGGCCGCCGGAGATTTATGTGTGCGTGATCAGGTTTAAATGGTGGGGTTTGCTGCTCTTGAGAAACATTGGATCGGGGCGGCCGGCCAGGAAATCGTGTTTGATTACTTTAAGTATTTAAATTTTAATGATTACTTGCTAAGTTAAAGCTTGGGATAAGATTTACTTCCTTAGGTGGTGGTCGAGACTTAGAGATAAAGAAGTTTTTGTTTGGTCGACTTATTAGGCAAGTTTGAGTCGGCTAGCGGTACTGGTATATATAGTCATGGTACCCTCTTTGTAAAAGCAGGTTATATTTTGGAATTTGGACAACGTCGTGTTTCGATCATGAAGCGGCCGTCTTCAAGTGCCGTTGTTATTTATTTTGTATAAATTTTCTGTGTGAAAGTTACACTTCGCTAGAGGTCTATCGTTTCCGACGGGTTGCGTGCTGGCTACGTCTACTTTGACGGCAGGTTCTTCATGCGTCGAGGGATTGTCCATTGGTTGTCGTTACCCCATCTTCAGATTATGTGTATTGCTCGTGTAATTAGGAGATTTTATCAACTGAATTCAAAGGAGTTCATCGTACCGTGAAAGATAAGGCCAAATCAGTAGCACGACGAGGTTGTGCTTTCATCAGTCGGTATTCAGAGCAAAGGTTGTTCACGGTAAAATTGTTTTTTCCAGATACCATTGGTATTTTTGGCCTCGATAGTTTATGCAGATGCATATGCTGGGGAGATAGACTTGAAACCAAGGACGGATTCGTTTCAAGGGGGAGAGGATGATATGACCAACACTAGTTCTATTTGTACCGTCCACCACCATGACATACACGACGTTGGTCTGGTTTAAGTTGAGGCAGTTTCGCTCGTCACTGTTTGCGATAACGTGAGGCGTTTTGATCAGGAGAAAATGAAGGTTGGATTAGAATCACAATTTTCTTCTATATCAAAATACACAATGCATGCTTGGATATTAGAGAAGGAAGAAAATAATTCCAACACATACATGTTTGATCAAGGCATGCGTCAACTTGGTTGTATCTTTTGGTTGCCACGTACACAACAAGACTATACATGGATGTGATACCTTTTGATTGAGACTAACGGAAGTATCCTAGTCGGTTACTACTTCTTACGATCAAGGCCGCCGGAGATATATGTATACGTGAGCAGGTTTAAATGGTGGCATTTGCTGTCCTTGAGAAACATGGGATGGGGCTGCGAGGAAATTGTGTTTAATTACTTTAAATATATAAATTGTAATGATTACTTGCTAAGTTAAAGCTTGTGATCAGATTTACTTCCTTAGGTGTTGGTCGAGAGTTAGATATAAACAAATTTTTGTTTGGTCTAACTTATTACGCAAGTTCGAGTCGGCTAGCTGTACTGGTATATATAGTAATGGTAGGCTCTTTGTAGAAGGATGTTATATTTTTTGAGTTTAGATAACGTCGTGTATCGACCATAAAGCGGCCGTCTTCGGGTGTCGCTGTTATTTATTTTGTATAAATTTTCTGTGTGAAAGTTACACTTCGCTCAAGGTCTGTCATTTCCGATGGGGTGCGTGCTTGTTACGTCTACTTCAACAGGAGGTTCTTCGTGTGTCAAGAGATTGTCCATTGGTTTTCATTATCACATCTTCCGGTTACCTGTACAACTCGCGTAATTGGGATATTTTACCAGCTGAATTCAGAGGAGGTCAATGTATCTTGAAAGATCGGGCCAAATCAGTAGCACGGCGAGGTTGTGCTTTCATCAGTTGGTATTCAGAACAAAGGTTGTTCACGGTAAAGTTATTTTCTTCCAGTTACGGTAGATATTTTTATTTATCATGAGGAAAGATTGTAGTTCGCAAATGGAGATGGCAATGAAGAAGGATCCATTGCGTGCCTTGCCTTGGTACCAATGCTTTATGCGTGTGCATGTCGGAGTTTTATCAAGATCATGCATCGCGTCGAAGTAGTTTCCCTTTATGTGGATATGATGATCTAGTTGTGTGTGATGTGCTTCCTATGCATATGCATGTGTGTTCTATATTGTTGGAAAAATCATGGACGGACAGGAGACAATTAACTTATCATTATGATGGTGAATTTTCTTTTGTACAAAAGGGTCGACTTCCCTCGAGGTATGTCGTTTCTCATGAGTTGCATGCTGGTTACGTCTACTTGGGTGGGAGGTTCTTGTGTCGAGGGATTGTCCATTGGTTCCCGTTACCCCATCTTTGGGTTATGTGTACTGCTCGCGTAATTGGGAGATTTTATCAGCTAAATTCGGAGGAGTTCATTGTATCGTGAAAGATCGGGCCAAATTAGTAGCATGATGAGGTTGTGCTTTCATTAGATGGGGACCAGAGGAGACTTTGGTCGGCTGGTTCAGCCCAACATCTGCGGCGGCTCTTGATGTCATTACCCTCCTTGTAGGCGAAGCCGAGGTCCCTCCTATCCAGCCCCGACCACCTCCCGGACGAGAGTCCAAAATTTGTCTTGGATTGGGCACCGGCGGCCTGGACGTCGTATCCCTCCATGAGGGCGCCATCTTGCGAGGCTTGGGTGTTCGGGGGAAAGTTGCTATGGGTGGTGGAACCTGCATGGCAAGGGCTCCATCGGCGGCGGTGGTGTGGAGGTTGGCAGGTGAAGCGGCGTCGGATATACCGTGTCTACAATAGTGGATCTTGGCGGCATGGTGCAGCCAAGTCTCGGCGACATATGCGTCTGAATGGACGAGCGCAAGGCGGTAGCGCTGTTCGTCGCCGTGGTGGCATCGACAGATGGCCGGCCTGGTAAGGATGATGCACGATCTCTTTTCTGGACATGGGTCAGCGGTTCGATGGTGGTGGCGGCTTCTAAAACATGTGTGTGTGGTGTACGCGTTAGATTTGCTGCACCGAGTGTAGGCTCCTTATATGTCATGCGGGCAGATCGGTGGTGACCTCAGTTCTAAATGGTGGGAGAGAGGGCACTCCATATTGTCGAGTTGTTAGGTGTAAGTGGTGGCTTCGGATGACTTGATGTATATTCTTGTCAGATCTTTGTTGAATAATTAATAAAGATGACTGTATGCACCGACTGATGGAGAGGCCGGGGATTTAAATCACCTTTCTGAGTAAAAAATGTCACTAATAGAAGGCAATTTTCGGGAACCTCCATAGGTTGGCGTGCGCTCCGCGTTCAGCTATCAGTGTTGGCCATCTTGACCTTTTTCACGGAATATTTTGGACTCAGACTGGCCATAGTGGGAGTAACTTCAAGAGTAACATCGATTCCAACTTAGCAAATTTGCCTATGTGACAACGAGTTAATATGTAGATGGGTAAATTGAGTAACTTAGCTAGTTACTGTAACATCACATATCCCAAGACAGTACGAGTCTATAACCTAATAAATGAAGCCTTGCACGACATCACACATATGTTACTACCCATTATAGAGGTACTACATCCGTCCTAGTTTATTGGTCCCTATTGTATTCTTTGCCGAATTTTGACCATAAATTTAACAAACAAAAAAGTTCATGCATGTCATAAAAAAATATATCATTAAGAACTATGTTTAGATACGAATCGAATGATATAATTTTTGTTTGACATGCACTAACATTTTGCCAGTCAAATCTTTGATCAAAATTTAGTACAAATTATTAAAGGAGCCAATAAACCAGGACAGAGGTAGTAGTAACATAGCCTAGAATAGCGTGTATGTTATGGCTAGTCTCATTCATAGGAGCAGACTTTGCCATCCAGATCCAAGAAGGATGGTGCGCACGCCTATAAATACCTATCTACTCCAGCTAGGAGTTCGATCTAACACAACCATCATATCCATATCCAGCCCAACAAATGGCGCCTCTCAAGGTGACTGCTGCCGTCTGTGTCGTGCTGGTCCTGATGATCCAGCTACAGGTGCCAACGGTCGCGCAGGACATACCATGCGACGAGTGCGAGCCGGGATGCGGCCAGGCTTGCAATGCGCAGCGCCCCTACTTCTGCAACAGCTTTTGCAACATCTTTCCCACCCTGTGCAACTACTGCTTCCTCATCCAATCCGACTTGTGCGTGCCCGGGTGCACAAACCTCTGCAGGATCAACTGCGTGTGATCGACCATGCAGGAACACATCGACATGAGTGGACTCCAGAGTGTCGATGAGCATGCCTGCGTTGCCATTGTTATATTTGCTGCTCTATGTGCAATAAGTCAATGCCGGTCAGGCTGCATGCATGTATTGCATGCGAGTGCCTTGACTTAGCATTTGATACTGTGTTTAATTTGCTACTATTCCCTTCACTACAGCATATTACATATTACTACGTTGTGCATCCAATGCATTTATATTGTACGCCCACCATTTGGTTATGAATAAGACTCGTTTGGAATATCACATATCTACCAAAGCAAAGTTCAGGTTGCACCTACTTGTGTATAGTTTATTTGCAAAGGTCAAATGTTCTCTTGTTTGGAAGAAACAAAAAGAAGAATTTTTCATATAAGGATAACACGAATCTTGACACAAACCGAATGGTTTAGATAGAGGGTACGCTAGTATGAGGGTACTAAAAATCCACACTCGAAGTATTCCTATATGCATATCATATAATTATCGTTTCGACCAAGTGTTTGGTTGTATATGTAAATCGCGTAACTCCCACGATAACCCACGTAGCCCATTTAAAGATAAAGAAGAGAATTATTCTACGATCTTTACTTGTGTTGTAGGTAAGTTACCTTTTTAGTATATATGATTCCTATTAAATCTATTAGGATATGTAATTGTTAGAGTACCTCTATGGATTCACTCCTCTCAAACATCAATTTGGGCTACAAGAATTTATACTGGGGAATTGCTCATAGAAGTCCAAGAAACCGAGGTGGAAGAGGGGTGGAAGAAAGGTAGGAGAAGCCAGGGGAGCCGCCAGTGACGTGATCCTACGTGGATTCCTTCTTCGTTGCTTCCTCACCGATACTTGTAGCTCGTAGCAGCCTGTGATGCTCAGCCCAAGTATATGTATGGGCTAGGGGAGGTCCCTGACATCCCCCTCCTTGAAATGCACCTTGACCACAAGCCGACGCACTGAAGACCACCCGGTAAACATATATATGGGCTAGTAATTCATGCAGTATGTGCGGCTTCTACTAACGCACTATGTGTTGAACATCGACCAACACTCTTTTCACTCCTAAACAATCCGTGAAACCATTAATTATGTGTTATGAGTGACATATATATGTTTATTGTTATAATGCACTTGTTATTTTTTTTATAACTACTACTTTTTACTGGTAAGACATCATTGTAATGTGGTGTCTTTATGTGTTGTATGTGGATCAATGTTAAAATTAGAATTTATGTATCCTATTACTAAACAGTAAGACTCAGCTAGCTAGGAGCCCCCACAGTGTTTTGACGCTCTCGGCCGTCGGATGGCCAAACGTACGATCTAGATCAGCTTTTGGTCATCCCGACGTCGCTCAGGCGCTCCAGGCACCGTTTCGCGGGCTGCTGCTCCATAGAACGAGCTCCGTCGAAAGCCCATTCGCATAATAGGCCAGGTCGGCCCTAACCCTCCAGACCGCTCTTCTTAATTTGTTCATCGTCCGCGATGCGCCGCCACCGTCCTCCCGGACTCCGTCCCATAGGCCAGCTTCTGCAGCGCATCTGCCTTGGCGAGTCCGCGTCAGTGCCATCCTATATATCGACCTTCTGTGTGCGACAGCCGACAGCCTCTATCCGTTCTCCTCGTTCCCTCTCCCGTAGCCACCGTCGCTGAGGTCTCGCCACATCGCCACTCAATCGACGCAGGTGAGCACCATGGAGTTCTTAGCAGTCACGGGGTACAGTTCAGGAGGAGATCCTTTATGGGGTGCAACCTATCCTCGACCAGACGTACCCATCTGGTGGCCGCGACATACCAGGATAACCGTATGGTGATATGTTCATGTGTCTTCGTGGGTTCCTGGAAAAAGCTCTCTGTACCACTGAATAATTTGCTACAGTACTGCATTCAGTTCCTTCCCCTCTTCTTTGTCTTCAGATATTGAAGCAAGAAACAAAAACAGTCCACAAATTAACTGCTTGTTCCAACGTAGTTTCATTTGCTTCTACAGGGGGGAGAGCATTTTCCTGTTGAATGAATCCTACAATTTCCTTATCTGGTCTGGAGGGTTGATTCAACTTATAAAGTACGGGGATGCCCTACGAAGCTAGAGAGCCAGTGATCCAAGTGAAGGTGTATGTCAATGTTTCTTCTCTTCTCATTAATGTTAGATGGAGAAATATAGATGGAGCAGTTTTGGTTTTCAATAAATATGATCCACCAGCTATACCAAGGTACTCCAATTTGAACCATTCAAAATATAGTAAATGTTTTAACTAGCTGAATTTTCTCAGATTTTTAACATTATTTTATATAACATTCACGGGCGCGGCAACGCGCGCCTTCATGTTCTAGTGCATTTTGATGATGTGATGAAGGCGCAATATGCTGCAATAGCATCAATTTGGCATCAATTAATAGAAGTGGCGGGCACCGAACACTGTGGCGAGCGGCGGAAAGGGCCCGCCACTGCTGCAAAATTTCTGTGACGGGCAGTGGTGATAGCCCTCCACCGTAGATGGGCTACCACCGGCGGGCAGTGGTGATTGTCCGCCACTGAAGATGGGCTACCACTGGCATGTGGCCGCCCGCCACTAATTTTTTTTTGAAAGGAGAATAAATTAATATCGTGAAGATGCCAATTACATCCAGTCTATGCACCAACAAGATGTCACAAGGACATCCAGGATGCACACATCCAAAGGAGAAAATTAAAAGAAAGGAAAAAAAAAGAATGATCCCGCCACAGCGACCGACTCCTCTCAATAGCAACACACATAACACCACCTAATACAACACCCCAAAAACATAAAAGGTCTCAAAAAACAACGCCTCCAAGAAGGGAACAGTGCACAAGCGTCGTCGTTGCCCGATCCAAAATCTTGGGTTTTCACCCTGGAAAAAGGCCGCGCTCCCAAAACAATTCCTCCAGCAAGGCAATCGCCAGACACAACCAATGAAGGTCAGACCTTAGGTTTTCACCCTGAAAGTCATGACTCGGTAGGCTGAAGCTGATGTTGTTGCTTGTGCTGGAGAGCATGACATAAGGCCACCGTGCTCTATGTTGTACCAAAATTTATCGAGGAGAAATGCTCGATTGGAAAAACGCAATATTTCTATCTCAAAGTAGGCATGATCTTGTACACACATGCGTCTTTAGATTATAGAACATTGTTTATTTTTGAAACTGTCACCGGAGGGAAAGGCTCCCCGCCTGAATATATTTCAAAAGGATTTAATCAACAAGGCACAATCCGGCGTGGGGTTTTTTTGGTCCGTCTTTCTAAGGCGGTGTGACCAGAGAGTGAGGTCCGAGATTATGGCCTTAATTACATCATTTGGGGTTTGGTTAACCCCCCTAAAGGTCATCACATTCCGTGCATCCTAGATTTTCCAGAGCAGTAGCAGCAGAACGAAGGGCCACACTGACTGCGGCAGGGTGGGGTGGCATGGCGAGTTCCACGGTTCCACAAGAGGTGAGGAACATGGCTGCAGCCCAAGTGCATCCCAAATGGCAGTAGCAGTCGGGCATGCGACGAACAAGTGAGCACGGTCTTGCTGCACACCGTTGCAACAGGGACAGGACGACGAGTTGATGATAGACTTACGGTGTAGATTGGCTCGAGGGTTAAGCCTGTCAAGATAGAACAACTATCCAAACACCTGCACCCTGCTAGGAACCCTTGAGTCCCAGATGTGAGCGAGGTTTGGGTCGGCCAGCTGTGAGGCAAGGGCGTTGTAGGCGCCCATGGTGCAGACGGCAGCCCCGTTGAGTAGCGATCTTTCGTCTGGAGCTCCCGTGAGGTGCACATCCTGCAAAAACAATCTCAAGGAAACAAGTTCATTAAAAGCAGTTAAGGTTAGCTGGCTACGCAAGCCCAGATCAATCCCATCCATCATAATATGTGTGACTAAAGCATTTGGCTTTGTGTGGTGGGAAAACAGGGCTGGGAAGGTGGTGGCGAGAGACTTAGAAAGTATCCAACGATCTAACTAATAAAATGTGGAGGAGCCATTTCCTATCCTTACCTGAGAGAGATCTCTTAGTGTATGTAGATGCTTGAAGATAGCCTTGCCAAGGAAGGAGGCATTTTTACCTATACCTATATGTAGTGGGGAGTGTTTTATAATCCAGTCTTTCCAAGGCAAAGGGGGAGGAGTGGAGGAATTCGAATGCAAAATTCGACATAAGGCAAAAAATTGCGCTCGTAAGTTTTTAACACCTAGACCACCTGGCTGCTTAGGCATACACACCCGATTCCACACCACTAAGCACTTAGCCCCCGAGAAGGAGTCATTGTTTGACCAAAAGAAAATCCGTCTACGCTTATTGATTTCCTCCAGAACGCTTCCAGGGAGGGAGAAGCACATCATGAAGTAAGTGAGAAGACTGTCAAGAAGGGCGGACAGGAGGATCAGACGACCACCACGAGAGAGCAGAAGAGCACACCACCCAGCTAAATACACATCACAACAGTCTATTGCGGGTTGGAACGCAGAGGGGCAGTTTGTGGGGAGAGAGGGGAAGGCCAAGGTACTTTTGCGGGAAAGTGGCCACAGAGTTGCCAAGTGTGGCCGCCATCGCGGAGGCAATTTCTGGATCAATATTTAGGGGGACGAAA
Organism: Triticum aestivum; assembly: GCF_018294505.1. NCBI lineage: Eukaryota > Viridiplantae > Streptophyta > Magnoliopsida > Poales > Poaceae > Triticum > Triticum aestivum. The sequence continues at coordinate 605,244,813 of NC_057803.1, forward strand.
GTGGTTTTGGAGAAGTTAATGGCTAGCCCCGTCGCGCCAGAGAAGTCATCAAGGATACGTTTTAGGTTGGCGGCCGTAGAACCGTCTGCCCTAATGATAATTAGGGTGTCGTTCGCGTATTGAAGGAAATGCCCTACCTTTTAGTGCGGTTTGAACTATTGATTTAAGTAATTGAAAACCTAGAAATCGATTATTGATCCAATTTGACTACCTCTACGGGATAGACCTCAACAGAAAACTGTTGAGTAATGGCAACAAGTGATTGAGTTCAGTGATAGAAAATTATTGGCTCTAGACATTCATTCGCCGTTGCTATCAGTCGGTCTACTCATGCCTGTTGCTTACTTTCTCTATCGATGGAATCGGTAATTCAAAAACCTAACATCCGTAAGGAGTCTCAATCGTACCTCACTCGTTGCCTTACTCTCCCACAAGATCACACTAAATACATTTACCTTTCTCGTTTTCTTTTCTATTCTTTCTGTTGTTTGCTCGCTTGTACTGCTGTGGTGGTTGCTTTATAATATAAAGCAGAGGAAACCCTTTTTTGTCAAATTGTCTTGAAAATAATGGTGGTCCACATATTTTTACTAGCCATCATCTTTGAATACATTGGACATGTATTAGGCCTTGTACAATGCTAGGTGCTTAAAAAAATAAATCGGATTTTTCTAAAGCACCGGTGTCTATTTTTATAGGAGAGACGCCTAATTAAGCGTCTGCCCTGTATAAATAAGCACCGATGCTTAAAAAAGCCTGATTTATTTCTTCAGGCACCTCTGCTAAGCACCTTGCATTGTACAAGACCTTAAGAAGAAAAAACAAAAGAAAAGAAGAGATGAGAGAAACATAAAAATAAATGAAAAACGAAATAGAGAAAAAGGAAAGCATAAAAAAATGAGGAACATATCTGAGGAAAAAAAAGACAAATAATAATAAAGAAAGAAAAAGGAATGGAAAGGGCCCGTTCCTTCTATACATAAATCCCATTAAGGCTCTCTCTGAATCCCGAATCCTGATCCCATCTTTCTCAGTCATGGTGGCGGCGGCGCAGCCACACCCAGCAGATTAATCGTCTCCTACGTACTGCTGCAGCAATCCAGAACAACGGAAATGCTTGGCTCCACGGACGCCCCCGCCGAGCCGAAGCGTGCACGCCATGCAGACGGCGGCGGCGGTGATGCCGGCGATGACCGGCTGAGCGCCCTGCCGGACGACCTCCTCCGCACCATCCTGTCGCGCCTCATGGCCCAGCAGACGGTGCAGACGTGCATGCTCTCCACGCGGTGGCGGCACCTCTGGCGCGCCGTTAAGCACCAATTGATTCATCTACGCTGGATCGAGCACGACGTTAAGCACCAATTGGGCATTCTTGGCGCGCTGTCTAATGTGACAACCTTGCACTTGTTGCATTTTGCGGTCACGGTAACTTTTATTTATTCAGTTTGTACCTTCTTAATTTATCTGGAGGCATTCAAAGATAACAAAATGACTGTACATATCTGGGTTTCAGTTGTTGTTCAATGAGAGTCATGAGAATCCTCCTCTATTCAAGTTTGAGAACCTGACAACATTGTTCCTAGATGAGTGCCGAATCAGCAACGACTTCCTCGGGCTGCAGCAATACCTAGAGAACTCATGTAACCTGCAGAAGCTCACTTTGCGCCATTGCAAGGTGCTACCACTTCTAATTTCATCAACTATTATCTTAACTCAATACATTGCGTAATATTGATTCTTTTGTGGTGTTCAACAGGTCTTGGATTTCCATCCTACAAATGAGGTGATGGAACGCTGCCAGTCATATTCCAAGGACCTGCCACATTTCAGGTGCAAGAACCTTAGGCTGTGTGAAATCATATACCGAGACGGCGATGCTTCTGTCCATCTATTGGTCAAGTTTTTTGTGGGCATGTGGAGAAATCTGCCAAACAACAAGATCGAACTTACTCCTGTCAAGGAGGAGAAACAAAAGAGTGGCCGAACTCAATGAAGTCGATTAGCAGAACAGTATGGCAATACACTATGTCGTCTATCGTTTGCTGATGTATGCCCAGGTTGCATGTCTAAGCATATGTATCAACGGCTTTACTCCTTACTAGTATCTCAGCATGTGCAAATATATATATATATATATATATATATATATATATATATATATATAAACTATGCACTTTGTATATATATGTATATATATAAACTATGCACTTTGTAATAAATATACACCGAGTTGTGTCAGATAGAAGATTAATTAATTAACTATATATGTTAAGTGAGGGTTGACATAAAAAATAAATTGATGAATCCTTGGGTTTGATTGTATCAGATGGTTGGATCGTCTTGATTGACTCGTAACTTTTATACTAGTGTAGACTAGGTTCTTAGTTGAAGTGGAAGTGTGTTGTATAGCATCATCCATGTGATCTTTTTTTCTCATTTGGGATAACATTTTCTCATCTCTGGCTGGTTGTGTATGTCACTGATTCAACTTAGTTGGGAAATTCTTTTGTCCGGCCGATGATGTGCGTTCACTAAAAAGAGACGTGATGACTTCCCCAATTTCAAAATGATGTGCTGGCTAAGTCTCTCGAAGGTGTTGTGCATGTGTGTTCATAGGGGTGAGTGTATGAGTGTATGCATGAGCATTTACATTTGTACTCTATTAAAAATGAAAAAAGATAAATGACCTGTTTAATGATTTCTTGTAAACATATGAGATCAAAAAATTCATTTATAATGTTATTGCAGAGCTGGTTTCGACGCCCCGACGTTGATACCACGCATGTTCTAGAAAAGCAGAATTTTCTTTAGATGACTCGTATGTAGACGGTCCCAAAACAAAAAAAAATCTTTTGGACTGCTAAAAATCAATTAACTGAGATTTAACCAAGTCTCAGTCAACCATGCAACATTTTATGCCATTGTTTGCAACATTTTTTTCCTACCAACTGCAACATCTGTCTTGCTGGTTGTAGCATGTCGTCCGGTTCCGATGCGATACGGGCGGCAACTACGGGTCCGGTGCGACGCCACCTGTCGCCCGTCGCGCAGCGCCGGCCCTTCCGGCCCCGCGCGCGGACCTGCTAGGCCTGCCTGATCTGCTCCTCCTGCCCGATGGCCTCCTCCACCTCTGTCCGATGCTCCGCTCGGGCAGCGCTGGGTTCCAGTGCCAGCTTGGCCGCCGCGAGAGGCAGAGGGCAAGGGAGATGGCGGGCGAATTTGGCGCATCTGCGCAGTCTGCCCGACGCCGCCGGGTGCCCGAGGAGGATGATCGTCTCCTCGAGTGGGTGTGTCGTCGGTCACTGATTGAGTTGAGGACGAATGTCCGACGACTCCGGAGGATCAACGCTAAGCAACTCCGGCTCAACATTGAGCAATCCGAGCGGGAGGCGGCGGAGGCAGTGGCAGAGGCGACGAGGGTGGCCAAGCTCAAGCGCAAGGAAGACCACGATGTCCGGCGCTTGCAAGGCTACATCGTCATCTCTGATTCCTCCGACGACGACAGGTGTGACGGCTCCAACGTGGACCCGCCTCCTGCCACGGACTCCTACAGCTGCGCCGGCGACCAGAAGGGCAAAGGGCCGGCGAGGAAGTGGTGAAGCTCGCCCTCTCCTGTTTATAATCTAGTTGTTGTATGTAGTTACAATGTGCTGGATCGTTTAACTAAGACCTGCCCGTTTGGTGATCTTTTGGGTAATGTTTATGTGAATTATGCCCGTTTGGTACCAGTTTATATGTGTGTTTTTTATCGATTTTGATCGTACGTGATTTACGTACTAGTTGTATGAATTTGTATGGATATAGGATTTGGAATATGAGATATGCGGATGTGAAGATCCAGATTTAGGGAGTGCCTGATTAGTATCCGTGAACGTATAGGATCGGTTTGGCAACTTCGACTGTAGATGCTCTTACGGTACTCCATCGTACTGATGCAGAGTGAGATTGAAAACGACCTTTGACCATGCCCATGCCTATGCCCAGTACCCGACGGTAGAGATCGATCTGCAACGACGCAATCGATGTCCATCCAACACGTACACGTACCATCAATTTCCATGCCATTACTCCATCTCAAAAAAAAAAATCCATATCACTCGCATGTGCGAGACCTGGCAGGCCTGTTGACCTGCACTACTTACAACCAAAATTGTTCCATTCCATTTACTTCCATCCCTCGTGCGTGTATATATGCGCACCATCGGTCATGTCTTTTGTTCTGAGGGTTACCATTGATCATGTCATGCCGTCCGAGCTACCAATATTGGACGGGAGCCCCTATCTATCTATCTATCTATATCATGTGTATGAAGAAGAAATGGGTAAACTGGTCGATAATGGCTTTCGTCTTCCTCTCATGATCTTCCTAAAACGGCCTACGGCCGTCGCCAGGCTGCCTGCTGCCGCAATCCGCTGCTCACGGTGCTCTAGCACGCGCCTCGCCACCCCTCACCACCGTCCCGACCATACCTCTAAATTTCCTTTGGAGGTTCCGATGAAGATCGGATCGATCATCAGTGAAACAGATTTATTCGCCGCCGCCGCCAACCCTCCCGGCGACCACCTTATTTACCGCCTTGCCTACCCGAGCGTCGTTTGGATCTGCCGCGATTCACGTCGATCGCTGCCGCCGTTCCGCGTGAAGACGCATAGATCCCTGCCTGGTACGGTGATGACCTAAATTTTCTCTCTGTATATTTTAGGGTTTACATGTGTGAATAGTTAATTATCTTCAACATCTGGTACGTCTCTGCATGGTTATTATTACCTAAAATTTCGATTCTAGGGTTAATCTATTTCGCATCAATTGTTTGGTGAAACATGCATCTGCTACGTACGTGCAGCGAGAGCATGTCATCGTCGAGATACAAGGGGCGGCCGGTCGCCGATGCCGACGGCGCCATCGCTAGGTACGCATGGTCGTCCAACGGAGGGTTTCAAGCTGGTTCGCCTCCCAAAGTTGTCGTCCAATCTCGTCCCAAGGAAAGATATATGCGGTCTGTTTTACCACAAGTTTCGCCTCACCAGAGGTGCTAGAGATCGTACAGCAACAGGGGGTGGAAGTGGCACCACCAAGGTCGATTGCCAAATGTCCAGCAAGCACACCCGACACCTTTTATACGTACTACCATCTGGTAGAATGTGGCCCGGAGATCCTGGTGGTCGTTCTAAGCCACAACTACAAGAAGATTTTAGTTTACAGACTAGCTGACCTTATGCTGGGAAGGTTTGTGCCAATGACATGCATCGGCGGCAACGCCCTCTTCATCGAAGGGAGGACGCTGTGCGTCAGTTCCAAAGCGTTTCCTACCATTGTGGGTGACACCATCGTCTTCCTACCATTGTGGATTTTAGTTTACCATTGTGGGTCATAATCGTTTCTTTCCAGGGAACATTTTGTGCTTCTATGCATGTAGGAACAAGGGACAGATAGTGTTTCGGAGGAAGCAGAACAAGTGGCGGGTCAACGGAAAGTGGCGAATTGGGGTAAGTAATCTTGCCTATGATGGTATGATCTTTTTCTAGAGTATGCATTTTTGGTTTGTTTACATTTACTGATTATCCCCCAAAGGGTGACTATGGCCAACTAGTTAATTCCCGGGGAAGGGACGACGCGGGGGCTCACCTATTAGTTTCCTTCTCGATAGGCCTTGCACCCATGCATGTGAAAAATCTTGCACTACTTATATTCCATAAATAATTTACATATATACAACGATCTAATATTAATGTTCTGGTAAGCAATTCAATACTTAAAACAATTTCATTTCATATGTATGTATACTAATTTTGTAGACATACAATGATACAATGCATGAAAATCATAGTCAAAGTTGTTCAAGAAAGACTAGAAAGTCAACCGATGCTTTTTATTTTTGGAAGGAGGGAGTAGTTTGTTGTATTGTCCACCAAAGCAAACAAAAATAATTCATGCTGATTTCACATTTAGACCACTCTTTTTTCGCCTTTTTGCATATATAGAATTTCTTAGATTATGTGTCTCAATACTTCATTGTGTATGTGTCTTCTACTATTTTATTGGTTCAGGTTTATTTTCAGTTGGTATAGTCACTGCATTGACGCTTGCTTTTTGTACTTGTATCATGCTAGGCATGAACGGCTCTTGTACCATGCATGGTGTATTGGTGGTGGTGCCTGCTGTTCCTTGTTCTTCAACAACTTTATCTCAGTGTTGAATGATTATGCCGGTGGCATTTCATATTTAGCTAGGTACTCTTTCAAGTTCAAACAAGTAATTTGGTTATTATAATTGACATGGAGCAATTTATGTAAATGCCTAGCAAGGTTAACAAACAAATGGCAATGAACTCGTTGCTACTACCTCCATCCCATAATGTAGTATGTTTTCGTCACCAGTGTAGTGACAAAAAAACATGTTACATTATGAGACGGAGGGAGTATATTATATCAATATGTAACTGTGGTCTTAAAATACAAATTAAGGTGGCCAGGTGTCTTGAGACAATAAGGTGTATGCATGGGAAGAGGCACGCACGCATGCAGCCAAGAACCAGAAGTGAAAGGGACTTGACAGGCGATGGAGAAGTGATATTTGACACGGACGAACCTTAATTTCGTTTGTTATTATTCTAGCAGGTCCTCTCTTTTGGAGCTACGTACGTGAGAAATCTGTTAATCTCAGTGGTCGATCATCAATTCATCGTCACATCGATGGATGGATCAGATCATGAGAGATCTACAACCATACATAGCAAAAATGAGCCCTCTCGTATGATCCGCACGGTCTAGGGTTCCCTTGCCGCCGGGTTTAAATAGTCTTTCGAATGACGCGCTGGAGCGACGTCAAACATAAATAGCCGGATTTAGTCTCTCTCGTATGAGCCACAACTTTTTTCAGCAACACGTAGCTCTCCGCCGGTGCACATAAGGGCTGAGTATGAGGGCTCTTGGGCTGGGTTTGCCCGATTGTAAATTCCTGGTCGGGCAGGCCGCTCGAGCGTTTGGTGAAGATATGAGACGTCCGGTCCGGTCTAGATGCTCCGAGAGACCTCCAAAGTGTGCCTGTGTTCTGCGCGCTCGTCGTCATGACACGATCGATGGTACGTATGCACCAGGCCAGGGCATGCACGGACGCCTGGAGGGAAATGAACGGGATGGAACAGCGTTGGCACGTTGCGCTTGCAGTTGCAGGCGATGAGTGTGATGAGGCCGGCGGCGGTCAGCTCGCACATGCACATGTCAGCCAGAGAAATTGACGGGTGGACGGAGGTCGATCGTACTCTACGTTGCAGATCCATCTCTCTGCCGTAGGCCGGCCGGGCAGCATGGGCATGGCTGCTGTGCGTCTGCCCTGCGCGCCTGCTCCAGCTCCAGCAATGGATCACTGCATGCCAATCTCTACCTACCTGCACAATTTAACGCCGCGCCGGACGTACGTACGGCCGGCCGGCGAGTGCGTGCACGCACACCGAGGCCGGCTGCTGGCAGCAAGCACCGGCCGCAGTCTGCACGATACCATTGCTATTGAATGCCCGATCGATCGATGGATCGAAATGAATCGTCTCACCAGCCAACACAAACATACTGCGACCGTACGCATCATATGTTGCCACGGTACGTACGTGCATACGTGCACGCGGGCTCAGTCCGTACGTACTTGGTACTCGCTACGACTAAGTTACAACGCTGCATGCAACACGTGCGTGCGTGCGTGCGTGCATCTTGTTTCACATCACATGACGGCGCAGGCGTTGGGGTTCTCGTCGCTGAACAGCTGCGGCGCGTGCAGCATCTCCACCCGGTACGACGTCGTCCACCCCCCAGCCACCACTCCCCCTCCTCCGCCCCCGCCGCCGTACATCATCGCCATCGGGAACGCCTGCTCCGCCACCACCGCGGCGCCGCCAGTCTCCTCCCCGCCGTCCTCCTGCCTGTTCTTGTTCTTGTTCGTGTTCTTCTTCTTGCCGCCGCCGCCTCCTTGCCCCTGCTGCTGCTCCCCGGCGGCGTCCTCGCCGCCGTCCTTGTGCTGCTTCTTCTTGTCGTCGCCGTCCTTGCTCTTGGCCGCTGGCGGGGGCACGACGTCGACGTCCCTCCGGAGCTTGCGCCTGAGCACGTCGGGGAGGGCCTTGGCGTCCATGGTGCCCTGCACCGTCACGTGCTCCTTGGCCGTGTCCACCTTCACCTCCTTCACGCCTACATTCATGCAGGTCAATCATTTCGATTTCCAGCGACAGCCATGAGCCATGCATGCAGTGTCGCAGCAGCGCTTGCTGCACGACAACTCCATGAATGAATGTACGTGCTGCATGCATGCCATGCATGGCAGGAAGAGAGAGGGAGGGAGAGTCAGTGGGTGGGTGGTTGCATGCTCACTCAATTATGCAGTTACCTTTGATCTTGTGCGCGGTCCGCCTGATCCGGTCAATGCAGCCGTTGCAGTGGAGCCCGATCTTCACCACCACCGTCGACTCCGGACCCTAATTAGTTAACAAACAAACTAACCACCATTAGCATCAAACTTATGCATACTAATCCTGCACCGTACGTTTGATTGATTTTACAGCCGTGCTAATGATCAAATCTAATCTAATCACCTCCTTGCTGTTGTTCTTCTTCTTCTTGTCATCGCCGGCGGCCTTGGCGCCCTTGCCGTCGCCGGCCTGGCCCTTCTTGCCCTCGGTGGCGGTGTCGCCGCCGTCCTTCTTCTTCTTGGGGTTGGGGGGATTGGGCGGGGAGACGAAGGCGACGGGCTTGTGCGTCCTGGCCTCGACGCGGTCCTTGAGGTCCCAGGGGTCGACGGCCTTGCCGCTCACCGTCACCGTGCCGGCGGCCACGTCGGCCGCCACGCCCTCCACACCCTGCGCCGCCTTGACGGCCTTGACGACCTTGCGCGCGCAGCCGTCGCAGTGCAGGTCCACCCCCAGCACCACGGGCGCCGCCTTCTTCTTCCCAGCGTCGCCGCCTTCTTTCTTCTTCTGCTGCTTCTTGTTTGCCCTCTCGTTCCCGTCGTCGCCGGTGCCATTCTCCCCCTCTTTCTCCTTGGCGTCGGCACCCTCCGCCATGGCCGGCTCGCTCGCTCACTCGAGATGGACGTACTAGTGGTTGTTCTGTCTGTGTTGTGTGTTGCGAGAGGAAGAAGAAAGGGAGAGATGGACGGAGGTTGGGTTGGGCTGGCGAGGAGAGAAGAGGAGGGCGCATAAATAGGAGCTACGGGACTTGGTTGTCGTAGTAGCTGCTCTGCTCTGCTCAGCTCAGCTCAGCTGAGACCGCTTCTCCTGTACATTACCAGTCCGTTCCATGCATGCATGCATACGCCCGAATCTTTCTACTCCGCTCTTCATTTGTTTGTTACAAATTATAAGTTTATAACCAGTGCTGATTGCACTCCACATACATAAAATTGGCTGGTTGAAACAAATTGGTTAAAAACCCTTTGGACTCCACTACAAATCTGACGTTTCGTTTTTTACCATGGCAAATTATGTTCTTCAAGGATGTCAAGTTTATTTGGCGAGCATGGCAAATCCGTCTTAGTTCATTTTATATCAAAAATTGCCGTGCTTGCAAACTAAATTTGTCGTCATCACGCCAAGGGATGTAGATGGATCGGATCGGATAATGCTTTTCCCATATCCTTTGCCATATTTTTTTTGTCGGATTCGAAGCTGAGCAGATAATGACCGGATGCGGTTTTGAACGTGGATTTTATCAGATTACGGATTCAGAGCAGAAATAGAGTGGACTCGGACAGGAAACGAAAAAAAAAAACAATCAAGTCAAACCTACAATGAGACATGATTTTATTTCTAGTATGCAAATAATATTAATACAATTTATTTATCCAACCACATAACACAAGAGAGTGGCCAAGTGTTTGAATTCATGACACAGACCAATATGATAACAATTTTTTTACAAAGGCTTGTAATTTTATTCATGCTCATAAGAATTACAGGTACACCTATTTGGATCTAATATCAAAGAAAATACAAAGTGACTCATATGACTAAGAATTACAATGAAATCTCTTGGAAACACCTTCTTCGTGGTATCAATTTCTGCTAGGAAAAATACTCCAAAGACTTCGGTAAAGTGACTGCAATTGGACTGGAGCAACGATGTTATCACTCTTTCACCCCGCACAATTACCAATAATGATTTTTGAGAGCGCCTTGTGTCGCCCATCCATAAAGATGGGAAGTCTTGATCAGTGAACATACTTGGACCGGGGATGATCCCTAGAAGTGCAGGCCGTCGGATCACAATATGTTCACCATGATGACGATGACAAATTTCAACTCCACAAAGAATCAAACCAACAAAAAAAAAGTTTGACACACCAACATAAACTCATCAAATCCGAATAATTGGATCCACGAGGACATAAAGCTCTCTAATCTCATGGCACCGCCAAAAGAACGATACTAAATTTATTCTCACAAAAAATGATGATCACCAGACGGTGACAAAAAAAACATAAAACTCTTGAAAATGCGAGGTCCCCCCCCCCCCCCCCCCCCCCCACCTCTCAGCGCCAAGATGACAGCCGAAGATGAAGGGACCAAGAATTCCCTGGCGGCCATGGCAACCCTAGATGAAACCCTCGCGTCGCTGGGAAGAAAAGCATATGGTAACAATTTGCATGCGGTGATTCTTATTAGTGGGCGGGTTTGGTATTTGGGCTCTTTAAGGTCTAAATTAATCAGATAATCTTATTTGATATTCTCAGATAATCCACAGAAAATACCGGATAATCCACATCCGTCGGATGTTACCTATACCATATCTGCCGGATATCCGGTTGACAAAAATCCCTATCTGCCTCCATATCCGGCGTATTTGTGCAAGTGCATACCATATTCATAAAAATGGATGTGAATGCGAATTCAGAACGGAAAATATCTGTACCATTTACATCCCTAATCACACCAATATAGTACATTGCCGTGAAGAATGTCATATTTGCCCTACCTAAAAATCTGACGTCGGGTTCTTAGCGTTTCTGTTAAAATATGTTCACTGCAGGTACATGAACTTGGCTTTCGGGTTCATAGCGGGTACAAAATCGATCGCCCTTGGTTTGACACGTGTGATGTTCCCTTTCCAAAAAATAACTTGTGTATTTTCTCAGTTTACGTGAACGTCCGCCTGAATATAGTATTTAAGTCGGTTGATTTTGGATGAAGGAAGCAGCAGCCGCCGGATGGAAGGAAGGAGCAGCCGGAGAAGTAGCAGCCGCTGGTCTATCTTAGGATATCTATCTTAGGGGTGGGGGCAGTGGGTGCAGGTTCACCAGAAAAATCTGTTCATTGCCGGGGTTAGAGGGATGATCAGCGCGAGGTGGGCGGCAGTTGAGGGGAGGGCGGAGCGACGTGGCTGGCGCCAGCGGCTGCGGAGCGGTGGAAGCTGACGGTTTGGGAGGTGGTCTGTGCGGTGGCTAGGGAAGGAAGATGAGCAGACGGCCCAAAATGAATCGTCTGGCCCAAAAACATTTTTCAGTGGACTGACCCTAGCCTATCCCTATTTTTTCATGATTGTAGCCCTCTCCTTTTCCCCCTGGTGGACCGAGCGGCCACCCTCTGCCGCCGCGCCGCAGGCTGGGCGATCTTGAGCGTGGCGGCGACGGACTGGAGGTCCACGGTGCCGGCACCGGGGTCGCCGAGGATGGCCCAGCGCTACTAGCCGAAATAATTGCACGAGGTAGTGCGAGCAGACAACAGAGAGTCAGAGACATGGTGAGCAAATCTCAGAAACCACCGCCACCCTGGACTATGAACGCCTGCCTGTGCCTTGCCGTCAGGCTCGGATCAAAGGCCACGGGCAGCGACCTTGCAGCCATCGCCGGCGTCGCATCTTTCTTGTTGGATGGTACGATCATCAGCATTGTTAGTGGGTCTATTTAACACTGTTTTGGGTATGATAAGGCAACCTGTACTGATGCTTTTCTTCTTCCAACCTTTTTCTGCGGCTGCAACAAACAACCATGGCGCAACAGCATTGCTGTGGATTCAGTCTGCGATTTGCAGCAAAGCGGTTGCACAAGGTCGCTACGAAGCCGGTCAGCGAGCCAAAGAAGACCATAATCCAATGTGGTGGTTTTGGAGATTTGCTCAATATCAGGCTATTCTCTATGCCATATGAGCTTATCGAGTTCATTGTGAATTTGTGATGAAGACGAACCATTCAGGTACAAGAACAGGATCGGCGAAGATGTTCAACATGCCATCCGGCGAAAGGGGCGTGCAGCTGCTCAAGAAGACCGACAGGTGCAACCTCCACATATCTACAAAGTGGTGGAAAGGGCCCCAATCTCCCAGTCAGTCAGCAACATGCATGGTTAACATCATAATATGGAGTACCTAGCAACCTTGATGTACATGGCCATAGTACCTACAGGAATAATTTGCTTGGGATGAGCATGCGCCACGATGAAGGAGGTGGCAACATTCCAGGATTTGAAGCAAAACGAAACAGGAAGATCCCAAGCTTTTTCAGATTAGCTAGCTCATGCTTACCCATGTTAGTGGCATGTATATATGCATCGTTTCGTCCCACACAACCCTTACCATACATAACATTCCCCTTTTGAAGTTCCCCTGTCTCATGCTTTTTCTCTTGTTTTCTTTGTACGTACTTTGTTGCAGATCGCTTGATTCTACTCTCCATCCGTCTCTGAAAACAAGGGGTGTGAATTTTCTCTCAAGTCGAATGATGTGAAGTTTGACCGAGTTTCTAGAAAAATTTATCAAGAAAGATTAGGGCACACACAGCACAACAAAGATCATGTGGTGGATTGATCACCTACAATTCCTTTCCTTCCTTCCTTCCTTCAGGATGTACAATTCCTTCTTCAGGATGTTCAAACCTGCACAAGGCAATACGTACGCTAGGTTCAGACCGCGCTGTTTGCTGCATCAAGGGCTAACAACTTCAGTAAGCAAAACCGACAAACGCAGCAGGACTGGCGAGGAACAAGCAATAACTGGCTGGTTGGCTGGCTGGACACATACAAAGCTGATGATCGTTGAGTGACAGTAAGGGTTATCTCCAATATGTATTTTGCTGCTCCTGTATTTATGATCAAAGGACATGCATGCTAACATACTACCGGTAGGCAGCATTTCATCAGTGATGAAAGATATTGTCTGCCTCATAGCATTCTAGTACAGATGAATTTCATGTCTTGCATAAAACAGCAACGTTAACACAATCAGTGCGTTTTTTCTAGTAGTGATGTCTGGCTTAGTTAAACAGAGGTAAATTAAACTTGCATTCATGGATCAAGCCTTCTTCATGTACTATCTCATTCAGCAAATCTAGCAAAATCTCTGCCTAACTCATCTAACGTATTGACAGCTGAAAAGAGGGATTACTGAAGAAAAACCATCTTCAAAAAGACATACCTGCAGATCTCCTACTGCCAGGTGTAAGAAGACTCCCAAAACTTGGTTTCTCTTTCTCCAATTCCTCAGGTTCAGGGTAACGCACCAAGCAAACTCTGCGTGAAATCTTCCCCACCGGAATTTATTCATCTACTCCCTCCGTTCCAAAATAGATGACTCAATTTTGTACTACTACAAGATTAGTACAAAGTTGGGTCATCTATTTTGGAACGGAGGGAGTACATGTTAGTCAAAAGGCCAATTGGCATACAGAGAGCACATGACATAAATATAGGTTAAAATGGACTGCTTGGGCTCATAACAAAATGGAAACAACACAGCCAGGGAGAGCTGGTATATTACTTTTACTCCCTCTATTCACTTTTATAAGACCTTGAAGACATTTCAGACAATGTGCAAAACAGCCCATTTTGAGCTGTCTGAAACGACTTACAAAAGTGGACGGAGGGAGTAGTTTTTGTTAAACCAATGTGAAATAAGCATTACATAGTTTGCTTTCTTTCCCCGCATTGTTTGCAAGCTTGTGTTAAAAATAAAAAACAGAACATAACCACTGCAGGTTACACACGTCGACAGTTGAATGCAGAACCCTCCGTCCGGGAAAAGTTGTCCACGGCGTAGTTCATTATGATTTTTGCAAATAAACCCTTAGGATTTTAAATCTCCTGCTAATTACCCCTTTGCTTCTTCCTCCTCCGGACGCCCGCGGCAGGAACAAGCCCAGCGCGCCGTCGGCAGCCACCGTAGAGCCCAGCGCGCTGCCGTCCACCTGCGTCGCCGCTGCGCCGCCGCTGCCAATCCGCGGCGCCCCTGCCCGCCTGCGCCGCCTGCACGAAGGCGAGCTGCGCCGCCGCCCACACGGAGGTGACTGCTCCTCCGCGGCGACCAACTGGACGCCCGCCTCCTCCACGGCTGAAGGCACCTCCCTCGTCGCCCTGCTCGCGTCCCTAGCCGGTGCGGCCCGCGCCCTCATCCTCTGCCCGCTTCCTCGCGCCCGCGGCCGCCGGTGCGGGATTTGGGCAAGTCGCCGGCCGCCGCTTCCTTCTGCTGCCGCCGCGATTCCCTCCAGCCTCTGATGCTGCAGCTGTTGGGCGAAGCCAACGCCCCCAGATCGAGTCCTCGCCGTCTGATGCTTCTGCTCCTCCTCGCCGTCTGATGCTTCTGCTCATCCTCGCCGTCTGACTTCTCTGCCCCGCGTCTGCTGTTGAAAAGGTGAATTTGTAGTAGAAATTGAAGTAGATATGTGAAGTGGAAATTTAATTGGGCAGTGCTACACCTTCACAATAGTGTGCAACATCCACATTCGCCTGAAAGGGAGAGGGAAGGTTAAAAAGTTCAGGTTCTGTTAACTGAACATGTTCAGGTTCAGGTTCTGTTAACTGAAAAAGTTTAGATTCAGAAACATTGTTGGACTGATAGGAAGTTTGTTGAACAGAGCAATCTATACCTGTAATTTGTACTGTTATGCCTCTGTTACTCCAGTCAAAATTTTCCTGTGAAAATTTTCAGTCAAGCACAACTGATCATGTAACTTGAGAAGATTACTCCAGATTTTGGAAATAATCAATTACTCCAGATTCTGTCCCTCCTTTGGAATGTGAAGTCCACTGGAAATGAGCACAAGTCAGGTCCGTCAAACTAAGATTAGTCAAAAGCAACAGAAGAGCACTAACCAACCAAAGTTCCACTAGAATTAGGCCACTAGAGAGGAAATAAACAAGTGTGCACCATTTATCCAATTGCAAACATGCCTAAAGTTTCCAATTGCAAACTAAGATTATTTGAATCATTTGAATTTATTTGATTTATTTGGATTTATACACCATTTGTCCAATTGCAAACATGCCTAAAGTTTCCAATTGTCCAATTTCAGTCATTCATTTTAGTCCAATTTTGTCTTCTTATTTCTAGCACACTGACATAGAAGATTTTTGCTCTGATTCACTTTTAGTCTAAAAAAAGACATGACACACCAGAGAAAAAAGAAGAAGAAAAAAGAAATCATGCCTTGCAGAAGAAAAAAGAAATCCCAGAAACACTTAACTGTTTTAGACACTTTCAGTTAACTGTTTTGAATTGTCCAAGTGGCGGTATTGTTTCAGAAATCCCAGGTGACTCCCAGGTGACTGTATATTGTCCCGGTGACTAAAGTTTCAGAAATCCCAGAAAGTTGCTGCACCTCTTTACTAAAAAGGGGCAAAACTGATCATGTACTCTGAAGAAATGTTGCAATGTTGTCACAGTAATTACTTGATCAAAATAATTCTGTCCTTAACTGAATAAACTTGATTTAGTTAACTGAATAAACTTGATTTAAGTATATTCTTACAGAAACTTTGCCTACTTTTGTGTACTAAGGCACTGAAAACATGATCCTCCTCCTACATTACGTATATCCATCCATTTTCTTTTGGCCACAACAAGAAAGATCTCCTTTCATCTTTTGTACTCTTGGTATGATTTTCTAGACATAGCCCTAAAATCTCTAAACACTCTTTTGACAAGCAATACTTCTAATAAAACTATGCATAAAAGATCAAAAAACAGCATAAATTGGAAAACGAGCAATACTTCTAAAACCAGTTGCAAGCAAATCTACAGTAAAATAAAATGATCCCATAGTGTACTTAATTCAGAACACATGGAAGAAACTTGACTAAATGTACAGATTTTGGAAAAAAAAATCCAAGTTAACTAAATGACTGATTCAATTTCAGGCAACTTGGAGAAGAGATCACTTGATCATTGACTGTACTTAATTCAGAACACATGGAAGAAACTTGTTAGAAACTGAAACGGTTAATATTGAGAATTAAGTTACTCTAATGGAGTACCAAATTTTGAGAACAAGCCATCTGAAAAGAGCACTAGCTAAGATCTAATCCTTATGTCCAGTTAACCACTAATTTACTGTAACCAATGTTCAGAGACAAATCAGACTTGACAGTAAAGATCAAAATTTCAGACTTGACAGTAAATATAGTGGAAACTGAAGATTATTTAGGAACACACACTTGTTCCTAAACTTGATGTCGATTTAGCAACACAGTCTTCAGTGAGAGTATAAAAAATAACTACTCCATCTACTTAAGTGATTCTACACTAAACCAGAACAAGTTGATGTTCAGTCAAGTTGATTTCAAACTTGACACATAAATAAAATTTGACATCAATGAAATTTAGACTATGAGTGCCTGCCCATGACATCTGCATGGTTCTCTACACCACACACCATCAACACTGCT
This sequence comes from Triticum aestivum, assembly GCF_018294505.1. Classification (NCBI taxonomy): domain Eukaryota; kingdom Viridiplantae; phylum Streptophyta; class Magnoliopsida; order Poales; family Poaceae; genus Triticum; species Triticum aestivum. The sequence continues at coordinate 605,261,443 of NC_057803.1, forward strand.
AGCTACTCCTACTCGATCGCCCCAGCTTTTGCCACGGACAGCAAGAACCTAACACGTTCTCCACCTAGCAGCTAGCTAGGATGGCCATGAATCCTCTCTCCCAGGAGCGCCCCAATGCATATCCATGGGGGGTGGCCATGTACACGAACCTGCACTATTGATTTGAACTCTTAACACTACTGAAAACCAAATTCAGTGAACATACACTTCAGAAAATTCAGTAAACATGCACTCGAGAAAATTCAGTGACTGCAGAACATACACTCCAGAAAATTTTCCGTGATCTTGTACTCAATTTTACAGTGAACTTGCTAAAGAAGCTCCCAAGCTTCAAGATAGACTAAATTGACAGCTAATGTACTCAAAAGAAGCATTTTGGAGTACAAGAAGGGGAAAGCGGGAGGCAAGAAGAGGGGGGAGCCGCACCTTGGCAGGAGGGGGGCGAGGGGACTGGGTTGGGCTATGGGCAGACGGAGGCGGGGGCGGGTGCCTTGGACCAGTCTGGGAGTTGGCGGCGCTTGCCGGACTCGGCGGCGTACGCGACCTCGATGGCCTGGAGCTCCGCCTCGGCCTCGGCGTCTCGGCGACCCACACAGCGGCGTGCGCTTGGAGAATACTGGGTTCGTGGTCGACGGCGTCCAGCCAATGAGGAGGTGGTCGACGACGCGCAGGGGAAGCTCCGGCTCGCCGCCCTCGGGGAAGGACGCCGTCGGATAGCAGATCGAAAAAAGTCGAGCCTTCCTCGCCGTGATTCGCCATGGGGGGACGATGAGAGGAACGAGGAGGGGGGAAGCAACGCGGCAGTGGCGTGGGGAGAGGGAGCTCCGGCGACGCGCGGGAGAGCTATGCGGGGGAGCAGAGGAGGTGAGCTCTGGCGCGGGGGAGCTCCGGCGAGGGGGAGACGAGCAAGGGAGCTCTGGCTCTGGCGCGGGGAGTGTGTTGTTTGTCGGAGGAAAGGGGAGGTGATTTTCGCAAAATGTCGTCGGAGACAACTTTTTCCGGACGGAGGGAGTATATTCTTAGACTCATGTTACTTATATTTACAAAGTTGGAGCACAGCTATTGCACCAACTTCTTTTCATAATACAAGTATATGTCATGCAAATAGCACTGCTTCTCCTGAAACTCACAACAATGGGAGCTTTATTTCTACAAGATAATTTTTTTATCAGTTGGCACGGATACTTTTTTTCTATCAGAAAAAAAGTATCCGTGCCAACTGATAAAAAAATTATACCACACATATGATCCAACTCCTTGTATGCCCGTTAAACTCTAAGATTTACATTCATGGTATACCCTCTTTACCGTGTTGAGATTTGTTCCCTTCATTGCTTCAAGAGGAATAAGCATGTACCGTAACTCATAAGAGTTAGACATTTGGAGATAAACTTCCAGCGATGAAGTGTCATGTGCTGTTTCTTCTTTTATTTGTTACTCCTTCCGTTGGAAAATACATGTCATGATTTTAGTTAATTAAACTAAAACCACGACAAGTATTTTGGGAAGGAGGGAGTATTTCCCTTGAAGAGTAAGATGCACATTTTCTGAAATCAAACGTGGTGCTACAAACTATCACTGACTAGTATCCAGTGAATTAAAATTCTGGCAACGAAGCAAAACATGGTGCTACATAGTGCGAATTTAATTAGGGTTTACCAACCCATCGATTGTGTCATCAATACGACATGGAAATACTAAACCAAGACGGTCAGAATGCTTCAGCAAATTTCACATTACTTCAATATAATGGAAATATAATTAAAGTACTACATTTGCAAAATACTGTACAATTAAATTACTACTCACTAAAGTTGACATTTCAAGTACGTACCAGCTTTCATTTGAGATCCTGATGGAATGAAGACAGTAGCATCCGGCTGTTGAGCAGCAAAGCTGACGGGTTCATACGATGTCCCTGCCAAATAACGTACATTAGATATACCTGAATGTTTGTGGAGAAGCATTCATAGCTATTTTAATTAAACAATGGTATTTTCAGCCTGTGAGAATGGAGAAGGGACTATACAAGTCAGCTAGTACTACAAAGTATTACTGAAAAAGTTTACAAGTATATATCACGTGACACACCAAACTTCTGGCAGAACATCCACAAAAGAATAACATCATCTTTTTGTAGACTGAAGCGTAACATCTTGTTAATTTCTATTTCCATTCCAAGGATTCAAGAGGGACTAATAAACAAGCAAATTTGAATAAGAGGAAGCTGAGATTGAACTAAGAACTCAGGACGCACTTGTGGGCCTGCGTAACATTAGTGACAATCAAAGACCCAGCATTGTCTGAATCTTCTTAACAGTTAACAAAATGAAAGACAAGTGGCAAGCAAGTAGTTCCATTTATATAATTAGCACAGCTATCTTTAATAATAAAGAAGACTGTCCAGAAAAAAACCATTTCGAAATAATAAATCGAAGTTATTTACCCGAAGGACTTTCCAAATTTCCCAAGTTTCCATTGTGATGAAGCGTAAGAGAAACCTCTTCACCGTGAAAATCAGAAGCATTTTACCTGTGTAATAATACAGAAAAATGTTACCTTGGAGCCCAAATGCAGCATACGAGTAACATGCCAGACGGGTGGGGGAAAAAAATCAAACTTCCAAGTTACATACATGGTTTAGAGGCCACTGTATTAGCCAAAGTTCTGTCGAGTCAGACAACGGGATTTCAGGTTTACCCTGCTCTCCACTCTGGCTCTCCTGAAATGCCGGTCCAGGCTCATAACTAGTACAAGCATGCAGCAAGGTGTCAGATGCAGCATTTCCTTTCATTTTTTTCTTGTTTTTTTTACATTTTCAATTCTCTTTCTGTGTTGCTGTTTTTTTTGTTATTTTCATTTTTATAGGTTTTTCCCTTTTCTGATTTTTTTACTCGTTTTTCTGGTTTGGTTTTTCATTGACAGGCGAATGCTTCCGAATTCTAAATGAGGCCGACCAAGACGAACCATAGAACCCTCTTTTCCCCCACCCTGAATTCCAACGACGACGAGATCTCTAACCAAGAGGGAGGGCATGGAATTGGAGTTTACCGGGGCTTGGGCTTGGGCTTGGGCTTGGGCTTGAGGGAGGTGTGGGCGGCGAGCTCGCTCCGCCGCCGTCGTCATCTCTCTCTCTCTCCGGCCTCGGTTTCTTTTTTTTTAGCAACACCCTAGCCTCTGTTTTTTCTTATCCCTTCATGGTGGGTCTATGGGCCGGTCAGGACAGGACGTGGTAATGCAGCAATGAGTGCATACTGGGCCGTCCGTCCAGCGGCCAGAAACTGGATGGGCCTCCACCCCCTTGTGTAGACTAAGTAACTCGCCTCTCTTGGCTAAAAAAAAGTAACTCGCCTCTCAATCTTATTCATTTCTGTAATTTCTAAAAAAAACATTTTCTGTCAGACAAAAAAATATTTTCTCTAGTTTCTCAAAAAAAAAAGTTTCTGTATTAAGCATCTCCAACAGATTGTTCTCAAAAGAAATATCTCTAACAGCTCCAAGTTTCCCTGTAAAGTTTAAAAACAAAAACCTGTATAATTCAGGGGAAGTTGTCTGGAGAGATTAGTTTTTTCTTTTCTCGTAAACATCTTCCCCTGAAATCCATTTTTCTCTATTTCCCGTTAAACAAGCATACAAATGACACATGCATCGAAATACCACCTGAATAATGTTATATTAGACACGCATACGTGATAATGATTTGAAACCCAAAGTTTGTGAAATTTGATTCAAAATTCAAATTCAAGCATAACAGATGGTCCAAACAATGTGAAATAGAACATAATACGAACAAGTTTATTGACCATGAAGCGACCACAGATGCTCATCACGAAGTTGTTCATGACCCGCGTGGTTCTTGATATGTGGCTGAACAGGTGGTATATAAATCTTGCTCCCCTCATTCTGATAGTGATTGTCTGACGGATGTTCCCGCTCATCCTCTATGATCATACTCCACGTGGTCATGGTGTGCCTCAAAATCACCCACGTGGTCATGGTGTGCCACAAAATCTTTTGCTGCCATAATTGCAGAGGACCTAGCAAGGTGAGTTGGTATAACCACAAATGACTGCTCAACATCCTTTCTATATGCTTCTTGACGCCTCACAAAGTGAATAATTTTGTTAGCTTGAGGGTTTGATATTGTCTTCACAAAAGACCATGGAATATATGTTATCAACAATATAGTAGCCCATGTTGTTGTTGGGAAACGTAATGGAAAACAAAAAAAAATCACCCTACATAACAAGTTTCTAGGATCAGTATGAAGATACATATGAGATAGATCGGATCGTTACCAATACCATCTCGGAATTTGCAGCGAAGAAGCATTGGTGTAGATTCCCACGGGTAGGATTTACAATCTCTGAACGCGAGAATTTTTATCCCTTGAATGAAGATCGAAAGCATGATCTCTCCAGTGGGTTGCACGCGTATGAAGTTAGTGATCTGACAACACTTCACTATCCAGAACTTAGCGTTGCCGGAGAACTAGAGGGTGGAGCGGCCTCACGACGTTAGGAACTTGTTTCGTAGAGAACGAGAAGGGGCACAGAGAATTGTGTGCCAAAGAGGGGATGAGGGGGTGCACCCCTCCTCTATATATAGAGGTGCATGGGAGGGATGAGACTTGGAGGAGGGGCTTCACCCATTTATATGACTCATACCGACATGATATTATATGACTGTACTTCACCGATCTATAAAGAAGACAACTTTCCTTCCAGCCACGTATATAATAAAGCGCAACAGAATATTCTTGCTCCTTTTTTATATGAAAAATAGGCTTCACCCATTTATATGACTTATACTGGCATGATATTATATGACTGTACCTCACCGATCTATAAAGAAGACAACTTTCCTTCCAACCACGAATATAATAAAGCGCAACAGAATATTCTTGATCCTTTTTTATACGGAAAATACGTTAATAATAATCCGACACAAAGATCCAATAAATGGATTTTGCAACCCCAGCTCGGAAATGGAACAACATGTAAGGGTAGGACCCAACTACCACAACCTAAGCTCTTCTAATGAAAAATGAATACCAGCAATATTACATATATTTTGTGGTAGGCCAATCAAGACCTGGTCATCAAATAAAATAAGGAAACTATCATGAAAAAAGTGAAAATGACGGTCCAAGTTGATGTGGAGCAAAGAGACTGCTGCAAGTCATAATAAAGACAATCCAAAATTCTAGACCACCAGGTAAAGTATAGAGCATAGAAAGTGTTAAGGTGGCTTCTTTACACATATGTTCGGTTGGCCAATCAAGATCAGGTAACCGAATAAGTTAGGACAAGACCATGAATTTTTTTGAAATGATGTGATCGTAGAGCCTGTTGCAAGGCATAATAAAAGGCAATCAAAAAAAATCTAGACCGTCAGATAAGGTATAGTGAAGGAAGTGTCAACGCACCTTCTTTATAAACGTGTGTCGTGACTCGCGTGATAACCTAGTGACGTGCCCGCGTCATCTCTATTGACACAGTGCTTGCGGCTAATCCCACCACGCGCGGCCTGTCACCTCATACATAGACAAGGATTCAAATGCTCGCGCCAAAAAACCCGTACGCTGTCGCTCGGCGGGTGCGGGCGTATGCTATAAAACGACATGATTAGGATCCTTGAGTGCATGCGAAAGATCATACTGGTCATCAAATACATAAATGTTCCCGAGTATCTCCATATGGTCCTCTCAAATCTCAAAAGAAAGGATCAACATGAGGCACTCACCCATCAAGATCAAAATCAAAGAGGAGAAAAAGATGTGTGGAAATTCTTGAGGGAGAAGAAAGAAAGAAAGAAGAAAGAAGAAAGAAGGAAGGAATCCATCCATGAGAAAAGCTTGACTGAACCCCAAGCAAACCCCTAGCCTGCTCGGCCCAAACGCAGGGCTAAAGGAGAGGTGGGGTCCGGGTGTCATAGAGACGAAGCCCTAATCGGTGGCATCATCGCCAGAGCCCAGAGCCGTCCCCCCTCCCCATCCCTGGGATCACCAACTCCTCTCCCCCTCCCTCCCCCCGCCGCCGCCGCCATGGAGCCCGCCCCCGCGTCGCCCGATCCGGCGCCCCGCTCCCCGGCGCCGTCGCCGGCCAAGAGGTCCGCCTGGAAGCAGCCCTCCCCCTCCGCCGCCGCAGCCAACGGCGCCCCGCACGCCGACGCGCCGCCGCCGCCGGCCGTCATGGACGCCGACCACTGGCCCGCGCTCGCCGACGCCGCCAGGACCAAGACCCTGCTCCCGGCCCCCGCGCCCCCCTCCGACTCCCCCAAGCCTCCCCCGGACCCCGCCAACGCCGCCGCCGCCTCATCGGTCAGATCTCTCTTTCCCCTCCCCCTCCCCCTCCCTCTCCCCCCCGCCGATGATCAAGATGGTGCCTTTCCCGCCGTTCGTTCCTTCCTTTGTTTGCGCGATTGATTCGGTAGCTGTGTGGTATCTTGCTCTTTCCAGGCCATGGCGAACCAGTCCAACTCGCCCCGGCACGGCGGCTCCGGGACGCACCACGGCCGCCACAAGACGGCTAGGCGCGGGGGCTCCGGCGGCAGCGGCGGCGGTGGGGACCACTCCCCGCGGGATCAACAGGAGAGGGGCGCAGGCGGCTGGGACCATGGCGGCGGCGGGAGGGGTGGCCAGAGAAGCCACCACAACAACGGCGGCAGGAGGGGCGGTGGCAACGGTGGCCCGGGCGGCCCAGGAGGTGGTGGAGTTCCTCACCACGGAGGGTTTGGGGGCCGCCGGAGAGGCGGGTTTGATGGTGGCTTCTACCGTGGCCCAGCAGCAATGGGCATGGGGCCGTACATGCGGGGGGCACCGCCGCCGCCCCCTCCGCTGACCGTCGCTCCTCAATTCATGGGCCCCCCTCCTCCCGGCTCGCATGTGCGAGCCTTTGCTGGACCGATGATGGCGTTCCATGGTGAGGTTTTACTTCTCTCGTATTGCAGATATCGCATTGCATCTGCTTTTAGTGCTGCTGATGTAGTGATGTACTCCATAATCTGCTGGTATTGATCGATTGTCACTATGGTGTGCCATGTCCAGATATGCCATCGCCCGTGTCTCCTGTTTCCCCAATGTACTTTGTTGGGCCTCCGCCGCTTCCGGAGGCTCTCAGGGGAATGTTCGCACCTCATATGGTCGGGCCACCTGCTTATCCCTACTTCCAGCCCCAGGCTGAGCTTGAGCCTGAACCTGAGCCTGAGCCTGAACCTGAGCCTGAGCCTGAGCCCAAGGCTGATCCGGATTCTGAGGCTAATCCCCGCCAGAAGCTGCAGAAGCAGTTTGAGTTCTACTTCAGGTTGTTACACTGATTTTTTGCATCATTGAGTTAACTGTCGCAGTGGGTCTGTGGCTGTACTTCTGTGTTGCTGATACCCATGTTCTTTGATCCACAGCAAGGATAACTTATGTGGAGATGTTTACTTGCGGCAACATATGGATGAGGAGGGCTTTGTATCGGTCCCTTTTATGTCAACTTTCAATAAGGTCATCATGTTTACCGTTTTTCCTTAACTTGCCTTTCGAGACCGCCGATTAACATATGTGTATGTACTTTTTCAGTCACCATGCCTTTGCGTTGCATCATATTAAATACACTAGATTGTTGATCTTTTGATCTTTATTATGCACATGAATGTCGACTTCTGTTTGTAATTGCATTCTGTTCTGACTAGGTTATATGAGATGCTAGTAACTATTGGCTGCTGGATTTTCTGTTAAGCTTTCTTTCAGGCACTATAGATGCTTATTCTCTTCAAAATAAATTCTCTGGCTTGATGTTAAAGTAGTGATTTTTTGGTTGGATATTTGCGATTTTGCATCTGGTTTTTAGAACGACGGAATATTTCCTGCTCATCCCAGGCTTGGTGTGTTCCTCTCTGTGCCATCAGTTGTGTTGGGAGATGGTGCTTTATAGGAAATTGCTTTATTCTTCCTGGACCAGCATGAATATGCCTATCATCTTCATGTCCTTTTCTGGTAGATTGTGTGAGTGGTAGTGCCTTGTGCGTGTGCATGCTCGAAGTAGTATGACGGAATATTTTCTGCCCATCCCAGATGTGGTGTGTTCTTCTCTGTGTCATCTGGTTGTTTTTGAGTTGGAAGATAGTGTTTTATAGACAAAGTGTTTTTGAGTTGGAAGATAGTGTTTTATAGACAAAGTGGTTGGACTCCTCCCTGGACCCTGCGAAAGCGGGAGCTACGTTCTACTGGCTGCTCTTAGATTGTGTTTTAGCATGAATACATCTCCTTTTTTGTTAGATTGTATGAGTGGTAGTGGCATTGTGCGTGTGCATGCTTGAAGTCAGTTTAACATGCCTTCGTTGTTTGTTGGGATGCTTATTGCTTTACACCTATTATATATAGAATGGATGCCTGCATACAGTTTTGCTGCAGGTTGAGTATATTACATTGATTGACAAGAGAAGAGGTAGCGAGTAGCAAGCTATATTGTGATTGAACTTAAGTATTTATGTCAGGAGTGCATTACCATGTTATCATGCATTGATTATGAATGCCAATCAAGTATCAGGGCACTTGTGTGTGTTCTATTTTTGGCAACTTTTCTTTAGATATTGATTTTAAAAAATCGAAGTCTTTACCTGGGGACAGGTATCTGATCTCTATCTGAATTCTGGTTGGCTGTAAGGTAGGAGTCAAGTCTTTACCTGGGGACAGGTATCTGATCTCTATCTGAATTCTGGTTGGCTGTAAGGTAGGAGTTTAAGTATAGCAGTATTGAATACTCCCTCTGTAAACAAATACTCCCTCCGTTCCGAATTACTTGTCGTAGATTTGTCTAGATACGGAGGTATCTAGCACTAAAATGAGTCTAGATACATCCGTATCTAGACAAATCCAAGACAAGTAATTCGGAACGGAGGGAGTACTGTATAAGACGTCTTATGTTTGTTTACGGAGGGAGTATTTAAAGAACATTGCAGTTTTGTGACAATAACCAGACATAGTAGACTCATCTATTTTGTGCTAAATAAAAGTAGCATGTGATTAACGTACTATTGCTCCCTACACCACTTCTCATTGATAAGAGCCTGTAAAGTGTTGAAACATATCATTTCCTTTGTTGTTTATTTCTCTCTGAGGTATCACTGTGCTCAAGTACACTCAAATTTTTTTCATACTGCAATATTCTTGTGCGACTCCAATGGACTGGCAGTAAAATAGGGAGTACAAAGACAAAGGATGTGCTGTGTGGATAGTTTGTAGGTTAGCGGTCCTTCATTCTAGGTTGTTGTGGCAAGGCCATCCAGTATCTAATTTCACAAGTGTTCTGTGTTTTTTAGTTAAATCAGATGTGCAACCCTTGCTGTAATTTTTCTGCATACGTGACACTGCAGGCTTTTAGTTTTCTCCTTTAGTTGATCATGCACTAGATTATCGATGAATCTAGTCAACCTTGTTGCTTTGCTTTCCCTGTTGTTGCCAATTTTTCCCATTCACTATTTTTATTTGCGCGCTTGTGCATCCACAAAAAATGGCAAGGTACTTGGTCCTTTTGTTTTATGATGACACCATATGTATATACACCTATTCTGTGGATGTAAAAAGGAGGTTCAAGCTGAATATGTTTAAGAAGTCTGCGAACCGTGCTGAAATATCGTTTTTTGCAGGTCCGGGGAATCACTGCCGATATTCCTAACGCCAATTTGCAGTATATAATAGAAACAATTCAGTCCTCGTCTATACTGGAAGTGAAGGTACATACTATTACTTCACTCCTGTTTCAGCTATTTGAGGGCAAGTGGTGTGAACTATCGCATCTGTATGATATGGGGGTTCCTTCAATGCCCACAAATAAAGCATTTAATTTCCATTTAAACCGCACTAGAATAGTTTCCGCATTCATAAACATTCAACTAGAGTTGGTTTGGGACTCGACCAATAGTTAATAGCATTCATGACCATTGGACTAGGAATATTTCTGGCATTGATAGACACTGGGCTAGAATAATCCATTCCCTTCTCTAATGACCGAGTATTCAAACTTTTGAGACATAGAATAGTTTTTTCCACTAATGCAGGGCCTCGGTTTCTGTGTTGATGCAGGGCGACAAAGTTAGGAGGAAAGATGACTGGGACAAATGGTTAATTCCGAAAGAGAGCAACCCTAATATTCCGTCAAGCTCTGCAGCAGCTGTGCCAAGCCCCAGCACCAATGTGAATGATCTGACAGCACAGCTTGGAGGTGTGGGCCTGCAAGAACCAGCTGGCCCTAGTAGCACGGTGGACCAGAACCATCATGAGGTAGTCCAGAATGGATCGGCTTCCAGCAATAACCCAGCACCGGCAGCTGAAGAAAGCGCTGGTCAGCGCTAGCCACACACCGTCTCATTATCACACCATGACTGCAAGGGTTTTTGTCCGAGCGCGAGTGACGAGAGTAGAAATGATGATGATACTTTGCGATTTTTGGAAGGTGGTATGCTTGCGGGGTTGCATTAGACTGACAAGCGGGTTCGTTTTGCGGGGTTGATGTGGCTTTCTGGTTATTGGTGAAAATCGGCCTACTAGCTGAAACGATAGGCGGCCAAACAAAAAGGTTTATCGTGTAGGGGGGCATCAAATGCGATGAGGGGGAGAAGCTGAAGAAGAGGATGGAAAGACGCTGCTGATTAGGGCTAGTTGCTTAGTGTGCGGTTCCCGACCGCTGTCGGTTATTTTGGCTATGTGGGTTATTGAAGTCCAAAACTCTGTCGGTTTCTTCCCCCCATTTGGATTGGATGTAAACCTCCATTTTTTGACGGAGGATGATGATGTGATGAACTCTCTTGTCAGCTGTTTCGCCAAACGAGAATGTTGTACAACTCCTTGGTGTACTATTTTACAGACATTTCCTCTCGTGTGCTGTGTTTGGTTGCACCCTCCCATGTGGCTCTGGGAGACGTTGTTGGTCGTGTTGTGTTATTGCTTGCTTCTCCTGTTGATGCATTGTTGCTCTAGTTTTTGGTTTACAATTGCTTACGGTGTGCAGATGCTTTTGTTCTGCATCTGCGTGTCATTGGGTGGCGCTATGCTGGAAGTATGATGTATGCAATCCCAATGGAATTCCAGCAATTAGGATGAGCATGCAGTGGCGAGAAGCTGGAGCTACCAATACACGATCCACCAACAGTTTAAACCGTGAGGTACACCATGGGCAATGCCACCATCTGTGTGCTAATGCTGAATATTCTGATGGAGGCATCGTGCATTTAGGATGAGCGTTGCAATGCTGGCAATATGTATGCCATCTATATGCAGACCATGTTTTTCTTTTTTCTACTCTGTTCAGTTATTTTTATATATACCCCTAAAAAAGTTATTTTGAGATATATGCAGTAACAAATTCATTATAATAATACTGTAAAAGAGAGGAATTTCGGCGATTGGGATGAGCATACAGTGGTGACAAGCTGAAGCAGCTACACCTAACAGTATAGAGTTACTAGAATCTAGCTACAGGCCATACTGATCAACAATTGCAGCTGACGGTTGAACGCCAATTTCTGATGTTCAACCAAATGTTGCTTAACACTAACATGGGTGACATTGTGCACATTGTCTCTTCCTCTGTATCTGTAGACAAGAGAATGTAAACAAGGCACCTGAGGTATATGCTTTACGGGAAAAAGATCTGCAGAAAAGTCCAGCAAAAAGGAGCCGGAAGTGGAGTTTCTACTCCCAGCCTCCCAGGTGCATATATACTCCTACACAGTAAAATGCGAAAAAATAGTAAATATATTTTTAAAATCTGATTTTGTTTTGTAACAAATATAGCTGAATGTTTCGCCTGCATGCGCATAGTCCGGGAACAAAAATATATTTCCTAATGCTCTATGAAAAATAGACACAACTGATGCTAAAAAAAAGAGAAAAGGTAATTTCGAAACCATTATATTTTGGAGCACTGTTTTTTAAAAAAAAAATCAATGTCATTCCATCACAAAAATTTGCATGCAGTTAAAACATTCAGCAATGTTTATCCCCCAAAAAATATGATCTTATTTTTCAATTATTTTGCTATTTTTTTAGCATTTCACTGTTCATCCACAAAAAAGACACTTCCGCAAAGGACCATCCAGGAAAAATTCGGGCATCCAGGAAGAATTTGACCGTGTCTAGCTAGGAAATAGATGGACGATGAGGTAGTTAGGTTGGGTATCACATAGATGAGGTTTCAGAGAAGAAAGAGATGTGGTGATTGAGTGAGGGCATCACACTGCAGGCCTGAAGATTGTGTAGGTGAAAACATTGATGTGTTACTTTCTTGTCCAAAGTTTTGTCCCATCATATGCAAATTCTCATGCACTACCGTTTAGACGTTTTCGACTTCTAGTCAGATGTAATTTGGCATAGGCTACGGGACATGCCCCCCCCCCCCCCCCCCCCCCCCCCCCCCCGCCCGCGGTGCATAGGTCTAGTTTCTTCACAAAGACCAGCTATACATAGGTAGGTTTCGATCATGTTTAGGTAGGTTTCGTGGTCATTAATGAATTAGTTCTCTCTCATCTCCCTTGTCCAAGAAGATTCCCAAAAAATATGCTAGCAATTGGTAGAATTTTCAGAAAAATGTCATATTTGTTTGAAGAGAATAGAAAGAAATATTGAGAATCGAGTCTTCGTATGGTACCCCCCTCCCTCCATAAGCTTTGAGAAGGGTAATTTCATCTAATAAAAATTGTATGATTTTTGGAAATCAATGGACTAATTAGTCCCTATTTTTTAGGTGTGTCGGGCCTCTTCGTGGTTAGGACACATATAGTGGTGCTAACTTAGCAATACCACGTAGAATAATTGTTAAAGTTGGAAGAGAGAAGAATCAACATAATAGTTTTGTCTTCTCTTAGCTAGTAGGTGATCTCTTAATAAGAAGAGCAGTTTTAACATGGTCCCTCTTACCCCCTCTTTTCACATGAGAGGTAAGAGTATAAAATAGATCTTAGCCGTTGATCTCATCAATGAATGGCTTGATTGACTCTTACCTTCTTACCTCACATGTAAAAAAAGAAGGTAAGAGGGACCATGTTAAAATTTGCCTAATAAGAAATACAGTACACAACATTTTTCTTCATTGTATAATATATCTTCTCTTAGTTACATATTTTCCGGATTCAATTTAATCACCCATAATTTTAGGGCCATACAATCATTGATTGCTACACAACGCCAAGAGATAATCCATTCTAGAACATGCTTGTTTGTCCTCTTTACATGCCATTCAATATTCTCCCTTTGTGTAGCGTCGATTGTATTACTAGCGTTTTATGTTTTCTCGTTAATGTTAGGTGTATTAGGGGATAGATGCATAGTGAGCCAATCCATGTACTCAATCCGATCCAAATTAATTGTCGCAGACAATTGGCAATTACTAACTTGGATCGAGGGAGTACTCGTTTGTATGACCAACGACTCCATGAAACAATGCATGAAGCCTTATAAACTAGTGTAGGGTTCTTAGATTGTGTGTGTTCCATTTTGAAGCAAAACTATTGATAATGTACATGTATGGCGTTGAATCAGCTGCTTAATTTAGGAACGATTTAACAACCAATTGGGGGAGTCACTGTCGAAAAAGAATTCCTGGCTAGCCTCTTAACTACTAGTTTCTTATCATACATGGCCTTTCATCTTGCACAGCTCCTAATTAAGCAAGAAGTAGCATGTAAATCAGAATCGAGTTTCGGCTGCCTTAGAACGAGGAGCAACGGTGATATACATGGGCTCATAATGTCATCACATTGCCTTCGCAGAAGCAATTTTGCACGTTCCATGTTTCCCTGGATCGACATAGGATAGGAGATGCGTCCCGACATATATTCTTCGGAGTACACGTTGCATTCTCAGAGTGGTAGACGCACCTGCCCTTCTTTTCAGAGTAGTACATTAATGGTGCCACGTTAAGGAGTCTGTTGGGGGCACACTATGTATGTATAGCCAATGAATGAATGCACATGCATGCATGCATGGGCTGCAACAACGAATGTTTCTCAGTCTCAGTGACTTGCTTTCATGCATCATGTACACAGATCCATCTAAACAAGTCGTCAACGTACTCTACTTTATCAATGGAGAACACGTACACATATACATACATAATGGATCAGTAATGAATGCCCACCAAAGTTGGTGAAGAGATGGATGGATTATTCGATCTGTCTGTCCGGCAGGAAGAACATGCAACCTGTCCAGTGTTCAGCTTGCTGTCGATGCACACATAAATATACCCATTTGATGCACGCAACAGTGCTCCTCGTAAATGCAACGCGTTGATCTTCGACTAATCGATCGATCGATCTTGCACCGTGCATGCATGGCATGCACCATTGCTGCTACTCCCTCCGTTCGGAATTACTTGTCTCGGATATGGATTGCTGCTAGGTTGTAAAGTCATGGAACCCAACATGCGAGAACAGTTCCCGGGGACGGCCGGCACTGTGCGCGCGTACATTCTCTCCATTATCTGGCTTAGCTCACGATCTGTGTACCCATGGACAGAACGACGTGTATAAATAGATCAGATCGAGCTGTGGCCGCCCTGCGTTGAGGCCAGTTGATGATGATCACGTTGGGGAGCAAGATGATGATCACCAGCCGGTGGCGGCTGCTCGTGGCGGCGGCGGTGGCAATGGCGATGGCAGCGCCGGCGATAGTGTGCGGGAGGGACCTGAACCAGACGATGACGGCGCAGGCGGTGCAGCAGCAGCAGGGGAGTAGTAATAAGAAGCCGCTGGTGACGGCGCTGATCGTGTTCGGCGACTCGATCGTGGACCCCGGCAATAACAACAACCTGCCGGCGACGAGGATGAAGGCCAACCACGCGCCCTACGGCAAGGACTTCGCCGGCCATGTCGCCACCGGCCGATTCTCCAACGCGCTCCTGCCCCCCGACCTCATCGGTACCTACCTGCTTACCTCCTCCCCTCTGTCTAGCTCGAGTAACATCAGTAGCATGCATGCATGCATGCGTACGTCACTTCCTGCATGCAAAGAAAAGTGATACTCCCTCCGGATGTCTTTCAAAAAATAGATACTCCCTGCGGATGCATAGGGCGAAAATTTAGTATTCCAAATATATAACCTTATTCTTTGATAATTTTCTCTCTATTTTTTATGGTGACACGGTCTTTATATAACCTTATTCCTTGACAATTCTTTCTATTTCTTAATGAAGTTTAGTTGATATATCGAGGTGATACAACCGCATCGAAGGAATGCCGGTCTCTACATAGCACGATGTACACAACCAACACAAGAGAAAATAAAAGATCGTTTTACACAAGTAATAAAAAAGTCCAGCCTTTTTATGGGTTGACCATTCTTTCTACCGAAGAAGCATATGCATAAATTCATTAAAGAACTAATCTCTATGCACTATGGAAGTAAGATAAATTCAGACATATGATTTCCAAATATATACTTTTACACATCTTCTCTTGCCTTCTTTCCGATCTTCCTATCGACATTCTCGAGTGGCCCACCGACCAGAGATACTGATGAGAAGGGTATTACACTTCCCCGCAAAAAGAGGAAGGGTCTTACACTACTTTCGTATATTGGTAATGTTCCTTTAGAGGACCTGCCTTGTGTGAGTATTGTCCTCTCCCTAGTGCTCAGTTAAAAATATCGTCCAGGTCTTGGGTTTAAGCTAGTAGGAATATGGTCCTTTTCCACCTTCTTCCTCCTTATATCCATTGGCCTTGTCAATTCACAGCTGTCATGCAACTATGCCAAGTGTGCACTTCGGTCACACCTTCCCTCTTCTGGTCTAAACTTGAGCCTATGTTGCCAATGTTTGTGTTGCGGAATATCAAAATGTTACATTGTAATCATATAGAAAATGCAATTCCACAAATAGAAGCCATACAAAACTAATAGAAATAAACAAATCACAGTTAACAAAATAACCAGAATTTGCAGTTGACAAAAAAAGTGCATACAGAACTAATAGAAATAAAAAAATTACAGTTAACAAAAATAAGCAGAATTTCTCAAAAAAGCGGCCCAAACTTCACAAAAAGTGACTGAATCACTCTTTTAGAAAAATGACCGAAACTTCAAAAGGAAAACACTGTAGTTGAGAGTGTGGTGTAATTAAGCATGAGCAGTTCAGTGGAGAGGATATATTCTTCCTGTCTGTGCAGGACCAGTCCGTCCAACTCCAATCAGTGCTGCATACTCCATGGATTTGTACCTTTGCTCATCACCTTTATGACCCGGCTACTTACAACAAAGTGACTGAAAATTACAAATAAAAACAAAACAAACATAAAAAAAGTGAAAGCGCAGTTATATTTAAAACAAAGTGCAATTGCATCAATACAAAACTAAAAGAAATAAACAAATTACAAGTAACAAAACAATTACTGGAATTTTACAAGTGACTCAACTTCACACGAGTGGCTAAATCCATACAAGTATAATAAAAAAAAGACTAAAACTTCAATAAAAAAAGAGGCGCTCCTTTACTTTTAAGCATGAGTAGAAAGATAGAGTGTGTAATTAAGCATGAGACAATGGTAATTGTTCAATAAAAAAAAGACCAAAACTTCAATAAAAAAATGGCCTTGTGCCATTTGAGTAGAGAGAGTGTGTGTGTAGTTAAGCATGACCAGTGCAGTAGAGAGGATATATGCGGAGGGGAACTTTTGGTCTATGGGGACATATGCACCCTATATGGGAAAAAATTAGTAATTCAACAAAAAGTCAAAAATTCCTGAAAATATTTTTGAAATAAACTTGACCTTCTATTGTACTTGTGAGAAATAAAATCCACAAAAAAAATATCCTTTTGACTTCTTTTCAAAAAAGACAAATTTTTGGCTAAAATGGTGTGAATAGTGACCTATAATAGCAAATAAATTTTGTCTTTTTTGCTGTGAGGTCAACCTTTTTTTTCGTCGACATTTATATATCAGTGCAAAAGTAAGTCAAGTGTTTTGTCAAAATAGTTCTTTCCTGTTTTGACTTTTTATTAAAATATTAAAAGAAATCCCCATATAGGGTGCATATACAACCAGGAACCAATGTGTATTTCCCGGATATATGCTTCCTGTCTAGATCTGCAGGACCCCAGCAGTCAGTCCAATCAGTGATGCATACCCCATGAATTTATACCTTTGTTCATCTTTATGACCCAAACTACTCAACCGTTTCACTTTGGAGTAGTTCTCAACTTGTTTTAGAAGTGATCCATTAACTACTTAACATTTTTTCGATGATCAATTACTTGGGAAAGTTCTGGCTACACCGAGACACACTGCATCCATGACCCATGGTGAACAATAAAATAAAATAAAACAGCAAAAAAAATCAACAGGTTCTGAAACTTTGTGGCTTAGATTATGACCAAATGGTGTATGTGCTTGAAACATTAGGTGCAAAAAAACATTCGCAGATCTCCATGTAAACAAAGAAAATTCTGCTCAACAGTGGACAAAAATTTGAGCACCACTGCAAGCCACATGTTATTTTACTGTTCATCGTGGTTGTAGTGTGCCTGCTTGACTAGCATGTTAATTTCTGGTTTAATGCATTTCAGCTCGGAGGCTTAACTTGAAGCCTCTTCTTGGTCCATGGCTGAACGTGGAGCACACGCCGGAGGACCTCCTCACCGGCGTCAGCTTCGCGTCGGGCGCCACCGGGTTCGACCCGCTGACCCCGCAGATCGTGAACGTGTTCACCATGGACCAGGAGCTGGAGTTCTTCGACGAGTACCGGCGCAGGCTGGTGGGCATCGTGGGGGAGGCCGAGACGCGCCGCATCATCGCCGGCGCCTTCTTCTTCGTGGTCACCGGGACCGACGACTTCGCCAATACCTATTTCATGACGCCCTACCGCGCCGGCGACTACGACATCCCGGCGTACGTGGACCTCCTCCTGGTCGGCGCCGAGGCCTTCCTCCGCAACACCAGCGCGCGCGGCGCCCGGAAGATGGGCTTCACGGGGATGCCGCCCATCGGGTGCGTCCCCTCGCAGCGCACCATCGGCGGCGGGCCGCGGCGGCGCTGCGAGGCTCGCCGGAACTACGCGGCGCTCATGTACAACAAGGCGCTGCAGCAGCTCATCGACAGGCTCAACGCCGACCCCACGTTCCACACCCTCGTCGTCTACTTCGACATCTACGACATCATCGAGGAGCTCGCCGTGCACGGCGACCGGTGGGGGTTCACGGAGCTCACGCACGGCTGCTGCGGCTCCGGGCTCATCGAGGTCACCATGCTCTGTGACACGAGGTACATGGGGGTCTGCGACGACGTGGACAAGCACGTGTTCTTCGACAGCTACCACCCCACGCAGAGGGCGTATGAGATCATCGTCGACCACATCTTCAAGAACTACGTGCCCCTCATGCATCTCTGATTGATTGGCCCATCCATTCTTGTTAATTTGATTGTGGACGATGCATGATAGTGTTGTACTACCAGTGGAATGCAGTGATACTTCCTTATATTAATTAGCTTTTACGGATTTAAGATGCTGTCGAAGACGATAATGAATGATTCGAAGGGTACCTGCATTCTCCTTTTTACATTTTAACTGTGATTCCGTTAGAAAATATTGCTACTTTTTACTCCCTCCGTCGCATAATGTAAGACGTTTGCTGACTCTAGTGTAGTGTCAAAAAACGAGGGAGTATGTTTTAGCTGTGTGAAGCTGAAAAAACCTTGAGTTATATACTACTTCCTCCATCCCGAATTAGCAGTAATAGATTTGTCTAGATACATATATATCTAGACATGTTTTAGTGCTACGGACATCCGTATCTAGACAAATCTAACACAACTAATTTGGAACGGAGGTAGTAATATTTATTATTGGCATACCAAACACATGCCAGAATGACATGGCATTTAACTTGATTAACAACTCAGGCCCATATTCGTTAGGGATATATCCGACTAAAAACAGAGAACTGTCAGGTTGACCCAAAAGCTCAAGAACCAAAACTGGGCTTGGGCCTCACTTTTCAGCCAGCAGCCCGGCCAATAAGCCAAAAGCCCAAAACGAGTGGGCTTAGCTATTTTTTAGGTAAAATAAGCATACTACTTTTGTTTTATCCCACAACTAATATAGTCATTATTCAATACGAAAAGAGCCGTTTAGCATGTTATCGCACCACATGAGGCTTGAGCTTGGCAATTTTAGGACGAGCTTTGTAGAGATCGGCCCAAAACCCGACCTGGCTTGGCTATGCCCATGTCTATATCTGACATGGCACAAGCAATGTGGTATGGCTAGCCGCACTGATTTGACATAATTTGATACAATTTCATTGAATTCAATTTTTAATGAAAATTAAGTGAAACTTGCATTTTCTTGTGTTACGTTGCGTGGTGAACATTCCATTATTTTGTTACCCGAAAAGTAAGCATCGGGCAAAGTCAAATTTTGGAATACACTCTAATAAAAAAATTGCATCCTAGTTGAACTAATGATAATGTTTCAATGTCCAAATATTCGAGAAAATACCGTTTGTTGCTCTAACATTCCATAGCTTTATATGCTTGTAAATTTGAATAGAACATCCTTTGGTTTGCTCCTATATAGAGAAAGGCAAGAGCTGCAATATATTGCTTTTGTAGATGTTTTTAGGGCAATTCATTTTAGCACATAATTTGTTATTTTCCAAGGAAGCAATAATGCTTGTCCATTTTAAATAAACTTACAAAAATTTAGCACATAACTTGTTTTTTTCTAGTACTTGCTGTTGGGGATCGTAGCAGAAATTTAAAATTTTCTACGCATCACCAAGATCAATCTATGGAGTAATCTAGCAACGAGGGGAAGGGAAGTGCATCTAAATACCCTTGTAGATCGCTAAGCGGAAGCGTTGCAAGAACGCGGATGAAGGAGTCGTACTCGCAGCAATTCAGATCGCGGTTGATTCCGATCTAAGCGCCGAACAACGGCGCCTCCGCGTTCAACACACGTGCAGCCCGGTGACGTCTCCTACGCCTTGATCCAGCAAGGGGAGAAGGAGAGGTTGGGGAAGACTCTGTCCAGCAGCAACACGACGGCGTGGTGGTGGTGGAGGAGCGCGGGACTCCAGCAGGGCTTCGCCAAGCACTACGAGAGACGAGGAGGGAGAGGGGTAGGGCTGCGCCAACAGGGTGATCGAATCGTGTGTTGGGCTGCCCCTTTGCCTCCACTATATATAGGGGGAGAGGGAGGGCTGCGCCCCCACCTATAGTTCCCACCCTAGGGGTGGCGGCATCCCTAGATCCCATCTAGGGTGGCGGCCACAAGGGGGAGAGGGGGAGGCGCACCTGAGGTGGGCCTTAGGGCCCATCTGCCCTAGGGTTTGCCCCCCTCCCTTCTTGGAGGCACCTTGGGCCTTGGTGGGAGGCGCCCCGGCCCACCTAGGGGCTGATCCCTTCCCACTATTGGCCCATGTAGGCCTCCGGGGCTGGTGGCCCCACCTGGTGGACCCCCGGACCCCTCCGGTGGTCCCGGTACACTACCGGTGATGCCCGGAACACTTCCGGTGGCCAAAACCATACTTCCTATATATCAATCTTTACCTCCGGACCATTCCGGAACTCCTCGTGACGTCCGGGATCTCATCCGGGACTCCGAATAACATTCAGTAACCGCGTACATACTTTCCCTATAACCCTAGCGTCATTGAACCTTAAGTGTGTAGATCCTACGGGTTTAGGAGTCATGCAGACATGTCCGAGACAACTCTCCGGTCAATAACCAACAGCGGGATCTGGATACCCATGTTGGCTCCTACATGTTCCACGATGATCTCATCGGATGAACCACGATGTCGAGGATTCAATCAATCTCGTATTCAATTCCCTTTGTCCAGCGGTATTGTACTTGCCCGAGATTCGATCGTCGGTATCCCGATACCTTGTTCAATCTCGTTACCGGCAAGTCTCTTTACTCGTTCCGTAACACATCATCCCGTGATCAACTCCTTGGTCACATTGTGCACATTATGATGATGTCCTACCGAGTGGGCCCAGAGATACCTCTCCGTTACACGGAGTGACAAATCCCAGTCTCGATTCGTGCCAACCCAATAGACACTTTCGGAGATACCTGTAGTGTACCTTTATAGCCACCCAGTTACGTTGCGACGTTTGGCACACCCAAAGCACTCCTACGGTATCCGGGAGTTTCACAATCTCATGGTCTAAGGAAATGATACTTGACATTAGAAAAGCTTTAGCAAACGAACTACACGATCTTGTGCTAGGCTTAGGATTGGGTCTTGTCCATCACATCATTCTCCTAATGATGTGATCCCGTTATCAACGACATCCAATGTCCATGGTAAGGAAACTCTAACCATCTATTGATCAACGAGCTAGTCAACTAGAGGCTTACTAGGGACATGGTGTTGTCTATGTATCCACACATGTATCTGAGTTTCCTATCAATACAATTCTAGCATGGATAATAAACGATTATCATGAACAATGAAATATAATATAATAATAACTAATTTATTATTGCCTCTAGGGCATATTTCCAATAGTCTCCCACTTGCACTAGAGTCAATAATCTAGTTCACATCGCCATGTGATTAACACTCACAGGTCACATCGCCATGTGACCAGCATCCAAGAGTCTACTAGACTCAATGATCTAGTTCACATGACTATGTGATAAACACTCAAAGAGTTCTGGGTTTGATCATGTTATGCTTGTGAGAGAGGTTGTAGTCAACGGGTCTTGCCATATTCAGATCCCTATGTATTTTGCAAAACTTTATGTCATATCGTAGATGCTGCTACCATGTTCCACTTGGAGCTATTCCAAATTGTTGCTCCATTATACGTATCCGGTATCTCTACTCAGAGCTATCCGGATAGGTGTTAAGCTTGCATCGACATAACTCTTTACGTCAAACTCTTTATCACCTCCATAACCGAGAAACATTTCCTTATTCCTCTAAGGATAATTTTGACCGCTATCTGGTGATCTACTCCTAGATCACCTTTGTACCCTCTTGCCAGACATGTGGCAAGGCACACATCTGGTGCGGTACTCAGCATGGCATACCGTATAGAGCCTATGACAAAAGCATAGGGGACGACCTTCGTCCTTCCTCTTTCTTCTGCCATGGTCAATCTTTGAGTCTTACTCAACTTCACACCTTACAACTCAGGTAAGAACCCCTTCTTTGACTGATCTATTTTGAACTCCTTCAAAAACATGTCAAGGTGTGCGTTCTTTAAAAGTATCATCAGGCGTTTTGATCTACCTCTATAGATCTTGATGCCCAATATGTAAGCAGCTTTATCCAGGTCTTCCTTTGAAAATCACTCTTCAAACAACCATTTATGCTTTCCAGAAATTCTACATTATTTCGAATCAACAATATGTCATCCACATATACTTATCAGAAATGTTGTAGTGCTCCCACTCACTTTCTTGTAAATACAAGTTTCTAGCAAACATTGTATAAACCTAAAAGCTTTGATCACTCTATCAAAGCATATATTCTGACTCCGAGATGCTTGCTCTAGTCCATAGAAGGATTGCTGGAGCCAGCATACCTTTTAGCTGTTGGAAATATGCCCTAGAGGAAATAATAAAAGCATTATTATTATATTTCCTTGTTCATGATAATTGTCTTTTATTTATGCTATAATTGTGTTATCCGGAAATCGTAATACATGTGTGAATAATAGACACCAACATGTCCCTAGTAAGCCTCTAGTTGACTAGCTCGTTGATCAACATATAGTCATGGTTTCCTGACTATGGACATTGGATGTCATTGATAACGGGATCACATCATTAGGAGAATGATGTGATGGACAAGACCCAATCCTAAACATAGCACAAGATCGTATAGTTCGTTTGCTAGAGTTTTCCAATGTCAAGTATCTTTTCCTTAGACCATGAGATCGTGTAACTCCCGGATACCGTAGGAATGCTTTGGGTGTGCCAAACATCACAACGTAACTGGGTGACTATAAAGGTATACTATGGGTATCTCCAAAAGTGTCTGTTGGGTTGACACGGATCAAGACTGGGATTTGTCACTCTGTATATCGGAGAGGTATCACTGGGCCCACTCGGTAATGCATCATCATAATGAGCTCAAAGTGACCAAGTGTCTGGTCACGGGATCATGCATTACGGTACGAGTAAAGTGACTTGCCGGTAACGAGATTGAACGAGGTATTGGGATACCGACGATCAGATCTCGGGCAAGTAACATATCGATTGACAAAGGGAATTGCATATGGGGTTGCTTGAATCCTCGACATCATGGTTCATCCGATGAGATCATCGTGGAGCATGTGGGAGCCAACATGGGTATCCAGATCCCGCTGTTGGTTATTGACCGGAGAGTCGTCTCGGTCATGTCTGCATGTCTCCCGAACCCGTAGGGTCTACACACTTAAGGTTCGGTGACGCTAGGGTTGTAGGGATATGTATATGCAGTAACCCGAATGTTGTTCGGAGTCCCGGATGAGATCCCGGACATCACAAGGAGTTCCGGAATGGTCCGGAGGTAAAGAATTATATATAGGAAGTGCTATTTCGGCCATCGGGACAAGTTTCGGGGTTATCGGTATTGTACCGGGACCACCGAAAGGGTCTCGGGGGTCCACCGGGTGGGGCCACCTGTCCCGGGGGGGCACATGGGCTGTAGGGGGTGCGCCTTGGCCTACATGGGCCAAGGGCACCAGCCCCAAGAGGCCCATGCGCCTAGGGTTTCAAGGAGGAAGAGTCATAGGAGGGGAAGGCACCTCCTAGGTGCCTTGGGGGGGGGGAGGGAAACCTCCCTTGGCCGCCGCCCCCTAGGAGATTGGATCTCCTAGGCCGGCGCCCCCCCCCCCCTTGGCCCTCCTATATATAGTGGGGAAGGAGGGCTTTTTGATCCACGCCTTTGGTTGCCTCCTTCTCCCTCTCCAACACCTCCTCCTCCTCCATAGTGCTTGGCGAAGCCCTGACGGAGTACTGCAGCTCCACCATCACCATGCCGTCGTGCTGCTGCTGGAGCCATTTTCCTCAACCTCTTCTTCCCTCTTGCTGGATCAAGAAGAAGGAGACGTTACGCTAACCGTACATGTGTTGAACACGGAGGTGCCGTCCGTTCGGTGCTAGGATCTCCGGTGATTTGGATCACGTCGTGTTCGACTACCTCATCCCCGTTCTTTGAACGCTTCCGCTCGCGATCTACAAAGGTATGTAGATACATCCGATCACTCGTTGCTAGATGAACTCATAGATGGATCTTGGTGAAACCGTAGGAAATTTTTTGTTTTCTGCAACGTTCCCCAACAGTGGTATCAGAGCTAAGTCTATGCGTAGTTCTTCTTGCGCGAGTAGAACACAATTTATTGTGGGCGTAGATGTTGTCAACTTTCTTGCCGCTACTAGTCTTATCTTGCTTCAACGGTATTGTGGGATGAAGCGGCCCGGACCAACCTTACACGTACGCTTACGCGAGACCGGTTCCACCGACTAACATGCACAAGTTGCATAAGGTGGCTGGCGGGTGTCTGTCTCTCCTATTTTAGTTGGAGCGGATTCGATGAAAAGGGTTCTTATGAAGGGTAAATAGAAGTTGACAAATCACGTTGTGGCTTTCACGTAGGTAAGAAAACGTTCTTGCTAGAACCCTACTTCAGCCACGTAAAACTTGCAACAACAATTAGAGGACGTCTAACTTGTTTTTGCAGCAAGTGCTTTGTGATATGATATGGCCAAAGTTGTGATGAATGATGAATGATCTATATGTGATGTATGAGATGTTCATGCTATTGTAATAGGAATCACGACTTGCATGTCGATGAGTATGACAACCGGCAGGAGCCATAGGAGTTGTCTTTATTTTTTGTATGACTTGCGTGTCATTGAGAAAACGCCATGTAAATTACTTTACTTTATTGCTAAACGCGTTAGCCATAGTAGTAGAAGTAATAGTTGGCGAGCAACTTCATGGAGACACAATGATGGGGATCATGATGATGGAGATCATGGTGTCAAGCCGGTGACAAGATGATCATGGAGCCCCAAGATGGAGATCAAAGGAGCTATGTGATATTGGCCATATCATGTCACTATTATAATTTGATTGCATTTGATGTTTATCATGTTTTGCATCTTGTTTACTTAGAACGACGATAGTAAATAAGATGATCCCTCATAATAATTTCAAGAAAGTGTTCCCCCTAACTGTGCATCGTTGCGACGGTTCGTTGTTTCAATGCACCACGTGATGATCGGGTGTTTGATTCAAACGTTCACATACAACGGGTGTAAGACAGATTTACACATGCAAACACTTAGGTTGACTTGACGAGCCTAGCATGTGTATAGACATGGCATCGGAACACAGAAGACCGAAAGGTCGAGCATGAGTCGTATAGAAGATACGATCAACATGAAGATGTTCACCGACGTTGACTAGTCCGTCTCACGTGATGATCGGACACGGCCTAGTTGATTTGGATCATGTTATACTTAGATGACTAGAAGAGGGATGTCTATCTAAGTGGGAGTTCATTGAATAATTTGATTAGATGAACTTAATTATCATGAACTTAGTCTAAAATCTTTACAATATGTCTTGTAGATCAAATGGCCAATGTAGTCCTCAACTTCAACGCGTTCCTAGAGAAAACCAAGCTGAAAGACGATGGCAGCAACTATACGGACTGGGTCCGGAACCTGAGGATCATCCTCATAGCTGCCAAGAAAGATTATGTCCTACAAGCACCGCTGGGTGACGCACCTGTTCTCCCTGCAGAACAAGACGTTATGAACGCTTGGCAGGCACGTATCGATGACTACTCCCTCGTTCAGTGTGGCATGCTTTATAGCCTAGAGCCGGGGCTCCAAAAGCGTTTTGAGAGACATGGAGCATATAAGATGTTCGAAGAGCTGAAAATGGTTTTCCAAGCTCATGCCCGGGTCGAGAGATATGAAGTCTCCGACAAATTCTTCAGCTGTAAGATGGAGGAAAATAATTCTGTCAGTGAGCACATACTCACTATGTCTGGGTTACATAACCGCTTGACTCAGCTAGGAGTTAATCTCCCGGATGACGGGGTCATTGACAGAATCCTTCAGTCGCTTCCACCGAGCTACAAGAGCTTTGTGATGAACTTCAATATGCAGGGGATGGAAAAGACCATTCCTGAAGTATTTGCTATGCTGAAATCAGCAGAGGTAGAAGTCAAGAAGGAACATCAAGTGTTGATGGTCAATAAAACCACTAAGTTCAAGAAGGGCAAAGGTAAAAAGAACTTCAAGAAGGACGGCAAGGGAGTTGCCGCGCCTGGCAAGCAAGCTGCCGGGAAGAAGCCAAAGAATGGACCCAAGCCCGAGACTGTGTGCTTTTATTGCAAGGGAAGTGGTCACTGGAAGCGGAACTGCCCCAAGTACTTAGCGGACAAGAAGGCCGGCAAAACAAAAGGTATATATGATATACATGTAATTGATGTGTACCTTACTAGTACCCGTAGTAGCTCCTGGGTATTTGATACCGGTGCAGTTGCTCATATTTGTAACTCAAAGCAGGGGCTGCGGAATAAGCGGAGACTGGCAAAGGACGAGGTGACGATGCGCGTCGGGAATGGTTCCAAGGTCAATGTGATCGCCGTCGGCACGCTACCTCTACATTTACCTTCGGGATTAGTTTTAAACCTTAATAATTGTTATTTAGTGCCGGCTTTGAGCATGAACATTGTATCGGGATCTCGTTTAATTCGAGATGGCTACTCATTTAAATCCGAGAATAATGGTTGTTCTATTTATATGAGAGATATGTTTTATGGTCATGCTCCTATGGTGAATGGTTTATTCTTAATGAATCTCGAGCGTAATGCTACACATATTCATAGTGTGAGTACCAAAAGATGTAAAGTTGATAATGATAGTCCCACATACTTGTGGCACTGCCACCTTGGTCACATAGGTGTCAAACACATGAAGAAGCTCCATGCAGATGGACTTTTAGAGTCTCTTGATTACGAATCATTTGACACGTGCGAACCATGCCTCATGGGTAAGATGACCAAGACTCCGTTCTCAGGAACAATGGAGCGAGCAACCAACTTATTGGAAATCATACATACTGATGTGTGCGGTCCAATGAGTGTTGAGGCTCGCGGTGGCTATCGTTATGTTCTCACCCTCACTGATGATTTGAGTAGATATGGGTATATCTACTTAATGAAACACAAGTCTGAGACCTTTGAAAAGTTCAAGGAATTTCAGAGTGAGGTTGAGAATCAACGTGACAGGAAAATCAAGTTTCTACGATCAGATCGTGGAGGAGAATACTTGAGTCACGAATTTGGCACACACTTAAGAAAATGTGGAATAGTTTCACAACTCACGCCGCCTGGAACACCTCAGCGTAATGGTGTGTCCGAACATCGTAATCGCACTCTATTAGATATGGTACGATCTATGATGTCTCTTACCGATTTACCGCTATCTTTTTGGGGCTATGCTTTAGAGACTGCCGCATTCACTTTAAATAGGGCTCCGTCGAAATCCGTTGATACGACACCGTTTGAATTATGGTTTGGGAAGAAACCTAAGCTGTCGTTTCTGAAAGTTTGGGGATGCGATGCTTATGTCAAGAAACTTCAACCTGAAAAGCTTGAACCCAAGTCGGAAAAATGCGTCTTCATAGGATACCCTAAAGAAACTGTTGGGTATACCTTCTACCTCAGATCCGAAGGCAAGATCTTTGTTGCCAAGAATGGATTCTTTCTAGAGAAGGAGTTTCTCTCGAAAGAAGTAAGTGGGAGGAAAGTAGAACTTGATGAAGTGTTACCTCTTGAACCGGAAAATGGCACAACTCAAGAAAATGTTCCTGAGGTGCCTGCACCGACTAGAGAGGAAGATAATGATGATGATCAAGATACTTCTAATCAAGCTCCTACTGAAATTCGAAAGTCCACAAGGACACGTTCCGCACCAGAGTGGTACGGCAACCCTGTCTTGAAAATCATGTTGTTAGACAACGGTGAACCTTCGAACTATGAAGAAGCGATGGCGGGCCCGGATTCCGACAAATGGCTAGAAGCCATGAAATCCGAGATAGGATCCATGTATGAAAACGAAGTATGAACTTTGACTGACTTGCCCGTTGAGCGGCGAGCCATAGAAAATAAATGGATCTTTAAGAAGAAGACAGACGCGGATGGTAATGTGACCATCTATAAAGCTCGGCTTGTCGCTAAGGGTTATCGACAAGTTCAAGGGGTTGACTACGATGAGACTTTCTCACCGGTAGCGAAGCTGAAGTCCGTCTGAATCATGTTAGCAATTGCCGCATTTTATGATTATGAAATTTGGCAAATGGACGTCAAAACGGCATTCCTTAATGGTTTCCTTAAGGAAGAATTGTATATGATGCAGCCGGAACGTTTTGTCGATCCTAAGAATGCTGACAAGGTATGCAAGCTCCAACGCTTGATTTATGGGCTGGTGCAAGCATCTCGGAGTTGGAACATTCTCTTTGATGAGATGATCAAAGCGTTTGGGTTTACACAGACTTATGGAGAAGCCTGTGTTTACAAGAAAGTGAGTGGGAGCTCTGTAGCATTTCTCATATTATATGTAGATGACATACTTTTGATGGGAAATGATATAGAACTCTTGGACAACATAAAGGCCTACTTGAATAAAAGTTTTTCAATGAAGGACCTTGGAGAAGCTGCTTATATATTAGGCATCAAGATCTACAGAGATAGATCAAGACGCCTCATAGGTCTTTCACAAAGCACATACCTTGATAAGATATTGAAGAAGTTCAATATGGACCAGTCTAAGAAGGGGTTCTTGCCTGTGTTACAAGGTGTAAAATTGAGCTCAGCTCAATGTCCGACCACGGCAGAAGATATAGAAGAGATGAGTGTCATCCCCTATGCCTCAGCCATAGGTTCCATTATGTATGCCATGCTATGTACCAGACCCGATGTAAACCTTGCCGTAAGTTTGGTAGGAAGGTACCAAAGTAATCCCGGCAAGGAACACTGGACAGCGGTCAAGAATATCCTGAAGTACCTGAAAAGGACAAAGGAAATGTTTCTCGTTTATGGAGGTGACGAAGAGCTCGTCGTAAAGGGTTACGTCGACGCTAGCTTCGACACAGATCTGGATGACTCTAATTCACAGACCGGATACGTGTATATTTTGAATGGTGGGGCAGTAAGCTGGTGCAGTTGCAAGCAGAGCGTCGTGGCGGGATCTACATGTGAAGCGGAGTACATGGCAGCCTCAGAGGCAGCGCATGAAGCAATTTGGGTGAAGGAGTTCATCACCGACCTAGGAGTCATACCCAATGCGTCGGGGTCGATCAAGCTCTTCTGTGACAACACTGGAGCTATTGCTCTTGCCAAGGAGCCCAGGTTTCACAAGAAGACAAGGCACATCAAGCGTCGCTTCAACTCCATTCGTGAAAATGTTCAAGATGGAGACATAGAAATTTGTAAAGTACATACGGACCTGAATGTGGCGGATCCGTTGACTAAACCTCTCCCTAGAGCAAAACATGATCAACACCAGAATTCCATGGGTGTTTGATTCATCACAATGTAACTAGATTATTGACTCTAGTGCAAGTGGGAGACTGTTGGAAATATGCCCTAGAGGAAATAATAAAAGCATTATTATTATATTTCCTTGTTCATGATAATTGTCTTTTATTTATGCTATAATTGTGTTATCCGGAAATCGTAATACATGTGTGAATAATAGACACCAACATGTCCCTAGTAAGCCTCTAGTTGACTAGCTCGTTGATCAACAGATAGTCATGGTTTCCTGACTATGGACATTGGATGTCATTGATAACGGGATCACATCATTAGGAGAATGATGTGATGGACAAGACCCAATCCTAAACATAGCACAAGATCGTATAGTTCGTTTGCTAGAGTTTTCCAATGTCAAGTATCTTTTCCTTAGACCATGAGATCGTGCAACTCCCGGATACCGTAGGAGTGCTTTGGGTGTGCCAAACGTCACAACGTAACTGGGTGACTATAAAGGTATACTACGGGTATCTCCGAAAGTGTCTGTTGGGTTGACACGGATCAAGACTGGGATTTGTCAGTCCGTATAACGGAGAGGTATCACTGGGCCCACTCGGTAATGCATCATCATAATGAGCTCAAAGTGACCAAGTGTCTGGTCACGGGATCATGCATTACGGTACGAGTAAAGTGACTTGCCGGTAACGAGATTGAACGAGGTATTGGGATACCGACGATCAGATCTCGGGCAAGTAACATATCGATTGACAAAGGGAATTGCATACGGGGTTGCTTGAATCCTCGACATCGTGGTTCATCCGATGAGATCATCGTGGAGCATGTGGGAGCCAACATGGGTATCCAGATCCCGCTGTTGGTTATTGACCGGAGAGTCGTCTCGGTCATGTCTGCATGTCTCCCGAACCTGTAGGGTCTACACACTTAAGGTTCGGTGACACTAGGGTTGTAGGGATATGTATATGCAGTAACCCGAATGTTGTTCGGAGTCCCGGATGAGATCCCGGACGTCACGAGGAGTTCCGGAATGGTCCGGAGGTAAAGAACTATATATAGGAAGTGCTATTTCGGCCATCGGGACAAGTTTCGGGGTTATCGGTATTGTACCGGGACCACCGGAAGGGTCCCGGGGGTCCACCGGGTGGGGCCACCTGTCCCGGGGGGGGGCACATGGGCTGTAGGGGTTGTGCCTTGGCCTACATGGGCCAAGGGCACCAGCCCCAAGAGGCCCATGCGCCTAGGGTTTCAAGGAGGAAGAGTCCTAGGAGGGGAAGGCACCTCCTAGGTGCCTTGGGGGGGGAGGGAAACCTCCCTTGGCCGCCGCCCCCTAGGAGATTGGATCTCCTAGACCGGCACCCCCCCTTGGCCCTCCTATATATAGTGGGGAAGGAGGGCTTTTTGATCCACGCCTTTGGTTGCCTCCTTCTCCCTCTCCAACACCTCCTCCTCCTCCATAGTGCTTGGCGAAGCCCTGACGGAGTACTGCAGCTCCACCATCACCACGCCGTCGTGCTGCTGCTGGAGCCATCTTCCTCAACCTCTTCTTCCCTCTTGCTGGATCAAGAAGAAGGAGACGTTACGCTAACCGTACGTGTGTTGAACACGGAGGTGCCGTCCGTTCGGTGCTAGGATCTCCGGTGATTTGGATCACGTCGTGTTCGACTACCTCATCCCCGTTCTTTAAACGCTTCCGCTCGCGATCTACAAAGGTATGTAGATACATCCGATCACTCGTTGCTACATGAACTCATAGATGGATCTTGGTGAAACCGTAGGAAAATTTTTGTTTTCTGCAACGTTCCCCAACATTAGCATCCTTAGGATCGACAAAACTTTGATTGTATCACATACAACTCTTTCTTACAAAAATTGGTAAGAAAACTTGTTTTTGACATCCATCTGTCAGATTTCATAATCGAAAAATACAGCTAATGCTAACATGATACCGACGGACTTAAGCATCGCTACGGGTGAGAAATTCTCATCGTAGTCAACTCCTTGAACTTGTGAAAAGACTCTTTCCCACAAGTCAAGCTTCATAGACGGTAACATCACCGCTCATGTCCGTCTTCTTCTTAAAGATCCATTTATCTCAATGGCTTGCCGATCATCGGGCAAGTCCACCAAAGTCCATAATTTGTTCTGATATATGGATCCTATCTTGGATTTCATGGCTTCTAACCATTTGTCGCAATACGGGCCCACCATCGCTTCTCCATAGCTCGTAGGTTCATTGTTGTCTTGCAACATGATATTTAAGACACAATTACCGTACCACTCAGGAGTAGAACATATCCTTGTCGACCTATGAGGTTCGATAGCAACTTGATTCGAAGCTTCATGATCACTATCATTAACTTCCTCTTCAATAGACGTAGGCGCCACAGAAAACATCTTTCTGTGTCGCATCACTCTCTGGTTGAAGTAAAGGTTCGACAACCTCATCAAGTTCTATCTTCCTCCCACTCAATTTTTTCGAGAGAAACTCCTTCTCGAGAAAGGACCCGTTCTTAGCGACAAACAATTTGCCCTCGGATCTGAGATAGAAGATATACCCTACTATCACCTTTGGGTATCCTATGAAGATGTATTTGTCCGCTTTGGGTTCGAGCTTCTCCGGCTGAAGCCTTAAGCATCGCAGCCCCAAACATTAAGAAACGACAACTTTGGTTTCTTGCCAAACCAATGTTCATACGACGTCGTCTCAACGGACTTAGATGGTGTCCTATCTAAAGTGAATGCAACTGTCTCTAACGCATAACCTCAAAATGAAAATGGTAGATTGATAAGAGACATCATAGATCGCACCATATCTCATAGTGTTCGATTACGACGTCCGGACACACCATTACCTTGTGGTGTTCCAGGTGGCTTCAACTGTGAAACAATTCCACAATGTCTTAAGTGATTGCCAAACTCATAACTCAGAAAATCCCCTTTTGATCAGATCATAGGAACATGATCTTATTGTTATGATGATTCTTAACTTCACTCTGAAATCGCTTGAACTTTTAAAACGTTTCAGACTTGTGCTTCATTAAGTAGATATACCTATATCTACCCAAATCATCAGTGAAGATGAGAAAATAGCGATATCCACCGCACGCTTCAATTCTCATTGGATCACACGCATCAGCATGCATGATTTCCAACAAGTCACTTGCCCGTTTCATTGTACCTGAAAACGGGGTCTTAGTCATCCTGCCCATGAGGCATGGCTCGCATGTGTCAAGTGATTCAAAATCAAGTGACTCCAAACATCCATCAGCATGGAGTTTTTTCATGCATCTTACGCCAATATGACCTAAGCGGCAGTGCCACAAGAAAGTGGTACTATCATTATTAACTCTACATCTTTTGGCATGAACATGTGTATTACCACGACCAAGATTCAATGAACCATTCACATAGGGTGCATGACCATGAAAGATATCATTCATGTAAACAGAATAACCATTATTCTCTAACTTAAATGAATGACCGTATTGCAATGAACATGATCTAATCATATTCATGCTCAACGTAGACACCTGATAACATTTATCTAGGTTCAATACTAATCCCGAAGGCAGATGGAGCGTGCGATGGTGATCTCATCAACTTTGGAAACACTTCCAACACACATCGTCACCTCGCCCTTAGCCAGTCTCCGTTTAGTCCGTAGCTTTTGCTTCAAGTCACCAATAATAGCAACTGAACCGGTATCCAATACCCCGGTGCTACCAGGAGTACTAGTGAGGTACACATTAATAACACATATATACTTTGTTGAAGTTGCCGGCCTTCTTATCTACCATGCATTTGGGGTAATTCCGCTACCAGTGACCGTTCCCCTTACAATAGAAGCACTTAGTCTCGGGTTTGGGTCCAACCTTGGGTTCCTTCACTGGAGCGGCAACTGGTTTGCCATCCATGAGGTTTCCCTTCTAGCCCTTGCCCTTCTTGAAACCAGTGGTCTTGTTAAACCATCAACACTTGATGCTCCTTCTTGATTTCTACCTTTTGCGGTCTTAAGCACCGCGAACAGCTCCGGGATCAATTCCATCCCTTGCATGTCATAGTTCATCACGAAGATCTAGTAGCTTAGTGATAGTGGCTTGAGAACTCTATCAATCACTATCTTATCTGAAAGTTTCACTCCCACTTGATTTAAGTGATTGTAGCACCCAGACATTCTGAGCACATGCTCACTAGCTGAGCTATTCTCCTCCATCTTGTTGGAAAAAGAACTTGTCAGAGGTCTCATACCTCTCAACACGGGCATGAGCCTGAAATCCCAATTTCAGCTCTTTGAACATCTCATATGTCTTATGGCATTCAAAACGTCATTGGAACCCCGATTCTAAGCCGTGAAGTATGGTGCACTAAACTATCAAGTAGTCATTAGGATGTGTCTGTCAGGTGTTCACAACATCCACAGACAATGTTGTAAGGGTTTGCACATCGAGCGGTGCATCAAAGACGTAGGCCTTCGGTGTAGCAGTGAGGACACTCCTCGGACTATGGACCCAGTCCGCATCATTGCTTACAATATCTTTCAACTTTGTCTTTCTCTAGGAACGTTTTGAAACAGGGAGCTACAATGTGAGCTATTTATCTACAACATATTTGCAAAGACAATTTATACTATGTTCATGATAATTGAGTTCATCTAATCAAATTATTTAATGAACTCCCACTCAGATAGACATCCCTCTAGTCATCTAAGTGAAACATGATCCGAATCGACTAGGCCGTGTCCGATCATCACGTGAGACGGACTAGTCATCAACGGTGAACATCTCATGTTGATCGTATCTTCTATACGACTCATGTTCGACCTTTCGGTCTTCCGTGTTCCGAGGCCATGTCTGTACATGCTAGGCTCGTCAAGTCAACCTAAGTGTTTCGCATGTGTCCCGAGGCCATGTCTGTACATGCTAGGCTCGTCAACACCCGTTGTATTCGAATGTTAGAATCTATCACACCCGATCATCACGTGGTGCTTCGAAACAACGAACCTTCACAACGGTGCACAGTTAGGGGGAACACTTTTCTTGAAATTTTAGTGAGGGATCATCTTATTTAAGCTACCGTTGTTCTAAGCAAATAAGATGTAAAACATGATAAACATCACATGCAATCAAATAGTGACATGATATGGCCAATATCATTTTGCACCTTTTGATCTCCATCTTCGCGGCTCCATGATCATCGTTGTCACCGGCATGACACCATGATCTCCATCATCATGATCTCCATCATCGTGTCTTCTTGAAGTTGTCTCGTCATCTATTACTTCTACTACTATGGCTAACGCTTTAGTAATAAAGTAAAGTAATTACATGACGTTTATGTTGACACGCAGGTCATAAATAAATTAAGACAACTCCTATGGCTCCTGCCGGTTGTCATACTCATCGACATGCAAGTCGTGATTCCTATTACAAGAACATGATCAATCTCATACATCACATATATCATTCATCACATCCTTTTGGCCATATCACATGACAAGGCATATGCTGCAAAACAAGTTAGACGTCCTCTAATTGTTGTTGCATGTTTTTATGTGGCTGCTATAGGTTTCTAGCAAGAACGTTTCTTACCTACGCGAAAACCACAACGTGATATGCCAATTTCTATTTACCCTTCATAAGGACCCTTTTCATCAAATCCGATCCGACTAAAGTGGGACAGACAGACACCCGCTAGCCACCTTATGCAACTAGTGCATGTCAGTCGGTGGAACCAGTCTCACGTAAGAGTACATGTAAGGTCGGTCCGGGCCGCTTCATCCCACGATGCCGCCGAATCAACATAAGACTAGTAACGGCAAGCAAATTGACAATATCCACGCCCACAACTGCTTTGTGTTCTACTCGAGCATAGAAACTACGCATAGTCCTAGCTCATGATGCCACTGTTGGGGATCGTAGCAGAAATTTAAAATTTTCTACGCATCACCAAGATCAATCTATGGAGTAATCTAGCAATGAGGGGAAGGGGAGTGCATCTACATACCCTTGTAGATCGCTAAGCGGAAGCGTTGCAAGAACGCGGATGAAGGAGTCGTACTCGCAGCGATCCAGATCGCTGTTGATTCCGATCTAAGCGCCGAACAACGGCGCCTCCGCGTTCAACACACGTGCAGCCCGGTGACGTCTCCTACGCCTTGATCCAGCAAGGGGAGAAGGAGAGGTTGGGGAAGACTCCGTCCAGCAGCAGCACGATGGCGTGGTGGTGGTGGAGGAGCGCGGGACTCCAGCAGGGCTTCGCCAAGCACTACGAGACACGAGGAGGGAGAGGGGTAGGGCTGCGCTAATAGGGTGATCGAATCGTGTGTTGGGCTGCCCCTTTGCCTCCACTATATATAGGGGGAGAGGGAGGGCTGCGCCCCCACCTAGGGTTCCCACCCTAGGGGTGGCGGCAGCCCTAGATCCCATCTAGGGTGGCGGCCACAAGGGGGAGAGCGGGAGGCGCACCTGAGGTGGGCCTTAGGGCCCATGTGCCCTAGGGTTTGCCCCCCTCCCTTCTTGGAGGCACCTTGGGCCTTGGTGGGAGGCGCCCCAGCCCACCTAGGGGCTGATCCCTTCCCACTAGTGGCCCATGTAGGCCTCTGGGGCTGGTGGCCCCACCTGATGGACCCCCGGACCCCTCCGGTGGTCCCGGTACACTACCGGTGATGCCCGGAACACTTCCGGTGGCCAAAACCATACTTCCTATATATCAATCTTTACCTTCGGACCATTCCGGAACTCCTCGTGATGTCCGGGATCTCATCCGGGACTCCGAACAACATTCGGTAACCACGTACATACTTTCCATATAACCCTAGCGTCATCGAACCTTAAGTGTGTAGATCCTACGGGTTCAGGAGTCATGCAGACATGTCCGAGACAACTCTCCGGTCAATAACCAACAGCGGGATCTGGATACCCATGTTGGCTCCTACATGTTCCACGATGATCTCATCGGATGAACCACGATGTCGAGGATTCAATCAATCCCGTATTCAATTCCCTTTGTCCAGCGGTATTGTACTTGCCCGAGATTCGATCGTCGGTATCCCGATACCTTGTTCAATCTCGTTACCGGCAAGTCTCTTTACTCGTTCCGTAACACATCATCCCGTGATCAACTCCTTGGTCACATTGTGCACATTATGATGATGTCCTACCGAGTGGGCCTAGAGATACCTCTCCGTTACACGGAGTGACAAATCCCAGTCTCGATTCGTGCCAACCCAACAGACACTTTCGGAGATACCTGTAGTGTACCTTTATAGCCACCCAGTTACGTTGCGACGTTTGGCACACCCAAAGCACTCCTACGATGTTCGGGAGTTGCACAATCTGATGGTCTAAGGAAATGATACTTGACATTAGAAAAGCTTTAGCAAACGAACTACATGATCTTGTGCTAGGCTTAGGATTGGGTCTTGTCCATCACATCATTCTCCTAATGATGTGATCCCGTTATCAACGACATCCAATGTCCGTGGTAAGGAAACTGTAACCATCTATTGATCAACAAGCTAGTCAACTAGAGGCTTACTAGGGACATGGTGTTGTCTATGTATCCACACATGTATCTGAGTTTCCTATCAATACAATTCTAGCATGGATAATAAGCGATTATCATGAACAATGAAATATAATATAATAATAACTAATTTATTATTGCCTCTAGGGCATATTTCCAACACTTGCCGGGGAAGAGAAATAATGTATCAACCATTTCACTCTTTAATTATCATGATGTGCGGTACTTGCAAACTCAAGTAAATAGAATCTCTTGTTGTCTATATGGACAAAAAATAACATTGTGTAACCAAGTACCATGAGTTTTCTACTGATTGGCTAGAATTTTATAACAAGATTTATGTGAATTGAAAAATTAACACCTTTTATTTTATCAAATGATGCTTGAATTGTGGAAGTTACTGGTGGTATATGTTCTCATATTGTTAGATGACCATCGTAATATAGGCCATACTCCCCGCCCTCTTCATAAAAATTTATGGACATGTCCAGAACCTTGACTACCACATCATCAAAGGTATCCAACTTTTACATCACTTTTGATAAATTGTTTAGTATTTCTAAAAATGCATTGTTCCACAATTAGGAAAATAATATGTTTTCCTCGTCGAAACATTCAAGAAAATGTGACACTAATCTTGCATTACCATGTGCTTGTGAATTTGTACAAAAGCAATAGCTCTACAAATTTTTTAAACCCTCATTTTGTTATTTTCATTAGGCAGTGATGCTCATTTCCTGTCGAGATATACAAATCTCATTCATGTTTTTATTGCATTGTTTGCATATTAGTCATCATTTTTCTGTTTACTTCCTCGCTAGAAAAGAAAAGCCATTTTTGTGTTCCAATTGTTGGGAAGCAAAATATCTATGAGCCATTTTCCTAATCTCACAGTGCATCAGCTTCGTAGACCCAAGTAAATATGATCTAGCTAGAATCTGCCCATGTTATTCTAGATTAAAATTTGAGATGCTCTCAACCTATTTACCAACATGGAAATAAGTTTGTCCAAGCAAAGGTACCATGCGGTTCTAGTAATGGGCTCTTATTTCTGGCAAACTTTCTGTGAATTTGAAAAGTTAACTCGACTTCCATCGAATTATGTTTGAAAATTGAAAGTTGTTGGTGGTGAAAACCTAATACTTTTGGATTAATATCATCATAGTTCATACCGCCCCTCCTCTTCCCGCTAAAAAGCAATCATGCAGGTACCCAAAACCCCAAACATCACACCATCAATGTCACCCAACTAGTTCAAGATTTTAATGTAATATCCCACACCTCGCTTTAGGCTGCTTTCAATCAAACTTAAGTATGGAATCTCTCCCTTAGTGTCATTCCAAGACTATTAATGATTTTTTGTGTGTGCGGAGACTACTAACGAAGCAAACTCGTACTCTCGGTGGTCCTGACACTCTTTGTGACACACTCCCTTTCCTAGCGGTCATTGTCTTCTTAACCACAAGACTGTTTAAATATGAAAACTTTGATAGTGCAACTCGATATATTATCGCAAATAGTCTTCTCACCTTTATTTATTAGGATTGTTAGGTTTTAGAGACCCAAAGTTGTTTCTTTAATTCCATAGAAAAAGGTACCATGGAGTCTTTACTTATTACCCTCTAAGGTTTGATTTTGTAAATATTTTTCTTCCCAATATAGGTTAGTTTGGCACAAAAGTGTTAGTGAAGCGAGCACGTAAACCTTCATAAACACTGTTCAAAATTTCAGCAATAGTTTCTTAAAAAATTCGATCATTTCAGCAGGACCGGAATATTTGTAACTTCAATTTTTTGGAGCAAATTCAAACTAATTTCAAATAAGACTTTAATTATGTAAAAATTCAGTAAAATGTGACTAATTCTAATAGAATGGAATTCCGAAAGAATTCCCAAAAATTACAGACATTTCTCGAGATCCGAAATTTGTCTCTTTCCGAAAATTTTAATCCTTGGTCATGCATGAGTGCCCTACAAGCAATATAATGACGTGTTGTCGGTTGGGACAGATGGGAGAACACACAAGGCAATGCAAGGCACTGAAGCCAGTGTAGTAGTACATCTATTGCCCTGTTGGACGGTCTTAATTTTTGTCAAGTGGGTCGATCGGCGCATGCATGTGATTCTTCACGTCCATACACACATACTATTTGGGCAAAGTGAAAGCAACGGCGAGCGGTTGCACGTAAAGGTCAGGGACAGGCAGATGGATGGCTTGCTAACCAACCTGCATGAATGCATAATGCACGTCTGGCTCCTCCTCTTCGAGCTAGCTGCTCCTCCCCTCCACGTCAAGTCACACACGCCATTAACACCTCCCTAGCGAGCTAGCTAGCTCATCGATCGATCGGTAATTCGACATAGATGGTCATCTATCGAAACTAAAACAAAATGTGTAGTTGCACTCTGTCTTGTCTTGCTTCAATCGATTCAGTGCCGGTTAACCCATGCATGCATCGATCACGTTTAGTTAACTTTTCGTCTAATCTTGTACTTCCTCGGTCTCAAAATAAGTGTCTCAACTTTGTACTAACTTTAATAAAAAATTATAGTATTAAAATTGAGATATTTATTTTGAAACGGAGGAAGTACTCGGTACCAGCTAGCTATCAAACCTAATCACATGCAAACATTTATTGAATCGTCTATGTGAGGTACACATATACAACTACATACATGTAGGATAAGGACTGCCGCCGGTCCGCCGCATGGATGGTTACATCAATCAATAATTATGATTATGATATGATATATGAGGTTGTACGTGACCAACTAGCGTATCTTACTCATGTGCAGTGTCAATCCACATTCTGCAGTCCTTATCAGCTAGCT
Organism: Triticum aestivum; assembly: GCF_018294505.1. NCBI lineage: Eukaryota > Viridiplantae > Streptophyta > Magnoliopsida > Poales > Poaceae > Triticum > Triticum aestivum. Next base: position 605,301,291 of record NC_057803.1, read on the forward strand.
AGCTAGTATATTACAAACTTTTTTTGGTTGATAGATTGCTTGCCACATTGGCCATGTGGTAGCCATATCTATAGTTATATTTGGCCAAGAAAATTTATGCATATATAGTTTGATATATGATCAAGTCGATCAGGACCATCAATTTAAGCCGATCGCCATCGGGCATGCTGGTACGAATATATACATCTTTTACGTGGAAAAATCGTCTAACCTAATGCATGCACGGTCAATGAGCTCATTGATGAAGAAAATTGGACATGGAAGACGGACCTTGTTCGACAAAACTTTCTTGCTCCGGATGCAGAAGCCATGTTAAACATACCATTGCGCACCGGAGGGGGGAACGATTTCTTTGCTTGGGCTTTTGAAAACTCAGGTGTGTACATTGACAAGTCGGCGTACCGTGCTCTCGTGAATCAGAAAGAGCGTCATGCTCTAGAGGAAGGGACGGCTACCGGTGCCTTAAAATTAGAACAACAGATGTGGACATCTCTGTGGAAGCTCAAAGTTGTGCCTAAGGTCAGAGTCTTCTGGTGGAGAGTTCTTCGCGGGATCCTCCCTGACGAAGAAACCCTTAAACACAAACATATCAAACCTCTTAGCCTATGCAATGTTTGCCTGGCCAAAGAGGAGGATCGTATGCATGCATTGGTGTCCTGTTCCCATGCACGCAGATTTTGGGATGAAGCTCAAACCTGGTTCGATCTCCGACTCCCACGCTTACATCCAGCCACCTGGGCGCGCGACATCTTATGTGATGATCGTTTCTAGGATCATGTGAGAGAACAGATTGTGTCGGTGATGTGGGCTATCTGGCATTCGCGGAATCGATGGACTCGTGAGAAGGAGCATGTGGATCCAGTGTATTCCACTCGACGCATTCGAGCAGATTTGGCCTTTGCTGGAGATTCCGATGAAGCAGGCTACCTTGTCACCAGGACATGGCTGGCGTCACCCAGAAGCGAGACTTGTCAAGATAAATGTCGATGGTGCAATCAACTCAGAAGCGGGATTAGCCGGAGCGGGCGGTGTTGCTCGTTCTGCTACGGCGCTGCTTGCTTCCTGGTGCAAACCGCATGTCGGTGTTACGGATCCTCTCATTGCTGAGGCCTTGTCACTACGAGAGGGAGTTCTCTTTGCTCGTCAGCGAGGCTACTCACATGTGACATTGGAATCCGACTGCCTGGAGATAGTGAATCTCTGGAACACTCGTCACGACTCTTGTTCGGTTGTGGCTCCTTTACTAGTAGAGATTGGCGAGCATGCTCTGCCTTTTGTTTCTTTTGTATTTCAGCATGTAAACAGGCCTGCTAATCTCCCGGCCCATCTTTGTGCGAAGCATGCCAGCACGCTGATGGTGGCCGAGACTTGGTTAGACTCTACACCCTCATTCCTTATCAGTAGCCTGATGGCTAATGACCCTAGAAGCGTTTTTGTTTGAATAAAACTCTCACAATTCCCCGCAAAAAATAATAATGCATGAACTGTTTAATTAAGGGGCTATCATGGCGCCATTGACACTCCAACTGCACGCAAGTTAGTACCACAGTACTTCACACTAGCTTAAACTATAGCCCACTACTCGTTGGAGGGACACATGTGTGTGTATAAATAGGGTGGCAGAGGCAGAGTGCTTGGTACACAGTGCACATCCTCCATTGCAGCTAGCTAGCTGCATTCGGTTGAGGCCAACCAGCAACCACACACCACAGCTCATTACTCACTAGCAGCAACGATGAGGAGGTTGCGGCTGCAGCAGGTCGCCGTCATCGTGGCGGTACTAGCGGTGGTGCGGCCGGCTCTGTGCCGGGAGCTGCAGAACAATGGGACGACGGCAGTGGCGGTGGCGGGGGAGGGGAAGCGGAGTCCGAGGACGACGGCGGTGATCGTGTTCGGCGACTCGATCGTCGACCCGGGGAACAACAACAACCTGCACACCCAGATCAAGGCCAACCATCCCCCCTACGGCAAGGACTTCGACGGCCACGTCGCCACCGGCCGCTTCTCCAACGGCCTCGTGCCGTCCGACCTCGTCGGTACGTCCGTGTCCATCGTCGTCTGTCTGTCCTTATCACTGTGGTCGTGGTTTGTCTAGGGTCACTATATTCTTTCTTTTTCATGAACTGTTGTTTTGGACATCAGCATAGTATCAATACATGTACAAACTCCATAAAAAGTTATGTGTTAATGTCAACAAATAGTCGAGACTTGTCGCAAAGAATAAAAATAAATATTCGAGACACATTCACACATATGTTGGTTCAGTTCCAAGTATCCATCACACTTATACTATATAAAATTTGAATACTGAACCAAGAACAATGACTTAACGCAATCGGCTATATATTTTTTATCCGTGGCAAAACACGGGTATTTTGTTGGTAGAGCATATCAAGCTGTTTTATTTGGAAGTGGGCATGATGTGCCCACGAGATAGTACAATCTTGAAGGAAATATAGGAGAGCGGTCATATGGCCCCCGGGATAAACAACTGGATGACAAAAAAGTTTTAAAACATGCACGTGTTCAGATCTTTAAAACATGCCATGGAAAAAAATATTGTGGAAAATTCCACAAGTTTTGTAATGTTTATTTAAATCTAGTGATGTAAAATGAAAAAATAGCATCAAAATTTATTTTAGCACAAAAACTTGTCGTTTTCATGAAAAATTGACCCACACAAAGACCACATATATATTTACATGTGTAACATTTTAAGAAATTTGATATTTAGAAGATCATTTTATTTCACCCTAGGAGATATCTTTTTATTTCGGAGAATGCTGGGGAAATATCTGGCCCGACAATTAATTAACTTAGATTCTCTTAGTTTCTTAACATAGGTCACTCTTATTCTAGGCGCTGAGCGAAAAATTATCACTAAAACACACAGGCTTGCTGCCAGCGTGCCTGCTCGCTCGCATAGAAAACCGGCATTACATGGCTCGATAGATACCAATCATGTTCATCTTAGAAAAAAGCCACTATAAAAATTAGCATCACCTGGTTCAGGGAAAAACCGGCTATGTTTTTTCGAGAAATTCAAAAAAATTCATAACGCCTAATGAAATTTAACGAATATTTTTTCAAGAATTTTATAAAGTTCATGAATTTGTAAAAATATTCATAAATTTTAAAAATGTTTTGAAATTTTAAAGATTTTGCATGAGTTTTAAAAATGTTCGAAAAATCAAGAGGATACTCACGGACTTTGAAAATGTTCATGAATATTTTTCAAGAAAGGTCATGGAATAAGAAAAGAACATAATACACCGAAGCAAAACGGTGAAAGTGAAATCAGACAGATAAGAAACAGAAAAAAAAGGGAACAACAGAATAAAAATAGTGAAAAAACGCAGTAGAATTCGAATAAGAAATAATTGGAAAACTGGAACAAAACCAGTCAAAACACCCAACGAAACAAAAAGAAACAGAATATGGGCTGGGCCATTACCCAGCTCAAGAGCATGTACCAGTGCTTTGTTTTTTGCGGTTGAAATATTCATGTGTGACTGAAAAAATTTCACGCGGCTAGGAAATGTTAATGCTGTCTAAAAAATTAGTCCGAGCAAGTTTCTAAAATAGTTCATTATATTCAAGGAAATGTTTGAGAAACTTAGAAAAGGTTCACCTGTTTAAAGAGTTTTATCCATGACATTAAAAAAATAAGGACATTGTAAAAAATCCATAGCATTAAAAAATCATGACATTCAAAATATTCACACTTTTGAAAGTTACATTTTGTGGCATTTTAATAAAATTCATGTAATTTTGGAAAAATTGGAGCAATTTTAAACATATGTTCATAACATAAAAAAATGTTCTAGTAGTTAACTAATGTTAACGCATTTAAAAAACAATGTTCATGACATCTAATAAAATGTTCAATTTATGTTTAAGAATGTTTAATTTGTATTCAAAATATGTTTAATGTGCACTTTGCGAATGTTCAACACATATTCGGATAGAACGTTGAACATTTTAAAAAATGTTCAATGTGTATCTAAAAAATGATTGATTTGTATACGGAAAATGTTCAACGTGTGTTAACAATTGTAACGTGTAATTCAAAAATGATAGGAAAAAATAAGATAAGATCAAATGTTATAAAATGAAAAAGTAAAAAAATCAGAATGAAAATTGGTAAAAAAAGATAGAAAAGAAAAAACACGTTAAATCTTCCAAAAACCAGGTGGAAGGATCCGCAAACTGGTCCTTGGAAGCTTGCAAAAACAGCTTGGTACAAATTACTGAGCCGGGCCACTTTTAACGATCATCATAGTCGAGCATGAGTTTCGCTTGTAGTAAGCGATGTATACGGCGAAGACTACGTTGCATCTTGTAGAGTCACGGTAAGGGAGATTTAGCACTGGTGCAAGTGTAGTCTTAATTCATTGGTTAGCTGCAGGCCTACATGCTCAATATGCCTTTTAAAACCTGTTTAGTAAACTTTGGTGAATAATTTAATCTCTTTACTTAGTTTGTGGCCTACTTTGCGCTTTAGAACTTGTTTATTAAACTTTATGGGTAAGTTAATCTCTTTAATTGATGGGCCGGATTTCAGCCCAGAAACTTCACGTGAAGAAGCTGGTTGCTCCGTGGCTCAATGTTGACCACACTCCAGAGGACCTCCTCACCGGCGTTAGCTTTGCCTCAGGCGCCACAGGATATGATCCCCTCACTCCAAAGATCGTGGTATGTATTCTCACGGATCCTTCAAATTCAACCTCAACTAATTTTATAGTATGATGTGTGCGTCGATCAATGTAGAGGTTGAATCACGACACACCGGTAGCTGGTCCAGTAAATGAAGTTGTATTGATCTTGCTAATTTCTACACGTAATGCAGAGTGTCATCACGCTGGAACAACAACTGGATTACTTCGATGAGTACCGCGGCAAGTTGGTGGCCATCGCCGGCGAGGAAGAGGCCGAGAGGATCATCGACGGCGCCTTCTTTTTTGTGTGCGCTGGCACGGATGACGTGGCCAACACCTACTTCACCACTCCGTTCCGAATCCTGGAGTACGACATCCCGTCCTACGTGGACCTCCTCCTCGTCGGCGTGGACAAGTTCCTCCGAAGCGTGAGCGCTCGTGGAGCAAAGCTTATCGGCTTCGTGGGCCTTCCACCTATCGGGTGCGTGCCGTCGCAACGGACGGTCGGTGGCGGGTTCCACCGTCGCTGCGAGCCCAAACGCAACTACGCGGCACAACTCTACAACTCGAGGGTGCAGGTGCTCATCAACGGGTTGAATGCGGAGGCTGGGTTCAACACCCGCATTGTCTACTTGGGGATCTATGACATCATCCAAGAGCTCGCCGAGGGCGGGGAGCGGTGGGGGTTCACGGAGACGACCCGCGGGTGTTGTGGGACTGGGCTCATTGAGGTGACGAATCTCTGCGACTCGAGGTTCATGGCGGTGTGCCAAGACGTATCCAAGCATGTCTTCTTCGACAGCTTCCATCCCACGGAAAGGGCGTACAAGATTATTGTTGATTACATTTGGGACACCTACGGTTACCTCCTGCAACCCTAAGTGGAGTTTCTCGACATAGATTGAGCGCCATGGATCGACGAACAAAGAAATTGTACATGACATATATAGTTGTCAAGAGATTCGCTATTATTGTTTGAGATCAACTTATGCATCATGACAGTGATCAGTAAGTCGGCGGGTTGGTCCGAAAACATGGCAAAATATAGGAAAATTATTCTCTACTCCCTTGAGTATATATTTATTACGATACCTCCTATGCCACGTAAGCATATGTTGTCATACTTCTTTATTACTCCGAAAATACTGCGTTAGCTAGTAACTACTCTCACTTGAGAGTTATATATAGGAAAAGGAAATTGAGTCTATGGTTCACGTAATTTGCCCGCATACTTCCTTTATGTATAAAAATAGTTACTCCATTGTAAAAAATAATGGGCCCGGTGACAAATTTTCACAATATTCGTGTGAGAGTGGATTTTCTGGAAACCCATGTAGGTGCACCTTGTATCTAGGCAGTCCAGCGTCGCACCGAGATCATAAAAAATTGAAACTTTGCAGTTCAGTAACACACTAGAGGTAAAATCATTAGACATGTTTGCCGGATTTTTGTGTGCACCACAAATAGAAACTAAAAATTTCAATTGCACAGAGATTGATCGTGATTTTTCTTCTTCTCTTTTTTTGCACAGAGATTGATGATAAACTAGATACAGCTGAAGAAAAGGGAGCAGATATGGCATACGTCGATCGCACCTGCACATCGATCATGATGTCTCTCTATTCGATTCGATTTGTGCAGGTGACAGACAAAAGTCATGTACCTGAGTGACCTATGTACGGGGTATTGGTCACGTACACATATAGATGGATGGATGGATGGATGGACGCATGATTGATGAGAACAAATGTGCTCCCGCTTTAAATCTGGAGTGCACATCATTTTGGATTCCACCATCGCAACGCATTCTGATGAGAGCTACGTACTCCCTGATCGATCAAAATTAGTCTATGTCAACTCAAGTAAACCAAGCTATTCTTACTCACCGGATGACACCGCAGCGTTCGCTGCCTAGTCCAACCGCGTGAACATGCCCCGTCATCTCCCCCTTCCGATTTCTCTGGTTTAGTTTCCTCATTGGCACCCCCCTTAACTTAGTGGAGTCACTTTTATATACCCATAAGACGGGCCCATGGGATTGAGGTGCCATCGGTCGATCCACCCGATTAGCCTCCTCTGTCTCCTTCTTCATCCTCGGCCATCACCCTCTCCCCTGCCCTTCTCAACTCGTAGTCGGATGGGAATGTATGATCCTTTGCTACCTAAGACTAGGAAGCGAACAATAACACTTTGGTTTCCGTTTGGATACCAAGACAAATAAATTCCTATAAAGTTGTTCCCGTGAAGATTACTAAAATGATTGTGATAATCTTTTTTTCTTATGTGGAGGCCTTGCCAATCAGGTCGCACCGGTGTATTCTTAACGCCAGTGCTATATCCCGCATACTGACAATCCTAACACACACTCGCCTGCAGTCACACCGCACAATGGCACTATCAACATCGTTTTTAATAGAAAGAAAGCAATTTTTTGATACACGATCAACATCGTTTTCATAATCTTTTTGTTCAAGGAAAGAATAGTGTGTGCCATTTATTTATTATTATTTCTGGACTCTATGCGTGGAAGTTCTAATGGGACACCTCACCTAAATAAAAGATTTTCTTTTCTAGTAGCATGTACACAAGTATTATTTGGGCTGGGAGCAGAGAGCCCGGTTAGAGAGCGTTTTTCTTTTTGATTCTTGTTCGGGTTATCTGCCCAAATGAGGAAGAATGGGGGTAGTCACCAAAGTGAGTGCTGGCCCAGTTTAATAAACTTCTAGGGCCGAGTTAATCTTTTAATTGACGGGCCAGATTTCAGCCTAGAAGCTTCACGTTAAGGAGTTGGTTGCTCCATTGGCTCAAAGTCAACTACGCTCCCAAGAACCTCCTCGCCTAGGGCGGAGCTGGAGCTAATGTTAACCAGATGCCACACTTCACCATGGTGTAAAATTTTCAAGTAACAATGTATTGAATAAAGGCATGTTCACAACTAGTAACATGAATTATGAAACATAATAGAAGTCGACGTATAAAAATAAAAATGCAACGGTCAAAATGCTTAATATAATAATAAAGCAGAGAACAAAATTACTTGAAAAGTATGTCTTGCATTTCCAAATTCCAAAACACATCATCACACATCAAGGTTCAGTAACCTACAAGATAAAAAATAGAATAGAATTTTTAAGTAGTACATAATAAAATTCCCAAATCAAAGTACTTAAATTTGTAAAATTTTGAAAATTACCTTTAGTATATTCTCTTCCTCCGAGCAGTGAAATACTCAACCACTTGGTCATTGCATTGGTGACCTTTTAACAAATAACATTGTCACTCAAGCTGTCATCATTAAGGCGATTGCACATGTATGTATTGATCAGTTTCATATATGAAAAGCATCTCTCCATGGTAGCAGGAGGGTGGGGAGCGGTGGGGGTTTACAAAGACGACTCTCAGGTGTTGTGAGATCGCGTTGATCGAGGTGAGGAATCTCTGCGACTTATGGTTCATGACGGTGTGGCACGATGTATGCAAGCATGTTTTGTTCGACAACTTCCACCCCACACAAAGGCCACACAAGATCATTATCGAGAGCATGTGGGACACCTACGACCACCTCCTGCAACCCTAGATGGAGTTCCTCGACATCAATTGAGAGCCATGGTTCGACGGACATACACAACATATATATATATATATATACCTGTCAAGAGATTTTTCTTTTACTTTTTGAGATCCACTTATGCATCACGCAAGTGATTGGTGAGTCGGTGGGCTAGTCCCCGAAAACACGGTGAAATAGGGGAAAATTGTCCTCTCCTCCTTCGAGCATATATTTATTCCGGCTCCTCATATGCCACATACACATATATATGTCATGCTTCTTTATTACTCTGAACATGCTCCATTGATAATTACTCGTAGTTGGACCACATTGAAGAAGAATATTTGAGTCTGAATTTTACCTAATATGTGTGCATACTTCGTTTATGTGTATACAAATTTTACCGTAAAAACTATTGCCCAGGTGATAATTATTCATAATATTGGCGTGAGAGTGAATTTTCCGAGGGCCCTGCATCAAGATATACGATTCGTGATCTCAAACAAATAAGATACTATACGATTCGCTTCATAGAAACTTCTATTTTTACTGTTTCCCCCAAACAACACGACATATAAATTCGAAACTTTATTTTTTGCGGGAAATATAAATTTGAAACATTGCTGTTTGATAACACACTGGAACTAAATTATGTAGACATGTTTTCGTATTTGAAACAATGGGGTATACTCTGACTGGGGGTGCACAGAGATTGAAGGTGAACTACATGACAGGAAGCATGCATCATGCATGGTACATGTCGATCACACCTGCACATCGATCACAGTGTTGGCTTTTTTGATTCGATTCGATTTGGTTGTGCAGGTGATCCAGATGACAAACAAAAAACCATGTACCCGGCCGGATGGATGACAGGGCACAGTGTATGACGTGAGTGACCTATCATCTACATCTACGTATGTGACATAGTACGTACACTGCTAGCTAGCTAGACTCGCCTGGATGGATGGACGCATGACTGATGAGAGTCCAGCCGTGTGAGAACAAATGTGCCCCCGCTTTAAATCCGAGTGCACATCATTTTGGATTCCACCATCACTTATCATGATAGCTACTCCTTCTATTGACCAAAATCAGTCTATATCAACTCAGGTAAGCCAAGCTATTTTTACTCACCGAACAACATCGCCGCGTTCACTGCCTAGTCCAGTCGTGTGAATACGCCCCGACATTTTTCTCCTTCCTGCTTCTCTGATTCGCTTAACTCACCGACACCCCTGAACTTAGGGGTGTCGGTTTCATTCGATGCCGACTAGCCCATGCGATCGGGGTGCCATCGATCAGCCCGGTCAATCTCCCCTCTTCATTGTACTACTACATCACTCTCCCCCTCCACTCTTTCTCTCTCTCAAATGTACGTCAAGGAATTATTCACTCCCTAAGACTAGAAAGCGAACAGTCACACTTTTGATTTCCGCTTGAATACCGAGGCGAATAAAACTCATGTTTCTGTGGAAATTATCAAAGTGATTCTTCAAGAAAATCCTATTGAACCCGCTCCAGCCTCCAAACCTTCCATTTGCCTTTTAAAAGAGAGATCACACTTGTCCTTTCTTTCCTCCAAAAAGGACCACACATTTTTTTCTTTTCATTTTGGCGGACAAGGATCATACACATATTATACATTTATTTGCTTGCAGCTGGAATGCATGGCCATGCACGTGAGAAACTCCTGCAAGCAACTCTGTTTTAATCTGCAAGGCAAATTAGGCGGATAGGATGGTGAAAACTAACTAAAGTTGCTCCTTCAATTCCACCAATTCATTAAAGCATAAATTTGCTAGCAAAAGAGAAAGGGAAAGAGACCTCGATATTGCATTTGCACCCTGGAAAGGCACACAAACAAATGTAGGATATCCTCAAAGCAATGCACTTGGATTTGCCGAAAAGAGGAGGCAAGTCACTTTGGCCAAATTATTCCGCTGATAGTGGGGAGTGATGGTGAGCCCATTATTTGCCGCCTTTGCTTGGTTATCATCCAACAGACGCATACACACATTCTTTACCCTTCCCTTTTTCTTCTCCAAAACAGAGGTATTTTCTTTCTTTCTTTTTGGTCGCAGCAGAGTTTCTTGTGGGCTACAAGTTTGTATCATCATCATCATCATCATCTTTGTTAATGTTGCTTTCAGGAGGCACTTAATTTGATAACTGCCTCATCTTTATTTGATATCTTAGCAGTAGTATAAGAGCAACTCCAACGGGCCGACCCAAACGGACGGCACTTTTGTCCGCTTTTTATCCGTTTGGGTCGGTCCGGCGGACACAAACGTCCGGCGCTGTGTTTGAATCGGCGCGAGCGCCCAACGCTGGCCCAACCCTGGCCCAACCCATTTCATCGGCGCGCCAAAAAAAGTATTGCAAGCATTTTGAAAATAAATACATGCATTTAATTAAACATAAAAGCCGGCCACGAAGGCCGGCGAAAGTCCACATTACATTAATTAAATACTAAAAACTAGACGACGCGCTGTCCTAGGCGTCCTCGTCGGCGGCGGCGTCTGCGTCGGGACCGATGAGGTCGATCAACGTCGGCGCAGGGCTGGCCCAGGGGAACCCTGTGTTCCAGACGGCGGTGATGTCGGGCTTTGCCGTCGCTGCCTGCGCCGCCGCTGCCTGGGCTTGGTGCGCCTCCTCTTCTGCCTCGCGCTCGAGCATCTGCAGGCGCTGGCCCTCCCGGCGGTCCTCGGCAAGACGAACGCGGCGCAAGTGGTCGAGGTAAGCCGCCTCCTGCTTCTCCGTCGCCCCGAGCCAGATCGGCGGAGCGCTGACCCTCTCGCGGACTACTCCGGTCCAGGAGTAGCGCTCAATGTAGGCCGGCTCATCCGGCTCGGCTTTGGGCGGGGACGGCGGGGCCACCGGCGGCACGACGCAGTCGCCCGCCGCGGAGAGGGCCATGGCCTCTGCCATGGCAGCCTCGAAAGCCGCCTCGTCCGCCTCCCTTCTCCTTGATGGCCGCCTGGTAGGCGGCCTCGGCCTCCTGGTCCTCGTCGCGGACGACGAGCGCGGGCGGCGGCAGGCTATGGTCGACGCCGCGGACGCCGCGTCGCCTCGCCTCCTCGTGCTCGATGGCGAACTATCGAGCCCAGTTGAGCGAGTCGACGGTAAAGTGCGGGTCGGCGCGCTGCTCCTCGCTCAGCAACGTCCGCGGCGCCGCACCTCCTCTGCATGGGCCCTGGCCGTCCGCGGCGCCGCCGGTACTGGGATCCTCTCCGGATCCAAATACCAGTCGTGCGGCAGCGTCACGTCCGGATACGGCAGAGGCATGTGGTGGTGCCAGTGCCACTCGGCCTGGTGCACCGGCACGCTGATGCGCTGCCTCTGCCGGGGAGCGCGCGCCGGCGCGGGGAGGGCGGGGAGGGAGGGGGAATGGCGGGTGGGGGCTTTGCTCTTTGCGGCTGCTGCCGACGCCGGAGAAGAAACCCATGCTGGCGGTGGCTAGGGTTGTCGCCGGCGTGGGGACAGGGGTGGCCAGATGGGGATGGGGGGGGGGGGCGAGTGGTAGTGGATGAGGACGGCCCCGCCGCACGCCCGGCTTAAAAAATGACGACCGCCGTCGCTGACATGTGGGCCCAAGGTGGGCGGTCGTCATAAATTATGTTGGCCGTAGCGGTTGGACGGCCGCCAGGTGGGGATGCGGCGGACGGCGAGGAGACGCGCGGCGCGTCCGCTTCGTGTCCGCGCCGACGCATTCCAGACGCAATTTTGGGTCGGAAATGGGTCATCGCGGACACGGGGCAGACACGATTTGAGTTTGAGTCGGCGCTTTTGTCCGCGCCGAACCAAACGGACGCGGGCGGACGAAATGAGTCGCCCCATTGAAGTTGCTCTAACGGATACATAATCTAAAGTCTTTAAAACATACACATAAGAGCGAAGCTAGCCAGCACACATGATTAGCATGCGTTTCCCCTGAATTTGTTGCACGTATCACGCATGCTTCTGTTAGCTTGTCTACTATGCATGCATGTACACTTGGCCAAGCAGCTCGTAGGTGTCGACCAGTGCATGCTATGCGTGTGAGTTAGAGTCAGGTGGCAGATCGATCATGCATGTGACCGTCCTTGTAGCCAGTACTAGGATCCACACCACTTGAGAGATGAGATCCCTCCATCCATCCATCATGCGTGTGAATCTGATGCTCTGAATCATGTCACTCACCACTGTCAACTTAATTTGCACCCGGAACTATATATAGTGTACAGTAGTTATTTATCTAACATGACCTTATCTAGGATATGATTTATAATTATAAGGGAATCCATGGAATAAACTTGAGCTTTGATCACAAATTGCACATTCTAGAACTCTGCATCCTGACTGGCTTTGCCATGTCCATGTCCATGGATCCTACTACTACTACCTTTGCTGCTCACTAACTATGGCAGCAACAGATCGGGGTAATCTCGATCCACTTTGTAATCGTTCATTCATGTAGGAATCCAACCATTAGCACTAACTACACCAGTGCTCTCATCTTATCATCATCGTTGATTGTCGCTGCTTTTAGCCAGGGCCGGCCCTGGGCATGGCGAGGAGTGCGGCCGCCTAGGGCCCAGCCCAAGCAGGGGCCCATCCATTTGCATGTCTCTAGTAGATATATAAGCATATTAGGAAGAAGAAAAGATAGAGAAGGTAAAAAGACCAGCCAAGAGACAACCATTCAGCCAGTCACCTACTCCTGCTGTGCGACCAAGCTAGGAATTAACTCTGCGGCGAAAATTTTGGCCATGAAATCAGCCAATCTGCTAATATCCTTGATTATCGATCTCAATTAATGCCGGATCTATGCAGTGTGAGATGTGTATCCATTTCATGCAGCCAAAAATCCCATTTAGTTTGGCAAGTATGAGTCGCCCATTTAGTTTGGCAAGTATGAGTCGCAGCATACAATACTCCTTCCCACAAAATTAAAAAGCATGCAACACTCCTTTAATTAGACCCATGCATCATGCAATACTACGATTCAAACTAAAAAAAGCATGCAATACTCCACTAATTAGGCATCATGCAACCAATAATTTTTCTCGTTGGATGAATCTCGTTGTTGGTTCTTCCGACGGGTCGCAGCCACTACACACCTGCCACAACATTATTGATGATAGTCGTGGCAGTCAGAGCCGTGCCAAGGCGAGGGCCCATGGCCGGTGGAGTTCAGAAGTTTGCACAAGGGCCTCTAAGATGCTAGGGCCGGCCCTGCTTTTAGCAGGCATATGGTTTGGTAACTGCCTTCTTTTCTTCAGTGACACCACACCTTCAACTATGTTGTAACGGACCCACACACACACACACACAAGCAAAGTTAGCCAGCACGCATGATCGGCATGCAGTTAGCTTCCCTGAATTTGTTGCACATATGATGCTACCGTTATCAGATGCAGATATACTGTACATACCATGCATGTAGATGCACATATCAAGATTCAGCCTTATCTAGGACAGGTTTGATTAGGGGATTCCATGGAATAAACCTACTTTTTTTTGCGATGAATGGAATGAACCTAGTTGATCTTGATCCCCAATCGTACATCCTAGAATTCCTACTTTTTTTTTGCGATGATGAATGGAATGAACCTACTTGATCTTGATCCTCAATAGTACATTCTAGAATTCATTCTCTCTTGTTAACTACTCCCTCCGTTCCTAAATATAAGTCTTTTTAAAAATTTCACTACAAACTACATATAAATGTATATAGACATGTTTTAGAGTGTGGGTTCACTCATTTTGCTTTGTATGTAGTTCATAGTGGAATCTCTAGAAAGACTTATACTCCATCCGTTTCTAAATATAAGTCTTTTTAGACATTTTAAATGGACTACAACATACGGATGTATGTAGACATATTTTACAGTGTAGATTCACTTATTTTGCTTCGTATATAGTCACTTGTTGGAATCTCTAGAAAGACTTATATTTGGGAACGGAGGGAGTATTTAGGAACGGAGGAAGTAGTAAGGTACACGTGCATTGCACACATGAGATTTGGCAACCAAATTATGAATAAATATCACATTATATCATGTAAGCTTTGAGTCATATATGCATGATGTAGATGTTTGTTTAATTCTTATAGTTCATCTCATTCAAAATCAATTAGTTTTTTAATAAAAAAAGCTAATCTATTTTAAAATCCATGAAATTGTGCGTTGTAAGGCATAAAGTAAAAACAAATAATGGCAATTCATCTAAAAAAATTGGGCAATTAAGATATGGAAGATTCTAGAACAAAGGAGAAGTGCTTGTGTTTTGAGGTTTGTGCATTATGCTTAAGTTCAACCATGGAGTCTTCTAGATTGTACATGTGGCAAAATCTGATGGAATGTAGATGATATCCAACGGCCAGTAGTGCTCGAATTTGCCATCTATGCACCATCGGATTGGCTTCATCCAACGACCATCTTTCAAAGGTATTCGCACACTATAAAGGGGTATAGATTACTGTGTTGCCAATTTCCATGTATCTTAGTAAGTACAATCTTTGTTGTTCAATGATGGAGTGTGCCTGCCTTTCCATTCCACTAGCTATGATACCAACAGATCGGGGTAATCTTCATCCACTTCACCACTTGGTAATCATGGATGCAGGAATCCATTAGCACTAAGTACATCAGTTGTGTATGTTAATCTTCTTATCTAGTCCCGATTAATTAAGTCGACGCCAAATCTAGCTTATCCTTCCTGTTTTTCACATGCCCTCGTGTCATCCACCTAGTTGCTCCACAGCTATTCGTGCTAGTAAATAAATTGCTGGTATGGCATTTATTTGGGAATGCCAAATTTGGAGTCGGTTTGGATCAGCATATCTCTTTTTGTACTCCCTTCGTTCGTTTTTATAAGACGTTTCAGACAGCTGAGTTTAAACTGTTTAGTACACTGTCTGAATTTACTAAAACGTCTTATATAAGTAACAGAGGGAGTATGCCTGATCAAAACGGGCGTCACCATATCTCTATCTCCTTGCATTGCATCACTTCTTCGGCCTTCTCCCCGAAGCAAACCCATTCTGCTCTGCTCACACTGAGCACGGGCTGGGCAGGCATTCTCCCATGGATCCACCGTCACCACCACATGATCACGGTCGGCATGAGCAAGAGCATCATCAGGATGGGTGCCCGGCGGCCAGGGAGAAGAGGCCCTGGGGGTGGGCGCGCGCGGTGGCCGGCGAGGCGCGGGCGCAGCGGGGCATCGCGCTGCCGCTCATCGGCATGAACCTCACCTGGTTCGCCAAGCAGGCCGTCACCACCGCCTTCCTCGGCCGCCTCGGCGACCTCCAGCTCGCCGCCGGCACGCTCGGCTTCAGCTTCGCCAACGCCACGGGCTTCGCGGTGCTCACGGGCCTATGCGGCGCCATGGACCCCATCTGCGGCCAGGCGCACGGGGCCGGGAACGCGGCCCTGCTCCGCCGGACGCTGCTCATGGCCACCGCCATGCTGCTCGCCGCCTCCCTGCCCATCGCGCTCCTCTGGCTCCGCGTCGACACCGTGCTCCTCCGCGTCTTCGGCCAGCAGCCCGACATCGCAGTGGTGGCGCGGCGGTACGTGCTGTGCCTCCTCCCCGACCTCGCCGTCACCTCCTTCCTCGCCCCGCTCAAGTCGTACCTCAGCTCCCAGGAGGTGACGCTCCCCACGCTCTTCGCCTCCGCCGTGGGCCTCGCCGTCCACGTCCCGCTCACCGCGTGGCTGGCGCGGACCAGGGCCGTCGAGGGCGTCGCCGCCGCCGTCTGGCTCAGCGACCTCGTCGTCGCGGTCCTCCTCTCCGCCTACGTGCTCGCGTCCGACGTGCTCCTCGCGAGGAAGAGCGCCAAGACGACGGCGGCCACAGCGGCGCCGTGCGCGCGGTGGTGGTGGCCGGAGGAGACCAAGACTGCCGCGGCCGACTGGCTCCGGCTGATCCGTCTCGCCGTGCCGTGCTGCCTCAACACGTGCCTCGAGTGGTGGTGCTACGAGATCCTGATCCTGCTCACGGGTCGCCTGCCGGACGCCCGGCGCGCGGTGGCGGTGATCGCGATCACCCTCAACTTCGACTACCTCCTCTTCGCCGGCATGCTCTCCCTCTCCGTGAGCGCGTCCGTGCGCGTGTCCAACTCACTGGGCGCGGGCGACGCCGTGGGGGCGCGCAGGGCCGGCGCCGTCTCGATCCTCGGTGGCGTGCTCGCCGGTGCCTTGGGCGGGCTGCTGATGCTGGCGTCGCGGCGGCAGTGGCCTCGCCTCTACACGCGCGGCGCGGAGGTGCGGGACGGCGTGGGGAAGGCGATGAAGGTGATGGCGGCGCTGGAGGTGGTCAACTTCCCGCTGAACGTGTGCGGCGGCATCGTGCGCGGCACGGCGAGACCGGCCGTGGGCATGTATGCCGTGCTGGGCGGGTTCTACCTGGTGGCGCTGCCGGTGGGCGTGGCGCTGGGGTTCAGGGCTCGGCTGGGCATCACCGGGCTGCTGGCCGGGTTCATCATCGGCGCCGCGGCCAGCCTGATGGTGTTGCTCGTGGTGATCGCGCGCATGGGCTGGGGCGTCGAGGCCGAGAAGGCGCGGCTGCGGGCCGGCGCCGGCGGCGATGATGATCGGAATGCTGAGCCCAAGGAGGCGTCGCAAAATGCTGCTGACGTTTGACCGTAACTTCAGTCATTAAGTAGTCTGAATTAATCGGAGTGCAATGTACATACTACATGAAGATGAAACTCCCATGGAGATTTTGTTTTGAAATCGGCAGAACCAATTGCCACAAGGGAGGTGAGGCGATGAATGGAGCCTTCGAATGCTTTCTCCGACATTGTTTCACTCACTCACTCTCCAGTGCTCTAATCTAATCGAGTCAACTATACATATGTAAAGATGAAACTTTTGTGTTTTGGAAACGGTAAATTTATAATTGTGTCCAAGAAGATTAGCAAGGTGATGAGTGGACTCGTTGAACATTTTCCTCTCCGAGTGAGCACTTTATTTTGAATAGTTCGAGAATCACATTTTCAAGTTCCAAAATTTTCAAATAATCTACATGTTCACATGGATGTATATTACACATGTTCAAAAAATATATATCATGATTTTAGGTCACCTGTTTGCTTATTTCATCACACAAGTTTGCACATGTATAGTGTACATCCTTTTTTGGGATTTTCTTTTTTTTTTGCACATGTATAGTGTGCAAAATATGGTGTCAGCTGGAGTACGTTCAACAAAGTGAATATTTTGCTACCATGCCACCATAATTTCACTAGGTACATGAACAGATGTTGGCACGGCAAAGACAAGACAAGAAAGCAAAAAGAAAATTGAGCAAGAGAGGCCCTGCCTGCTAAGACAGTAGTACTACAGCTATTTGTTCTAGCTAGAACCACAAGAACAAAGCAGGTCCTCGGGATAATCACTCGCAAAGGGCCAATTATGTACTAGAGAATACTATGCATTACAACATTGGGGCATCTCTGATTCACACGATTCTAAAAACGCAGGAATAGAAAATAAATAAATGATTGAAATGTCATGCCAATTTCAACCCCACGGGTTTTTGGTTTGTTTGATTGCATAATAGACAAAACAACTGATACTTTCAAAGAGGTTTGAGTAGAAAAATCTTAACGGATCCGATCCTATGAATCAAACAAGCAACGCAGGAACACTTTCTAAGGATTCTAATCCTTCAAATTTCATACTCCCTCCGTTCCATAATATAGTGTCTATAGATTTTTTATAAAGTCAAACTTTACAAACTTTGATCAAGTTTATAGAGAAGACTATGTATATATACAATGTCAAATATATAAAATATGAATGTACATTTTAAGACTAATCTAATAATATATGTTTGGCATTCTGAATGTAAATATTTTTCTCCATAAACTTGGTCAAAGATCGTAAGGTTTGACTTTTACAAAAATCTATAGGCACTACATTATGGAACAGAGGGATTGAATCAAGGGAGCCCTTGGTGGTGGAGTAGCATTTTCTAGGCATAGAAAAATAAAGCTACCATTTTTGCAGAATAGCCAAAAAAAAGCGTTATGCCTTGCGGGCCGTCAGAATGATTCTGCCTAATATGGGCTTGTTCACTAGGCCAGGCAGATTGACGTTTACTAGACTCGCTGATTGCGCTCAATAGCACCACAACGCACATGGGCGCTCCATAGAGCAACTCACGTTCCAGTGTAGCGACGCTATTTACTGTAGCATCCGGTGTTTAGTCAGTTCTTTTTAGTTTCGAACAATTTTTTTAATTTTTTAAAAAGAGATCATTTTTTGAAAACATGAAAATTTTTTGTACGTAAGTGCTAGTCATTTTTATAAAAACGTGATTTTTTCGAATATTTGATCAGTTTTTGCAAAAAACGTTTTTTTAAAATACGAACATTTTTGGAAATTCCGAACAATTTAATGGAAACGCAAAATGCTGCAATCATAAAATTTGACGAACGTGATTACGTGAACTGTTATAGGGCACCGATGATTCTAGAGAAAATTCCTTATATAACACTGTTTTAAATTTTGTTTTCCTATTTGACACTCAATTTTTTTTTCTTTCCTATGTAACATCGTGTCTAAATTTTTATGCCCTTTATAACACTTTCGTCCACTTTTAGCCTTAGTGGCGTTAAATGCCACTTGAAAAGACCTATTTTTTACCCCTCATGTGGTATACGATAGTTTAGCTTCAGTGTATGCGACTCTGTCTGGATGGCAAGCCTGGTAGATCTACCATTTTATATTCTTAACCCCATAATATACTAGAGTGCCGAGTAAGTACGGGAAGTTTTGCCATCAATTGATCTAAGTGCTCCATTGAACCGACTTTAAGTCAGGCCGCTATTCAAAAGGCTGGACGCACATGTTGCATACAGCCTCCCTTGGATGCTCCCCGGCGAGCTCCCATACACCTGACAAATCCATTTACACCCGTATACACCTTGTTGTTTTGCAATTCAGTATAAATTTTTCGGACCAATGTTTCTTGATGTCAGTATAAATTTGTTTAGATCATGAATAGCTACAAAAAATGCTAGGTGTAACGTAGTGTATATATGTATGTACCCAGCCCCTTTATAACAACCCTGAGTTGAGATTGAAAGAAAGACCGTGTGGCCATCATCAATCGCCTCGTGTGTTCGTGTTACGGTGTTAGCTAGCTTCCTCCAATACATATAGCTGGTTAGCTAGCCAGCCAAAGTAGAATCATCAAGCGAGATAACGGCTGCTAGCTAGCTTCCTCTGGTACGTACATAAGTATACGTCCAACTAGAATCGATCCACCTGCCCGCCTACTTGTTTATTGTGTACGTGCTAGCTTCGTACGGAACCCATTAGCTCGGAAAGTACTATGAATGTACGTCGGAAAGCACACTGCTACAACGCCGTCGAGGTCAGGACCAAGGCCAACACAAAACAAGTTGGCCCGATACACACATGCACGTAAATTCTTGGTCACATATCACATTAGGAGCAAATACATCTTTTCAGGTGACATTTAACACCACTAAGGCTAAAAATGGACGAAAGTGTCATAAAAGACATAAAATTTAGACTCAGTGTCAAATAAGGAAGAAAACGTTTTCTGGTGTTAAATAAGGCAACAAATCTTAAAACAGTGTTAAATAAGGAATTCTCTCATGATTCTAAGGCTGCTGACGTTTGACCATAACTACAACCATAAAATACTCTGAATTAAACGAGTCAAATGTACATATATGGGGATGAAACTTTGGAGGTTTTGTTTTGAAATCGGTAAACTAATTTCCATAAGGAAAACGAGGTGACGAATGCAGCCATACAATTCTAGAAAGTACAAGAAATTGAGCAACATATGCCCTACTATATATGACAAGAGCTATTTGTTCTTCAGCTAGCAAGCAGTAGCACCACTAGAACAAGGCAGATCCTCCCCTCCCCTCGGGATAATCACACACGAACAACTGCTAATATAAGCTTGAAAATGCTGCTGCATTACATCATTCGTGGCGTACTAACATTTTTTCATTGCAGCCGCCACGTGGCTCCTATCACATCCGACGAGTGTGGATTCAGCTGAACCGGTTGCTATAAAAAAATGGCTTGCTTCTCGCTGTCCAAATTGGATGCACCAACCTGCACATTGAGTCCTGATTGCAGCTTCGCAGTAGATTCCGTTGAGGGGTTCCATTATTACAATGGGTCGAGATGTTGCTACTATGCCTGAGCTGAAGGAGATAGCAAAGAATTTTGCAAAAGTTACATACACCCATAGCTTTCACCGAGCAAATTCAACAGTAGCTCATACTTTAGCCAGAAACTGCTACAGTACTACATCTTCTTGCTTTTGAGACAATTTTATTTCTTGGTGCCTTGTAAACGATTTATCATCATCCGAGGAATAAAGTCTTAGTACTGTTTTAAGAAAAAACATGTTTTTACATAAAAAGTAAGTTTTTTTAACAGCAAACACACACACACACACACACACAAAGAATCATTGTGCAGTGGACCTTTATAGAATAATCATGTATAACCATGGGCTTGTTCAATAGCCCAGATAGACACATGTATCTGCATCCCGAAATACTATGTCTGAGCCTATCATGAGTTGGGCTATTCCATTCTGACAGTACACTTTACACCGTTGTCATTCATCCAAGCTTATTTGATGAGAGTTCTAGCACAGAATAATGGAGCAAATGTGGCCACAAGTTATGGTCGGCTGGCCCAACACCACAATTTTTCAACGTATGCGGTTTCTAAAGAATCTTCATGATTTTTTTAAATCCCAAATTTTGAAAACATGTTCATATATTGTAAAAAATATTTGCATGTTTTTTTAAAATCATGAATTTAGTAAATTATCATGAATTATTGGATTTTTTCGTTATTAGCGATTGAGGTGTTCTTCGCTCAGGATTGGAACTATCAGAAGGCGACAAATGAACCACTAAGTTATTTGAATTAACACACACATAAGCCATGTATGGATGAATTGTAATTAAGATCAATTAACTTTTTAGAATAATTATGACTTTGTACAAAAAAAAGCAGTTATTCTTGTAAAACTACACCTAGCACAATACATTACAACTGTTTGATTGATTATGCACAATACACTTATCCTGTAAAACGATAAACCGTAAACTCACTCATTTGGATTTACATGCAAATTAAATTCCTTGGATATACCTATTTTATCCTATAGAATGATTCAACATAAAATCAAACATTTCGAATTGCAAACATATTAAATTCCTTGTATATACCCACTTTATCCCGTAGATCGATGCAACATAAAATCTCTCATTTATATTTTAATGCAAATTAAATTTCTTATATGTTTATACTAAACATTTCCACTTATCATGGTTAATCTTTTCATTAAAAATATGCCGGTTTTATTAATAATTTCAGTATATTATTTTAAATAATATTTTCAAATATAACTAAGAGAACTAACAATGTAACCACGTTTGTGTATAAGGTGCATATTGTCATATATTTCTAATATTATTCATTAAGTATACAATTGTTTGTGCAAAATCAAAACTATAATTGTTGATTTTAAGCTAGTTTTGACCTGTTTAAGGAAAATATTTTCGCAATAAAATGAGTTTGGGTTCATGCTAAGGGTCACATACTTTGAAACGAGTTGATCTCCATTATTGTGTTGAAGTGTGCATTTATATGTGCACTTGTACGCTGTTTCACTGACATGTATAGAAAATGATAGTGTTTTAGAATCTTGAAGTTGATTCTAGAGTATAATAGCATCAAGTTTAAATATAGTTAAATCATGATTCAAAAGTGTATGAAGTATCAAAAAAAAAATGAAACTCCATGCGTTTGTGTATAAGGTGCATATTGTCATATATTTCTAATATTATTCATTAAGTATACAATTGTTTGTGCAAAATCAAAACTATAATTGTTGATTTTAAGCTAGTTTTGACCTGTTTAAGGAAAATATTTTCGCAATAAAATGAGTTTGGGTTCATGCTAAGGGTCACATACTTTGAAACGAGTTGATCTCCATTATTGTGTTGAAGTGTGCATTTATATGTGCACTTGTACGCTGTTTCACTGACATGTATAGAAAATGATAGTGTTTTAGAATCTTGAAGTTGATTCTAGAGTATAATAGCATCAAGTTTAAATATAGTTAAATCATGATTCAAAAGTGTATGAAGTATCAAAAAAAAAATGAAACTCCATGGGCACTAGCACCCACGGTTTATTGATATAGAAGAAGCATCCCTCATGAGAATTCCAGAAATTCGTCCCCGACATGGATCGAACTCTGGTCGTTAGGTTTACAATCATGCGCCCCCAACCACTGGGCTATGCCCACGTCCTCAGTGTATGAAGTATCAACATAAGTACCAATATGTTTGCAACTGCGTAAACCGGCTCTTGCTTGGTTGGTTGCAAATGATCTAGAATACATAATTACATATGCTTGCTAGCAACTCTACTTTTTGTCAGAAACACGAGCAATCAAAACGATGGCAAATATATTAGCTAGGTTTTTTTGGAAAGAGAGAGAGAGAGAGAGAGAGAGGGGGGGGGGGGGGGGGGGCTTGGGATTAAACCGAAGACATGCTTCATTGCCCGCAAACACTTTGAGGTGGGATTCATGCATCCAAACTGGCAACCTAGTGATGAAGTACTCATCATCAAGCTACAATCCTCGGGCCTAGAGCTATATGAATTCATTGGTGGCTTGTTTTTTCTATCATCTTGTCATGGATATAAGGTCAGTTTGGTTCCCATCTGGGACGTTTGGCGCCTGGCCTAGGGCCTCCCTGGGAGCTGCCTAGCTCTCGTTTGGCTGGCGTCCTAGTGATGAGGGAGTTGGCCTGGCTGGAGAACATGGGGAATTAGTTAGCCTGGCTTGCGAAACAAGAAAGTTTGATTAGCATGGCCCAGGCAATCAATTTTGGATGCCTAGGCTTGTCTATCCAGTCGCCTGGATCGCTAATCACATGGCTCAAGAAACGAGACGATTGGAAAGGACTTGAACAAATATTTCTGAACAACAGCGACGGGTTAGCACTTACCAGGCCAGGTCGTGAACATCAGGTTCTTCTTTGATAGCTAGTTAATATATCTGGATTTTGTAAAATTGTTTGAAAGATTCATCTGTTGGTCACGAGTTCTTATGGGTTTCACCTCTAGCCTACCCCAATTTGTTTGGGACTAAAGGCTTTGTTGTTGTTGTTTGAAAGATTTATCTGTAGCGTGGAGTACCGAACATGACCTTTTTTAGGAATTTCAATCCCAAGGATGGCCCCAGGGGTAAACCCATAAGCAAAGATGAGGCCATGAAAGTGCTCATTGAAGTTGTATATGTAACATCTCAATCTTGTTTCTATAGTGCGCAGTGGGAGGGTAAATTACCCAAGTCATATCAACATGTTGTATTGTAATACCTGTTGGCAGGTGACCAAGACAAAGCCAGACAACTTCAGTCCTCGCGTGGTGGAGAAAGGAGACGACTATGTTCGAGTTGAATACGAGAGCCCTATATTCGGGAGCACCTTGTTACTCTTGTAATCCACATGCTCAAGCAAGGCACGCTAGATAAGGAGGTGCACCTAAGCCTATGCTCTACAAAATAGTTTTCCTCACGCAAGTGTATATTGCCACATTACTCATTGATGATGACAGTATGTTTCTCCGCCATGCAGTTTACAGATGACGTCGAGTTCTAGTTTCCTTCGGGCAAGAAAACAGTCGTCCAATATCGATCAGCATCTCGGTCAGGATTCATTAACTTTCTATACCTACTAATAAAAGAAATATGTATTCTTAGTCCGTTTTGATATTTTACAGAAAATCCCCTAATGTTTCTGACATTAAACTCGCAGTACATATCAAATGTTTTTTAAAATACTTATATCTTCTAAACCGTAACTCTAAATTTAACATGTTATATAATGAAATTTGATTAGAAGAATATGTAGAATCTGAATATGATATTATTTTACCTGTTAACAATTTAAAAATAATATCTAGGCTGCAATGTTAATCAATAATGCATTATTCGTATCTTTTTAATACCGGTACTGATTTAGATTGGGGATGAACACCCCGGCAAAAACAGGATTGGACATGAAATTGAAGATAAATTTTCTAGAGACACCCAATAAATAAGGACATGCATGACAAGAAATAAAAGAAGGACCCAATAAAGATGGGATGTCCGCTATAAAAGAAATAAAAGAGAAAATTGTTGGAAATATGCCCTAGAGGCAATAATAAAATGGTTATTATTATATTTTCTTGTTCATGATAATTGTCTATTGTTCATGCTATAATTGTATTAACCGGAGACCGTAATACATGTGTGAATACGTAGACCACAATATGTTCCTAGTAAGCCTCTAGTTGACTAGCTCATTGATCAATAGATGGTTACGGTTTCCTGACCATGGACATTGGATGTCGTTGATAATAGGATCACATCATTAGGAGAATGATGTGATGGACAAGACCCAATCCTAAGCATAGCACAAGATCATGTAGTTCGTCTGCTAAAGCTTTCTAATGTCAAGTATCATTTCCTTAGACCATAAGATTGTGCAACTCCCGGATACCGTAGGAATGCTTTGGGTGTGCCAAACGTCACAACATAACTGGGTGGCTATAAAGGCACACTATGGTTATCTCCAAAAGTGTTTGTTGGGTTGGCACGAATCAAGACTGGGATTTGTCACTCCGTGTGATGGAGAGGTATCTCTGGGCCCACTCGGTAGGACATCATCATAATGAGCTCAATGTGACCAAAGAGTTGATCACGGGATGATGTGTTACGGAATGAGTAAAAGTGACTTGTCGGTAACGAGATTGAACGAGGTATTGGGATATCGACGATCAAATCTCGGGCAAGTAACGTACCATTGACAAAGGGAATTGTATATATGATTGATTGAATCCCCGACATCGTGGTTCATCTGATGAGATCATCGTGGAACATGTGGGAGCCAACATGGGTATCCAGATCCCGCTGTTGGTTATTGGCCAGAGAGCTGTCTCGGTCATGTCTGCATGATTCCTGAACCCGTATGGTCTACACACTTAAGGTTCGGTGACGCTAGAGTTGTTATGGGAATTAGTGTGCAGTTACCGAATGTTGTTCGGAGTCCCGGATGAGATGCCAGATGTCACGAGGAGTTCCGGAATGGTCCGGAGGTAAATATTTATATATGGGAAGTCCTATTTTGGCCACCGGAAAATGTTCGGGATTTTTCGGTATTGTACCGGGAAGGTTCTAGAAGGCTTCGGAGTGGGACCCACATGAACGTGGGTAGTGGGGGCAAGGTCCCACACCCCTGGTCAAGGCGCACCAAGATCCCCCCTTAGAAGGAATAAGATCATATCCCGAAGGGATAAGATCAAGATCCCTAAAAAAGGGGGATAACAATCGGTGGGGAAGGGAAATGATGGGATTTCTTTCCCCCACCTTTGCCAACGCCCCAATGGACTTGGAGGGCAAGAAACCAGCCCCCTCCACCCCTATATATAGTGGGGAGGCGCATGGGAGCCGCACCCCTTCCCCTGGCGTAACCCTCTCCCTCCCCAACACCTCCTCCGTAGTAGTAGTGCTTGGTGAAGCCCTGCCGGAGAACTGCAAGCTCCACCACCACGCCGTCGTGCTGCCGGAGCTCTCCCTCAACTTCTCCTCTCCCCTTGCTGGATCAAGAAGGAGGAGACGTCCCCGGACTGTACATGTGTTGAACGTGGAGGCACCATTGTTCGGCGCTTAGATCGGAATCAACCGCGATCTGAATCGCTACGAGTACGACTCCTTCATCCACGTTCTTGTAACGCTTCCGCATTGCGATCTTCAAGGGTATGAAGATGCACTCCCCTCTCTCTCGTTGCTAGTCTCTCCATAGATTGATCTTGGTGATGCGTAGAAAAAATTTAATTTCTGCAACGATCCCCAACAGTGGCACCATGAGCTAGGTCTATGCGTAGTTTCTATGCACGATTAGAACACAAGTTGTTGTGGGCGTCGATTTTGTCAATTTACTTGCCATTACTAGTCTTATCTTGATTCGGCGGCATCGTGCGATGAAGCGGCCTGGACCGACCTTACATGTACGCTTACATGAGACAGGTTCCACCGACTGACATGCACTAGTTGCATAAGGTGGCTAGCGGGTGCTTGTCTCTCCCACTTTAGTCGGATCGGATTCGATGAGAAGGGTCCTTATGAAGGGTAAATAGAAATTGTCATATCACGTTGTGGTTTTGGCGTAGGTAAGAAACGTTCGTGCTAGAAACCTATAGCAGCCATGGAAAAACTTGCAACAACAATTAGAGGACGTCTAACTTGTTCTTGCATCATATGTCGTGTGATGTGATATGGCCAAAAGGATGTGATGAATGATATATGTGATGTATGAGATTGATTATGTTCTTATAATAGGAATCACGACTTGCATCATGCCGATGAATATGACAACCGGCAGGAGCCATAGGAGTTGTCTTAATTTGTTATATGACCTGCGTGTCAATGAAAACGACATGTAATTACTTTACTTTATTGCTAACCGTTAGCCATATTAGTAGAAGTAATAGTTGGCGAGGCAACTTCATGAAGACACGATGATGGAGATCATGGTGTCATGCCGGTGAAGATGATGATCATGGCGCCCCGAAGATGGAGATCAAAAGGAGCAAAATGATATTGGCCATATCATGCCACTATTTGATTGCATGTGATGTTTATCATGTTTTTACATCTTATTTGCTTAGAACGACGGTAGCATAAATAAGATGATCCCTCATAAAATTTCAAGAAAGTGTTCCCCCTAACTATGCACCATTGCGAAAGTTCGTTGTTTCGAAGCACCACGTGATGATCGGGTGTGATAGATTCTAACGTTCGCATACAACAGGTGTAAGCCAGATTTACACATGCAAAACACTTAGGTTGACTTGACGAGCCTAGAATGCACAGACATGGCCTCGGGACACAGGAGACCGAAAGGTCGAACATGAGTCGTATAGTGGACACGATCAACATGAAGATGTTCACCGATGATGACTAGTCCGTCTCACGTGATGATCGGACACGACCTAGTTGACTCGGATCATGTATCACTTAGATGACTAGAGAGATGTCTATCTGAGTGGGAGTTCTTTAAATAATTTGATTAGATGAACTTAATTATCATGAACATAGTCAAAAGGTCTTTGCAAATTATGTTGTAGCTCATGCTTTGGTTCTACTGTTTTAGATTTGTTCCTAGAGAAATTTAGTTGAGAGTTGACAATAGCAATTATGCAGACTGGGTCCGTAAACTGAGAATTGTCCTCATTGCTGCGCAGAAGGATTATGTCCTTAATGCACCGCTCAATGTGCTGAACCTGGAGCGTCGGTTGTGGATGTTGCTAACATCTGAGATACACGTTTTGATGACTACATGATAGTTCAGTGCGTAATGCTAAATGGTTTAGAATTGAGGCACCAAAGACGTTTTTAAACATCGCAGAACATATGAGATGTTCCAAGGACTGAAATTGGGATTTCAGGCTAGTGCCCACGTCAAGAGGTATGAGACCTCTGACAAGTTTCTTAAGCCTGCAAACTAAGGAGAAAAGCTCAAACGTTGAGAATGTGCTTAGATTGTATGAGTACTACAATCGCTTGAATCGAGTGGGAGTTAATCTTCCAGATGAGATAGTGATGGTTCTCCAAAGTCGCTGCCACCAAGCTACTAGAGCTTCGTGATGAACTATAACATATTAGGGATAGATATGATGATCCTTGAGCTATTCGCGACACCGCAAAAGTAGAAATCAAATAGGAGCATCAATTGTTGATGGTTAGTAAAACCACTAGTTTCAAGAAGGGCAAGGGCAAGAAAGGGATACTTCATGAAACGACAAATCAGTTGCTGCTCTAGTGAAGAAACCCAAGGTTGAACCCAAACCCGAGACTAAGTGCTTCTGAAATGAGGGGAACGGTCACTGAAGCAGAACTACCCTAGATACTTGGTAGATGAGAAGGCTGGCAAGGCCGATAGAAGTATATTGGATATACATTATAATGTGTACTTTACTAGTACTCGTAGTAGCACTGGGGTATTAAATACCAGTTAGGTTGCTAAGTGGTAGTAACTCGAAATAAAAAGCTACGGAATAAACGGAGACTAGCTGAAGGTGAGATGACAATATGTGTTGGACGTGTTTCCAAGGTTGATGTGATCAAGCATCGCATGCTCCCTCTACCATCGAGATTGGTGTTAAACCTAAATAATTGTTATTTGGTATTTGTGTTGAGCATAGACATGATTGGATTATGTTTATCACAATATGGTTATTCATTTAAGGAGAATAATGGTTACTCTAGTTATTTGAATAATACCTTCAATGGTCTTGCACCTAAAATGAATGGTTCATTGAATCTCAATCGTAGTGATACACATGTTCATGCCAAAAGATATAAGATAGTAATGATAGTACCACATACTTGTGGCACTTCCATTTGAGTCATATTGGTTTAAAACGCATGAAGAAGCTCCATGTTGATGGATCTTTGGACTCACTCATTTTTTGAAAAGTTTGAGACATGCGAACCATGTCTATTGGTTTATACGCATGAAGAAACTCCATGCAGATGGATCGTTTGGACTCACTTGATTTTGAATGACTTGAGACATGCAAATCATACCACATGGGCAAGATGACTGAAAGGCCTCGTTTTCAGTGCGATGAAACAAGAGAGCAACTTGTTGGAAGTAATACATTTGATGCGTGCAATCCAATGAGTGCTGAGGCACGCAGTGAATATCGTTATGCTCTTACTTCACAGATGATTTGAGTAGATTCTAAGTATATTTACTTGATGAAACACAAGTCTGAATTATTGAAGGGTTCAAGTAATTTCAGAGTGAAGTTGAAGATCGTCGTGATAAGAGGATAAAATGTCTATGATATGATCATAGAGATGAATATCTGAGTTACGTGTTTGGTACACTACTAAGACATTGTGGAAATTGTTTCACAACTAATGCCGGCTAGAACACCATAGTGTGATGGTGTGTCCGAACATCATAGCTGCACCCTATTGGATGTGGTGCAAACCATGATGTCTCTTATCGAATTACCACTATCGTTTATGGGTTAGGCATTAGAGACAACCGCATTTACTTTAAATAGGGCACCACGTAATTCCGTTGAGATGACACCGTATGAACTATGGTTTAGAGAAACCTAAGCTATCCTTTCTTTAAAGTTTGGGGCTGCGACGCTTATGTGAAAAGGGTTTAGCCTGATAAGCTCGAACCCAAAGCGGATAAATGCATCTTCATAGGACACCCAAAACAGTTGGGTATACCTCCTATTTCGGATCCGAAAGCAAAAGTGATTGTTTCTAGAAACGGGTCCTTTCTCGAGGAAAAGTTTCTCTCGAAAGAATTGAGTGGGAGGATGGTGGAGACTTGATGAGGTTATTGAACCGTCACTTCAACCAGTGTGTAGCAGGGCACGGGAAGTTGTTCCTGTAGCGCCTACACCAATTGAAGTGGAAGCTGATGATAGTGATCATGAAACTTCGGATCAAGTCACTACCAAACCTCGTAGGTCGACAAGGATGCGTACTATTTCAGAGTGGTACGTAATCCTGTCTTGGAGGTCATGTTGCTAGACAACAATGAACCTACGAGCTATGGAGAAACGACGGTGGGCCTGGATTTCGACAAATGGCTCGAGGCCATAAAATCCGAGAGGATCCATGTGTGAAAACAAAGTATAGACTTTGGAAGAACTACTTGATGGTCGTAAGGCTATTGGGTACAGATGGATTTTAAAAGGAAGACGGACAATGATGGTAAGTATCACTATTAAGAAAGCTCGACTTGTCGTTAAGATGTTTTCCGACAAGTTCAAGGAGTTGACTGCGGTGAGACTTTCTCACTCGTAGCGATGCTAAGAGTCTGTTGGAATAGTATTAGCAGTCACTGCATTATTTATGAAATCTTGCAGATAGTATGTCAAAACATTGTTTCCTCAACAATTTTCTTGAGGAAAGGTTGTATGTGATGCAACCAGAAGGTTTTTGTCAATCCTAAAAGATGCTAACAAGTATGCAAAGCTCCACCAATCGTTCTAAGGACTGGAGTAAGCATCTCGGAGTTGGAATATACGCTTTGATGAGATGATCAAAGATTTTGGGTTTATACAAAGTTTATGAGAAACTTGTATTTCCAAAGGAGTGGGAGCACTATAGAATTTCTGATGAGTATATGTTGTTGACATATTGTTGATCAGAAATGATGTAGAATTTCTAGAAAGCATATAGGGTTATTTGAAAAGTGTTTTTCAATGGAAAACCTGGATTAAGCTACTTGGACATTGAGCATCAAGATCTATAAGGATAGATAAAAAAACGCTTAATAGTACTTTCAAATGAATACATACCGTGACAAGATTTTGAAGGAGTTCAAATAAGATCAGCAAAGGAGTTCTTAGCTGTGTTATAAGGTGTGAGCATTGAGTGAGACTCAAGATCTGACCACGTCAGAAGAGAGAGAAAGGACGAAGGTCGTCCCCTATGCTTTAGACGTAGGCTCTACAGTATGCTATGCTGTGTACCACACCTGAATTGTGCCTTGCCATGAGTCACAGCGGTCAAACTTATCCTTAGTAACTAGTGGACTAAGGAAATTTCTCGATTATGGAGGTGGTAAAAGAGTTCGTCGTAAAGGGTTACGTCGATGCAAACTTTGACACAAATCTGGATGACTCTGAGTAGTAAACCAGATTCGTATAGTAGAGCAGTTATTTGGAATAGTTCCAAGTAGCGCATGGGAGCTGCATCTACAAGATGACATAGAGATTTGTAAAGCACACACGGATCTGAAAGGTTCAGACTCGTTGACTAATAACCTCTCTCACAAGCAAGATATGATCAAACCCCATGGGTGTTGGATTCATTACAATCACATAGTGATGTGAACTAGATTATTGACTCTAGTGCAAGTGGAAGACTGTTGGAAATATGCCCTAGAGGCAATAATAAAATGGTTATTATTATATTTCCTTGTTCATGATAATTGTCTATTGTTCATGCTATAATTGTATTAACCAAAGACCGTAATACATGTGTGAATACGTAGACCACAATATGTCCCTAGTAAGCCTCTAGTTGACTAGCTCGTTGCTCAATAGATGGTTACGGTTTCCTGACCATGGACATTGGATGTCGTTGATAATAGGATCACATCATTAGGAGACTGGGATTTGCACGAATCGAGACTGGGATTTGTCACTCCATGTGATGGAGAGGTATCTCTGGGCCCACTCGATAGGACATCATCATAATGAGCTCAATGTGACCAAAGAGTTGATCACGGGATGCTGTGTTACGGAACGAGTAAAAGTGACTTGCCGGTAACGAGATTAAACGAGGTATTGGGATACCGATGATCGAATCTCGGGCAAGTAACATACCGATTAACAAAGGGAATTGTATACACGATTGATTGAATCCTCGACATCGTGGTTCATCCGATGAGATCATCGTGGAACATGTGGGAGCCAACATGGGTATCTAGATCCCGCTGTTGGTTATTGGCGAGAGAGTTGTCTCGGTCATGTCTGCATGATTCCCGAACCTATAGGGTCTACACAGTTAAGGTTCAGTGACGCTAGAGTTGTTATGGCAATTAGTGTGCAGTTATCGAATGTTGTTCGGTGTCCCGGATGAGATCCCACACGTCACGAGGAGTTCCAGAATGGTCCGTAGGTAAATATTTATATATGGGAAGTCCTATTTTGGTCACCGGAAAATGTTCGGGATTATTCGGTATTGTATCAGGAAGGTTCTAGAAGGTTCCAGAGTGGGGCCCACATGCATGGGGGGACCCACATGAACGTGGGTAGTGGGGGCAAGGCCCCACACCCCTAGTCAAGGCGCACCAAGATCCCCCCTTAGAAGGAATAAGATCATATCCCGATGGGATAAGATCAAGATCCCTAAAAAAGGGGGATAACAATCGGTGGGGAAGGGAAATGATGGGTGAGGGAGTCCTGGATTAGGGGGTGTTCGGATAGCCGGACTATACCTTCAGCCGAACTCCAGGACTATGAAGATACAAGATTGAAGACTTCGTCCCGTGTCCGGATGGGACTTTCCTTGGCGTGGAAGGCAAGCTTGGCGATGCGGATATTCAAGATCTCCTACCATTGTAACCGACTTTGTGTAACCCTAACCCTCTCCGGTGTCTATATAAACCGGAGGGTTTTAGTCCGTAGGACAACTTCATCATACAACAATCGTACCATAGGCTAGCTTTTAGGGTTTAGCCTCCTTGATCTCGTGGTAGATCTACTCTTGTACTACCCATATCATCAATATTAATCAAGCAGGACGTAGGGTTTTACCTCCATCAAGAGGGCCCGAACCTGGGTAAAACATCATGTTCCTTGCCTCCTGTTACCATCCGGCCTAGACGCATAGTTCGGGACCCCCTACCCGAGATCCGCCGGTTTTGACACCGACATTGGTGCTTTCATTGAGAGTTCCTCTGTGTCGTCGCTTTTAGGCCCGATGGCTCCTTCGATCATTAACAACGATGCAGTCCAGGGTGAGACTTTTCTCCCTGGACAGATCTTCGTCTTCGGCGGCTTCGCACTGCGGGCCAATTCGCTTGGCCACCTTGAGCAGATCGAAAGCTACTCTCCTGGCCATCAGGTCAGGTTTGGAAGCCTAAACTACACGGCTGACATCCGCGGGGACTTGATCTTCGACGGATTCGAGCCACAGCCAAGCGCGCCGCACTGTCTCGATGGGCATGATATAGCTCTGCCGCCGAACAGCGCCTTGGAGGCCACACACGCATTGGTTCCGACCATTGATTCGGAGCCTACTACGCCGATCGAGGATCAACGGTTGGACGCTGCCTCAGGGGCTGCGATCTCAGAGGCGATTAAGCCGAACTCCAGCCCCGCACTCCGCATGGCCCGTGACTCCGAGGAGCCGGATTCCTTTCTGAACTCCGAGCCCCCCGCGCCCCTGCCGATCAAATCCGATTGGGCGCCGATAATGGAGTTCACCGCCACAGAAATCTTTCAGCACTCGCCCTTCAGCGATGTCCTGAATGTGCTAAAGTCTCTCTCTTTATCAGGAGAGCCCTGGCCGGACTACGGTCAGCAAGGATGGGATTCGGATGATGAAGAAATTCAAAACCCACCCACCACCCACTTCATAGCCACTGTCGACGACTTAACCGACATGCTCGACTTCGACTCTGAAGACATCGACGGTATGGACGACGATGCAGGAGAAACCAAGAACCAACGCCTATAGGGCATTGGACAGCCACCTCATCTCACGATGTGTACATGGTGGATACCCCTAAAGGAAGCAACAACGAGGAAAACGGGGATGGAAAGAGGGATCGATCTCTCGAAAAACAATCAAAGCGTCGGCGTAAACACCGACCCAAGCCCCGCCTCGATAAAGACCCAGCCATAGAGCAGGATGAGCCGGTAGACGACGAGCATGCCTTAGAGCAACCGTCCCAACAGGACAACCAGAATAGAGAAACCGAACATCCCTCCCCCGGTGAAAATGGCATTCCGGACGACCCTACGCCGGACAAGCCCACGAAGCAGAAGAACCTCCACAAACGGCTCGTTGCAACCGCACGCAGCCTGAAAAAGCAGAAGCGGAAGCTAAAAACTGCGGAAGATGCACTCAGGATCAGATGGAGTAAAGTAATCAATACCGCAGACAAATACGGCGACAGTCGCCGCACTAAAAGCTATCCGAAGAGAAAGCTACTGCTTGAATTCGACGAGGAGGCCTTAGAGCCCTCGCATTCCAAAAGTGAGAAAGCCACACGGTCGGATAGACGACCCCATGGCCAGCATAAAGCGGCAAGCAGCGCCGCACTTAAGCCGGCATGCGACCCACTTAAGGATTCGCATCATGGCCCAGCTAGGTCCATTTACGGGCCAAGAAAGCAAGCTCTCGTAAGCAATGCAGTAAAGCCATCATCAGAATCCAGCACACCCAAATACAGGGGTGCCGCACACCCCCTATGTTTCACCGATGAGGTCCTGGATTATGAATTTCCAGCGGGATTCAAACCCGTAAACATAGAGGCATATGATGGAACAACAGACCCTGGAGTCTGGATCGAGGATTATATCCTCCACATACATATGGCTAGAGGAGATGACCTCCATGCCATAAAATACTTACCCCTCAAGCTTAAAGGGCCAGCCCGGCATTGGCTCAAAAGCCTTCCTGAAAACACAATTGGAAGTTGGGAAGAGCTCGAGGACGCTTTCCGAGCAAATTTTCAAGGGACCTATGTCCGCCCTCCGGATGCAGACGATCTTAGTCACATAACTCAACAGCCCGGAGAGTCAGCTCGGCAATTCTGGAATAGATTTCTTACTAAAAAGAATCAGATAGTCGACTGTCCGGACGCTGAAGCCTTAGTGGCTTTTAGGCATAATGTCCGAGACGAATGGCTCGCCAGACACCTCGGCCAAGAAAAGCCAAGAACAATGGCCGCACTAACAAGCCTCATGACCCGCTTTTGCGCAGGAGAGGACAGCTGGTTGGCAAGATGCAGCACCAGTGACCCAAGTACATCCGAAACTAGGGATGGAAACGGAAAACCACGACGCAATAAGGACCGTCGCCGGACTAAGGAAAAAAGTCTGAAGAGCACGGCAGTCAACGCCGGATTCAAAAGCTCACGACAGAATCAGAAAAAGCCGCCCCTCGAAGATAACAGGGACGACCTATCCAACCTAAACAAAATCTTGGATAGGGTATGCCAAATACACAGCATTCCCGGAAAGCCTGCTAACCATACCCACAGAGACTATTGGGTTTTCAAACAATCCGGCAGACTCAACGCCAAACATAAGGGGCTCGACACACCAAGCGAAGACGAGGACGAACCCCAAAAGCAGAGTACCAGGAAACAAAAGAATTTCCCACAAGAAGTAAAAACAGTAAACTTACTCCACATAACAAAACGCGCGGTGCCCATAAAGGTACGCGCCCCACGGCCTATCCCAAAGGAATCCCGCCACTGGTTGTCAAAACCAATCATCTTCGATCATCTGGATTATTCTAGAAGTGTCAGGAACCCAGGCTGGACTGCCCTGGTACTCGATCCAATAATTGGCGGACTCCAGTTTTCAAATGTCCTTATGGACGGTGGCAGCAGACTCAACCTGATATATCAGGACTCAATCCGCCACATGGGGATCGACCCAAAAAGAATTCGCCATAGCAAAACCTCCTTTCAAGGAGTAACGCTAGGTCCGGACACCCATTGCATGGGTTTTCTCCGGCTCGAGGTTATTTTCGGCTCTGCCGATAACTTCCGTCGCGAAAAGCTGACTTTCCACATCGTCCTATTCTCAAGTCGCTATCAAGCACTACTGGGACGCGAAGCTTTCACCCGCTTTAAAGCAATACCGCATTATGCATCCCTTACGCTTAAGATGCTCGGTCCACGCGGCATCATCTCCTTAAAGGGGAAGCAGTGATAACACCTCCCCCAAGCGGAGGATTGTGCGGCCGCTTTAACAGCCCCACAATACAATGGCTTCACCAGCCAGAACATCGGAATAGGTCATTAAGACCACGGACACGGATAGACGAGTCCGGCACAAAAGTATCATTGATAAAGTCTTAGTGGCCATATACCCCTGCACTAGGGGCTTCACACGTATAAAATAAGAGACAATAAAGCTCATTTTTTCATATTTTACTTTACACTTTGTTTATTTCATATAACTTTTGTTCGGCACGCCCCTTTTTCAACTTAGTTGCTCTCTTTTTACAGATGAACGTCGTGCTGCGCCCGTTCAGGATACAGCACAATGGAGACACAGGCGCAGACATGCAGTAGGGACCCGTTCCAAGGATTCTTTTCAGATTAAGACCCTGCGCAAACCTTTTTTACTATCTCTTGTTGATACACATCCCCTGGTTCTATGACCAAGAAGGAGGCTGGCGTCTTGGCATGTGGCCACATCAGAATTCTTGCGCGTACCTGGACACTAGGGGCTTATACCTTAGAGCGTTACCTCGCCCGCTCTCATAAAGACCGAATACCTTAGGGAGTGTTCGGCGTCGTAAGTTTGGCCTTATATGCATCAGCTCCGAGTCATGATTTTGGTCAAATGTTGGGTTGCCCGGCTCCTGTGTTCGTCCGCCTTACGTTCCGCTCTATCGGCTAAGGCGGCACGAGGAGAACTACTGCGATTGTGCCCTGGTTCGGCCAGGCGAGCACCTCAGTAGAGAAAGCCGAAAACCGACTGTCATGATATGGCGTGAGACTGGTCAACCACTCGATGACTCTCCGAAATCTATAGGATTCCTCCGCATTAACGAAGGGCCGTTTCCCAGCCAGGCACATACACGCCCCGAATTCGGGCGAGCGCAGTCGCCACCAGGGGCTACCTAAATAGTCCCATTGTCAAGCTCCTATGGCTAAGTGAAAGTGTTAAAGCATTATAGTCCGATTGCCTAGCTCGCTACGCTATCACCTCCTTTGTAGGACCAAGATGTTGGATTAAGTGTGAAAATGCGCCTTCTGCGAGCACCCCCGCACTATGTGCATGGGGGCTGAAGCCAACGACTGCAATCTTTCAGATTTTGTACATATATCTTAAAACGGCCGCACAGGAGGTGTTCCAAATACTTGAAGGCACAAGTATAAAAGGCTACTACAATTCATCAAAATATTGCTTTATAATTACATATGCTATCAGAACATAGCATCCTTTGAGCACTGCATCTCTATTACACGAGCGCCTTCAAGGACTTCCTGAAAATAGTGCTCGGAGGGTACTCGGCTTTTGTCCGAATCTCGGGATGCAACAACAGTGGTCTCCATCTCTGCCTAGTATGTCCTGACACGGGCAAGAGCCATCCGTGCACCCTCTATGCATGCTGACCTCTTCATCGCATTGATACATGGCACCACGTTAAGGAATTGCTGCACCAAGCTGAAATAACTCTTCGGCTCCGATCTCCCCGGCCACAGATGACCCATGACGTACTTCATGGTGAGTCCGGACAATCTATTCAGTTCGGCCCATTGAGCCAAACGATCGTCCACTGCTAGTGGACGCTCTGGATTCTGGAACTGCGACCAGAAAAGCCTTTCCACTTTGCGATCTTCTTGATCTCAGAAGTATTCGGTCGCATCAGCAGCACTCGCTGCCAAATCCAGATAGGTGTCCTCCGCACTCCACATCTGGTCCAACGGAGCAAACTTCGGATCGCAAAACTTCCTTCGCAGCATAAAGGGCTTTCCAGCTGCAATCTGTCCGGCCTGACGCAGCTCCTCCTTCGCAGCTCTCATCGTAGAGCGAGCATCCTTGGCATCAGCAACGGCCTTCTCTAAGTTCGTCTGTCTCGCCCGGTCTTCTTTCTCAAGAAACTTGCAACGGTCAGTAGCACTTTTTAACTTCACGGCCATCTCCTTCTTGCTTCAGCAGTGAGCAGCCTGTTCGGCTCTCAGCTCTTGAAGGGCCTTCTCGGCAGCCGCATCACTTTTCCTGGCTTGTTCCTTAGCTCGGGCAAGTTCCGCCCGAAGACTCTCCACGGCGGCCGCACCATCTGCGTCAAGCACACACATTGTAAGATACTGGCATAAAGCTCCTCTTACCAGATGTCGCCCGAGGAATTGCATACCTTGAGCCTCATCAAGTCACTCGTTGACGAGCACGATGTCGGCATCTGCCACGTCAAGTTGTCGCTTTAGTTCGGCAAAATCATCAGTTCGGATCGATTCCGGACACTTCGCCACCTGTATACAAAGGCGACATTTTAGACCTGGGATTATGATCCTCTGCGCCGTCAATTTTGACAACGCACAGAGTCTCAGGGGCTACTATCTACACAGGGCGCATCTTGTTTATGTGCAACTAACAAAGAAGTACATTATCAAACGTACCTCAAAACCCGTCAGCAAACTTCTGACGGCCTCATGCAATCCGCTTTCCGCGGACAAAATCCTTCCAATCACCGTACCCATCAATGCACGGTGCTCCTCTGAGATAGAAGCTCGCCCCAGCAGAATCATCAGCTCCTCGGACCGCGCATCGGACAGTGCCGGACTCGTCCAATGACCTCCATCGAAGGCCGGACGCGGAGAACCTTGGGGGGACATATGGCTACCTTCCTGTTGGGGAACGTTGCAGAAAACAAAAATTTTCCTACTCGTTTCACCAAGATCATCTAGGAGTTCATCTAGCAACGAGTGATTAGATGCATCTACATACCTTTGTAGATCGCGCACGGAAGCGTTCAAAAGAACGGTGATGATGTAGTCGTACTCGACGTGATCCAAAT
This sequence comes from Triticum aestivum, assembly GCF_018294505.1. NCBI lineage: Eukaryota > Viridiplantae > Streptophyta > Magnoliopsida > Poales > Poaceae > Triticum > Triticum aestivum. Next base: position 605,339,817 of record NC_057803.1, read on the forward strand.
CACCGATGACCAGCGCCGAACGGACGGCACCTCCGCGTTCAACACACGTACGGGACGGGAGACGTCTCCTCCTTCTTGATCCAGCAAGGGGGAGGAGAGGTTGATGAAGATCCAGCAGCACGACGGCATGGTGGTGGATGCAGGGCGTCACAGCAGCAGGGCTTCGCCGAGACTACGAGGGAGAGACGTAACGGGGGGGGGGGGGGGGGTGGAGGCGCCAGGGGCTGGTGTGAAATCCCTCCTCTCCCCCCCACTATATATAGGGGTGCCATGGGGGGGGGGCACCGGCCCTAGTAGATGAGATCTACTAGGGGGGGCGGCGGCCAAGGGGAGGTTTCCCTCCCCCCCAAGGCACCTAGGGGTGCCTTCCACCACATGGACTCTTCCATGGTGGAAACCCTAGGCGCATGGGCCTATAGGGGCTGGTGCCCTTGGCCCATCTAGGCCAAGGCGCACCCCCTACAGCCCATGTGGCCCCTCGGGACAGGTGGCCCCACCCGGTGGACCCCCGGGACCCTTCCGGTGGTCCCGGTACAATACCGATAACCCCGAAACTTGTCCCGATGCCCGAAATAGCACTTCCTATATATAATTCTTTACCTCCGGACCATTCTGGAACTCCTCGTGACGTCCGGGATCTCATCAGGGACTCCGAACAACATTCGGGTTTCTGCATATACATATCTTCATAACCCTAGCGTCACCGAACCTTAAGTGTGTAGACCCTACGGGTTCGGGAGACAAGCAGACATGACCGAGACGACTTCTCCGGTCAATAACCAACAGCAGGATCTGGATACCCATGTTGGCTCCCACATGCTCCACGATGATCTCATCGGATGAACCACGATGTCGAGGATTCAATCAATCCCGTACGCTATTCCCTTTGTCTATCGATATGTTACTTGCCCGAGATTCGATCGTCGGTATCCCAATACCTCGTTCAATCTCGTTACCGGCAAGTCACTTTACTCGTACCGTAATGCATGATCCCGTGACCAGACACTTGGTCACTCTGAGCTCATTATGATGATGCATTACCGAGTGGGCCCAGTGATACCTCTCCGTCATACAGAGTGACAAATCCCAGTCTTGATCCATGTCACCCAACAGACACTTTCGGAGATACCCGTAGTCTACCTTTATAGTCACCCAGTTACGTTGTGACGTTTGGCATACCCAAAGCACTCCTATGGTATCCGGGAGTTACACGATCTCATGGTCTAAGGAAAAGATACTTTGACATTGGAAAACTCTAGCAAACGAACTATACGATCTTGTGCTATGTTTAAGATTGGGTCTTGTCCATCACATCATTCTCCCAATGATGTGATCTCATTATCAATGACATCCAGTGTCCATAGTCAGGAAACCATGACTATCTGTTGATCAACGAGCTAGTCAACTAGAGGCTCACTAGGGACATGTTGGTGTCTGTTATTCACACATGTATTACGATTTCCGGATAACACAATTATAGCATGAATAAAGACAATTATCATGAACAAGGAAATATAATAATAATGCTTTTATTATTGCCTCTAGGGCATATTTCCAACAGTCTCCCACTTGCACTAGAGTCAATAATCTAGTTACATTATGATGAATCGAACACCCATGGAATTCTGGTGTTGATCATGTTTTGCTCTAGGGAGAGGTTTAGTCAACGGATCTGCTATATTCAGGTCCGTATGTACTTTACAAATCTCTATGTCTCCATCTTGAACATTTTCACGAATGGAGTTGAAGCGACGCTTGATGTGCCTTGTCTTCTTGTGAAACCTGGGCTCCTTGGCAAGTGCAATAGCTCCAGTGTTGTCACAGAAGAGCTTGATCGGCCCCGACGCATTGGGTATGACTCCTAGGTCGGTGATGAACTCCTTCACCCATATTGCTTCATGTGCTGCCTCCGAGGCTGCCATGTACTCCGCTTCACATGTAGATCCCGCCACGACGCTTTGCTTGCAACTGCACCAGCTTACTGCCCCACCATTCAAAATATACACGTATCCGGTTTGTGACTTAGAATCATCCAGATCTGTGTCGAAGCTAGCGTCGACGTAACCTTTTACGACGAGCTCTTCGTCACCTCCATAAACAAGAAACATTTCCTTAGTCCTTTTCAGGTACTTCAGGATATTCTTGACCGCTGTCCAGTGTTCCTTGCCGGGATTACTTTGGTACCTTCCTACCAAACTGACGGCAAGGTTAACATCAGGTCTGGTACACAGCATGACATACATAATAGAACCTATGGCTGAGGCATAGGGGATGACGCTCATCTCTTCTATATCTTCTGCCGTGGTCGGACATTGAGCTGAGCTCAATTTCATACCTTGTAACACAGGCAAGAACCCCTTCTTGGATTGATCCATATTGAACTTCTTCAATATCTTATCAAGGTATGTGCTTTGTGAAAGACCTATGAGGCGTCTCGATCTATCTCTATAGATTTTGATGCCTAATATATAAGCAGCTTCTCCAAGGTCCTTCATTGAAAAACTTTTATTCAAGTAGGCCTTGATGCTGTCCAAGAGTTCTATATCATTTCCCATCAAAAGTATGTCATCTACATATAATATGAGAAATGCTACAGAGCTCCCACTCACTTTCTTGTAAACGCAGGCTTCTCCAATAGTCTGTGTAAACCCAAATGCTTTGATCATCTCATCAAAGCGAATGTTCCAACTTCGAGATGCTTGCACCAGCCCATAAATCGAGCGTTGGAGCTTGCACACTTTGTCAGCATTCTTAGGATCGACAAAACCTTCCGGCTGCATCATATACAATTCTTCCTTAAGGAAACCATTAAGGAATGCCGTTTTGACGTCCATTTGCCATATTTCGTAATCACAGAATGCGGCAATTGCTAACATGATTCGGACGGACTTCAGCTTCGCTACCGGTGAGAAAGTCTCATCGTAGTCAACCCCTTGAACTTGTCGATAACCCTTAGCGACAAGCCGAGCTTTATAGATGGTCACATTACCATCCGCGTCTGTCTTCCTCTTAAAGATCCATTTATTTTCTATGGCTCGCCGCTCAACGGGCAAGTCAGTCAAAGTCCATACTTTGTTTTCATACATGGATCCTATCTCGGATTTCATGGCTTCTAGCCATTTGTCGGAATTCGGGCCCGCCATCGCTTCTTCATAGTTCGAAGGTTCACCGTTGTCTAACAACATGATTTCCAAGACAGGGTTGCCGTACCGCTCTGGTGCGGAACGTGTCCTTGTGGACCTTCGAATTTCAGTAGGGGCTTGATCAGAAGTATCTTGATCATTGTCATTAACTTCCTCTCTAGTCGGTGCAGGCACCTCAGGAACATTTTCTTGAGTTGCGCCATTTTCCGGTTCAAGAGGTAATACTTCATCAAGCTCTACTTTCCTCCCACTTACTTCTTTCGAGAGAAACTCTTTCTCCAGAAAGGACCCATTCTTGGCAACAAAGATCTTGCCTTCGGATCTGAGGTAGAAGGTGTACCCAATAGTTTCTTTTGGGTATCCTATGAAGACGCATTTTTCCGACTTGGGTTCGAGCTTTTCAGGTTGAAGTTTCTTGACATAAGCATCGCATCCCCAAACTTTTAGAAACGACAGCTTAGGTTTCTTCCCAAACCATAATTCATACGGTGTCGTCTCAACGGATTTCGACGGAGCCCTATTTAAAGTGAATGCGGCAGTCTCTAAAGCATAGCCCCAAAAGGATAGCGGTAAATCGGTAAGAGACATCATAGATCGCACCATATCTAATAGAGTGCGATTACGACGTTCGGACACACCATTACGCTGAGGTGTTCCAGGCGGCGTGAGTTGTGAAACTATTCCACATTTTCTTAAGTGTGTGCCAAACTCGTGACTCAAGTATTCTCCTCCACGATCTGATCATAGAAACTTGATTTTCCTGTCACGTTGATTTTCAACCTCACTCTGAAATTCCTTGAACTTTTCAAAGGTTTCAGACTTGTGTTTCATTAAGTAGATATACCCATACCTACTTAAATCATCAGTGAGGGTGAGAACATAATGATAGCCACCGCGAGCCTCAACACTCATTGGACCGCACACATCAGTATGTATGATTTCCAATAAGTCGGTTGCTCGCTCCATTGTTCCTGAGAACGGAGTCTTGGTCATTTTACCCATAAGGCATGATTCGCATGTGTCAAATGATTCATAATCAAGAGACTCTAAAAGTCCATCAGCATGGAGCTTCTTCATGCGTTTGACACCTATGTGACCAAGGCGGCAGTGCCACAGGTATGTGGGACTATCATTATCAACCTTACTTCTTTTGGTACTCACATTATGAACATGTGTAGCATCACGTTCGAGATTCATAAAGAATAAACCATTCACCATAGGAGCATGACCATAAAACATATCTCTCATAAAAATGGAACAACCATTATTCTCAGATTTAAAAGAGTAGCCATCTCGAATTAAACGAGATCCCGATACAATGTTCATGCTCAAAGCTGACACTAAATAACAATTATTAAGGTTTAAAACTAATCCCGAAGGGAGATGCAGAGGTAGCGTGCCGACGGCGACCACATTGACCTTGGAACCATTCCCGACGCGCATCATCACCTCGTCCTTTGCCAGTTTCCGCTTATTCCGCAGCCCCTGCTTTGAGTTACAAATGTGAGCAACTGCACCGGTATCAAATACCCAGGAGCTACTACGGGCACTAGTAAGGTACACATATCACATATACCTTTTGTTTTGCCGGCCTTCTTATCCGCTAAGTACTTAGGGCAGTTCCGCTTCCAGTGACCGCTTCCCTTGCAATAAAAGCACCCAGTCTCGGGCTTGGGTCCATTCTTTGGCTTCTTCCCGGCAGCTTGCTTGCCGGGCGCGGCAACCTCCTAGCCGTCCTTCTTGAAGTTCTTTTTACCCTTGCCTTTCTTGAACTTAGTGGTTTTATTGACCATCAACACTTGATGTTCCTTCCTGACTTCTACCTCTGCTGATTTCAGCATAGCAAATACTTCAGGAATGGTCTTTTCCATCCCCTGCATATTGAAGTTCATCACGAAGCTCGTGTAGCTTGGTGGAAGCGACTGGAGGATTCTGTCAATGACCGCATCATCCTAGAGATTAACTCCCAGCTTAGTCAAGCGGTTATGCAACCCAGACATAGTGAGTATGTGCTCACTGACAGAACTGTTTTCCTCCATCTTACAGCTGAAGAATTTGTCGGAGACTTCATATCTCTCGACCCGGGCATGAGCTTGGAAAACCATTTTCAGCTCTTCGAACATCTCATATGCTCCATGTCTCTCAAAATGCTTTTGGAGCCCCGGCTCTAGGCTGTAAAGCATGCCGCACTGAACGAGGGAGTAGTCATCGGAACGTGTCTGCCAAGCGTTCATAACATCTTGTTCTGCAGGGAGAACGGGTGCGTCACCAAGCGATGCTTGTAGGACATAATCTTTCTTGGCAGCTATGAGGATGATCCTCAGGTTCCGGACCCAGTCCGTATAGTTGCTGCCATCGTCTTTCAGTTTGGTTTTCTCTAGGAACGCGTTGAAGTTGAGGACTACGTTGGCCATTTAATCTACAAGACATATTGTAAAATATTTAGACTAAGTTCATGATAATTAAGTTCAACTAATCAAATTATTAATGAACTCCCACTTAGATTAGACATCCCTCCAGTCATCTAAGTATTACATGATCCGAGTTTAACTAGACCGTGTCCGATCATCACGTGAGACGGACTAGTCAACGTCGGTGAACATCTTCATGTTGATCGTATCTTCTATACGACTCATGCTCGACCTTTCGGTCTTCTGTGTTCCGAGGCCATGTCTGTACATGCTAGGCTCGTCAAGTTAACCTAAGTGTTTGCATGTGTAAATCTGTCTTACACCCGTTGTATGTGAACGTCTGAATAAAACACCCGATCATCACGTGGTGTTTTGAAACAGCGAACTGTCACAACGGTGCACAGTTAGGGGGAACACTTCTTGAATTTATTGTGAGGGGTCATCTTATTTACTACCGTCGTTCTAAGTAAACAAGATGCAAAACATGATAAACATCACATGCAATCAAATAATAAACGTGACATGATATGGCCAATATCACATAGCTCCTTTGATCTCCATCTTGGGGCTCCATGATCATCTTGTCACCGGCTTGACACCATGATCTCCATCATCATGATCTCCATCATCGTGTCTCCATGAAGTTGCTCGCCAACTATTACTTCTACTACTATGGCTAACGCGTTTAGCAATAAAGTAAAGTAATTTACATGGCGTTTCTCGATGACACGCAGGTCATAAAAAGAATAAAGACAACTCCTATGGCTCCTGCCGGTTGTCATACTCATCGACATGCAAGTCGTGAATCCTATTACAATAGCATGAACATCTCATACATCACATATAGATCATTCATCATTCATCACAACTTTGGCCATATCATATCACAAACCACTTGCTGCAAAAACAAGTTAGACGTCCTCTAATAGTTGTTGCAAGTTTTACGTGGCTGAATTAGGGTTCTAGCAAGAACGTTTTCTTACCTACGTTAAAGCCACAACGTGATTTGTCAACTTCTATTTACCCTTCATAAGGACCCTGTTCATCGATTCCGCTCCAACTAAAGTGAGAGAGACAGACACCCGCCAGCCACCTTATGCAACTAGTGCATGTTAGTCGGTGGAACCGGTCTCACGTAAGCGTACGTGTAAGGTTGGTCCGGGCCGCTTCATCCCACAATACCGCTGAAGCAAGAAAGGACTAGTAACGGCAAGAAAGTTGACAAATCTACGCCCACAACAAATTGTGTTCTACTCGCGCAAGAAGAACTACGCATAGACCTAGCTCATGATGCCACTGTTGGGGAACGTTGCAGAAAACAAAAATTTTCCTACTCGTTTCACCAAGATCATCTAGGAGTTCATCTAGCAACGAGTGATTAGATGCATCTACATACCTTTGTAGATCGCGCACGGAAGCGTTCAAAAGAACGGTGATGATGTAGTCGTACTCGACGTGATCCAAATCACCGATGACCAGCGCCGAACGGACGGCACCTCCGCGTTCAACACACGTACGGGACGGGAGACGTCTCCTCCTTGATCCAGCAAGGGGGAGGAGAGGTTGATGAATATCCAGCAGCACGATGGAGTGGTGGTGGATGCAGGATGTCACAGCAGCAGGGCTTCGCCGAGACTACGAGGGAGAGACGTAACGGGGGGGGGGGATGGAGGCGCCAGGGGCTGGTGTGAAATCCCTCCTCTCCCCCCCCACTATATATAGGGGTGCCATGGGGGGGGGGCGCCGGCCCTAGTAGATGAGATCTACTAGGGGGGGCGGCGGCCAAGGGGAGGTTTCCCTCCCCCCCAAGGCACCTAGGGGTGCCTTCCACCACATGGACTCTTCCATGGTGGAAACCCTAGGCGCATGGGCCTATAGGGGCTGGTGCCCTTGGCCCATCTAGGCCAAGGCGCACCCCCTACAGCCCATGTGGCCCCTCGGGACAGGTGGCCCCACCCGGTGGACCCCCGGGACCCTTCCGGTTGTCCCGGTACAATACCGATAACCCCGAAACTTGTCCCGATGCCCGAAATAGCACTTCCTATATATAATTCTTTACCTCCGGACCATTCTGGAACTCCTCGTGACGTCCGGGATCTCATCAGGGACTCCGAACAACATTCGGGTTTCTGCATATACATATCTTCATAACCCTAGCGTCACCGAACCTTAAGTGTGTAGACCCTACGGGTTCGGGAGACAAGCAGACATGACCGAGACGACTTCTCCGGTCAATAACCAACAGCGGGATCTGGATACCCATGTTGGCTCCCACATGCTCCACGATGATCTCATCGGATGAACCACGATGTCGAGGATTCAATCAATCCCGTACGCTATTCCCTTTGTCTATCAATATGTTACTTGCCCGAGATTCGATCGTCGGTATCCCAATACCTCGTTCAATCTCGTTACCGGCAAGTCACTTTACTCGTATCGTAATGCATGATCCCGTGACTAGACACTTGGTCACTCTGAGCTCATTATGATGATGCATTACCGAGTGGGCCTAGTGATACCTCTCCGTCATACGGAGTGACAAATCCCAGTCTTGATCCATGTCACCCAACAGACACTTTCGGAGATACCCGTAGTCTACCTTTATAGTCACCCAGTTACGTTGTGACGTTTGGCATACCCAAAGCACTTCTACGATATCCGGGAGTTACACGATCTCATGGTCTAAGGAAAAGATACTTTGACATTGGAAAACTCTAGCAAACGAACTATACGATCTTGTGCTATGTTTAGGATTGGGTCTTGTCCATCACATCATTCTCCCAATGATGTGATCTTGTTATCAATGACATCCAGTGTCCATAGTCAGGAAACCATGACTATCTGTTGATCAACGAGCTAGTCAACTAGAGGCTCACTAGGGACATGTTGGTGTCTGTTATTCACACATGTATTACGATTTCCGGATAACACAATTATAGCATGAATAAAGACAATTATAATGAACAAGGAAATATAATAATAATGCTTTTATTATTGCCTCTAGGGCATATTTCCAACACTTCCACCCCTGCCGGATTCGGAGAAACCCTCCGCGATGACACCTCAGGGTCGCCCGCCTCGCCAGGAGGTACGGCAGGGGGAGGCGTTCCACTCTCCATCATCTCCGGAAGAAGATCCCCCGAAGACGAGCTCTGCTGAGAAGGGCTGAGGTCCGAGCTACAAAGTAAAATTTCGGTTAATCTTCTCAGATAAAAAGCAAGGATTTCTCTCATCCCTCTAAAGGAAAATCTTTCTCTACTTACGGCTCGCTGGAGGGCTGATCCCTTTGAGGGCGTAGTTCGGCCGAGGATCTCCCCGGCGTCGGACCCTCTGATGAGGACTTTTCCCCCCGCTTTGAGGCCATGGTCTCCGGGTCGTCAAAGGCGGCCCTCTTCTTCCCCTTAGGAGAGGAATTGTCGGTTCTTCCCTTCGGAGCAGCCTCCTTCGAGGAGGCCATAGTTTCCTTGTCCTCCCCCTCACTTCCCTCCAAAGGCACGATCTTCAACATCCTGACTAGCACGGGATCTGGCCTGGTCTCAGGAAGGGGAGCCGGACAGCTGATCAGCTTTGCCTTCGCTATCCACTCCTGTTTAAAAGGACAGCTCTTTTAGGGGCGAATTTATGACAATTTTACGGATAGCGAGTCCGGGCACAAGGTTACTTACTTGAGTATCCGGGCGATTGCAGCTCAAACCTGCGTCCTCAGTCAAATCCGGACACATTGCTTGTGATCCGAAGAACATTTTATACATCTCCACGGGCGTTGCACCCATAAAATGCTGGAGAGCTCGTGGTCCCTCCGGATTAAACTCCCACAGACGAAGGGAGCGATGTTTGCCGGGCAGTGTTCGGCGAATCAGCATGACCTGCGTCACTTTGACCAGGTTGAGGTCTCTTTCTAAGAGATCCCTAATGCGGCCCTGCAACAAGGGCACGTCTTTAGATAACCCCCAATCTAATCCTTTGTTGACCCATGACGCTAGCCGTGGTGGGGGACCCGAGCGAAAGGCAGGAGGCGCCACCCACTTGGCGCTCCTGGGAGCGGTGATATAGAACCACTCTCGTTGCCACAAGCCGAGCTCCTCTTGAAAGGAGCCCTCGGGCCATGGAGCATTAGCATTCTTACTTATGACAGCGCCTCCGCACTTTGCGTGCCGTCCCTCGATCATCTTCGGCTCCACTCCAAAAGTCTTGTGCCATAATCCAAAGTGAGGAGTAACACGGAGGAACGCTTCGCACACAACGATGAATGAGGAAATGTGGAGGATGGACTCCGGAGCTAAGTCATGAAATTCCATCCCATAATAGAACATCAGCCCCCTCACGAAGGGATCCATCGGGAAGCCTAACCCCCGAAGGAAGTGAGACATGAACACTACGCTCTCACCGGGCTGGGGACTGGGAATAGCCTGCCTTTGAGCAGGCAACCTATGCAAAATTTCGGTGGTCAAGAACTTAGCCTCTCTCAATTTTAGCATGTCCTCCTCCATGACGGAGGAGGGCATCCATCGACCTTGAAGGTCGGAACCAGACATTGTCGAAGGTCTGAAGCGCCTGGAATCTTGAGCCTAGGGTGTTGGAACTCGAGGCGACGGGCGAACTTGTTTTGAGATTGGAGAAAAGGAGTAAGGCCTTGGTCTCTTTATAAGAGGTTGAATACCAGGAGCCCTCCCCGTAACCGTCTGGGACTCGCCTTTAATCGAGAAGACATGCTAACGGGCACGATTGGGTTACCCACGTCCGTATTGGTGAGAATCCCGTAAATAAAGGGGACACGATCTCTGCTTTGACAAGACGTGCCAAGGAAACCGCCTCACAAAACACACTGAGGTGGAAAAACGAAAACGATTCGAATAAAGGCTTGGCCGTAGAGTGATGTCACGCTGCGGAATACGTCAGCGGATTAGATTTGTGTTAATATTATTCTCTCTGTGGCAATACGTGGAAACTTATTTTGCAGAGCCGGACACTACTCTTGGTGTTTATAAACTTTTATGCAGAATTTGGAGGAGGAACCCGCCTTGCAATGCCAAAGACAATCTACGCGCCGGACTCGTCGTCATTGAAGCCTGGTTCAGGGGCTACTGAGGGAGTCCTGGATTAGGGGGTGTTCGGATAGCCGGACTATAACTTCAGCCGGACTCCAGGACTATGAAGATACAAGATTGAAGACTTCGTCCCGTGTCCGGATGGGACTTTCCTTGGCGTGGAAGGCAAGCTTGGCGATGCGGATATTCAAGATCTCCTACCATTGTAACCGACTTTGTGTAACCCTAACCCTCTCTGGTGTCTATATAAACCGGAGGGTTTTAGTCCGTAGGACAACTTCATCATACAACAATCGTACCATAGGCTAGCTTTTAGGGTTTAGCCTCCTTGATCTCGTGGTAGATCTACTCTTGTACTACCCATATCATCAATATTAATCAAGCAGGACGCGGGGTTTTACCTCCATCAAGAGGGCCCGAACCTGGGTAAAACATCGTGTTCCTTGCCTCCTGCTACCATCCGGCCTAGACGCACAGTTCGGGACCCCCTACCCGAGATCCGCCGGTTTTGACACCGACAATGGGATTTCTTTCCCCCACCTTTGCCAACGCTCCAATGGACTTGGAGGGCAAGAAACCAGCCCCCTCCACCCCTATATATATAGTGGGGAGGCGCATGGGAGACGCACCCCTTCCCCTGGCGCAGCCCTCTCCCTCCCCAACAACTCCTCCTCCTCCGTAGTGCTTGGTGAAGCCCCGTCGGAGAACTGCAAGCTCCACCACCACGCCATCGTGCTGCCGGAGCTCTCCCTCAACTTCTCATCTCCCCTTGATGGATCAAGAAGGAGGAGACGTCCCCGGGCTGTATGTGTGTTGAACGCGAAGGCGCCATTGTTCGGCGCTTAGATCGGAATCAACCGCGATCTGAATCGCTACGAGTACGACTCCTTCGTCCGCGTTCTTATAATGCTTCCGCATCGCGATCTTCAAGGGTATGAAGATGCACTCCCCTCTCTCTCGTTGCTAGTCTCTCCATAGATTGATCTTGGTGATGCATAGAAAAAAATTAATTTCTGCAACGATCCCCAACAAAAATGTAAAGTAGATCCGATAAAGATGAGATGTTGCACTATTATCATATATATATATATATAAGAATAAGAAAAAGAGGACATGTATGAAAAAAAGTTAAAAGGAGGCATGACGGCAAAAAATAAAATAAAAGCACAAGTTTGATAAGATATAAATAGTGATGAAATAGGGACCGATACCTATGACATGTATGGCAAGAAATAGTGATGAAATAGGTGTTGGGAACGTAGTATTTGAAAATTTTCCTACGATCATGCAAGATCTATCTAGGAGAAGCATAGCAACGAGCAGGCAGAGTGTGTCCAGTGGTGAGTTCTCCAGGCAGGCTTCGATAGGCTTGAGCCTACCCTCCAAATTCACGGAATTGTTTTTACTACTAGGCTTCAAAAAAATTCTTAGGCCCGGCCCAGAAAAAACGGTCCAGCAGGCAGCCCACCTAAGAATCGGTGACTAACCCAGCCTCCCACACACTCGCATGTGCACTAAGCACATCAGGCGCACGAGCAGCGGCCACCCAATAACCTAGACGCTGGCCGCTAGACGCCACCTCCTAGTCTGGCGCCGCCTCCCCGCCTCCTCGCCGTCGTTGCGTCCTCGCCGAGCGCCGCTTCCCCGTCGGACGCCGTCATCAGCCGACCGCCCGAGCCTGCATGAGGGACGAGGCCACGGGGGGAGCCGGGCTGCGCCTGCCGGGGAGCTCGTCGCCCACGATGCCCAGGGCTCTCTACAGGTCGCCGGATCTGCCGACTCCCCACTGGACGCCGGACGCCTCTCTGCAGGGCTCTCTGCAGGTCGCCGGATGCCAGACACCAGAGTCCCGGTCCAGAGCAGTTCGAAATAGGTTGTCTGTTGTCTCTGTCTGACTCTTTTTGATTCTTCTTAGTTTAGTTGATAGTAGTTGCTAGTTTAGTTAATTCTAGTCAGTACGTAGTTTGGTTCTAGTCAGTACTGGTTCTAGTAACAATTAAGTCATGAATGAATTTATGTCCTTGTTTATTTTTTTAATAGAAATGAAGAGAAAGAGGACTCTGCATAGTTGGTTTGCAAATAGTTCAAATACACTTCCTATTGTTCCAGAATCCAATGTTGCCCCAATTAATGTTATTGTTCAACCTACCCTCATAGAGAACATAATCCCTGATGATCCAACAAATGAGAGCACTAATCCCTCGGTTGATGTGAGCACTAATCCCTCGGTTGGTGAGAGCACCAATTGGTATATCACCTTATCGAGTTGGTATTAATTCTTCCAGTGGCAACTTCATCGGTCGACCGAATATTTTCAGCAATGAAGGTCATCAAAACCGATTTGCGCAATAAGATATCAGATGATTATCTCAATGATTTAATGGTATGCTACTGTGAGAAAAGGATATTCAAAAGTATTCCAGATGATCAAATTATGATACGATTTCAGAAAAAGAAAAATCGCAAAGGACATTTGCCTCCTGAGTATGATGTTATTTCTTAGAGGTATATCTCTATTTTAGTACTAGTGCCTGGTAGTTAGTTGAGGGTACTTTACCATATCACTAACATTTGTGCCAATTTGGACAGATGGCTTGCAGTTTGTCACTTGCATTTTGGTGTGGAGGAGTCCTACAACTACAATATTGTTAGTAAGAAGCAACACCAGTATCTTGTCTTTGCCTTATTTTGGTTGATTCTCTAGTACTTGATGTATTAGTGTGCGGATTGTATGAAACTTTGTTGTTGGTCAATCATGCTACTAGTATTTGTCTTGAGAATCATGTCCATTTGAGCACTGTTTGGCACATATTGTCTCTATAAATTGGTAAAACCATTTTTCTTTCAAAATTCCAGAAAAAAATCAGTAAATACTACATGCTTCCAGTAGTAAGCTGGGAAAATTTGAGCTTATTTGGCCAAGAGGATTAGGAGATAATGGCCATTTTAGTCACCTAATTCAAAATTTGGTTCAAAATTTGATAATTTCTAAAAAATTCAGAAAAATTCTAGTATATAGTACGTGTTTCCAGTATTAATCTGGGAAAGTTTCAGTTTATTTGTACAAAAGGACTAGGAGATAAGCAGTTTTTTCTTCAAAAGAGCGTTCGATTTTCTCGGCTTAAACTTTGAGCCCACCCTTCGTTTTTTCTCTAGATTCTCCACTGAGTGTGTCCAAGTACCCTCGTACACCGAAAACGGAAGCGTTTAGTAACGCGGTTGATGTAGTCGAACGTCTTCGCGATCCAACCGATCCAAGTACCGAACATACGACACCTCCGCGATCTGCACATGTTCAAATCAGTGACGTCCCTCAAACTCTTGATCTAGTTGAGGCCGAGGGAGAGTTTCGTCAGCACGATGGCGTGGTGACGTCCATAACTATACATGTTCCTATGACTATGAGATCAAGAAACTCCCGAATACCGGAGGAACACTTTGTGTGCTACCAAACGTCACAACGTAATTGGGTGATTATAAAGGTGCTCTACAGGTGTCTCCGATGGTGTTTGTTGAGTTGGCATGGATCAAGATTAGGATTTGTCACTTCGATTGTCGGAGAGGTATCTCTGGGCCCTCTCGGTAATGCACATCACTATAAGCCTTGCAAGCAATGTGACTAATGAGTTAGTTATGGGATGTAGCATTACGGAACGAGTAAAGAGATTTGCCGATAACGAGATTGAACTAGGTATTGAGATACCAACGATCGAATCTCGGGCAAGTAACATACCGAGGACAAAGGGAACAACGTATATCGTTATGCGGTTTGACCGATAAAGATCTTCGTAGGATATGTAGGAACCAATATGAGCATCTAGGTTCCGCTATTGGTTATTGACCGGAGACATGTCTCGGTCATGTCTACATAGTTCTCGAACCCGTAGGGTCTGCACGCTTAATGTTCGGTGACGATCAATATTACGAGTTTATGTGTTTTGATGTACTGAAGGTAGTTCGGAGTCCCGGATTTGATCACGGCATGACGAGGAGTCTTGAAATGGTCGAGATGTAAAGATCGATATATTGGAAGCCTATGTTTGGACATTGGAATGGTTCCGGGTGAAATCGGGAGTATACCGGAGCACCGGGAGGTTACCGGAACCCTCGGGAGGTATATGGGCCTTATTGGGCCTTATTGGAAGAGAGGGAAAAGAAGCAAAGGAGGGGGTGCGCCCCCCCCCCCGCCAAGCCCAATCCAAATTGGGAAGGCCCCCCTTCCCTTCCTTCTTCCTCCTCCTTCCTTCTCTCCTAGAACCAACAAAGGGAAGGGGGGAATCCTACTCCCGGTGGGAGTAGGACTCCCTTGGGGCACGCCTAGAGAGGTCGACCCCCTCCCCCTCCTCCACCCCATGGACACACAAGTTGATCATTGATCTTTAGCCGTGTGCGGTGCCCCCCTCCACCATAATCCACCTCGGTAATATCGTAGCGGTGCTTAGGCGAAGCCCTGTTCCGGTAGCAACATCATCACCGTCATCACGATGTCGTGCTGACGAAGCTCTCCCTCGAAGCTCTACTGGATCGTGAGTTCGCGGGATGTCACCGAGCCGAACGTGTGCAGATCACGGAGGTACCGTATCTTCGGTACTAGATCGGCCGATCGTGAAGACGTACGACTACATCAACCGCGTTGTCATAACGCTTCTGCTTACGGTCTACGAGGGTACGTAGTAGTCTCCCCTCTCGTTTCTATGCATCACCATGATCTTGCGTGTGCGTAGGAATTTTTTTGAAATTACTGCGTTCCCCAACAATTGGCTCCTACATATTCTACGAAGATCTTTATCGGTCGTACCGTTATGACAACATACACAATTCCCTTTGTCCATCGGTATGTTACTTGCCCGAGATTCGATCGTCGGTATCTTTATACCTAGTTCAATCTCATTACCGGCAATTATATTTACTCGTTCAGTAATACATAACCTCGTGACTAATTCCTTAGTCGTTTCCTTGCAAGCTTATGATGTGTATTACCGAGAGGGCCCACAAATACCTCTTCGATACTCGGAGTGACAAATCATAATCTTGATCAATACCAACTCAACAAACATCTTTGGAGATACCTATAGAGCATATTTATAATCACCCAGTTACGTTGTGACGTTTGATTGCACACAAGGCATTCCTCTGGTATCCGGGAGTTGCATAATCTCATAGTCGAAGGAATATGTATTTGACATGAAGAAAGCAATAACAACAAAACTGAACGATCATTATGCTAAGCTAACGGATGAGTCTTGTCCATCACATCATTCTCCTAATGATGTGATCCTGTTATCAAATGACAACTCATGTCTACGGTTAGGAAACCTTAACCTTTTTTGACCAACGAGCTAGTCTAGTAGAGGCTTACTAGGGACACGATGTTTGTTTATGTATTTGCACATTTATTTAGGTTTCCGATCAATACAATTCTAGCATGAATAATAAACCTTTATCATAAATAAAGAAATATGAAATAAAAACTTTATTATTGCCTCTAGGGCATATTTGCTTCAAGATTTGCTGAAGTTCTATGTATCCAATGCCATTGAATAAGCAAAGAAATGTATTTTCTTGTGTGAAATTGAATTGAAAATTTCGGATTTGCGGGCCGGCTGGAGCAGCGGCCGAGCAGACCCCGCAAAACGGACTCGTAAAAGAGCATATTCCGCAAATATCCCTTTATACGGGTCCGTTTTGTGGAGTCTGACTCTGCGGCCGCCCGCGCCGACCCGCAAAGCCATTTTTCCGCGAACTGCAAATGCGTTTTGTGGGTCGGAGTTATACGGGGTCTACTAGAGATGCTCTAATAGGGATGATAGGCTACTCATATCATCAAGGAGTTCCTTCTTTTCCGAGAGCCCATTCGGAAAGAATTTCGAAGTTAAGTGAGCTCAGCTTGGAGCAATTTGAGGATGTGTGACCGACTGAGAAGTTGGTCTCAGGTGCGCACGAGAGAGAGAAAATTGCGCAAAAAAGACTTGTGGTGATCCATGGAGTCAGCCAAGATCCCACCAGAAGTAACGGCTAGTAACCGGCGGGTGTGTCCGAGGTGTTACATGCACATCTATCGAAAAGCGTTAACTTTGCGTCTTGGAGATGTCACACCGAGACATACAACTAAGTACTCCCTTTGTTTCTAAATATAAGTCTTTTTAATATTTCAATACAAACTAAATACGGATGTATGTAGACATATTTCAGAGTGTAGATTCACTCATCTTGCTCCGTATGTAGTCCCTTATTGGAATATCTACATAGACTCATATTTAGGAACGAAGGGAGTACTTTTCAGTGAGGAAAGTAAACAGGTTTAAAATCTAACAAATAGTTTTTTAAATATAATTTAGGAGTTAAAACATGTTTAAATTTTGACAACGAAGTACTTTTGTAACATGAAGCATATTTAAACTTGATAACTAAGTGTTTTTAGTGCGGTAAGCAAACATGTTTTTAATCTGACACATATTTTTTATAATGTAGCAATTAATATTCAAGCATGTTTAAATTTTGGAAAGTATGTACTTTTGTAACCTGATGTTTAAGCTTATTTAAACTTCATAACTAATTACTTCTTAATGTGACAAGCAAATTTGTTTAAAATCTAACAAATCGTTTTTTATAATCTATCAATTAAGTATATTTGGAACCAAATAATTCTAATCTGGGTAGCGATGATTTTGAACAACAGTTGCACGTAGCCAACATCGGTGGAAATGTTTTCGAGTTAATTACACTATTGGTACATAAACTTGCAGCGTGGGTACAATCTCATACAAAAACTTACAAAATGACTCAAATTAGCACCTAGACTTGCTTTACAGGAACAAACTGATACAAATTAGTTGAAACCTGCCACGTCGGCTCTTGGAACTTGGCCCAGGACCAAGTTAATTTACAGGGACTCCCCGTTGTATGATGTAAATAGATCCTCCAGTAGCCTAGCCAGCCTGTCTGTTCGTGTCGGTGTGAAACGACGGCTATGTGATCACAAGAATCCCTACTACGGTTGTCGGGGCACAGGGTTGCGAGGAGATCGGGGCTAGTAGACAACACGAGGATCGTTTACTCAGGTTCGGGCCGCAAGGATGCGTAAAACCCTAGTCCTACTTTGGTGGGTGTATTTCTGAGAGTTCTTGATCTCTCGAACTAGCTGTGGTCAGTGTGTGGTTCCAAAGAGCTGAATCCCTCTCCTTGTCACCTCGGGCCTCCTTTTATAGGAAAAAGGGGTTGCCACAGTGGCACACAGGAGGTGGAAAGGTCTACAGTGGCACGAGGTTATCCCTCGTATTACAGGACAAGGTGCATTTAATGCACCACTTAGGTGTCCTCTTGCTTTATCGGGGACGGGGGAGAGGCCCGTCCCATCCGTCGCCGCTTCTCCTCGCTTCGACACGCGCCTTGGCCAGGGATCCGTGCGGTGCCATGTAGGCAGGCAGGCAGCTGAGTTGGCGTGGTGGTGGAGCCTTCACAAAGATCTGCATGCCGCCATGCAGGCACTTGATGAGTTGGCCTGGGAGCAGCATGTTGCCACGCAGGTGCCCGCCCAGCTGGTTGAGCTGGCATCTGCATGTGAACGGCGGTGGGAGCTTGGTTGACGTGGGCTTGGCGGTGGCCTTGCCGGCGTCTTTGGCGAGGGCCTTGCCGGGTGGCCCGGCAAGGGGTCTCGCCATGGCGTGTTGTCGTCCCCGGCAAGGATCTTGTCGGGGGTCTGGTGGCCTTCCTTGGCAGGGATCCTGCCGAGGATCATCGTCTTCTAATCTGATCTTGAATATGTCTTCACAAAGATCCGTATGCCACCACAGGGGTGCCTTTCCGAGCCCTGGCCCTATGCTGATGATGGCACTGGGGGCCGTGGGCTCAAGGGTGGCTCGCCCTGTTGGTGTGGGGCGAGCTGTCCTGGCAAGAGTCTTGCCGGGGCCGTTGAGGCCACCCAGCAAGGGTCTTGCCGGGGGAACCTTCTTCTTCCCTCTGCTCTTTGTGGTCTTGGCCTTGGCGTTGCTTTGATTGTCTTGGGCTTCGATCTTACCTTGGCTCACCTCCCTCGTTCTGCTTGGTGTGGCCGTGGGCGCGGCTCTGATTACCCATGCACAGGAAAAGGGGTACAAAGATGCGCCCCTATTTTTGTACAACGACAGGAGCCCCGGGCCTGGGCCACACATAAGCGCAACACGTTGTTGAGCCAGGCCCAAAACGGTGCGCGGGCAGGTGGGGCGGTTTTCACCGTGGTAAGTTTCTTCGTGCACTTCGCCTCCCACGACACGCGCGTGTGGCGCGGCGTGGGGGGTGTGCGTGACATGGGCGGCATGCGTGGGACGGTTTTTGCACGCATGCGTCACGTCGCAGTAAAGAGGCGGCTCGCATCTTCCCCGTAAAAAGAGGGAGGCGTGGAGGCGCGGCTCATTTACTGAGCGGGGTCGGGGCTTGGTCTTGAAGGCGTCCTTTCTCCACGATCACGGGGAGTGGAGAGGTCGCCTCACCCGTCCCTTTAGTTCTGCACGTCTGCCACACATCCTTGTGGTGGCAAACAGTGGAGGCGAGAAACTGGGCCGCCGCTGGTTGATCGGCGGGTCGGTCCTGATTCCCCGCGCCTGCGGTGTCTGGATTGGCTGAGCGGGGCGGCCGAGCCTCAACCCCATTCCTTTATAAAGAGGAGAAAGGGGGAAACGGCACCCCGCATTCTTCCATCTTCCATCTCTTCTCTGCTTCTGCTCTTTCCTCTCACCTGCCATGGAGAAAGGGAATCCTGGCCCTTCGACGGTGGCGGTGAGGGTCGCCGCTCGACAGTGCGTCCCTCCCCCTCGTGAACCCGTGGTGGCGGAACCGACCGCGAGGGGAAGGGGGAGGGGGCGAGGCCAAGGCAGAGGCCGTAGTGCTCGGGAAAGAGGAGGACGTGGAGGCGCGCCAGCCCTTCCCCTGCCAATGATGCCCTTCTCGATGGAGGGCCACGTTGAAGACCTGCCTTGAGAGTTCTTCATTAGGATCCGCCATCCCCCAAGTCGTTGTCTTCGTCTCCTCACTCCGTTTGCTCTGGTGATGGAGCGTGCCCCACCCCAAACCCTCAGGTTGCACATGAGAGGCTGCGGGAACGGGGGCACGCGGGTCAATGTCGACTTCCCGGCTCCTCGAGTCATGTATCTCCGTCGTGGATGGAAGACATTCGCCCGCATCCACAGCCTGACGGCGGGGCTCGTCCTCTACTTCAAGTTAATGGAGGACGGCCTGCTCTCCGTCAATTTCTTTGGAGATCTTGGAACTCGTCTGAAATGCTGCATGGAGAGCTCCTCTGGTGGAGATTCTGACGATGGGAGCTCGTCCTCGAGCGAGAGCGACGAGGAGGATAGCAGGGCGGATAGCGGGGACGAGTCCAACTAGGCGTCGGACGCCCCACGCCTGGGCGGGTGTGGCAGCAGCAACATCTGCACCTGGCCGCTCCTCTGGCAAAAGCTGGCCGGGGGCAGGGCCAGCTCCTTGAACCTTGCGGGGCTGTCTTCTTAGGCGGCTGGCGTCGGGAGGCTGCAGAAGAGGAAGAGGGCGGGCGGCAAGGCCGTCAACTCGGAGTACGCGGGCACCGACGCCTTCGTCGCGTATTTCCGGTCATGCCGCCTCGTCTTCTAGCTCCTTTCCCGGCACCGTCATCACCGGCCCGCCCATGGGTGGCCACCGAGATGTTCTCTTGGTTCTTTCTGCTGCTCGTAGCTCGTCTAGGCGCCCCTTTTGCCCTTTTGCCTCCTTGACCTGCCTCCTGAGGAGAGGGACAAGAAAGGGATTACTGGCATCTTTATCTTTTTTTAGTTTGTAAGCCTGCGAGCCTTTGTTAATTTTGAAACTTGTAATCCCCTTGCCCATGTTTTTCATCTCGCACGGACTGTACCTGTATGGGATGTTTTTAATGAAAAAGGGATGCTTCTGGGTTTTTCGTTCGCGGGTAAATCCCGCGACAAGGAGCGAATCCTTGTTATTGTTTTAAGATAAACGGTTTTTACCTGGCAACATGCCTTGCCGCTCCCCACTCCAATCGATCGTTCTCGCGCTCTTGGCGGAGGCAGGGATGAAGTGGGTTTTAGGCTCCTCGTCCCACCTCCTTGCCGCCGTGGCTACAACCAAATCCAGACCCAGGAAATAATCCCTAGGTATAGGAAAAAAGGGGAGCACAACAACCTAGAGATAAAAGCGAGGTTTCACATGCCCCAGTCCAATTCCGAAATGCATGACAGAGGATAAAAGACTCATCTGGACCTGCATCCCTTGGCAATCTCATCTTGCCGTGGTTGGATCCTTGTGCTTGCAGCCCCCGGCAACTCTGGCTTTTCATGGTCGGGAGGCCGGTCCGTTTCCTTCTTTCCGAGTAGCTCAGCAGAAGTACTCATGTGCCCTGCAAACCAAAGGAGGACAGAAAAGGAACAAACAGACGCGCACTTGACCTCTAGGCTAGGGGTTAGTCGCCGCTAAGCACTATCAACCCTAACCAAGGAAGAGACTCGACCTAGCATGCATGCTATAACTTAGGGCACCAGCGCTTCATTTATTCTCGCTCAGGGTCTGCGCCTGGCTTTGTACAAAGGGTCACATGCCTCATTGGCAAAGCTTGTACAAAAGGTGGCTTGTCAGGAGGCCCGGCAAGCTGCGCCTTATGGGTAAAACTTGCGAAGATGCTCGATGTTCCAGGAGTTGCTCACTGGGACGACATCTTCGGTCTCCAGGCGGACTGCGCCAGGCCTGGTGACTCGTATTACCTGATAAGGGCCTTCCCACTTCGGTGTCAACTTGTTGGAATTCTTGGCCGACTGAACGCACCGAAGAACAAGTTCCTCTTCCTCAAGGCTTCGGGCATGAACCTTGCGGATATGATAGCGGCGCAAGGCTTGCTGGTAGCATGCCGCTCTCACAGCCGCTCGAAGATGATCTTCCTCAAGGAGAGTCGCGTCATCTTGGCGCAACGGCTCTTGCTCAAGCTCATCATAAGCGAGCACTCGAGGTGACCCGTATATGAGTTCCGTGGGGAGAACTGCTTCTGCCCCGTATACCAGGGCAAAAGGTGTCTGGCCGGTGTCTCGATTTGGCGTCATCCTGATTGACCAAAGAACCGCCGGCAACTCAGCAATACGGCGCCTTCCACTCTTGTGTAGCTTGTCAAAGGTCTTCGTTCTCAAGCCTCGCAACACTTTAGCATTTGCCCTCTCCGCTTGGCCGTTGCTCCGTGGATGTGCCACGGAAGCAAAACAGACCTTGCTGCCGAGGTCTTGGATGTACTGCATGAAGGTGTGGCTTGTGAACTGCGTGTCGTTGTCGGTGATGACTCTATTTGGCACACCAAAACGGCAGACCAATCCTTTGAAGAACTTGACGACTGACTGAGTGATAACCCACAAGTATAGGGGATCAAAATAGTTTTCGAGGGTAAAGTATTCAACCCAAATTTATTGATTCGACACAAGGGGAGCCAAAGAATACTCTCAAGTATTAGCAGCTGAGTTGTCAATTCAACCATACCTGGAAACTTAGTATCTGCAGCAAAGTATTTAGTAGCAAAGTAATATGATAGTAGTGGTAACGGTAGCAAAAGGTAACAGTAGTAAAAGTAATGTTTTTGGTATTTTGTAGTGATGATAGCAATAGCAACGGGGAAGTAAATAAACAAAGAACAATATATGGAAAGCTCGTAGGCAATGGATCGGTGATGGAGAATTATGCCGGATGCAGTTCATCATGTAACGGTCATAACCTAGGGTGACACAAAACTAGCTCCAGTTCATCAATGTAATGTAGGCATGTATTCCGAATATAGTCATCCGTGCTTATGGAAAAGAACTTGCATGACATCTTTTGTCCTACCGTCCCGTGGCAGCGGGGTCTTTATGGAAACTAAGGGATATTAAGGCCTCCTTTTAATAGAGTACCAGAACAAAGCATTAATACATAGTGAATACATGAACTCCTCAAACAACGGTCATCACCGGTAAGTATCCCGATTATTGTCACTTCGGGGTTAACGGATCATAACACATAATAGGTGACTATAGACTTGCAAGATAGGATCAAGAACTCTCATATATTGATGAAAACATAATAGGTTCAGATCTGAAATCATGGCACTCAGGCCCTAGTGACAAGCATTAAGCATAGCAAAGTCATAGCAACATCAATCTCAGAACATAGTGGATACTAGGGATCAAACCCTAACAAAACTAACTAATTGACATGATAGATCCCATCCAACCCATCACCGTCCAGCAAGCCTATGATGGAATTACTCACGCACGGCGGTGAGCATCATGAAATTGGTCATGGAGGATGGTTGATGATGATGATGACGATGGCGACGGATTCCCCTCTCCGGAGCCCCGAACGGACTCCAGATCAGCCCTCTTGAGAGGTTTTAGGGCTTGGCGACGGCTCCGTATCGTAAAACGCGATGAATTCTTCTCTCTGATTTTTTTCTCCCCGAAACATAATATATAGAGTTGGAGTTGGAGTCGGAGGAGCTCCAGGGGGGCACGAGGTAGGGGGCGCCCTAGGGGGACAGGCGTGCCCCCACCCTCGTGGACAGGTGGTGGGCCCCCTGGCCTTGATCTTTTGCAGGTATTTTTTATATTTTCCAAAAAGTTGCTCAGTGAAGTTTTAGGTCATTCCGAGAACGTTTGTTTCTGCACATAAATAACACCATGGTAATTCTGCTGAAAACAGCGTCAGTCCGGGTTAGTTCCATTCCAATCATGCAAGTTAGAGTTCAAAACAAGGGCAAAAGTGTTTGTTAAAGTAGATACGACGGAGACATATCAACTCCCCCAAGCTTAAACCTTTGCTTGTCCTTTGATAAACTGAAAGTGATAAAGAAAAACTTTTACAAACTCGGTTTGCTCTTGTTGTTGTAAATATGTAAAGCCAGCATTCAAGTTTTCAGCAAAGATTATAACTAACCACATTCAAAATAACGCTTAGGTCTCAAGTTTACTCATATCAATAGCATAATCAACTAGCGAGCAATAATAATAAATCTCGGATGACAACACTTTCTCAAAACAATCATAATATGATATAACAAGATGGTATCTCGCTAGCCCTTTCTGAGACCACAAAACATAAATGCAGAGCACCTTTAAAGACCAAGGACTGACTAGACATTGTAATTCATGGTAAAAGAGATCCAGTCAAGTTATACTCAATGTAAACTAACAATAATGAATGCAAATGACAGTGGTGCTCTCCAACTGGTGCTTTTTAATAAGAGGATGATGACTCAGCATAAAAGTAAATAGATAGGCCCTTCGCAGAGGGAAGCAGGGAGTTGTAGAGGTGCCAGAGCTCGGTTTTGAAATAGAGGTGAATAATATTTTGAGTGGTATACTTTCATTGTCAACATAACAAGCAAGAGATGGTGATATCTTCCATGCTACACACATTATAGGCGGTTCCCAAACAGAATGGTAAAGTTTATACTCCCCCTTCCACCAACAAGCATCAATCCATGGCTTGCTCGAAACCACGAGTGCCTCCAACTAACAAGAGTCCCAGGGGGAGTTTTGTTTGCAATTATTTTGATTTAGTTTGCATAAAGCATGGGATTGGGCATCCCGGTGACCAGCCATTTATCTCGTGAGTGAGGAGCGGAGTCCACTCCTCTTGAGAATAACCCGCCTAATATGGAAGATACAGACAACCCTAGTTGATACATGAGCTATTCGAGCATACAAAACAGGATATTTATTTGAAGGTTTAGAGTTTGGCACATACAAATTTACTTGGAACGACAGGTAGATACCGTATATAGGTAGGTATAGTGGACTCATGTGGAATAACTTTGGGGTTTAAGGGATTGGATGCATAAGCAGTATTCCCGCTTAGTACAGGTGAAGGCTAGCAAAAGACTGGGAAGCGACCAGCTAGAGAGCGACAACAGTCATGAACATGCATGAAAATTAATCAACACCGAATGCAAGCATGAGTAGGATATAATCCACCATGAACATAAATATCATGAAGGCTATGTTGATTTTGTTTCAACTACATGCGTGAACATGTGCCGAGTCAAGTCACTTAAATCATTCAAAGGAGGATACTACCCTATCATACCACATCATAACCATTTTAATAGCATGTTGGCATGCAAGGTAAACCATTATACTCAAAGCTAATCAAGCATGGCACAAGAAACTATGATCTCTAGTTGTCATTGCAAACATGTTTATTCATAATAGGCTGAATCAGGAACGATGAACTAATCATATTTACAAAAACAAAAGAGGTCGAGTTCATACCAGCCTTTCTTATCTCAGTCAATCCATCATATAATCATCATTATTGCCTTTCACTTGCACGACCGAACGATATGAATAATAATAGTGCACGTGCATTGGACTAAGCTGGAATCTGCAAGCATTCAATAAACAGGAGAAGGCAAGGCAATATGGGCTCTTTCGTCAGATCAACAAGTATGCATACAAGAGCCACTTCAATAATTTGATTATGGTCTTCTCCTATCGACCCCCAAAGAAAAGAAAAGAAATAAAACTATTTACACGGGAGAGCTCCCAACAAGTAAAAGAAGAACAAGAAATATTTTTGGGTTTTCTTTTTTAATTACTACTACAATCATGGAGAGTAAACTAACTAAAAGCTACAACTAAATTTTTTTGGTTTTCGTAAGGTTTATCAAACACACAAGAAGAAAGCATAAAAAGGAAATTAAACTAGCACGGAGATACAATGAAAAAGTATGAGCACCAACATTTAGCAATAAGTGTGTGAACATAAATGTAATGTCGGTGGGAAATACAAACTCCCCCAAGCTTAGGCTTTTGACCTAAGTTGGTCTATGGCCACGGCTGGCCTGGCGGATATCCATAATAATAGCTGGGGTCGTACTGCGATGAAGAAGAAGACTCCGATTGCCACTGGCTGGCAATCATCTCCGGATCTCACTGGTAATTAGACTGTCGTGAAGGATCAACTAGTGGTTCCGGCTCTGGCTCCATAGCTGGTGCAAGGTTCCGGTAGGCATGAATAGCCTTTAACGAAACAAGGTACTGGCC
The DNA here is from genome assembly GCF_018294505.1 of Triticum aestivum. Lineage (NCBI taxonomy): Eukaryota > Viridiplantae > Streptophyta > Magnoliopsida > Poales > Poaceae > Triticum > Triticum aestivum. The sequence goes on from NC_057803.1 coordinate 605,365,439, forward strand.
TGCAGATAAATCAAACAAAGAAGGTGCAGGCAGGGTAATGGTCTCAGGATGATGTTTATCAAAGAACAATTTGTATTTAAGCTCTCCTTCCCTATTCTTAACAATAAAATCATGTGCAACCATACTTTTATAATCTAGATAAACACGAGGCATCACTTTTTCTTCCTTCTCATAATGCCTAATAGGTATGTTAAAATGTGCAGCTAGGTGTGAAGCATAGATGCCTCCAAAGATGGGGCCCTTTGTACGGTTCAGACTTAACCGTTTAGCAATAATGCCGCCCATACTAACAGAGTTATCACCGTATAAACCATGGAGCAAAATAATAATATTAGGGACACTAAGGTTTCCACAGTTTCCGCGACCAATTAAACAACGACTAGCAAATAATGCAAAATAGCGTAAAATAGGAAAATGTATGCTAGTGATTCGTGCATTGGAAACATTCCTTGTTTCCCCTACAGTGATAGTGTCAATAAACCCATCCACATCCTCACGATGTGGTTCCTCTGTCTTGCCTCGAAAGGGACTAAACAAACCTGTCGTGGAATTGTCACGGCAGATGTCCTTTTGCAAGGACTTAGTCGTGGAGCCATCGCAACTAGGAAGCTTAAAGGGGTTAATCGGGACAAGGACACGCGAGGTTTATACTAGTTCAGCCCCTTACGGTGAAGGAAGGCCTACGTCTAGTTGGGTTGGAATTGCTTGAGGTTTTGATGACCAGGGAGCGAGATACGCTATGCCTGGCTCTTGATCAGTTGTTTTTCGCCCTAAGCCGCTGGCGGGTCGTCCCCTTATATACATGGGTTGACGCCCTGCGACCTACAGAGTCCCGGCGGGCTCATAAACAGTGTCCGGCTCGGCGACTAGTTACTTCTACCTTACAGTACAAGTTATACCATCACGGCGGTTTATCTTTACAGGCCTCAGAGTCGCCTGTGGGCCTTTAAGCCTTTTAGTGAACCGCCATCTTCATGCCTTGGTCTTGGGATTTTGATGAACCTCTATTTGCATAACCCGGCCCCTCCTGGATGGCTTACACAAATAGTCATATCCCCAACAAAACCCGACAAAAATCATAAAGTGACATCTCCTTATGCTCATCATATAAATGAAACTCCACCGTAGGTGGTGAGTTCCTAGAATGGAAATGAAAGTTTTGCACATAGCTATTTGTGAGTAATAGATACTGATCACGTTGGTCATGGAGGAAAGCGGTGAGGCCTGCATTCTTAGCCAATTCATGAAAATCTTCATAAATCCTGGCTGCTCTCAAGAAATCATCGGAAGGCCATTCACACGCCCGAACCTCCGCGGTGCGAGGCAGATTATACTTAGGCTTCGGTGTCTTTTCCTTCGAGCTTCGGCTCAATGAGCCCCTCAAAAGTCTCTTCATCATTTTCTGAAAAATTCTGAAATTTTTAGTAACTTCAAAATAAAAGTAAACCAAACTCAATAATATTGATAGCAACTACTCCTACAAGTGCCTAGAGCCTATATCATGCATCAAAACTACTTGGAACCATACAAATTTGACATGCAAGCTCAAGAACATGGTCACCTAGGCAGCAAAAAATTGCAATGAATAAAGCACTAGAACAAAAACTAATTGGACCAATGGAGGAGTCACATACCAAGGAACAATCTCCCCAAGCCGTTTTATGAGAGGTGCTTTGAGCAAGGAGATCGAAAATGGTAGCAAAACGAGCTTGGACTCGGGTTTGAGCTGGATATTCGTGTTTGGGGGAGGAAGAAGGAGTGTGTGGGTGAAAGGATAAGTGGAGGAGGGCCACCGTGGACCCACGAGGCAGGGGCGCGCCCAGGGGGGTAGGGCGTGCCCTCCACCCTCGTGGGCAGGTGGTTGACCCCCCTGTTGTGTTCTCAGTGCCAAATGTTCTCAAATACTCCAGAAAAATCACATATAAATTTCAGGGCATTTGGAGAACTTTTATTTTTGGGGTATTTTTATATTCCACGGATAATCAGATAACAGATAGAAAAATACTATTTTTATTTTATTTAATATAAATAACAGAAAGTAAAGGTGGGGTACAGAAGGTTGTGCCTTCTAGTTTCATCCATCTCATGATTATCAAAGGGAATCCACTAACAAGGTTGATCAAGTCTTGTTAACGAACTCATTCCGAATAACATGGAACCGGAGAAATTTCGAATAGCACTATGTTACCTCAACAGGGATATGCACATCCCCAATAATAAGAATATCATATTTCTTCTTGGCAGTAGGAAGAGGAAATTCAAAACCTCCAAATATAATCGATGGAATTTTTCCAATAGAGTTGATACCATGAACTTGAGGTTGTTTCCTCGGAAAGTGTACCGTATGCTCATTACCACTAACATGAAAAGTGACATTGCCTTTAGTGCAATCAATAACAGCCCCTGTAGTATTCAAAAAGGGTCTTCCAAGAATAATAGACATACTATCGTCCTCGGGAATATCAAGAATAACAAAGTCCGTTAAAATATTAACGTTTGCAACTACAACAGGCACACATCCTCACAAATACCGACAGGTATAGTAGTTGATTTATCAACCATTTGCAAAGATATTTCAGTAGGTGTCAACTTATTCAAATCAAGTCTACGATATAAAGAGAGAGGCATAACACTAACACCGGCTCCAAGATCACATAAAGCAGTTTTAACATATTTTCTTTTAATGGAGCATGGTATAGTGGGTACTCCTGGATCTCCAAGTTTCTTTGGTATTCCACCCTTAAAAGTATAATTAGCAAGCATGGTGGAAATTTTAGCTTCTGGTATCTTTCTCTTATTTGTAACAATTTCTTTCATATACTTAGCATAAGGATTCATTTTGAGCATATCAGTTAATCGCATACGCAAAAGGATAGGTCTAATCATTTCAGCAAAGCTATCAAAATCCTCATCATCCTTTTTCTTGGATGGTTTGGGAGGAAAAGGCATGGGTTTCTGAACCCATGGTTCTCTTTCTTTACCATGTTTCCTAGCAACAAAGTCTTTCTTATCATAACGTTGATTCTTTGATTGTGGGTTATCAAGATCAACAACAGGTTCAATCTCTATATCATTATCATTACTAGGTTGAGCATCATCATGAACATTATCGTTAACCTTATCACTAGTTTCAGGTTCATTACCAGATTGTGTTTCAGCATCAGAAATAGAAATATCATTTGGGTTCTCAGGTGTTTCAACAATAGGATCACTAGAAGCATGCAAAGTCCTATCATTTTTCTTTTTCTTCCTTTTAGAAGGACTAGGTGCATCTATATTATTTCTCTGAGAATCTTGCTCAATTCTCTTAGGGTGGCCTTCAGGATACAAAGGTTCCTGAGTCATTTTGCCACCTCTAGTCATAACTCTAACAGGATAATCATTATTCTTGCTATTTAATTCATTGAGAAAATCATTTTGAGCTTTAAGTATTTGTTCTACTTGAGTGGTAACCATAGAAGCATGTTTACTAATAAGTTTAAGTTCACCTTTGACATTAGCCATATAATCACCCAAGTGTTCAAGCATATTTGAATTGTATTTCAATTGTCTACCAAAATAAGCATTAAAATCTTCTTGCTTAACCATAAATTTATCAAACTCATCTAAGCATGGGCTAGCAAACTTAGCAAATGGGATTTCAGCTTTATCATATCTATAGAGAGAATTTACTTTTACTACCTGTGTCGGGTTATCAAGACCATGAGTTTCTTCAATAGGTAAAGGATTAAGATCATATGTTTCTTCAACAGGCGGTAAATTAAGACCATGTACTTCTTCAATAGGAGGTAAATTCTTAACATATTTAGCTTTAATACCTTTTTCTTTCATAGATTTCTTTTCCTCTTGCATATCTTCGGGACTGAGAAATAGAATACCCCTCTTCATCGGAGTGGGTTTAGGAATAGGCTCAGGAATTGGCTCCGGAGTGTTGGGGAACGTTGCAGAAAACATAAATTTTCCTATGGTTTCACCAAGATCCATCTAGGAGTTCATCTAGCAACGAGTGATCGGATTGCATCTACATACCTTTGTAGATCACACGCGGAAGCGTTCAAAGAACGGGGATGAGGAAGGCGTACTCGACGTGATCCAAATCACCGGAGATCCTAGCGCCGAACGGACGACACCTCCGCGTTCAACACACGTACAGTTAGCGTAACGTCTCCTTCTTCTTGATCCAGCAAGGGGGAAGGAGAGGTTGAGGAAGATGGCTCCAGCAGCAGCACGACGGCGTGGTGGTGATGGAGCTGCAGTACTCCGGCAGGGCTTCGCCAAGCACTATGGAGGAGGAGGAGGTGTTGGAGAGGGAGAGGGAGGCACCAAAGGCAAGGGTGAGAGGTCCTCCCTTCCCCTCACTATATATAGGGGGCCTAGGGGGGCGCCGGCCCTAGGAGATGCAATCTCCTAGGGGGGCGGCGGCCAAGGGAGGAATCCCTCCTCCCCAAGGCACCTAGGAGGTGCCTTCCCCTCATAGGACTCTTCCTTTAGGGTTTCCCCCACCCTAGGCGCATGGGCCCTAGGGGGAAGTGGCGCCCCAGCCCACTTTGGGCTGGATCCCTTCCAACTTAAGCCCATAGGGCCCTCCGGGATAGGTGGCCCCACCCGGTGGACCCCCGGGACCCTTCCGGTGGTCCCGGTACAATACCGGTGACCCCGAAACTTGTCCCGATGGCCGAAATAACACTTCCTATATATAATTCTTTACCTACGGACCATTCCGGAACTCCTCGTGACGTCCGGGATCTCATCTGGGACTCCGAACAACATTCGGGTCACTGCATATACATATCCCTACAACCCTAGCGTCACTGAACCTTAAGTGTGTAGACCCTACGGGTTCGGGAGACATGTAGACATGACCGAGATCGCTCTCTGGTCAATAACCAATAGCGGGATCTGGATACCCATGTTGGCTCCCACATGCTCCTCGATGATCTCATCGGATGAACCACTATGTCGAGGATTCAAGCAACCCCGTATACAATTCCCTTCGTCAATCGGTATGTTACTTGCCCAAGATTCGATCGTCGGTATCCCAATACCTCGTTCAATCTCGTTACCGGCAAGTCACTTTACTCATACCGTAATGCATGATCCCGTGACCAGACACTTGGTCACTTTGAGCTCATTATGATGATGCATTATCGAGTGGGCCCAGTGATACCTCTCCGTCATACGGAGTGACAAATCCCAGTCTTGATCCGTGTCAACCCAACAGACACTTTCGGAGATACCCGTAGTATACCTTTATAGTCACCCAGTTACGTTGTGACGTTTGGCACACCCAAAGCACTCCTACGGTATCCGGGAGTTACACGATCTCATGGTCTAAGGAAAAGATACTTGACATTGGAAACCTCTAGCAAACGAACTATACGATCTTATGCTATGTTTAGGATTGGGTCTTGTCCATCACATCATTCTCCTAATGATGTGATCTCGTTATCAATGACATCCAGTGTCCATAGTCAGGAAACCATGACTATCTGTTGATCAACGAGCTAGTCAACTAGAGGCTTACTAGGGACATGTTGGTGTCTTTTATTCACACATGTATTACGATTTCCGGATAACACAATTATAGCATGAATAAAGACAATTATCATGAACAAGGAAATATAATAATAATGCTTTTATTATTGCCTCTAGGGCATATTTCCAACAGTCTCCCACTTGCACTAGAGTCAATAATCTAGTTACATTGTGATGAATCGAACACCCATGGAATTCTGGTGTTGATCATGTTTTGCTCTAGGGAGAGGTTTAGTCAACGGATCTGCTACATTCAGGTCCGTATGTACTTTACAAATATCTATGTCTCCATCTTGAACATTTTCACGAATGGAGTTGAAACGACGCTTGATGTGCCTAGTCTTCTTGTGAAACCTGGGCTCCTTGGCAAGTGCAATAGCTCCAGTGTTGTCACAGAAGAGTTTGATTGGCCCCGACGCATTGGGTATGACTCCTAGGTCGGTGATGAACTCCTTCACCCAAATTGCTTCATGCGCTGCCTCCGAGGCTGCCATGTACTCCGCTTCACATGTAGATCCCGCCAGGACGCTCTGCTTGCAACTGCACCAGCTTACTGCCCCACCATTCAAAATATACACGTATCCGGTTTGTGACTTTGAGTCATCCAGATCTGTGTCAAAGCTAGCGTCGACGTAACCCTTTACAACGAGCTCTTCGTCACCTCCATAGACGAGAAACATTTCCTTAGTCCTTTTCAGGTACTTCAGGATATTCTTGACCGCTGCCCAGTGTTCCTTGCCGGGATTACTTTGGTACCTTCCTACCAAACTTACGGCAAGGTTTACATCAGGTCTGGTACACAGCATGGCATACATAATAGAACCTATGGCTGAGGCATAGGGGATGACACTCATCTCTTCTATATCTTCTGCCGTGGTCGGACATTGAGCTGAGCTCAATTTCACACCTTGCAACACAGGCAAGAACCCCTTCTTAGACTGATCCATATTGAACTTCTTCAATATCTTATCAAGGTATGTGCTTTGTGAAAGACCTATGAGGCGTCTTGATCTATCTCTATAGATCTTGATGCCTAATATATAAGCAGCTTCTCCAAGGTCCTTCATTGAAAAACTCTTATTCAAGTAGGCCTTAATGTTGTCCAAGAGTTCTATATCATTTCCCATCAAAAGTATGTCATCTACATATAATATGAGAAATGCTACAGAGCTCCCACTCACTTTCTTGTAAACGCAGGCTTCTCCATAAGTCTGTGTAAACCCAAACGCTTTGATCATCTCATCAAAGCGAATGTTCCAACTCCGAGATGCTTGCACCAGCCCATAAATCGAGCGTTGGAGCTTGCACACCTTGTTAGCATTCTTAGGATCGACAAAACCTTCTGGCTGCATCATATACAATTCTTCCTTAAGGAAACCATTAAGGAATGCCGTTTTGACGTCCATTTGCCATATCTCATAATCATAGAATGCGGCAATTGCTAACATGATTCGGACGGACTTCAGCTTCGCTACTGGTGAGAAAGTCTCCTCGTAGTCAACACCTTGAACTTGTCGATAACCCTTAGCGACAAGCCGAGCTTTATAGATGGTCACATTACCATCCGCGTCGGTCTTCTTCTTAAAGATCCATTTATTTTCTATGGCTCGCCGCTCAACGGGCAAGTCAGTCAAAGTCCATACTTTGTTTTCATACATGGATCCTATCTCGGATTTCATGGCTTCTAGCCATTTGTCGGAATCCGGGCCCGCCATCGCTTCTTCATAGTTCGAAGGTTCACCGTTGTCCAACAACATGATTTCCAAGACAGGGTTGCCGTACCACTCTGGTGCGGAACATGTCCTTGTGGACCTACAAATTTCAGTAGGAGATTGATCAGAAGTATCTTGATCATTACCATTAACTTCCTCTCTAGTCGGTGCAGGCACCTCAGGAACATTTTCTTGAGTTGCGCCATTTTCCGGTTCAAGAGGTAATACTTCATCAAGTTCTACTTTCCTCCCACTTACTTCTTTCGAGAGAAACTCTTTTTCTAGAAAGGACCCATTCTTGGCAACAAAGATCTTGCCTTCGGATCTGAGGTAGAAGGTATACCCAATAATTTCTTTAGGGTATCCTATGAAGACGCATTTTTCCGATTTGGGTTTGAGCTTTTCAGGTTGAAGTTTCTTGACATAAGCATCGCATCCCCAAACTTTTAGAAACGACAGCTTAGGTTTCTTCCCAAACCATAATTCATACGGTGTCGTCTCAACGGATTTCGACGGAGCCCTATTTAAAGTGAATGCGGCAGTCTCTAAAGCATAGCCCCAAAAAGATAGCGGTAAATCGGTAAGAGACATCATAGATCGCACCATATCTAATAGAGTGCGATTACGATGTTCGGACACACCATTACGCTGAGGTGTTCCAGGCGGCGTGAGTTGTGAAACTATTCCACATTTTCTTAAGTGTGTGCCAAACTCGTGACTCAAGTATTCTCCTCCATGATCTGATCGTAGGAACTTGATTTTCCTGTCACGTTGATTCTCAACCTCACTCTGAAATTCCTTGAACTTTTCAAAGGTTTCAGACTTGTGTTTCATTAAGTAGATATACCCATATCTACTCAAGTCATCGGTGAGGGTGAGAACATAACGATAGCCACCGTGAGCCTCAACACTAATTGGACCGCACACATCAGTATGTATGATTTCCAATAAGTTGGTTGCTCGCTCCATTGTTCCTGAGAACGGAGTCTTGGTCATTTTACCGATGAGGCATGGTTCGCACATGTCAAATGATTCATAATCAAGAGACTCTAAAAGTCCATCAGCATGGAGCTTCTTCATGCGTTTGACACCTATGTGACCAAGGCGGCAGTGCCACAAGTATGTGGGACTATCATTATCAATCTTACATCTTTTGGTACTCACACTATGAACATGTGTAGCATTACGCTCGAGATTCATTAAGAATAAACCATTCACCATCGGAGCATGACCATAAAACATATCTCTCATATAAATAGAACAACCATTATTCTCGGATTTAAATGAGTAGCCATCTCGAATTAAACGAGATCCTGATACAATGTTCATGCTAAAACTTGGCACTAAATAAAAATTATTGAGGTTTAAAACTAATCCCGTAGGTAAATGAAGAGGCAGCGTGCCGACGGCGATCACATCGACCTTGGAACCATTCCCGACGCGCATCGTCACCTCGTCCTTCGCCAGTCTCCGCTTATTCCACAGCTCCTGTTTTGAGTTACAAATGTGAGCAACCGCACCGGTATCAAATACCCAGGAGCTACTACGAGTACTGGTAAGGTACACATCAATTACATGTATATCACATATACCTTTCGTTTTGCCGGCCTTCTTGTCCGCTAAGTATTTGGGGCAGTTCCGCTTCCAGTGACCACTTTCCTTGCAATAAAAGCACTCAGTCTCGGGCTTGGGTCCATTCTTTGGCTTCTTCCTGGCAGCTTGCTTGCCGGGTGCGGCAACTCCCTTGCCGTCCTTCTTGAAGGCTTTCTTACCCTTGCCCTTCTTGAACTTAGTGGTTTTATTCACCATTAACACTTGATGTTCCTTTTTGACTTCTACCTCTGCTGATTTCAGCATTGCAAATACTTCAGGAATGGTCTTTTCCATCCCCTGCATATTGAAGTTCATCACAAAGCTCTTGTAGCTTGGTGGAAGCGACTGAAGGATTCTATCAATGACCGCGTCATCCGGGAGATTAACTCCCAGCTGAGTCAAGCGGTTATGTAACCCAGACATAGTGAGTATGTGCTCACTGACAGAACTGTTTTCCTCCATCGTACAGCTGACGAACTTTGTCGGAGACTTGATATCTCTCGACCCGGGCATGAGCTTGGAAAATCATTTTCAGCTCTTCGAACATCTCATATGCTCCGTGTCTCTCAAAACGCTTTTGGAGCCCCGGCTCTAAGCTGTAAAGCATGCCGCACTGAACGAGGGAGTAGTCATCGGTACGTGCCTGCCAAGCGTTCATAATGTCTTGTTCTGCAGGGAGAATAGGTGCGTCACCTAGCGGTGCTTGTAGGACATAATCTTTCTTGGCAGCTATGAGGATTATCCTCAGGTTCCGGACCCAGTCCGTGTAGTTGCTGCCATTTGATCTACAAGACATATTGTAAAATATTTAGACTAAGTTCATGATAATTAAGTTCATCTAATCAAATTATTCAATGAACTCCCACTTAGATAGACATACCTCCAGTCATCTAAGTATAACATGATCCGAGTTAACTAGGCCGTGTCCGATCATCACGTGAGACGGACTAGTCAACGTCGGTGAACATCTTCATGTTGATCGTATCTTCTATATGACTCATGCTCGACCTTTCGGTCTTCTGTGTTCCGAGGCCATGTCTGTACATGCTAGGCTCGTCAAGTCAACCTAAGTGTTTTGCATGTGTAAATCTGTCTTACACCCGTTGTATGTGAACGTTAGAATCTATCACACCCGATCATCACGTGGTGCTTCGAAACAACGAACTGTCGCAACGGTGCACAGTTAGGGGGAACACTTTCTTGAAATTATTATGAGGGATCATCTTATTTACTACCATCGTTCTAAGTAAACAAGATGCAAAAACATGATAAACATCACATGCAATCAAATAATAAAAGTGACATGATATGGCCAATATCACATAGCTCCTTTGATCTCCATCTTGGGGCTCCATGATCATCTTGTCACCGGCATGACACCATGATCTCCATCATCATGATCTCCATATTGTGTCTCCATGAAGTTGCTCGCCAACTATTACTTCTACTACTATGGCTAACGCGTTTAGCAATAAAGTAAAGTAATTTACATGGCGTTTCTCAATGACACGCATGTCATACAAAAAATAAAGACAACTCCTATGGCTCCTGCCGGTTGTCATACTCAGCGACATGCAAGTCGTGATTCCTATTACAATAGCATGAACATATCATACATCACATATAGATCATTCATCATTCATCACAACTTTGGCCATATCATATCACAAAGCACTTGCTGCAAAAACAAGTTAGACGTCCTCTAATTGTTGTTGCAAGTTTTACGTGGCTGAAAAAGGATTCTAGCAAGAACGTTTTCTTACCTACGTGAAAACCACAACGTGATTTGTCAACTTCTATTTACCCTTCATAAGGACCCTTTTCATCGAATCCGCTCCAACTAAAGTGGGAGAGACAGACACCCGCCAGCCACCTTATGCAACTAGTGCATGTTAGTCGGTGGAACCGGTCTCACGTAAGCGTACGTGTAAGGTTGGTCCGGGCCGCTTCATCCCACAATACCGTTGAAGCAAGATAAGACTAGTAGCGGCAAGAAAGTTGACAACATCAACGCCCACAACAAATTGTGTTCTACTCGTGCAAGAGAACTACACATAGACCTAGCTCATGATGCCACTCTTGGGGAATGTTGCAGAAAACAAAAATTTTCCTACGGTTTCACAAAGATCCATCTAGGAGTTCATCTAGCAACGAGTGATCGGATTGTATCTACATACCTGTGTAGATCACGCACGGAAGCTTTCAAAGAACGGGGATGAGGAAGGCGTACTCGACGTGATCCAAATCACCGGAGATCCTAGCGCCGAACGGACGGCACCTCCGCGTTCAACACACGTACGGTTAGCGTAACGTCTCCTTCTTCTTGATCCAGCAAGGGGGAAGGAGAGGTTGAGGAAGATGGCTCTAGCAGCAGCACGACGGCGTGGTGGTGATGGAGCTGCAGTACTCCGGTAGGGCTTCGCCAAGCACTATGGAGGAGGAGGAGGTGTTGAAGAGGGAGATGGAGGCACCAAAGGCAAGGGTGAGAGGTCCTCCCTTCCCCCCACTATATATAGGGGGCCTAGGGGGGGCGCCGGCCCTAGGAGATGCAATCTCCTGGGGGGCGGCGGCCAAGGGAGGAATCCCTCCTCCCCAAGGCACCTAGGAGGTGCCTTCCCCTCCTAGGACTCTTCCTTTAGGGTTTCCCCCACCCTAGGCGCATGGGCCCTAGGGGGAAGTGGCGCCCCAGCCCACTTTGGGCTGGATCCCTTCCCACTTAAGCCCATGGGGCCCTCCGGGATAGATGGCCCCACCCGGTGGACCCCCGGGACCCTTCCGGTGGTCCCGGTACAATACCGGTGACCCCGAAACTTGTCCTGATGGCCGAAATAGCACTTCCTATATATAATTCTATACCTCCGAACCATTCCGGAACTCCTCGTGACGTCCGGGATCTCATCCGGGACTCCGAACAACATTCGGGTCACTGCACATACATATCCCTACAACCCTAGCGTCACCGAACCTTAAGTGTGTAGACCCTACGGGTTCGGGAGACATGTAGACATGACCGAGATCGCTCTCTGGTCAATAACCAACAGCGGGATCTGGATACCCATGTTGGCTCCCACATGCTCCTCGATGATCTCATCGGATGAACCACTATGTCGAGGATTCAAGCAACCCCGTATATAATTCCCTTCGTCAATCAGTATGTTACTTGCCCGAGATTCGATCGTCGGTATCCCAATACCTCGTTCAATCTCGTTGCCGGCAAGTCACTTTACTCGTACCGTAATGCATGATCCCGTGACCAGACACTTGGTCACTTTGAGCTCATTATGATGACGCATTACCGAGTGGGCCCAGTGATACCTCTCCTTCATACGGAGTAACAAATCCCAGTCTTGATCCGTGTCAACCCAACAGACACTTTCGGAGATACCCGTAGTATACCTTTATAGTCACCCAGTTACGCTGTGACGTTTGGCACAGCCAAAGCACTCCTATGGTATCCGGGAGTTACACGATCTCATGGTCTAAGGAAAAGATACTTAATATGGGAAAACTCTAGCAAACGAACTATACGATCTTATGCTATGTTTAGGATTGGGTCTTGTCCATCACATCATTCTCCTAATGATGTGATCTCGTTATCAATGACATCCAGTGTCCATAGTCAGGAAACCATGACTATCTGTTGATCAACGAGCTAGTCAACTAGAGGCTTACTAGGGACATGTTGGTGTCTTTTATTCACACATGTATTACGATTTCCGGATAACACAATTGTAGCATGAATAAAGACAATTATCATGAACAAGGAAATATAATAATAATGCTTTTATTATTGCCTCTAGGGCATATTTCCAACACGGAGGTGTCCAATTATTTTCATTTATCAACATATTATTCAATAGAATTTCAGCTTCATCCGGTGTTCTTTCCCTGAAAACAGAATCAGCACAACTATCCAGGTAATCTCTGGAGGCATCGGTTAGTCCATTATAAAAGATATCAAGTACTTCATTTTTCTTAAGAGGATGATCAGGAAAAGCATTAAGTAATTGGAGAAGCCTACCCCAAGCTTGTGGGAGACTCTCTTCTTCAATTTGCACAAAATTATATATGTCCCTTAAAGCAACTTGTTTCTTATGAGCAGGGAAATATTTAGCAGAGAAGTAATAAATCATATCCTGGGGACTACGCACACAACCAGGATCAAGAGAATTAAACCATATCTTAGCATCACCCTTTAATGAGAACGGAAATATTTTAAGGATATAAAAGTAGCGAGTTCTCTCATCTTTAGTGAACAGGGTAGCTATATCATTTAATTTAGTAAGATGTGCCACAACAGTTTCAGATTTATAGCCATGAAAAGGATCAAATTCAACCAAAGTAATTATATCAGGATCAACAGAGAATTCATAATCCTTATCGGTAACACATATAGGTGAAGTAGCAAAAGCAGGATCAGCTTTCATTCTAGCATTTAGAGATTGCTTGTTCCATTTAGCTAATAACCTCTTGAGTTTGTATCTATCTTTGCAAGCTAAAATAGCTAAAGAAGGTTCTTTATCAAAAACATAACCCTTAGGAATAACATGCAAGTCTTCATCATCAATTTCATCAGTATTATCAGATTCTATATTTTCAATCTCTCTAGCCCTAGCAAGTTGTTCATCAAGAAATTCACCAAGTGGCACAGTAGTATCAAGCATAGAAGTAGTTTCATCATAAGTATCATGTATAGCAGAAGTGGCATCATCAATAACATGCGACATATCAGAACAAATAGCAGAAGAAGTTTAGATGTCGCAAGCTTACTTAAAACAGAAGGTGAATCAAGTGCAGAGCTAGATGGCAGTTCCTTATCTCCCCTCGTAGTTGAGGGATAAATCTTAGTTCTCGGATCTTTCAAGTTCTTCATAATGATAAGCAGATATAAATCCCAAGTGACTCAAAGAATAGAGCTATGCTTCCCCGACAACGACGCGAGAAAATAGTCTAGATAACCCACAAGTCTAGGGGATCACAACAGTTTTCTAGGGTGAAGTATTCAACCCAAACTTATTGATTCGACACAAGGGGAGCCAAAGAATACTCTCAAGTATTAGCAGCTGAGTTATCAATTCAACCACACCTGGAAACTTAGTATCTGCAGCAAAGTATTTAGTAGCAGAGTAACATGATAGTAGTGGTAACGGTAGCAAAAGGTAACAGTAGTAAAAGTAATGTTTTTGGTATTTTGTAGTGATGATAGCAATAGCAACGGGGAAGTAAATAAGCGAAGAACAATATATGGAAAGCTTGTAGGCAATGGATCGGTGATGGAGAATTATGCCGGATGCAGTTCATCATGTAACGGTCATAACCTAGGGTGACATAGAACTAGATCCATTTCATCAATGTCATGTAGGTATCCATTCCGAATATAGTCATACGTGCTTATGGAAAAGAACTTGCATGACATCTTTTGTCCTACCCTCCCGTGGCAGCGGGTCCTTATGGAAACTAAGGGATATTAAGGCCTCCTTTTAATAGAGTGCCGGAACAAAGCATTAACACATAGTGAATACATGAACTCCTCAAACAATGGTCATCACCGGTAAGTATCCCGATTATTGTCACTTCGAGGTTAACGGATCGTAACACATAATAGGTGACTATAGACTTGCAAGATATGATCAAGAACTCTCATATATTGATGAAAACATAATAGGTTCAGATTTGAAATCATGGCACTCGGGCCCTAGTGACAAGCATTAAGCAGAGAAAAGTCATAGCAACATCAATCTCACAACATAGTAGATACTAGGGATCAAACCCTAACAAAACTAACTCGATTACATGATAGATCCCATCCAACCCATCACCTTCCAGCAAGCCTACGATGGAATTACTCACGCACGGCGGTGAGCATCATGAAATTGGTGATGGAGGATGGTTGATGATGACGATGGTGACGGATTCCCCTCTCCAGAGCCCAGAATGGACTCCAGATCAGCCCTCCCGAGAGGTTTTAGGGCTTGGCGGTGGCTCCGTATCGTAAAACGCGATGAATTCTTCTCTCTGATTTTTTCTCCCCGAAACACAATATATAGAGTTGGAGTTGGAGTCGGAGGAGCTCCAGGGGGCCCACGAGGTAGGGGGCGCGCCCTAGGGGGGCACGCGCGACCCCCACCCTCGTGGACACGTGGTGGGCCCCCTGACCTTGATCTTTTGCAGGTATTTTTTATATTTTCCAAAAAGTTGCTCCATGAAGTTTCAGGTCATTTCGAGAACGTTTGTTTCTGCACATAAATAACACCATGGTAATTCTGCTGAAAACAGCGTCGGTCCGGGTTAGTTCCATTCAAATCATGCAAGTTAGAGTCCAAAACAAGGGAAAAAGTGTTTGGAAAAGTAGATACGACGACCACTTTGTGAACTTGTCGATTGCAACATACAAGTACTCAAAGCCCCAGACAATGTGGGGGAAAGGGCCCAGTATATCGAGCCCCTAGACCGAGAATGGCCAGGATAGAGGGATTGTTTGAAGGGCTTGAGCCGGCTGATGAAGCTTCTTTGAATGGAACTGGCACGCTTCACACTTGGTTACTAGTGTCGTCGCATCCTGGAGGGTGGTGGGCTAGAAGAAACCTTGCCGGAACGCCTTCCCGACAAGGGCCCTTGACCCTATGTGGGAGCCATGTATGCCTCCATGTATCTCCGCCAACAGCTCCAGTCCTTCCTCCCGGGGAATACAATTGACTTTCACATCGTTTGGCCTCCTCCGGTACAGGACGTCATCGACGAACTGGTACAGGGTGGACCGACGGGCTACTTTCTCTGCTTCTTCCTGCTCCTCAGGAAGCTCCCCTGTTTGCAGGAAGTGGACGGTAGGCTGCTGTAGCGACCAGACCTCAAACAGTCTGATCTCTGTGCTTCAGTGTCATCCCTGGATCAGTAATGCTGACACGCACAGTACTTGAAGGATTTATAACAGAGTAGCAATCACACACTTATTACATCGAGTGTTTCAAAAGAGAACTTATTACAAATAATATGGCTTAAGGCCATCTAATAACGATAACAGCGGAAGGCTCGGAAGATAGGTGAGTCCATCAACTCCAACGACATCACTGAGTATAGACCCATGACCTAAGGCTCCTTACTCGTCGTCTGAAAAGTCTGCAATAGGAACATTGCAGCCCGAAAATGGGTCAGCAAATGGAATATGATGGCAATGTAACACATAGAGAGTAGTGAACAGAAATAGGCTATACTACATGCATATATGGCTGGTGGAAAACTCTATGGTTACAGTTTGCGTAAAGCCAATTTTTTCCTACTGCAAAGAAATAAATTTTATTTAACTATCATGGTGGTTATTAAACATTGAGAGTGTAGACACCCTCTCAATCCCAATTAAACATCATCATTAAAACCCAACAAAATTAATTAAAGTCACATGATGAGATTCATAAGATAATCCAAGTACTAGATACTCAAGACGTCCATAACCGGGGACACAGCTAACCATGATTAGTGTATACACTCTGCAGAGGTTTGTGCACTTTTCCCCACAAGACTCGATCTCCTCCGTTGGGATTCTCGCACTACATGTTGTTTGAGAAACGGATGACTGAGACATAGTCTTTCAGAAGAGCTAGCACCTTACGATCAGGTAGACTGTTACACCTACTTTCCCCTACATCTGCTAGTCTACCACTGTAAGAGTTCGCATGACTTAATCAACTATGCTAGAGCCCATAGTAGCTTGTGGCTGCACACGGAAGTTTCTAGTATGAATAATCTCATGATCCCTTTGAGCCTGGGTGGCGGTCCATAAATAAAAACAGGCAATCGCTGGAATACCCAGGTGCCTCAATCCACCCAGATGTGTATTTAAGTTGCCACCTTAAGTTTAACCATTAATTAAACAATCTCACATCTGTCATGAATACTCTCAAACCCAATCCACGTCTACAAGCATAGCATGGCATAAGCAAACGTAGAAGTAACTCCCAGGGTTTGATAATAAAACAGGTAATAGGTACTACCTCAACTAGTTCCCAAAACCCACATATTAAGCAGATCCTATTCATGCAATTGTTTGTGGATTGATCTAATGCAATAAAACTGGGTAGTAAGAGGTATGATCAAAGTGTTACTTGCCTTGCTGATGATCCGTGAAATCTACAGATTCGAAGTAGCAAGCGAAGCACTCCGGGTACTCTAACGCAAACAAACAAACAAGCATACAATAAGTACTCATCTAATGCACAGGTAAAACTCAAATAAGAGATCTAACCAGAAAGTTCAACTTAAGAACTCCGGTTTGCAAAAAGAAACAAATTGAACGAAACAATGAAAGTCAAACAACGAAAGAAACAAGCTTCGATTACTAATCTGGACCTAAGTCAAATTTTACAGAAGAAAAAACTTGTTTGAGTTGGTTAAACGGAAAGAGGGTTTCGATACGAAACTCTAGGCGCTTGAATTGCCTAATTCTAATAAACGAGCGAAAAGTTAAACTAAAACGAAAATCGGATCAGAAATCGCGATCAGAAATAATCGCGGAAAATCCGAGAAAAAGAAAAAAACTGACGAACAGATTAATAAACGAACATTCGTTATCTGAAACTAAACGGTGAACTCGTCCATAAAAACTAACAAACGAGCGAACGCTCGCTAAATAAGTGAACCGATAAAACCGATCTAATAAAATAAAAAAACCTAGGGTTCTCAAAAAAACCGGATCGATTTTCTTCGGAAAACCGGCGGCGGACGGCGCGGCTACCTCGTCGGAACCCGGCGGCTCGAGGCTCCAGCGGGGTGGGCGGCGCGGGCGTCAGCGGCGTGCGGCACGGGCGCGGCGAGCGGGCGGCGGCGGGCTGCTGCGGGACGTGGGGCGGGTCGAGGGTGGCGGGGTGAGGCGGCGGCGGTGGCGGTATTTAAGGGGGGGAGGCGGCGTCCGGCTTGGGGAAGGGGGCGCCGGGTCGGGGTCGGCCTCGGTAGGCGTGCCCCGGCCGGACTCAGCGGCGGCAGCGGGTCGGTCTCCCGCGGGGAAAGGCGGCGGCGGCGCGGGCCTGGCCTGGCTCAGCTGGGCCTTCGGCCCAGTCGGGCGCGCGGTACCTTTTGTTTAAACCAATTCAGCTGAAACTAAGAAAAATTCTAGAAAATAAAATAAAATTCTAAAAATGCCAAAATAAATTTTCACCGCCTAAATAAAATATTTAGAACGAGATGAACATTTTCTTGGCCCTAAAATGCAGTTTTGAAAAACATGCAATTTTTCCTAAATTCAAATAAACTAGCCAAAAACTCCGAAATAAAATCTTATTTGATTTTTTTATCAAATCCTCAATATTTCTTTATTTTGGAAAAGTCATTTTATTCCCTCTTTCATATTTTTATAATAGAAATAATTGAAGATAAAATAAATAAAATCAAATGATCCTATTTTCAAAATTTGAGAAAACTCAAATATGAAAATAACGAAATCCCCAACTCTCTCCGTGGGTCCTTGAGTTGCGTAGAATTTCTGGATCAGGCCAAAAGCAAATAAAATATGATATGCAGTGATGATCTAATGTATAACATTCCAAATTGAAAATTTGGGATGTTACAAACCTACCCCCCTTAACATGAATCTCGCCCTCGAGATTCGGGTTGGCTAGAAAATAGGTGAGGGTGGTCCTTCAGCAGATCTTCCTCTCGCTCCCAGGTGGCGTCATCCTCGGTGTGGTGGCTCCACTGAACTTTGCAAAACTTGATAACCTTGCTGCGGGTGACTCGGCTGGCATACTCGAGAATCTTGACTGGTTTCTCCTCATAGGTCAAGTCACTATCCAACTGAATCGCTTCCAGCGCCACTGTATCTCTCAGCTGTATATCCGCCATCTCTGCGTGGCACTTCTTCAATTGGGAAACGTGGAACACGTCGTGAACTCCTGACAATCCCTCAGGCAATTCCAACTTATAAGCAACTTCTCCCATGCGTTCCAAAACTCTGTATGGTCCCACAAAATGTGGCGCTAACTTTCCCTTAACTCCAAAGCGCTTAACTCCTCGAAGTGGAGATACACGAAGATAAACTCTATCTACGGCTTCGTAAACTGTCTCCTTGCGTTTAGAATCTGCATAGCTCTTCTGCCTGGACTGGGCTACCTTGAGCCTATCGCGAATCAATTTCACCTTCTGTTCAGACTCCTTAATCAAATCTGGTCCAAACAACTGGCGGTCTCCAACTTCATCCCACGACAATGGTGTTCTGCACCTTCTTCCGTACAAGGTTTCAAAAGGGGCCATCTTCAAACTGGATTGATAACTATTGTTGTAAGAGAACTCCGCATATGGCAAGTTGTCGTCCCAACTAGATCCATAATCTAGCGCACAAGCTCTCAGCATATCCTCCAAAATCTGATTGACTCTCTCGGTCTATCCATCGGTCTGCGAATGAAAAGCTATACTGAACTCTAGTCTAGTACCCAAAGTTTCGTGTAACTGATTCTAGAACTTTGAGGTAAACTGGGTTCCTCTATCTGATACAATGCTCCTCGGAACTCCATGCAGACATACGATCCTGGTCATGTATATCTTTGCCAACTTAGCACTAGTGTAATTGGGATGAAATGAGCTACCTTCGTCAAGCGATCGACTACAACACATATCGAGTCATAGCCTGCACGGGTCCTGGGTAATCCCGTGATAAAATCCATGCCTAGCTTATCCCACTTCCATTCGAGTATCGGCAATGGCTGTAGCAATCCTGCTAGCTTTTGATGCTCTGCCTTCACTCTCTGACATACATCATAAACTGCTACATATTCCGCAATATCCTTCTTCATTCGGTCCACCAGAAAGTGTCTTTCAAATACAAATACATCTTGGTGTTTCGTAGGTGAATCGAGTACGGTGAATCATGGGCCTCTTGCAAAATTAGCTTCCTGATCTCCGGGTCATTAGGCACATAAACGCGGTCCTCAAACCATAAGGTATCGTGTTCATCCTCACGAAATCCTTTAACTTTTCCCTTGCTCACCTTCTCCTTTATGGTGGCAATCTCCTTGTCGGTCTTCTGAGCTTCTCTGATCTTATCCATCAGAGTAGACTGAATCTCCAATGCTGCTACATAGCCTCTCGGAACTATCTCCAAACATAGCTCACGAAGATCCTCGGCTAACTCCTTTGGTAATTCTCCGGTCATTAGTGTGTTGACATGGCTCTTGCGGCTCAATGCGTCAGCTACTACGTTAGCCTTTCCGGGATGATAATGCAATCTCATATCATAATCCTTGATGAGCTCCAACCATCTCCTTTGCCTGAGATTCAACTCCTTCTGCGTGAAGATGTACTTCAAACTCTTGTGATCCGTGTACACCTCACAATGGTTTCCGATGAGAAAATGTCTCCACGTCTTCAAAGCGTGCACTACGGCTGCTAACTCCAAGTCGTGTGTAACATAATTCAACTCATGGGGCTTAAGCTGTCGTGAGGCATATGAAACAACTCTTCCCTCCTGCATAAGCACTGCTCCAAGTCCTCGACGTGAAGCGTCGCAGTATACCTCATAATCCTTGCGCTGATCTGGCAGAATCAACATTGGCGATGTAACCAAACGTTTCTTCAACTCCCGGAAACTGGCCTCACATTCCTCAATCCATTTGAACTTTGTATCCTTCTTCAACAACTCCATCATAGGTTTTGCAACTTTCGAGAAATTTTCAATGAACCTTCGGTAGTATCCCGCGAGTCCAAGAAAACTCCGGATCTCTCCAACTGTTGTTGGGGCTTCCCAATTTGTCACAGTGACTACCTTGGTGGGATCTACGGCTATTCCTTCTCCGGATATAACATGTCCGAGGAATCCAACTTCCTTCAACCAAAACTCACATTTGCTGAACTTGGCATATAACTGATGTTCTCTGAGCTTACCAAGTACCAAACACAAATGTTCTTTATGTTCTTCTTCATTCATCGAGTAAACCACAATATCATCAATGAGCACTACGATGAACTTATCCAAAAACTCCATAAAAACTGTGTTCATCATGTTCATAAAATAGGCAGGTGCATTAGTCAGACCAAATGACATAACGGTATACTCATACAGCCCATACCTTGTGGTTAAAGCTGTCTTAGGTATGTCCTTCTCTTGAATCTTCAACTGGTGGTATCCTGATTGCAAATCGATCGTGGAAAATACCTTAGCTCCTTGCAATTGGTCAGACAAATAATTGATCATCAGCAGTGGGTACTTATTCTTGATCGTCACTTCATTCAATCCCCGATAATCAACAACCATCCTTAACGATCCATCCTTCTTTTCCACTAGAAGTTCTGGTGATCCCCAAGGTGACGAACTTGGGTGAATATATCCCTTATCCAGTAACTCCTTAATCTGCTTCTTAATCTCCTCCAAATCCTTTGCAGGCATTCTATACGGTCTCTTAGATATTGGTCCTGTGCCTGGCAAAAGCTCAATCAAAAACTCAATGTCTCTATCCGGTGGCATGCCTGGCAACTCTTCTAGAAATACATCCAGAAAATCCTTTACCACCGGTACCTCCTCCTGTAAAACTCCTGATAAGGAATTTACTTGAGTCCTATTCGGCACATGCCGTCATACATACTTGATCCTTCTTCCCTCTATGATGGTAAGCAAAATCGACTTACTGGCGCAATCGATGTTTCCTCCAAACATCGATAGCCAATCCATACCCAGAATTACATCCAAACCTTGCGATTCCAAAATGATTAAATCCGAGGGAAACACATGCCTACCTATACTCAATGGCACTTGAAAACATCCTTTACTGGCCATATACTCTGCTCCTGGTGAGCTTACTAACATAGGTGTTCTAAGAACCTTGGTGTGCAGTTTATACTTATCCACGAATCCCGTTGATATGTATGAATGCGATGCACCAGTGTCAAAAAGAACGATTGTAGTAAATGACTTAACCAAAAACTTACCTATTACTGCATCTATCTGGGCTTCAACCTCCTCCATGTTAACGTGGTTCACCTGTCCCCTGTTGAAAGGGTTCGGCTTCTTCCCAGAGCTTCCATTGCCATTTCCATTCTGGACTTCAGGACATTCATTGGCATAATGTCCGGTCTTCTGACACTTATAACAAGTGACTTGGCTCAGGTCTCTCTTGGCTGGGGTTGATGGGTCGGTACGGTTCTGACCATTGCTTCCCCCATTCCCATTACAATTCTTGGGGCCATTATGATTATGTGAACTCCCTCCTCCATGGGTATGCTGAAAATGTCCTCCTGATTTCGGGGTAAAACGTGGCTTCTGCTGAGCTCATGAATTGTGTTTCCCTTGTCCCTACTTCCTCTTGCGGTTCTCAATCTGCTGCTGCTTCCCTTCTATCATAAGAGCACGATCTACCAACTCCTGGTAGTTGTTAAAAGTTGCTACCGTCAACTGCATGCTCAACTCATCATTCAGTCCTTCTAGAAACTTCTCCTGCTTAGCTGCATCTGTAGCAACGTAATCCAGGGCATAACATGCTAACTTACTAAAGTCATCCACGTATTGGCCAACTGTCCGTCCTCCTTGGTGCAAGTTGCGAAACTCACGCTTCTTCATGGACATAGCTCCTGCTGAAACATGGGAAGTATGGAAAGCCTGCTGAAACTGATCCCATGTGGCAGTGTCGATAGGATAAGTGGCTGTGAAGTTCTCCCACCATGATGCTGCGGGTCCTTCAAGCTGATGTGTGGCAAAACGCACCTTTTTCGCATCTGTGCATCCTGCTGTGGTCAATTACCTCCCTGTCTTGTGGAGCCAATCATCCGCCACCATCGGCTCGGTGCTACTGGAGAACACCGGCGGATTCAGTCTAAGGAAACGGGTTAAGTGATCAACATGTGGTGGTGGTGGGTTGTTGTTGTTGTTCCCCTGATTCTGATTCTGGACTAGCAACTGCATCAATGCATTCTGCTGCTGGATCAACTGAGTGAGCTCCGGTGGGAAAGCAAATCCATTGTCACGTCTCGGAGGCATCTGAGGGTTTAGAAAAGATGAGAATATAGAATAGATTGAGGCCTAGAGAGAAAACACTACCCATATGCACATGAGGCAAAAGCAAACAAAATCACTTCATTCAATTCAACCAAGGGCATACAATCAGTCTAGAACTATCATTACAAAAGTGCTTGGACTATGCTATACACATGGTGGAATTCTACTACTGTGATGGTGGTCTACTAAGAAAACTGCTCCGATGAAGACTCCATGATATCCGCTCCAGCTTCATCAACATAGTCATCATCGCTATCGTCTGGGTTTGAGTCGGTGTCGTCGATGATGATGTAGTTCTCCAGGCAAGTGGAATCGTCATCTTCTCCACCTGGCGCGGGATCTCCCATGAAAACTCCTAGCTTCCTGGTCAGGTCATCATTCTTCTCCACTAATACTTTGATTTCCTCCATATAGTCTTCGTGTGTAGCCTTGAGTTCTTCCTCTAGCTCCATGATTCTTGTCATCGCCTTCTTCAGATCTATCATGCCTGCGCACATCTGGTTCTCCTGGCGTCGAATGTGCTGGTTTAAACTCCTAGATAAAAGCTGCGATTGATCTATCCTTCCTGGTGGTGATCATCTCCCATTGCTCATCTCAGCGGCCACAAATCTGGTAGATAGTATCTTTGAGATCATTGCGGTAAACTTCTCCAATACGTCCCATGGTGACGTGGGCTGCCATGCTCTTTCCTAGACTCCGGGTTGGTGCATCAAAGGAAAACTCTATGGGCTCGGTGACTGGCGTGAACGTCCTTCCTGGAACTTGAATCATCCAACGCTCCTCCTCGGGTAAAGTGGTGTTGTAGGTCCCGGTGAAGCTTGGTACTACGATGTTCAGGTACTTAGTGACTTACTTTAGGTGGCGTCCAAAGGGTGTATCTTCATCCGGTTGCGTGAACTTGTTCCTTGCATCCGCCATCCTAAAAGAGTAGAAAAGATGAGAAGTCAGAAATGAGAAGAGAGTGGTGATCTAGGTCTTTATCTTAGTGGTCGTGTCCTACAGTCAGCGTGTGCCCTGATACCATCTTGTAGCGACCAGACCTCAAACAGTCTGATCTCTGTGCTTTAGTGTCATCCCTGGATCAGTAATGCTGACACACGCAGTAATTGAAGGATTTATAACAGAGTAGCAATCACACACTTATTACATCGAGTGTCTCAAAAGAGAACTTATTACAAATAATATGGCTTAAGGCCATCTAATAACGATAACAGCGGAAGGCTTGGAAGATAAGTGAGTCCATCAACTCCAACGGCATCACTGAGTATAGAACCATGACCTAAGGCTCCTTACTCGTCGTCTGAAAAGTCTGCAACATGAACGTTGCAGCCCGAAAACGGGTCAGCACATGGAATATGCTGGCAATGTAACACATAGAGAGTAGTGAACAGAAATAGGCTATACTACATGCATATATGGCTGGTGGAAAGCTCCATGGTTACAGTTTGCGTAAAGCCAATTTTTCCCTACTGCAAAGGAATAAATTTTATTTAACTATCATGGTGGTTGTTAGACATTGAGAGTGTAGACACCCTCTCAATCCCAATTAAACATCATCATTAAAACCCAACAAAATTAATTAAAGTCACATGATGAGATTCACATGATAATCCAAATACGAGATACTCAAGACATCCATAACCGGGGACACGGCTAACCATGATTAGTTTATACACTCTGCAGAGGTTTGTGCACTTTTCCCCACAAGACTCGATCTCCTCCGTTGGGATTCTCGCACTACATGGTGTTTGAGAAACGGATGACCGAGACATAGTCTTTCAGAAGCGCTAGCACCTTATGATCGGGTAGACCGTTACACCTACTTTCCCCTACATCTGTTAGTCTACCACTGTAAGAGTTCGCATGACTTAATCCACTATGCTAGATCCCATAGTAGCTTGTGGCTGCACACGGAAGTTTCTAGCATGAATAATCTCATGATCCCTTTGAGCCTGGGTGGCGGTCCATAAATAAAAACAGGCAATCGCTGGAATACCCAGGTGCCTCAATCCACCCAGATGTGTATTTAAGTTGCCACCTTAAGTTTAAACATTAATTAAACAATCTCACATCTGTCATGAATACTCTCAAACCCAATCCACATCTACAAGCATAGCATGGCATAAGCAAACGTAGAAGTAACTCCCAGGGTTTGATAATAAAATAGGTAATAGGTACTACCTCAACTAGTTCCCAAAACCCACATATTAAGAAGATCCTATTCATGCAATTGTTTGAGGATTGATCTAATGCAATAAAACTGGGTAGTAAGAGGTATGATCAAAGTGTTACTTGCCTTGCTAATGATCCGTGAAACCTAGAGATTCGAAGTAGCAAGCGACGCACACCGGGTACTCTAACGCAAACAAACAAACAAACAAGCTTGCTACTTTCTGGTACTCTAATGCACAGGTAAAACTCAAATAAGAGATCTAACCAGAAAGTTCAACTTAAGAACTCCGGTTTGCAAAAAGAAACAAATAAAACGAAACAACAAAACTCAAACGACGAAAGAAACAAGCTTCGATTACTAATCTGGACCTAAGTCAAATTTTACAGAAGCAAAAACTTGTTTGAGTTGGTTAAATGGAAAGAGGGTTTCGAGACGAAACTCTAGGCGCTTGAATTGCCTGATTCCGATAAACGAGCGAAAAGTTAAACTAAAATGAAAATCGGATCAGAAATCGCGATCAGAAATAATCGCGGAAAATCCAAGAAAAAGAAAAAAACTGACGAACAGATTAACGAACGAACGTTCGTTATCTGAAACTAAACGGTGAACTCGTCCGTAAAAACGAACGAACAAGCGAACGCTCGCTAAATAAGTGAACCGATAAAACCGATCTAATGAAAAAACCTAGGGTTTTCAAAAAAACCGGATCGGTTTTCTTTGGAAAACCGGCGGCGGACGGCGCGGCTACCTCGTCGGAATCTGGCGGCTTGGGGCTCCAGCAGGGTGGGGCGGTGTCGGCGGCGGGCGGCGCGGCAAGCGGCAAGCGGCGGCGTCGACGGGCTGCTGCGGGAGGCGGGGCAGGTCGAGGTGGCGGGGTGAGGCGGTGGCGATATTTAAGAGGGGGGTGCCGCGTCTGGCTTGGGGAAGGGGGTGTCGGGTCGGGGTCGGCCTCGGGAGGCGTGCCCCGGCAGGACTCGGCGGCGGTAGCAGGTCGGTCTCCCGCGGGGAAAGGCGGCGGTGGCGCGGGCCTGGCTTGGCTCGGCTGGGCCTTCGGCCCAGTCGGGCGCGCGGTACTTTTTTTTAAACCAATTCCGCCGAAAGTAAGAAAAATTCTAGAAAATAAAATAAAATTCTAATAATGCCAAAATAAATTTTCACTGCCTAAATAAAATATTTAGAACAAGATGAACATTTTCTTGGCCCCAAAATGCAATTTTGAAAAACATGCAATTTTTCCTAAATTCAAATAAACGAGCCAAAAACTCCGAAATAAAATCTTATTTGATTTTTTATCAAATCCTCAATATTTCTTTATTTTGGGAAAGTCATTTTATTCCCTCTCTCATATTTTTATAATAGAAATAATTGAAGATAAAATAAATCAAATCAAATGATCCTATTTTCAAAATTTGAGAAAACTCAAATATGAAAATAACGAAATCCCCAACTCTCTCCGTGGGTCCTTGAGTTGCGTAGAATTTCTGTATCAGGCCAAAAGCAAATAAAATATGATATGCAGTGATGATCTAATGTAGAACATTCCAAATTGAAAATTTGGGATGTTACAGCTGCGCCCATGCCGGAGCCTGGGGCTCGACGGCAAGGACCAAAGGCATTTCTTTCGCCATGAGAGCGGCTGTCTCTACGGCCAGGGCTTGACGCCCTGTCGGAGCCAGTTGCTCTTGGGCAGGCTCAGCATCCGTGGCAGCACCCTTGCCGGCGGCCCCAGGGGGCTGATACATCTTCGTCGTATCTACTTTTCCAAACACTTTTGCTCTTATTTTGGACTCTAACTTGCATGATTTGAATGGAACTAACCCGGACTGATGCTGTTTTTAGCAGAATTACCATGGTGTTATTTATGTGCAGAAACAAACATTCTCGGAATGACCTGAAACTTCACGGAGCAACTTTTTGGAAAATATGAAAAATACCTACAAAAGATGAAGGCCAGGGGGCCCACCACCTGTCCACGAGGGTGGGGGCGCGCCTGCCCCCCTAGGGCGCGCCCCCTACCTCGTGGGCCCCCTGGTGCCTCTTCGACTCCAACGCCAACTCCATATATTGTGTTTCGGGGAGAAAAAATCAGAGAGAAGAATTCATCGCGGTTTACGATATGGAGCCGCCGCCAAGCCCTAAAACCTCTCGGGAGTGCTGATCTGGAGTCCGTTCGGGGCTCCGGAGAGGGGAATCCGTCGCCATCATCATCATCAACCATCCTCCATCACCAATTTCATTATGCTCACCACCGTGCGTGAGTAATTCCATCGTAGGCTTGCTGGACGGTGATGGGTTGGATGGGATCTATCATGTAATCGAGTTAGTTTTGTTAGGGCTTGATCCCTAGTATCCACTATGTTCTGAGATTGATGTTGCTATGACTTTGCTATGCTTAATGCTTGTCACTAGGACCCGAGTGACATGATTTCAGATCTGACCCTATTATGTTTTCATCAATATATGAGTGTTCTTGATCCTATCTTGCAAGTCTATAGTTACCTATTATGTGTTATGATCCGTTAACCCCGAAGTGACAATAATCGGGATACTTACTGGTGATGACCGTAGTTTGAGGAGTTGATGTATTCACTATGTGTTAATGCTTTGTTCCAGTACTCTATTAAAAGGAGGCCTTGATATCCCTTAGTTTCCGTAAGGACCCCGCTGCCACGGGAGGGTAGGAAAAAGATGTCATGCAAGTTCCTTTCCATAAGCACGTATGACTGTGTTCGGAATACATGCCTACATTATATCAATGAACTGGAGCTAGTTCTGTGTCACCCTAGGTTATTACTTTGCTACTAAATACTTTGCTGCAGATACTAAGTTTCCAGGTGTGGTTGAATTGACAACTCAGCTGCTAATACTAGAGATTATTCTTTGGCTCCCCTTGTGTCGAATCAAGAAATTTGGGTTGAATACTCTACCCTCGAAAACTATTGTGATCCCCTATACTTGTGGGTTATCAAGACCATTTTCTGGCGTCGTTGCCGGGGAGCATAGCTTTATTCTTTGAGTCACTTGGGATTTATATCTGCTTATCATTATGAAGATCCAAGAACCAAGATTTATCCCTCAACTACGAGGGGAGGTAAGGAACTGCCATCTAGCTCTGCACTTGATTCACCTTCTGTTTTGAGTAAGCTTGCGACACCTATACCTGCTTCTGCTATTCGTTCTGATATGTCACATGTTATTGATGATGCTACTTCTGCTATGCATGATACTTATGATGAAACTACTTCTACACTTGATACTACTGTGCCATTTGGTAAATTTCTTGATGAACAAATTGCTAGGGCTAGAGAGATTGAAAATATTGAATCTGATAATACCGATGAAAGTGATGATGAAGAATCACTTGTTATTCCTGAGGGTTATGTTTTTTATCAAGAAGCTTCTTTAGCTATTTTAGCTTGCAAAGATAGAAACGAACTTAAGAGGTTATTAGCTAAATGGAATAAGCAATCTCTAAATGCTAGAATGAAACCTGGCCCTGCTTTTGCTACTTCACCTATCTGTGTTACCGATAAGGATTATGAATTCTCCGTTGATCCTGATATTATTACTTTGGTTGATTTGATCCTTTCCATGGCTATGAATCTGAAACTGTTGTGGCACATCTTACTAAATTAAATGATATAGCCACCTTGTTCACTAAAGACGAGAGAACTCGTTACTTTTATATCCTTAAAATATTTTCGTTCTCATTAAAGGGTGATGCTAAGATATGGTTTAATTCTCTTGATCCTGGTTGTGTGCGTAGTCCCCCGGATATGATTTATTACTTCTCTGCTAAATACTTCCCTGCTCATAAGAAACAAGCTGCTTTAAGGGATATATATATAATTTTGTGCAAATTGAAGAAGAGAGTCTCCCACAAGCTTGGGGGAGGCTTCTCCAATTACTTAATGTTTTGCCTGATCATCCTCTTAAGAAAAATGAAATACTTGATATCTTTTATAATGGACTAACTGATGCCTCCAGAGATTACCAGGATAGTTGTGCTGGTTCTGTTTTCAGGGAAAGAACACCGGATGAAGCTGAAATTCTATTAAATAATATGTTGACAAATGAAAATAATTGGACACCTCCGGAGCCAATTCCTGAGCCTATTCCTAAACCAACTCCGAAGAAGAGAGGTATTCTATTTATCAGTCCTGAAGATATGCAAGAGGCAAAGAAATCTATGACAGAAAAAGGTATTAAAGACGAAGATGTTAAGAATTTACCTCCTATTGAAGAAATACACGGTCTTAATTTACCGGCTGTTAAAGAAACATATGATCCTAATCCTTTACCTATTGGAGAAACTCATGGTCTTGATAACCCGACACAGATAGTAAGGGTAAATTCTCTCTATAGATATGATAAAGCTGAAATCCCGTTTACTAAGTTTGCTAGCCCATGCTTAGATGAGTTTGATAGATTTATGGCTAAGCAAGAAGATTTTAATTCTTATATTGGTAGGCAATTGAAATACAATTCAAATTGCTTGAACACTTGGGTGATTATATGGCTAATGTCAAAGGTGAACTTAAACTTATTAGTAAACATGCTTCTATGGTTACCACTCAAGTAGAACAAATACTTAAAGCTCAAAATGATTTGCTCAATGAATTAAATAGCAAGAATAATGATAATCATGTTAGAGTTATGACTAGAGGTGGCAAAATGACTCAGGAACCTTTGTATCCTGAAGGCCACCCTAAGAGAATTGAGCAAGATTCTCAGAGAAATAATATAGATGCACCTAGTCCTTCTAAAAGGAAGAAAAAGAAAAATGATAGGACTTTGCATGCTTCTAGTGATCCTATTGTTGAAACACCTGAGAACCCAAATGATATTTCTATTTCTGATGCTGAAACACAATCTGGTAATGAACCTGAAACTAGTGATAAGGTTAATGATAATGTTCATGATGATGCTCAACCTAGTAATGATAATGATATAGAGATTGAACCTGTTGTTGATCTTGATAACCCACAATCAAAGAATCAACGTTATGATAAGAAAGACTTTGTTGCTAGGAAACATGGTAAAGAAAGAGAACCATGGGTTCAGAAACCCATGCCTTTTCCTCCCAAACCATCCAAGAAAAAGGATGATGAGGATTTTGATAGCTTTGCTGAAATGATTAGACCTATCCTTTTGCGTATGCGATTAACTGATATGCTCAAAATGAATCCTTATGCTAAGTATATGAAAGAAATTGTTACAAATAAGAGAAAGATACCAGAAGCTAAAATTTCCACCATGCTTTCTAATTATACTTTTAAGGGTGGAATACCAAAGAAACTTGGAGATCCAGGAGTACCCACTATACCATGCTCCATTAAAAGAAAATATGTTAAAACTGCTTTATGTGATCTTGGAGCCGGTGTTAGTGTTATGCCTCTCTCTTTATATCGTAGACTTGATTTGAATAAGTTGACACCTACTGAAATATCTTTGCAAATGGTTGATAAATCAACTGCTATACCTGTCGGTATTTGTGAGGATGTGTGCCTGTTGTAGTTGCAAACGTTAATATTTTAACGGACTTTGCTATTCTTGATATTCCCGAGGACGATAGTATGTCTATTATTCTTGGAAGACCCTTTTTGAATACTGCAGGAGCTGTTATTGATTGCACTAAAGGCATTGTCACTTTTCATGTTAATGGTAATGATCATACGGTACACTTTCCGAGGAAACAACCTCAAGTTCATGGTATCAACTCTATTGGAAAAATTCCATCGATTATATTTGGAGGTTTTGAATTTCCTATTCCTACTATCAAGAAGAAATATGATATTCTTATTATTGGGGATGTGCATATCCCCATTGAGGTAACATAGTGTTATTTGAAATTTCTCCGGTTCCATGTTATTTGGAATGAGTTCTTTAACAAGACTTGATCAACCTTGTTAGTGGATTCCTTTTGATGATCATGAGATGGATGAAACTAGAAGGCACAACCTGTTGTACCCCACTTTTACTTTCTGTTATTTATATTAAATAAAATAAAAATAAATATTTTTTTGTCTGTTATCTGATTATCCGTGCAATATAAAAATACCCCGAAAATAAAAGTTCT
Source organism: Triticum aestivum (assembly GCF_018294505.1). Classification (NCBI taxonomy): domain Eukaryota; kingdom Viridiplantae; phylum Streptophyta; class Magnoliopsida; order Poales; family Poaceae; genus Triticum; species Triticum aestivum. The sequence goes on from NC_057803.1 coordinate 605,396,500, forward strand.
CCAAATGCCCTGAAATTTAAATATGATTTTTTTTCTAGAATAGTTGAGAATATTTGGCACTGAGAACACAGCAGGGGGGTCAACCACCTACCCACGAGAGTGGAGGGCGTGCCCTACCCCGCTGGGCGCGCCCCCTGCCTCGTGGGCCCACGGTGGCCCTCCTCCACTTATTCATGCACCCACACACTTCTTCTTCCTCCCACAAACACGAATATCCAGCTCAAGCACGAGTTCTATCTCATCTTGCTGTCGTTTTTGATCTCCTTGCTCAAAGCACTTCTCACAAAACTGCTTGGGGAGATTGTTCCTTGGTATGTGACTCCTCCATTGGTCCAATTAGTTTTTGTTCTAGTGCTTTATTCATTACAAATTTTTGCTGCTTAGGTGACCCTGTTCTTGAGCTTGCATGTCAAATTTATATGGTCAAAAGTAGTTTTGATGCATGATATAGGCCCTAGGCACTTGTAAGAGTAGTTGCTATCAATATTATTGAGTTTGGTTTACTTTTATTTTGAAGTTACTAAAAAAATTCAGAATTTTTCTGAAAATGATGAGGAGACTTTTGAGGGGCTCATCGAGCCAAATCTCGAAGGAAAAAAGCACCTAAGCCTAAGTATAATCTGCCTCGCACCGCGGAGGTTCGGGCGTGTGAATGGCCTTCCGATGATTTCTGATAGCAGCCGGGATCTATGAAGATTTTCATGAATTGGTTAAGAATGCAGGCCTCACCGCTTTCCTCCACGACCAATGCGATCAGTATCTCTTACTCACAAATATCTTTGTGCAAAACTTTCATTTCCATTCTAGGAGCTCACCACCTACGGTGGAGTGTTATTTATATGATGAGCATAAGGAGATGTCACTTTATGATTTTTGTCGGGTTTGTTCAGTCCCTTTTGAGGGCAAGACATAAGAACCACATCACGATGATGTGGAGGGTTTTATTGATACTATCACTGTAGGGGAAACAAGGAAGGTTTCCGATGCACGAATCACTAGCATACATTTTCCTGTTTTACATTATTTTGCATTATTTGCTAGCCGTTGTTTAATTAGTCGTGGAAATTATGGAAACCTTAGTATCCCTGATATTATTATTTTGCTCCACGGTTTATACGGTGATAACAATGTTAGTATGGGCGGCATTATTGCTAAACGGTTAAGTCTGAACCATACCAAGGGCCCCATCTTTGGAGGCATCTATGCTTCACGCCTAGCTGCACATTTTAACATACCTATTAGGCATTATGAGAAGGAAGTAAAAGTGTTGCCTCGTGTTTATCTAGAAGATAAAAGTATGGTGGCACATGATTTTATTGCTAAGAATAGGGAAGGAGAGCTTAAATACCAATTGTTCTATAATAAACATCATCCTGAGACTATTACCCTGCCTGCTCCTTCTTTGTTTGATTTATCTGCAGGCCAGTACCTTGTTCCGTTAAAGGCTATTCACGCCTACCGGAACCCTGCACCAGCCATGGAGCCAGAGCCGAAACCACAAGTTGATCCTTCACGACAGTCTAATTGTCAGTGGGATCCGGAGATAATTGTCAGCCAGTGGCAATCAGAGTCTTCCTCTTCTTCATCTCAGTATGACCCCAACTACTATTATGGATATCCGTCAGGCCAACCGTGGCCATAGACCAACTTAGGTCAAAAGCCTAAGCTTGGGGGAGTTTGTATTTCCCACCGACATTACATTTATGTTCACACACTTATTGCTAAATGTTGGTGCTGCTCCTCCACCACCACCACGCCGTCGTGCTGCTTCTGGATGGAGTCTTCCCCAACCTCTCCTTCTCCCCTTGCTGGATCAAGGCGTAGGAGACGTCACCGGGTTGTACGTGTGTTGAACACGGAGGTGTCGTCCGTTCGGCACTAGGATCATCGGTGATTTGGATCACGACGAGTACGACTCCATCAACCCCGTTCACTTGAACGCTTCCGCTTAGCGATCTACAAGGGTATGTAGATGCACTCTCCTTCCCCTCGTTGTTAGATTACTCCATAGATTGATCTTGGTGATGCGTAGAAAATTTTGAATTTCTACTACGTAACCCAACAGTGGCATCATGAGCTAGGTCTATGCGTAGTTACTATGCACGAGTAGAACACAAAGTAGTTGTGGGCGTCGATATTGTCAATTATCTTGCCGTTACTAGTCTTATCTTGATTCGGCGGCATCGTGGGATGAAGTAGCCCGGACCAACCTTACACATACGCTTACGTGAGACCGGTTCCACCGGCTGACATGCACTAGTTGCATAAGGTGGCTGGCGGGTGTCTGTCTCTCCCACTTTAGTCGGATCGGATTCGATGAACAGGGTCCTTATGAAGGGTAAATAGAAATTGGCAATTCACGTTGTGGTTTTGGCGTAGGTAAGAAACGTTCTTGCTAGAAACCTATAGCAGCCACGTAAAAACTTGCAACAACAATTAGAGGACGTCTAACTTGTTTTTGCAGCAAGTGTTCTGTGATGTGATATGGCCAAAGGATGTGATGAATGATATATATGTGATGTATGAGATCATGTTCTTGTAATAGGAATCACGACTTGCATGTCGATGAGTATGACAACCGGCAGGAGCCATAGGAGTTGTCTTTATTTTTTGTATGACCTACGTGTCATTGAGAAACGCCATGTAAATTACTTTACTTTATTGCTAAACGTGTTAGCCATAGTAGTAGAAGTAATAGTTGGCGAGCAACTTCATGGAGACACGATGATGGAGATCATGATGATGGAGATCATGGTGTCATGCCGGTGACAAGATGATCATGGAGCCCCAAGATGGAGATCAAAGGAGCTATATGATATTGGCCATATCATGTCACTATTATTTGATTGCATGTGATGTTTATCATGTTTTTTCATCTTGTTTACTTAGAACGACGGTAGTAAATAAGATGATCCCTCATAATAATTTCAAGAAAGTGTTCCCCCTAACAGTGCACCGTTGCGACAGTTCGTTGTTTCGAAGCACCACGTGATGATCGGGTGTGATAGATTCCAACGTTCACATACAACGGGTGTAAGACAGATTTACACATGCAAACACTTAGGTTGACTTGACGAGCCTAGCATGTACAAACATGGCCTCGGAACATAGAAGACCGAAAGGTCAAACATGAGTCGTATAGAAGATACGATCAACATGAAGATGTTCACCGATGTTGACTAGTCCGTCTCACGTGATGATCGGACATGGCCTAGTTGACTCGGATCATGTAATCACTTAGATGACTAGAGGGATGTCTATCTGAGTGAGAGTTCATAAGATGAACTTAATTATCCTGAACATAGTCAAAAGGTCTTCGCAAATTATGTCATGGCTCACGCTTCAGTTCTACTGTTTGGATATGTTCCTGGAGAAAATTTAGTTGAAAGTTGATAGTAGCAATTATGCGGACTAGGTCCGTAAACTGAGGATTGTCCTCATTGCTTCATAGAAGGCTTGTGTCCTTAATGCACCGCTCAGTGTGCTGAACCTCGAATGTCATCTGTGGATGTTGCGAACATCTGACATACACATTTTGATAACTACGTGATAGTTCAATTAAACGGTTTAGAGTTGAGGCACCGAAGACGTTTTGAAACGTCGCGAAACATATGAGATGTTTCGAGGGATGAAATTGGGATTTCAGGCTCGTGCCCACGTCAAGAGGTATAAGACCTCCGACGATTTTCTTAGCCTGCAAACTAAGGAAGAAAAGCTCAATTGTTGAGCTTGTGCTCAGATTGTCTGAGTACAACAATCATTTGAATCGAGTGGCAGTTGATCTTCCAGATGAGATAGTGATGTTTCTCCGAACTCACTACCACCAAGCTGCTAGAGCTTCGTGATGAACTACAATATATCAGGGACATATATGATGATCCTTGAGATATTCGCGATGTTTGACACCACAAAAATAGAAATCAAGAAGGAGCATCAATTGTTGATGGTTGGTGAAACCACTAGTTTCAAGAAGGGCAAGGGCAAGAAGGGATACTTCATGAAACGGCAAATCAGCTGCTGCTCTAGTGAAGAAACCCAAGGTTGAACCCAAACCCGAGACTAAGTGCTTCTGTAATAAGGGGAACAGCCACTGGAGCAGAATTACCCTAGATACTTGGTAGATGAGAAGGCTGGCAAGGTCGATAGAAGTATAATGGATATACATTGTGTTAATGTGTACTTTACTAGTACTCCTAGTAGCACCATGGTATTAGATACCGGTTCGGTTGCTAAGTGTTAGTAAACTCGAAATAAAAGGCTGCGGAGTAAACGGAGACTAGCTAAAGGTGAGCTGGCGATATGTGTTGGAAGTTTTTCCCAAGCTTGATGTGACCAAGCATCGCACGCTCCCTCTACCATCGAGATTGGTGTTTGCGTTGATCATAGACATGATTGGATTATGTCTATCGCAATACGGTTATTCATTTAAGGAGAATAATGGTTACTCTGTTTATTTGAATAATACCTTCAATGGTCTTGCACCTAAAATGAATGGTTTACTGAATCTCGATCGTAGTGATACACATGTTCATGCCAAAAGATATAAGATAGTAATGATAGTACCACCTACTTGTGGCACTTCCACGTAAGTCATATCGGTATAAAACGCATGAAGAAGCTCCATGTTGATGGATCTTTGGGCTCACTCGTTTTTGAAAAGTTTGAGACATGCGAACCATGTCTATTGGTGTATATGCATGAAGAAACTCCATGCAAATGGACCGTTTGGACTCACCTGAGTTTGAATCACTTGAGACATGCAAATCATACCACATGGGCAAGATGACTAAAAGCCTCGTTTTCAGTAAAATGGAACTAGAAAGCAACTTGTTGTTGGAAGTAATACATTTTGATGTGTGCAGTCCAATGAGTGCTGAGGCGTGTAGTGGATATCGTTATGTTCTTACTTCACAGATGATTTGAGTAGATGTTGAGTATATTTACTTGATGAATCACGAGTCTGAATTATTGAAAGGTTCAAGTAATTTTAGGGTGAAGGTGAGAGATCATCATGACAAGAGGATAAAATACCTATGATATGATCATAGAGATGAATATCTGAATTACGAGTTTGGCACAGAATTAAGACATTGTGGAAATTGTTTCACAACTAATACAGCCTGAAACACCATAGTATGATGGTGTGTCCGAACAACATAACAGCACCCTATTGGATATGATGCATACCATGATGTCTCTTATCGAATTACCACGATAGTTTATGGGTTAGGCATTAGAGACAACCACATTCACTTTAAATAGGGCACCACGTAATCCCGATGAGATGACACCGTATGAACTATGGTTTAAAGAAACCTAAGCTGTCATTTGTTAAAAGGTTTGGGGCTGCGACGCTTATGTGAAAAGTTTCAGGCTGACAAGCTTGAACCCAAAGCGGATAAATGCATCTTCATAGGACACCCAAAACAGTTGGGTGTACCTCCTGTCTCAGATCCGAAAGCAATAAGGGATTGTTTCTAGAATCGGGTCCTTTCCCGAGGAAAAGTTTCTCTCGAAAGAATTGAGTGGGAGGATGGTGGAGACTTGATGAGGTTATTGAACCGTCTCTTCAACTAGTGTGTGGCAGGGCACAGGGAGCTGTTCCTACGGCACCTACACCAATTGAAGTGGAAGCATATGATAGTGATCATGAAACTTCAGATCAAGTCACTACCAAACCTCGTGGATGACAAGGATGCGTACTACTTCAGAATGGTACATAATCCTGTCTTGGAAGTCATGTTGCTAGACAACAATGAACCTACGAGCTATGGAGAAGCGATGGTGGGCCTGGATTCCAAAATGGCTCGAGGCCATATAATCCAAGAGAGGATCCATATATGAAAACAAAGTGTAGACTTTGGAAGAACTACTTGATGGTCGTAAGGCTGTTAGGTACATATGGATTTTAAAAGGAAGATGGACAATGATGGTAAGTATCACCATTAAGAAAGCTCGACTTGTCGTTAAGATGTTTTCCGACAAGTTCAAGGAGTTGACTACGATGAGACTTTCTCACTCGTAGCGATGCTAAGAGTCTGTTGGAATTATGTTAGCGATTACTGCATTATTTATGAAATCTTGCAGATAGGATGTCAAAACATTGTTTCCTCGACGATTTTCTTGAGGAAAGGTTGTATGTGATACAACCGGAAGGTTTTGTCAATCCTGAAAGATGTTAATAAGTATGCAAAGCTCCAGCAATCCTTCTAAGGACTGGAGTAAGCATCTCGGAGTTGGAATGTATGCTTTGATGAGATGATCAAAGTTTTTGGGTGTATACAAAGTTTATGAGAAACTTGTATTTCCAAAGAAGTGAGTGGGAGCACTATAGAATTTCTGATGAGTATATGTTGTTGCATATTGTTGATCAGAAATGACGTAGAATTTCTGTAAAGCATATAGGGTTATTTGGAAAGTGTTTTTCAATGGAAAGCCTGGATTAAGCTACTTGAACATTGAGCATCAAGATCTATAAGGATAGATCAAAACGCTTAATGGTACTTTCAAATGAGCACATACCTTGACATGATCTTGAAGGTGTTCAAGATGGATCAGTCAAAGAAGGAGTTCTTGCCTGAGTTGTAAGGTATGAAGTTAAGACTTAAAGTGAGACCACGGCAGAAGAAAGAGGAAGGACGAAGGTCGTCCCCTATGCTTTTGTCATAGGCTCCATACGGTATGCCATGCTGAGTACCACACCTGGTGTGTGCCTTGCCACATATAGTGCAAGAGGGTACAAAGGTGATCTAGGAGTAGATCACCAGATAGCGGTCTAAATTATCCTTAGAGGAATAAGGATATGTTTCTCGGTTATGGAGGTGATAAAGAGTTCGACGTAAAGAGTTACGTCGATGCAAGCTTAACACCTATCCGGATAGCTCTGAGTAGAGATACCTGATACATATAATGGAGCAACAATTTAGAATAGCTCCAAGTAGAACAATTATTTGAAATGGCACCAAATGTAGCATAGTAGTTGCATCTACAAGATGACATAGAAATTTGCGAAGTACATACAGATCTGAATGCTGCAGAACCGTCGACTGAAACCTCTCTCACAAGCATAACATGATCAAACCCAGAACTCTTTGGGTGTTAGTCACATGGGGATGTGACCTTGAGTGTTAATCACATATCGATGTGAACTGGATTATTGACTCTAGTGCAAGTGGGAGACTGTTGGAAATATGCCCTAGAGGCAATAATAAATTGGTTATTATTATATTTCCTTGTTCATGATAATCGTTTATTATCCATGCTAGAATTGTATTGATAGGAAACTCAGATACATGTGTGGATACATAGACAACACCATGTCCCTAGTAAGCCTCTAGTTGACTAGCTCGTTGATCAATAGATGGTTACGGTTTCCTGACCATGGACATTGGATGTCATTGATAACGAGATCACATCATTAGGAGAATGATGTGATGGACAAGACCCAATCCTAAGCCTAGCACAAGATCATGTAGTTCGTATGCTAAAGCTTTTCTAATGTCAAAGTATCATTTCCTTAGACCATGAGATTGTGCAACTCCCGGATACCGTAGGAGTGCTTTGGGTGTGCCAAACGTCACAACGTAACTGGGTGGCTATAAAGGTACACTACAGGTATCTCCGAAAGTGTCTGTTGGGTTGGCACGAATCGAGACTGGGATTTGTCACTCCGTGTAAACGGAGCGGTATCTCTGGGCCCACTCGGTAGGACATCATCATAATGTGCACAATGTGACCAAGGAGTTGATCACGGGATGATGTGTTACGGAACGAGTAAAGAGACTTGCCGGTAACGAGATTGAACAAGGTATCGGAATACCGACGATCGAATCTCGGGCAAGTATCGTACCACTAGACAAAGGGAATTGTATACGGGATTGATTAAGTCCTTGACATCGTGGTTCATCCAATGAGATCATTGTGGAGCATGTGGGAGCCAACATGGGTATCCAGATCCTGCTGTTGGTTATTGACCGGAGAGGTGTCTCGGTCATGTCTGCATGTTTCCCGAACCCGTAGGGTCTACACACTTAAGGTTCGATGACGCTAGGGTTATAGGGAAAGTATGCACGCGGTTACCAAATGTTGTTCGGAGTCCCGGATGAGATCCCGGACGTCACGAGGAGTTCCGGAATGGTCCGGAGGTAAAGATTGATATATAGGAAGTATGGTTTTGGCCACCGGAAGTGTTCAGGGCATCACCGGTAGTGTACCGGGACCACTGGAGGGGTCCGTGGGTCCACCAAGTGGGGCCACCAGCCCCGGAGGCCTACATGGGCCAATAGTGGGAAGGGACCAGCCCCTAGGTGGGCTGGGGCGCCTCCCACCAAGGCCCAAGGCGCCTCCAAGAGGGGAAGGGGGCAAACCCTAGGGCAGATGGGCCCTAAGGCCCATCCCAGGTGCGCCTCCCCCTCTCCCCCTTGTGGCCGCCACCCAGATGGGATCTGGGGGCTGCCGCCACCCCTAGGGAGGGAACCCTAGGTGGGGGCGCAGCCCCTCCCCTTCCCCTATATATACTTGAGGTTTGGGGCTGCCCAACACATGTGATTTGCTCTCCCTGTTGGCGCAGCCCTACCCCTCTCCCTCCTCGTCTCTCGTAGTACTTGGCGAAGCCCTGCTGGAGTCCCGCGCTCCTCCACCACCACCACGCCGTCGTGCTGCTGCTGGATGGATTCTTCCCCAACCTCTCCTTCTCCCTTTGCTGGATCAAGGCGTAGGAGACGTCACCGGGCTGTACGTGTGTTGACGGAGGTGCCGTCCGTTCGGCACTAGGATCATCGGTGATTTGGATCACGACGAGTACGACTCCATCAACCCCGTTCACTTGAACGCTTCCGCTTAGCGATCTACAAGGGTATGTAGATGCACTCTCCTTCCCCTCGTTACTAGATTACTCCATAGATTGATCTTGGTGATGCGTAGAAAATTTTGAATTTCTGCTACGTTCCCCAACACCTGAAACTTCACGGAGCAACTTTTTGGAAAATATGAAAAATACCTGCAAAAGATGACGGCCAGGGGGCCCACCACCTGTCCACGAGGGTGGGGGCGCGCCTGCCCCCCTAGGGCGCGCCCCCTACCTCGTGGGCCCCCTGGTGCTTCTCCGACTCCAACTCCAACTCCATATATTGTGTTTCGGGGAGAAAAAAATCAGAGAGAAGAATTCATCATGTTTTACGATACGGAGCCGCCGCCAAGCCCTAAAACCTCTCGGCAGGGCTGATCTGGAGTCCGTTCGGGGCTCCGGAGAGGGGAATTCGTCGCCATCGTCATCATCAACCATCCTCCATCACCAATTTCATGATGCTCACCGCCGTGCGTGAGTAATTCCATCGTAGGCTTGCTGGACGGTGATGGGTTGGATGCGATCTATCATGTAATCGAGTTAGTTTTGTTAGGGTTTGATCCCTAGTATCCACTATGTTCTGAGATTGATGTTGCTATGACTTTGCAATGCTTAATGTTTGTCACTAGGGCCCGAGTGCCATGATTTCAGATCTGAACCTATTATGTTTTCATTAATATATGAGTGTTCTTGATCCTATCTTGCAAGTCTATAGTCACCTATTATGTGTTATGATCCGTTAACCCCGAAGTGACAATAATCGGGATACTTACCGGTGATGACCGTAGTTTGAGGAGTTCATGTATTCACTATTTGTTAATGCTTTGTTCCGGTACTCTATTAAAAGGAGGCCTTAATATCCCTTAGTTTTCGTAAGGACCCCGCTGCCACGGGAGGGTAGGACAAGAGATGTCATGCAAGTTCTTTTCCATAAGCACGTATGACTATGTTCGGAATACATGCCTACATTATATCAATGAACTGGAGCTAGTTCTGTGTGACCCTAGGTTATGACTGTTACATGATGAACCGCATCCGGCATAATTCTCCATCACCGATCCATTGCCTACGAGCTTTCCATATATTGTTCTTCTCTTATTTACTTTTCCGTTGCTATTGCTATCATCACTACAAAATACCAAAAACATTACTTTTACTACTGTTACCTTTTGCTACCGTTACCACTACTATCATATTACTTTGCTACTAAATAATTTGCTGCAGATACTAAGTTTCTAGGTGTGGTTGAATTGACAACTCAGCTGCTAATACTTGAGAATATTCTTTGGCTCCCCTTGTGTCAAATCAATAAATTTGGGTTGAATACTCTACCCTCGAAAACTGTTGTGACCCCCTATACTTGTGGGTTATCAGGGGCTAGGTAGGAAAGTACTTGTCGGGACCTGATTTCCTTCGCTTGTTCTACCCTGCTGATGGTTCATCAGATGGTTGAGTTAACCGGAGCAAAAAGGTACCTGGTTCCACAGGTAGCTTGAATGCGGCACGCTTTGACAGGTAATCGGCGATGTCATTCTCCGCTCGGGGGACGTGCTCCGCCTGGATACCGTCAAAGCGTTCCTGCAGCTCCCTCACCTCATCTACGTAGGCTTCCATCAATGGGCTCTAATAATCCTTGTTGACCTGCCTGACAACAAGCTGCGAGTCGCCCCTGACGATGAGCTTCTTAACCCCGAGGTCTGCCGCGATCTTGAGGTGTTCTCCGGTGGGTGCGATGTGTAGCACACCGGCATTGGCCGATGAGTCCCAGAGGTTTTGCCAGGGTGCCATGACCAAGGTTCTCACCAAGATGGCGCACTGGTACCCCGACCTCGACTTCGACGCCGCGCTAGAGAGCTTGTCGGAGGGGACCGACCTTGCGCCGCTCAGGGAGCGCATCAAGCCCATCATTAGCCGAGTCGGCGGAATTCAGAGGGTGGAGGGCCAGCGCCGGGATTAGGAATCCCGTTCTTTTTTATCGCCGCTGCAGGTTCACAACCAAGACAATTGCTATCTCTAGTTAGAACCGCAGCAACAATTTGATGTAACATAACTCTACAGCACTTTTTAGTATCATGCATGCTATTTCCCTGTTCGATTTTCCCTTGTATGTCCACCCTACGCAACTAGGTAGGCTTGCCGGTGCGTAAACTCAGGGTGGCGTCGTGGGGACGGATCCCCATTGGCCTGTCGGGTGTGCTTGCTGCCGGGCAAACCACCTTACCGCCCTTAGCGCGGCTGCCCAAACTGTCGAGTTTGACTCGAGTCAGACTCAGGAGCGTTGCCAGGTGCGGAAGGCTACCCCACCACTCTCGACGCGACGGCTTTGAGCTGTTGAGTGGACTCAAAACAGAACAAAGGCGTTGCCAATCGCGGGGCCCCCCCTTGCGTGCAGGTTTCCCATACATAGGCCAGATCTCCGAGGACGATAACCTTAAGTGTAAGAGGAAATAATCCAAGGCTCTGGATGACTTAGCTTTTCTATCGCCGAGACGGCGTGGCTCCTCCAGTCGCCTTCTTCTTAGAAACCGAAAGTGATGAAGAACCGCTAGGCTAACTACCAGACCAGATTCTCGCAATTGCGCCCCTACCTGGCGCGCCAAGGATGTCGGTGTGAAACGACACCTATGGTATCACAAGAATCCCTACTACGGTTGCCGGGGCGCAGGGTTGCGAGAAGAGCAGGGCTAGTAGACAGCACGAGGATCGTTTACCCAGGTTCGGGCCGCAAGGATGCGTAAAACCCTAGTCCTGCTTTGTTGTGTGTATTTCTGAGAGTTCTTGAGCTCTCGAACTAGCTGTGGTCAGCGTGTGGTTCCAAAGAGCCGAATCCCTCTCCTTGTTGCCTCGGGCCTCCTTTTATAGGAAAAAGGGGTTGCCACAGTGGCACACAGGAGGTGGAAAGGTCTACAGTGGCACGAGGTTATCCCTCGTATTACAGGACAAGGTGCATTTAATGCACCGCTTAGGTGTCCTCTTGCTTTATCGGGGACGGGGGAGACGCCCGTCCCATCCGTCGCCGCTTCTCCTCACTTCGACACGTGCCTTGGCCAGGGATGTTTGCGGTGCCATGTAGGCAGGCAGGCAGCTGAGTTGGCGTGGTGGTGGAGCCTTCACGAAGATCTTCATGCTGCCACACAGGCACTTGATGAGTTGGCCTGGGAGCAGCATGTTGCCACGCAGGTGCCCGCCCAGCTGGTTGGGCTGGCAGCTGCATGTGAAAGGCGGTGGGAGCTTGGTTGACGTGGGCTTGGTGGTGGCCTTGCCGGCGTCTTTGGCGAGGGCCTTGCCGGGTGGCCCAGCAAGGGGTCTCGCCATGGCGTGTTGTCGTCCCCGGAAAGGATCTTGCAGGGGGTCTGGTGGCCTTCCTTGGCAGGGATCCTGCCGAGGATCGTCGTCTTCTAATCTGATCTTGAATATGTCTTCATAAATATCCGTATGCTACCACAGGGGTGCCTTTCCGAGCCCTGGCCCTATGCTGATGACGGCACTGGGGGCCGTGGGCTCAAGGGTGGCTCGCCCTGTTGGCGTGGGGCGAGTTGTCTCGGCAAGAGTCTTGCCGGGGGAACCTGCTTCGTCCCTCTGCTCTTTATGGTCTTGGCCTTGGCGTTGCTTTGATTGTCTTGGGCTTCGATCTTACCTTGGCTCACCTCCCTCATTCTTCTTGGTGTGGCCGTGGGCGCGGCTCTGACTACCCGTGCACAGGAAAAGGGGTAGAAAGATGCGCCCCTATTTTTGTACACCGACAGTTCGCCATACACCAGCCAAATCCCTAGTCGTTCTTCTCTGTTCTTCCCATAAATTCACACTCGACTGAGGCAGCCTTCCCCTCAAGCCAAATCCCTAACCCTTGACAGTGGCAACGACCGCGGCAAGGACTGAAGAACGTGGCTCGCTGTGATGCAGCGTCCTTGTCGGGGGATAGTCAGCCCCTCCTCGTGGATGCATGGGCCATGGGCGGCGGCGGTGGCAATGTCAGTCCCGACGGCGGCCTGGGCGACGGTTGTACTGAAGAATGGTGGGTGACATTTGAGCTTCATTTCGGCCCCAAAAAATCCGGAGGTGCTTTTCTATCATAATTTCTTGTGTCCTACAGTATGTGACTTTGAGCAGAACTCAACAATTTTTTGTAGAGTCGCAAATGGCCACCGAGTATGATTTTGATGGGTTTATTTCACCATTTGAGTTTTGCCCTGACTTTTTTGACATTGAGAAGAAGGAGAATTGCGGGCATTTTAGTAGCATCATCTGAGGTATGTAAAATAGTGGTAGTGAAAAGATTTAAACGACACTTGTTTTAGTCACAAAACTATGAAAGTAATCACATCACAAGATTATGAGCACACAACAACAACTCCACTGTAGCAGAACACTATTTTCTGCAACTCTGAACATCACACCCAACACCGGTGTCAGTACACAATGACAAGCGGGCGGAAATACCACAAAACAACGCCTTTCATCTACCGACGCCTGATTATCAACCATACGCACCACAGAAAAACCACGTGCGGGCGAATATACCACCGACCAAACCGGATGAATACCCTAGTGATAAGAGATGCCAATACAGGGGGGACACTCCAATATAGAAGAAGGAAGGTGATTTCATACCGTAGTCCGTCGGAAACTCGCCAATGCCGCAAGGACGCGACTCCATCCAGCGTCGATCTCATCCCCGACGACCGTCGCACCGTCGACGACGAGAAACAGAAAGGCGAAAGAGCCGATAAGAAATGAAAACCGAAGTGACCGGTGCGTGCCTCTCATCCGACGGATAGGTTTCAGACTAATTTGTATCAGCTTGTTCCGGCAAAGTAAGTTTAGGGGCTTATTTGAGTCAATTTGCAAGTTTTTGTATGAAACTGTACCAGCGCTGCAAGTTTATGTATTAATAGTGTAATTAACTCAATGTTTTCAAATAAAAAACTACATATGCAAAAAGACATATACATTGGTTGTGCACAATGAATCTTGAGTTAAGGATTCGTTACCTCTCTTCACTGGCAGCCTACTACCTAGTGTTGTAGATTACATATTTTTTCTTCTTGTAGCTTACATAAATTTTCTTTTAAAATCGATCACATGTAGATTAGGTACAATATGATACGTGTCGCATGTTGCTTTTTTGAATGTGTTTCGCTTGCCGCACCAGAGGATCGAGATATGGCGCCTCTATCTAGTCGAGTCTAATATTAAACTAATATTTCAAATAAAATTGCTAAACATGAGTCTTTCCCTCTCACCTAACCGGCCCATCTAGCCCACCTAGCCCTTCCTATTCCTAACTATGCAGCCTCTGCTTCGATCTAGGTTAACACGAGAGCTATTTATCGCATTAAGCGATGCTACAAACTAGTCTCACGTCGAGGTTTCCTGCCGTCATCATTTATAGGGCTGGCCCATTCTCACAGAGAAAAATAGAAGAGAAAAAGGGAAGTACTAGGGATCCCTGGTCACGCACGAACAAACAAAGGGCACTAGCCACCGCGCCACGGCAACAGTTCGTGATAATAGCAAGGGCGCGACCCACTTGAAGCATGACGTGCCGGTTTTCTCCTTTTTTCCTTTTTTTCTTCTCCATTCTTTTTCCATTTCTTTGATTTTGTTTCTTCATTTTTTATTCTCTATTTTTCATTGTCTGAATGCTTATTTAACATTTTTCAAATACTTGTTCTACATTTTAATCCTTATTTAACATTTTTTTAAACTTAGTCAACATTTTTTCTAATACCCGATCAACATTTTAATACGTATTCAACATTTTTTTAATTGTTTTTCAACATTTTCCAAATACTGATTCAATTTTTAATACTTATTTAATATATATTTTCAAATAGTTGTTCAACATTTTTAATAATTATTCAACATTTTTAAATACTTTTACAACATTTTTTTAAATACTAATTCAATATTTTTCAATACTTATTCAACATTTATTTAAAATTTGTTTTGAAGAGTGTTTTTAATACATATATATATAATACATATATATGTAGAATGTTTTAAAGTATACAGAAAAGTACAAAATAAATCAAGAAACAAGGGGAAAAAAGCAGGTCATGGCTCCCGCGTGGCTGGGTCGGCCCATCTGGGCCTGCCAGACGCGAGCGCTTCCCTCTGTCTTGTGTCAAGCGAGAAAATAGGGCTACCCCTAGGTTAAACACTAATTTTCAAATTGAGAAAAATAGAATAATTTCCATGTCCTCCCACCCTCCGATCAAAATTTATACTAAACATTTTTGTTTGTCACTAAGCATATGCCGATTTTATTGATATTTTATGCATACTTTCTTAAAATACAATTTTCAACTACGAACAATATGATCATGCTCGCGTGTAAGGTACATATTGTCATATATTCCTAACAATCATTATATACGTGATTTCTTGTGCAAACGCAATACTATAATTGTTGAATCTTCTACAATTTTCCAAAGCTAATTTGAGATGTTCAAGGAAATCCTTTGCTACAGTAAAAATAATTCCAACTCCAAGCAAAGTGTCACATTACTTAAAAGTTAATTTACCTCAGATTATTGTGTTCAGAGCGAGCATTTATATGTATACTTGCCCGGAATTTAGTAAGTATGTATAGAACTTGTAAATTGATACAGAATAATAAAGAGGGTTCTAGAGCATAATATTGTCGTGTTTAGATATAATTAACTCATGTTTCAAAATTTATGAAGTATCAGCAGACGACCTTACCCATTTTTTCCATTCCGTTATCCAGCTAATTGCTTTGTGGGGATTGGCTTGGACTTAAATCGGAAGACATTCTTCATTGCTCACAAACACTCTCAGGTAGGTTCCATGCATCCAAACCGGCTACCCAATGGTGAAGTGCTCCATCGTCAAGCTACAACCCTAGGCCTAGAGCCATATGCATCAATTGGTGTCTTGGTTCTCCTACACTGCCCTGAAGAAGTACTGAATAGGGAAAGTAAGATGGAGACTGCGTCTCGCGACGCCCCTGGCGACAGGGCCGGCCCTGGGGCATGGGCAGAGGGGCGACGGCCAGGGCCAGGCCGAAGGGGGGCCCATGATGTAGTACACATATAGTATAGCCCAGAAAAAAATAGACAAGGAAAAAATTATGAGAGAAAGAAAATAAGATGGGCTCGGCCCATCGGATCGCCTGGTAATGCATAGCAAGGCGTCGCACATGCAAGTCACAGCCGCTCGATGCATGCGTACGTGTGAAACAAATCAATCGGAATGTCTGGCTTTCCCTTTCTTCTCAAAAATAAAAATAAAAATCTGACTTTTCCCATTCGTCGGATTGTCGGTTCTTCTTCGTCGTCTCATCTGCCCGTCGCTCTGTCGTTCCTCGCTCGGTGCCTCAGCCGCTCGTTGTCTCCACGGCACGCAGCAATCCGAGAACTCGGCCTTCCAGCAATACGGCAATACATATGTATGCGAACGCAGGTCCGTACCCAATATCCATGTTCGGATGTTCCTGATCCATTCGTCCATCCCTAATTTCAGTAGTTTCTTTAGTACGTATATTAAACTATTCATCCCATGAAGTATCTATTTTTTGATGTATAATTTTCTAATTCAATCTTTCATAGTATGTATTCAACCATCCTAATTTTTTGTCATTCTGTGTATATGTCTAGGGTTCTGATCATCCGATCTATAAATTTTTAATTCGTTGTCTACTCTTTGCTTCGTAATATTAGGACATTAGTATGCCATGTTGCCTAAGAAGCATTTGTCGGGTGCTGAAAATGAAAAAAAAAAGAAAGAAATACATCTGAAAATTCAACCACTGAAGGGTTCTTTGACAAAGTATTTTACATCTTCAAGTATTGTTGATGTCAGTGAAGAACATAGGCAAGGAACTAATCCCGAGCATGAAAATTCAGATGTTAAGGTCAATGAAGATTATGAAAGTATACAGAGAAGCAAATAAATTTGTTTCCTATTTGAGGCAATCATGTCATGTTTGTTTTATTTTGCATTGTCCAACAACTATTGTAGTCAAATTTCAAACTAAAGATGTGTGGTCGAAAGTTTACTTTTAGTATTATGCAAATGAAGTTATATATATGTATCACACAAACACATACGTATAAATATGATCTTAGGACTTAAAGGGCCCATGTCGTCGAGTTCGCCTAGGGCCTCCCGAAACACAGGGCCGGCCCTGCCTGGCGACGAGCCTGGCGACGCAGCCGGCGCAGCGCCTCCGCGTAGTTCCTTTGTAGCCACCCCCACCGTCGTTGCGGGACCGCCTGCTCCGCCCATTGGCCGACGACCTGGCAGCCGTCGTCGTCCCACACGCCCCCCAGATATGCGTCCAGCGCTTGTCGTTGTTCCCCGTCCAGGCTCGGCCTTCCATGCCGGCATCCTCTCTGTCCATTCGCATGGGGTTGCCTTCGACCCCGTCGCATACCCCGCCCTCTCTGAGCCCGGCGTCGTCTGGGTCACGCCGCCTTCGGCGGCCGTTTGTTTCAGCGCATCGACGGTCTCGTGCCTCATGTCCGTATTTTTCTTCCATGCTCCTGAGAATCTCATCGCGACCGCGGTCGGGGACTGGGTCTTCTCCGTCCCTGTTGCCAGCCCGGTTGTCGCTCGGGCTATCGTCTCCGGCGGGCTCCCGCCGGTGCCTCCGTGAAGCTTCTCCTCCACTCGTCTCGTGCCGACGCCGTGTTGGCCGTCTCTGCATTCACCGTGCCCGCCCACCCACCTGCCGCGGGGCGTGGAGTTACGGCGGGAGTTACCGCTCGTAGCCTTTCGGCTGGGCGTCGCCGCCCTCCCCCTAGGTCTCTGCTGCCTCCACTGCTGCCCATTCCTACGAGCCCATGTGTGTCGGCTGCTGGTTCAGCAACACGTGATCTGTCTCCTAACCGTCCCCTGTCTCTCAAAACCAACCCGCTCCTGTCCCTGTCGGAGGGAACCCCCCTCTGTCCCCGCGCGGCGGACAGGGGAGCAATGACGTCACGCCTTCAACGCCTATCGCTGTCTCGCCTACCCGGCGTCCTTCCTTTCTCCACGCGCTGTCCCCCCCCCACCCCCGCCCCGCCCGTTCACCGCCACCCGCCGCCTGTAGCGCCCCTCTCCCTCGACGGGTGTTTCCGGTGTCTCTCGATGCGGCATTTCATAGCCGACTGTAGGGACCCTGTCTGCTGTCGCCGATGCCGCCGCTTGGGCCACAAAGCACGCTCCCACTCCTGCACCATGGCTGCCCCCCACCCCCGCCCCGCTGCGATGCGCCCTCCCGCTCCCACCGCCTCTCCTGTGCCTCCACCGTCCCCGCCCCCACACCGCGCTCCCACCCCTACCCTGGTGCTTCCCGACGCGCGACGGGGGTCCCTCCCGCCCTCCACCCCCGCCGCATTGGTTCCCCCGAGAGCGTGTGTGGCGTCGACGGTTCCCCCCCCCGCCCCCTGCGCGCGACGTCTCTATCACCTCGGTGTGCGCGTCTCCGGTGCCGTCGCCGAACGACGACGCGGCTCCAAGCCACCCCGGGGCGTCGCCGATGATCCTGGCGGCCCCAGCCCCACCCTCGCCGGAGCTCTTGCTGCTGCGCGGGCAATCCTCCTCGAGCCGCTCATCGCTCTCATCCTCCTCTGCCGGGATGGTGGTCTCCTTCGGGGCCCCATCCTTCGGCAACGACTCTGACTGCCCCGCCTTCATCGAGGTTTACATGCCGGATGGCGACTACAAGGCTGCTCGTCGCCTCGCCGTCGTCTCCATCGAGCCGTCGTCCGCATTCATCAACTCGACGGTGGCGGTGCAGACGGTGCTCGCGCGTGGGGTGGGGGACCTCTCATTCGACGTTGTCCCCTCTTCGGTCAGTGTCATGTACCTGCAGTTCGCCTCGTGGGCGGACCGTGAGGCCGCCATGCGCCGCCAGCCGTTCTTCCATGAGGGGGCCCGCATCGACCTGCACCGGGAGGAAGAGTTCGGGTGTGTCCCCCAACGCGCTCGCTTCTGCGTCCTCCTCGCCACTTCCGCCTTCCCCGTCGAGTTTCTCAACCCTGCTGGGATCCGGGCCGCCTTCTCCGGCTTCGGCAAGCTGCTGGAGGTAGACCCGCGGGTCATCTCTGCGTGCGAGCTGGCCATGGTTCGCGTTGTCGTCCTCATGGAGCGGCCGCGCGACCTACCTTCCGACGTATGGCCATGGAGCGGGCGCTGGGCGGCTCGTGTGGTCTCCATCGAAGCCATCAAGTTCTGGGACATGGAGGCGTCGTTCGGCGACGACGGCGAGTACATTCCCTTCTTCTCCGACAGGCCGCCTCCGTTCACGCATAACCAGCCCCCTCTCCTTGGCCGCCCCATGCAGCGCTCTTTGGACGCCGGGCCGGTGCTGGCGGAGCACCGTGGACGGGGGGCGGGGGCCAGATGGCCTCTCTTCTCCGCGTCTTGAATGCTCCTCCCCTCCCCGACGCCGGTGACGCGGGTGGCCTGTGTGCCTGGAGCCCACCCACCCTCCCGTCCTCTCTGGCCAACTCTAGGCATGGCTGCTCATCCGTGGTCATCGCCGAGCTCGACGGTGAAGTTGATGATGCCGATAGCGCCATGGCCTCCCTTGAGTTGGGGGGCAACGTCGCACCCCCGCCTCGCCCTGCTCGAGCCGGCCACCTTTGTCAGTATCGAGGAGAAGGCCGTGAAGCGTCGGGCCCTGAAAGAGGCCCTCCTTGGCTGCTCTCCTAGGCTTCAGGGAAAATCCATTTGTAACCAGGTGGTTGAGGCCGTGGTTCGCCCCCTTGGGAGGAAAGCAGTGGCGGAGCTCCGTTCTGCTGCAGCCATCCTGGCTGCCCCAGTGCGCCGTCCTGAAGATGTGTAGACACCCTAGGCTTGCTTGTATCGCCTCGAGCACCATTGTTGTTGTTTCATCCCGCCTGTTTGGGAGGCTTGTGTCGGTCTTTTCTTCTACTTGTGCTCGGGTGTCACCGCTGTGTCTCCATGGCTAGCCCACCCTGTGTCAAACTCTCTTTCCTCTCCTAGAACATGCAAGGTTTAGGCAATCCCGATAAATGCGCCCGTGTCCGGGCGGCCGTCGAATCAATCAACCCTTGTGTCGCTTGTTTTCAGGAGACGAAGCTTGCTCACCTAGACTCCTTTAAGCTCGCCTCTTTCCTCCCAGGGCGTCTCTTGACTTTCACCATCAAGGACGCCGACGGGAGCTGCGGGGGGATTGTTACAGCCTGGGATCCCCACCTTTTCGACTTACTCTCTTCCACACCCTCCCGTTACTCTCTGACCACGGTCCTCCGCTCTGTCTCCACGGACCTCTCTTTCGCTCTCACAAACGTCTACGCTCCCGCCGATCACTCCTACACGCAGGCCTTGGTCGACGACCTGGAGGGGGTTGCCGCCTCTATTTTGCGCCCCTGGCTTGTTTTAGGAGATTTCAACCTCATCCGGAGACCGGGTGAGAAGAACAACGATCATTTCGACGCCGCCCGGGCGACGACCTTTAACGCCATGATCAATGGCCTTGGGTGGCTTGAGCTGCCGCTCTCTGACCGTCTTTTACCTAGACCAATAAGCGCTCCCCCCACTCTCGCTCGCCTCGACAGGGTCTTCTTTGACTCTAGGTGGGATGCCCTTTTTCCGGACTCCTCGCTCTGCTCTCGCCCCCGCACGGTCAGCGACCACGTCCCCCTGGTCGTCTCTGCCGCGTCAAAAATCCCAGCCTCCACCCGCTTCTTCTTTGAGACTGCCTGGTTAACTAACCCTCTCTTTCTCCCTTCCACTCTCCCTGCCTGGACGAGGTGCACTAGCGACCGGGATGTGGCCGGGGCGCTGGCCACGCGCAAAAAGGCTTTCAGGTCGGCGGCCAAAGCTTGGAAAAAGCAACACCGCTACGTCCCAACTTTTAGGAATGACTGCTCCTTTATTATTGATCTCATGGATTTTCTGGAGGAGTATCATTTTCTCTCTACAGATGAGGCTGCTCTCCGCTTGGATGCTCGTTTGGCTTTGGACGCTGCCATCATCAGGCAGGCGGCGTATTGGAAGCAGCCGGGGAAGTGTCGCGGCGTGCGGGAGGGGGATGAAAACACCCGCTTCTTCCACGCGCAGGCCTCCCAACGCCGGCGTGGGAACTGCATCCGCGTCCTCGACGTCGACGGCTCCCACGTCATGGGGCATGCAGCGAAGGCGGGGCGCTTTTGGGCTTCTACTCCAGCCTCCTGGGCCGTGCGACCCCGCCCGTCTGGCGTTTCGACGTTGCGGGCCTCCTCGCCGCCCCCCCCCCCCCCCCCCCCCGCGCGTCCACGGGCCCTCGCTTGTGGCCCCCTTCTCCACCGACGGATTGGGCCCGACATTCTACCATGCCGCATGGGGCACGGTCGGGCGTGACATCGAGCGCCTGTTCGCTGCCGTCTACGACGGGTCGGCTCGGCTTGACAGTATCAACAGGGCGTTCATCACCCTGCTCCCGAAGAGCGAGGGGGTGCCGACGCCGGGCGGGTTCCGCCCCGTCTCTTTGCAAAACGCCGATATCAAGATCTTGTGCCGCGGCCTCACCACTAGGCTGCAGAGGCAGATCGGCTTGTTGATCGACGAGGACCAGTCCGGGTTCATCCCAGGGTGAAGCATCGCCGAAAACTTTGTCTACGTGGTGGAGATGGTGCAGTGCTGCTACAAGCGTGCTGCCCCCTCCATCGTCTTCAAGTTAGACTTCTCCAAAGTCTTCGACTGCATCAACTGGGAGAGCCTGTGTGTGATCACGCTGGCTAGGGGTTTCCCTGAGCTTTGGTGTGATTGGATGGACTTGATCCTTCGCTCCTCGCGCTCCGCGGTCCTGCTCAACGGCGTCCTGGGGAAGTGGTTTCCCCTTTGCTGCGGGCTGCGGCAAGGGAATCCCATCTCCCCCTACCTCTTGCTCCTCGTCGCCGACGTGCTCCAGAGGCTGATCCGCCGGGACGACCTGCTGCGTCACCTGCTGCTTGACGGGGAGCCGCCGCTGGTGTTGCAGTATGCAGACGACACGCTCATCATCATGCGTGTGTGTCCGTCTGCGGCGGTCCGGCTACGCTTGATCCTTGACGAGGCTGACACCCTAGCCGCGATTGTTGCGGTAATGGGGTGCCGGGTGGAGGGGTTCCCGCAGACATACCTGGGGCTCCCGCTGTCATGCCACAAGCTCTCTCTGGCGGATTTCCACTTCATCATCGCCAAAGTCGACCGGTACCTTGCTGGCTGGTGTGCCCGTCTCCTCCTAACCTATGTCATGGGCGCGCTCAAGCTGCCTCCCAAGGTGATGCGCGCGCTGGACTCCCTCCGCCGCTCATTCCTCTGGAACGCGGCATAGCGAGCTTTCGGTGCGCAGTGTCTCGTTGCCTGGGAGTTGGTGTGCCGTGGCAAGGAGGAGGGAGGCCTGGGGGTCCGCGACCTCGCCACACAGAATGACGCCCTCCTTCTGAAGATCCTGCACCGACTCCACTCTGTCCCTTTGTCTCGCTGGGCGACCTGGGTTTGGGGCGCCCTGGGGGGCGTCTCCTTCTAGACCCTCGTAGCTCGGGGCTCGTCGGCGAGCACTGGGTTGCGCTTCGGGGGCTTATGCCTGTCTACCGCGCTCTCTCCCGCGTCTCCTTGGGGGATGGCAGGATGACGGCCTTCTGGGAGGATCATTGGCTCCCCTGCGGGCCCGTACGGTGCGTCTTCCCGGCCCTGGCTTCACATGCGACGTGCTCAGAGGTCTCGGTCTGGGTTGTCCGCAACCTGGGGCTAGACGCGGTGCTTGTGCCACGGCTGACCACTGCTGCAGCCCGGGAACGCCTCCTCTTGCTCCCGCTCATCGGGCGGGCGGGAGAGGGCGAGGGCGAAGCTGACGATCGCAGCCTGATCCTTTGCGATCAGAAGGGCGGGCGGCTGGCGTCGAGCGCAGCCTACGGGCTCTTCCGCCTGCGCGGAGAGGTGGTGGAGAACGCCGCCTTTCTCTGGAGATCGCCAGCGCCTTCCAGGGTTCGGTTCTTCGCCTGGCTGCTGACGCTCGGCCGTATCCACACTCGGGACAATCTGCTGAAGAAACACGTCGTCGAGCTGCGGGGCGCTGGGTGCCCGGAGTGCGGGGCGAGCCTGAAGACGCCTGATCACTTGATCTTCGGTTGCCCCTTCGCGAGTGCGTTTTGGTGCTCTCTGCGCCTCTCCACCTCGAGGGCCTCTGTGCGTGCTCTGCATCTCTTCGACGCCTTCGCGGCTGTCGACTCTGCCTCGCCACAGGCGTTCGTACAGCTGTGCTGCTGGCACCTCTGGAAGCGGCGGAACGCGGTTGTGTTCAGACAGGAAACGCCGTCCCTGACCGCCACTTTGAAAGCCTGTCGCGACGACGCCATCCTCTGGCGCGGTCGGTTCCGTTTTGCGGATAGTGGTCATGTTGATACATGGCTGCCGGCCCTGCGCGGATAGATCAAACTGCATGTAATATAGCAAAGGGGTCTGCCCCCTCCCTCTTTCTCTCTGCCACCCCGGCTTCTATACCAATTGTACTGAATGTTGGGTCGAGAGGAAATATATTCAGGTGGGGGAGTCCCCCCCCCCCCCCCCCCCCCTGTGAAAATTCCAAAAAAAGGGGAAAGTAAGAGAACGACAAGATTCAAGTGTACCGATTGTGTCCTAACGTATTTTTATGATCAATCAAAACTTTATTAAAGGGACTAATGTTGCCTCTACATGTAATCATTGTATGTCCCACAAGATGCAAGTTAGGGAAACTTATTTTGACCCCTCAATTCTCAACGATGATATGTTGACAAGAGTAAGGATCATTTCATAGTTTTTGGTGATCTATTACCACTTTGAGGTTATAGGTGTGTGAATACTATCAAAAGGGGATTAAGGTTTGTGAGGCGAGTCCCTCTATGGTAGCAGGGGGAGTTGCATGTGTCTTCGTCCGGTCGGTGGTGCTTCGGCAGCGATGGTGCTGATTTGATTATTACGTGGTCTCGGGCGGACATTTAGGTTTGATCGATCCAACCTCGTATTCTTCTCTAAACCATGGATGCTTGGGGTGCTGCCCCCCACCAACCCCCGCTCCCGGCGGCAAGGCATCACCCGCTCCCACGCCTTAACAACAAGAGCAGCGCAAGAATCGGACGAAGGTATGTATCCTCATCCCCCATCTCCGACTAGAGTACGTACATCTGATGGTGGATGGTCGCCGCTTGTATCTCAACCCCGGGACGAATTCAGGGACCTGGTGCTGAGGAGCAGCGAGCTCGCCACGCTCGCCGCCATCCTCCACTTCAGGTAAAATTCAGAACCTGAGCTCTCTCTGAAGAAGGGGGTGCAGTCAACAGTTAACTGAATTTCTTGTTCTGTTCTTCTGACAAGTGTGTTTGTTTATTTCTCTTGCTCTCTTTGCTGCGCCAGTGGCACAAAGCCGAGCTACCTTGGCGTGCAGAAGAGGCCCCCATCCCTTGCGCTGTGCCCGGCGACCAACAACTGCGTGTCCACGTCGGAGAGGATAAGCGACTCCAATCACTACGCTCCCCCATGGTAACCATTTGTGTTTAGTTCTTTCACACAATGGGCCCTATGTTTATGTTAAACTCCAATTGTTCTCCGTTTTGAAACTGAACACCCAGCATAGAGTTTTCGTTCGACAGTAGGCAGGCCTGCTTCATCCATCCTTAATTTGTGCGTCGTACGCGCTGTGGAATGTTTGGTTTGGTTTATTCTGTATGTATGGAAGCTCTTGATGATGAACCACACTATATGATAAATTCAGCGAGTAAGAAATTGCAGAGTCCCAAATATGACAAAATGACATCTTTCATTTTCTAAAAACAATAATGCAGCTGTTGACTCAAACCGTTAAGAAAACCAACACTTTCCCTTTGTATAACAAGTGTGTGCCTTGAGCACTTCTCACAGTCTGCTGGGTGTCGCTTGTCCTGCATATGTGCATATACACAATGTAAGATTTTGGTTCGACAACAGGCCTGCTTCTTTAATCCTTTGTCCGGCGTATGCATTATGTAATATGTGTGATTCAATTTATTCCGTACGGTAGTTCTTGATGAACCACAATATATGATAAGTTCAGTAAGTCAGGAATTGCAGTTCTAAATAGTACGTATGACAAAATAAGAGTCACTGTTATCTGCATTTTCTAACACAATTAATTGAATTACTCTTCGTTTCTAAAACTAAACTTTGCCTCGTCGCAGTACTGCACTTATATATTTATCTGTTGACTCAAACCTTTGAGGAACAACACTTTCCCTTTGTGAACAAGTGTCTGACTTGAGCACTGCTGACAGTCTGCTTTGCAAATGAATTTTTCATTTTCGAATGTTGTATCGCATATTCTGTCTAATCATCAGGTGCTCCTTTGATAGCTCTTTAATATATCCGGATTTGTAAAAATGTTTGAAAGATTCATCATCTGCAGTGTGGAGTACTGAACATGACCTTTTTTTTAGGAATTACAATCCCAAGGATGGCCCCAGAGGTAAACCCATAAGCAAAGATGAGGCCATGAAAGAGCTCATTGAAGTTGTATGTAACATCTCTATCTTGTTTTTATAGTGCGCAGTGGGAGGGTAAATTGCTAAAGTCATATCAGCATGTTGTATTTGTAATACCTGTTGGCAGGTGACCAAGACAAAGCCAGACAACTTCAGTCCTCGTGTGGTAGAGAAAGGAGATGACTATGTTCGAGTTGAATACGAGAGCCCTATATTCGGGGTAGCACCTTGTTACTCTTGTAATCCACATGCTCACGCAAGTGTAGATTACCATGTTATTATTCAGTAATGACTGTATGTTCCTCCGTCCGTGCAGTTTGTAGATGACGTCGAGTTCTGGTTCCCTCCTGGCAACAAATCAATCGTTCAGTACCGATCGGCGTCTCGGTCAGGATTCATCGACTTTAATGCTAACAAGAAGAGAGTAAAGGCAAGCACACACACACACACACACACACACACACACACATCATTTCTGTCATTTGTTCTGGTGTATATTTTAGGTATGATGTGCGATTCTTGTTCTGTGGCAGGCACTGAGATTGGCACTGGAAAAGAAGGGCTGGGCTTCAGAAAGCACCTTTGAATATGAATCAGCATAGCTGTGAATTGATCAATTGGTATAGCAGTATATCACTATTCCTCTTAATTTGTCACCCCTACAGAATATCTACTGGAAATCTGGTAACTAAAGTTTGCATCAAACAACTTTTATCATGACATCGAAAGAGGTTTGTACATGGATGCTTTCCACGCAGAGCGCTTCCTAATCAGTAGCAGCACTAGGGTGCTGTCGACGCAAAGTGGGAGCGCTGGAGATGTCACATTGCTCCATCTCTCTCTGCTTTTCCCCTTGTTTCAAAACCTCTTCTGCCGAATCCCGTTTGGTCAGCGCTGCCGCTGACCGTTGGATTCGATTGGTGGCACAGCTCTGCAGACAAAAAATAAAATAACAAATCACGGCCACTTAAGCGCCTAGTGTCTCAAGTAACTTACTAGGCATTGCACTGCACTGTCAAGCATGGCATCATGATGGCTGGTTTGACAAAAGAAAACCAAATTGTTGAGGTACACATACGTGATGCAAAAACAAGCATATCTGAATTTTGATTTTGCAGATATATTTGCATATACTGCGCCGGATTGAGTGAGGTGGCTATCGGTATCATGACCCATGACTGCTGCTTTTGATCTCCAGCCAAGGCAGGAGGAACAGCCAGGCGCACTCACTATGCAACGATGGAATGGGGTCAAAAGGAGCAACCATGCATGGATGGGCGCCATTGAGGGGTCAAACCCAACAAGATCTAGTGTACTCCTTTTTTTCTTTTTTGACTGCCTAGTGTGCTACTACCACTACTACTTAATTGACTTAGTGCACTCGTCCGACACTTGGTGGCTAGCTTTCGTCGATCACGCAGGACTCCTGAGACAAAAAGAGTGCTCAATATATATTTATTTTTCGATATACAAGTGGCAAAACCAGATCAAGCGCCAACTAAGTGGCCATGTCACTTCAGGTGGCAGAACCAGAGCAAGTGCCAGCTAGGATGCCATGTCACTGAAGGGGCTTCATCTGCAGTTGTCTTGGGGTTGAGGAGGGTGAAAAGTAGACTTGAGAAGAGTAATATTTTTGTGCTTCTTTTTGGGGTATGACCATTGACCAGACCAATATGATTCGTGCAAGCATGGTTGACAAATAGAAAGCATCTTTATTACATGGCGTGGACCGAATGTGATGATATGGCAACGGTGGGTGCAGCAGCTCACCTCAAGCCTGTACTCAATCTATCCATCTCTCTCCTACCTAGCTAGCTATGTAGTCTTCCTACTGCTTTCCTAACACTACTATCTTATTGTGCATCTTCCCTAACATCTTCCCTAACACATGGTCGACACTCAGGGCAACTCCAACACGACATGGATCACCAAATCCAACACACCAAACGTCCACGGCGTGTCCACGGACAAGGATAGCAGAGCCAGTCATCCAACCGCGTGCACCAAATGTCTGCCTCAGAAGCAGATGTTCAACATGCTGCCGACTCCAAAACTTGCCAGCCCGGCTCTCCGTGCAAAAAAAAAAAATCATTTTTGTGCCTCATAGTACGACTGTCCATGCCAAATTCTTCACTCTGCGGCTGACTGCTCCGCAGTGGCTGCCTCCTCCAAATCGGCCACGACACGCTTGAACATCCTAGCACGGTAGGCTTGCACGAGCTTCGCTGCATCGGGTTTCACATCCTCCATCTTCAAGATCAACATCTTGGCATCGTCCGAGTTGGCCGCGAGCTCAACCCTCTTATCTTTGAGCTTGATCTTCTTCTTTGTCAATGCCATGAACTTGTCAAACCTCTTGGCCTTTTCCTCCTTCACGTCATGGCGCTTGACACATGCCCCCCCCTTCTTCGTCTTGATATCCTCGAACCTCTCTGTTATCTTGACGGCTGCTCGTTCTCGTTTCTCCTTCTCCTCACGCTTTCTCCCCAATGCCTTTTGAACTTTTTGGACGGCTCAAGCCCTCTTTTTGTTGAGGTGGTTGGATCACCATATTCATCTTCATTGGCGATGGTGGCGGCCTTGACAGAATTCATAACAAAGTGGATCCACTTGGGTTGCGCATTCAACTTAGCCCGACAAATGCATGAAGCAGAATTGCTTGCCCTCCACCTTGAAGTACAATGCGCATGCACATGCTGGCTATCATAAAAAAGACATGATAAAAAAGTTGCATATCCAACCAAATGACCAACACATAGAGCATATTCGGCCAAATCCAACACAAGCTACATATCTGGCCAAATGACCAACACATAGAGCATATTTTCGGCCAAATCCAACACAAGCTGCATATTCGGCCAAATGACCAACACATAGAGTAACAAAACACTTACAAGCTCGGTGATTTGCGCTCCACTTGGCCATCAATTTTGGATTTGTTTGTAGAAGCTGCAATTCATGTTGATGGCCTCTTGCATGGTGTATCATCAAATGGGTGAGCGACTTCAAAGCACGAAGACGGATCACGTCATTGCGATTGGGATCGAAGTACTTGTCCTCATTGAACCAAAAAGTTGGGTGTATGTCTGCTGGATATTTTGTTGTGCCTGCTCTAGCTGGGAGTCATCCACTTGTCCATCCTTGAAAATGCTTCCATCCTGGATGATGTCCAACATCTCCTGGTTGCTTGTTGGCATCATGCCCAGATGAGATATTCTGACAAAGAGAGGCTGGGCATTCAATTCACGCTCAGCGTCCGTGATCGGACAAGTTGCGGCGACGACGGCTCAATGAAGTGGTAGCCCCCATTGAGGCCGACCATATACGGCACGTGCGGCGCAGCGAACATAAAGGAGGCCGGAGAATTCTGCTTCGCACCGAGCTACATGGCGGCGTAGTAGTACGCCCCATGCAGCTGCTCCGGCTAGGGCGGTGACTGCACAGGTGCCGCCCGCCACCCGGCCACCTTCTTTGCCGGACAAGGTGGCGGTTTACCACCTGCCACAATTGCTACCTCACCGCTCCTCTGTTTGTGGCACTCGGTGTGTGCCGCCGAATTGGCCTTGCAGAAGGCTACCACCTTTGGGTCCTCCATCTCCGGCTTTGGCGACACGACGACCATCTCCATGGGGGCATGTGACCCCATCGAGGCGGTGGACGAGAAAAGGACGGGATTTGGGGTGGAGGGTGGCAGCGATCGAAGCGAAGAGGGTGGGAAAGGGTGGATGTTCACACGGAAACAACGTGGAATGGTCCAAATGTGTGGGCTCTACCTCAGTTTTGGTTGGGTCAGGGGTGTCAGACATCTACGTGGAGGAAGTCCGGATGCCTGCAAACCTTCCCTAGCTTTTCCGCCGGTTTATAGGATTTTAGACGCCCGGACGCATCCGGAGATGTTTGAGGCATGTCGTTGGATGACAAAAAAATGTCCAAACACCCCGGTCCGCATGTTTAGGGGTTGGAGTTGCCCTTGGTGGCTAGCTTCCATCAACCAGCTTTCGACCAGCCATGAGACAAAAAGAGTGCTCAATATATATTTATTTTTTAATATCCAGGTGGCAGAGCCAGAGCAAGTGCTAACTAGGATGCCATGTCACTGAAGGGGTTTCATCTGCAGTTGTCTTGGGGTTGAGGGTAAAAAGTAGACTTCAAAAGAGTATATTTTTTAGGGTAGACTTCAGAGTCTGACTAAAAGTAGCCATGTTTTTTCTACTTCTTTTTGGGGGTATGGCCAATATGATTCATGCATGCATGGTTGACAAACAGAAAAGCTAGTAGCAGCATCTTTTCATGGCGTGGACCGAATGTGATGATACGGCAACGGTGGGTGCAGATGCAGATGCAGCCATTCTCAAGGCTGTACTCCATCTACTATCCATCTAGCATGATTGCCTCTCCTGGCTAACTTTCCTAACACTAGTCACTAGTACTAGTACTTTAATTATTACTACTAATTTATTTATATGCTAATCTGGGCTAGAGAATTCTCCATGAAACTTCAAATCACACACCTCAGATCTCTTCTTAGCCAGGCACTGCAACCTCACCCACAGGCCAGGTGTTGAATGTTAATCAGAGTGTGTGTGAAGGCGACTGAACAGAAAAATCATGTCTCCCAACAGTTTCAGCTAAGTGGACTCACACACACACACTATCTATCTAGCTTTACACTTAAGCAGTGGTGAGATCTGCTCCTTCCACACAATGTGCAACAAGCAAGCAGGTGGATCTAGGTAGCTTAGCTAGATTAGCTATGAGCCAATATGGTCAAGTCAAAAGAGATGATGCAGATGGATGGATGGATTGATGGATGGATGGGGATGCAGCACCACTCCCACCACCTTCACTTGTCTAGCTTGTGGTTTACCCCTCCCTCTCTCATGCACCAGGAGAATATGATCCACCAGCTAGTGTGAGTGTGACCACACCTCTCTTTCTTCTCTTGCAAACCCCCAACCCTACTTAATTCTCCAACCCCCTTTCCTTGTCCAAAATTGGTCATACGTGTCGGGACGAAGATTCAGCCGACGTCACGCCCCCTCTTCTCCTCTGTTGCGACCCTCCACCCTCCTCGTCGACATGATAGAGAACATATGCGATAAATCATCCGCTATCGTTCAAAATAATACCGAAAATTTCACTCTTTGGATTTGTGCAGCTATTTTTCGCAGATTTCGTAATATGTTTTTGTTTCGTAAAGGATGATCACCTACGCCTCTGCATCGATCGGTTGATGCACACAACCATACATTATTTATTATTGAAAACAATGATTAGCCCCGAGATTTGCTTTGTAAGATTGATTTTTTTGATCCGGTGGTATGATCTAGACGACACAAGGCATGTCATTGTCCTCACGAGCAGAGGTTGACACTCCATGCCTCCACCATCCTACAACTCATCGTCAAATCGATGTGTTCCCATTCCCATATCACCATCACCACTCACCTTTAACACGTCGCAATTTCGCGCTCTAGATCTTACTATAACGCACCAAACATTCCAAATCAGGTTCCTACCACGCGCTTACAAATCATTCTTTCTTTTTTTCCTTGTAATATTATTAATATTTCTAAAAAATCTTTTATTCCAAAGTATTATGAAAATAATATCAATGGATATTTATGGCATTACCGAATATATAAACCTTTTAACACCTGCGCGATTCACACTCTACTTTCCACAACATTCAAAGCATTTCAAACCAAAATTCAACCGCGTGTTTTTGTTTCATCGACACTTTGATCATCTTGTGATTATTTCAAATTTGTAGAGACTTTTTTTGTGCTTGCATCCCTAATAGTGTTGTTGTACTAGGATAGGAAGCACTTGAAACATTTTGACCTTGAGACCTTTTCCATTCCTTTGGACTACAACTATCCTCTTATATATACACACACGAGGGCAAGTGGCTAGCTCTTGCTCCCTTCTTGCTGGTGCGTGCCATTGACAGACAGATCGATCCACCCATGCCCATGGCGCGCGAGTCATGGCTGGCCAAGGTCCGGTCGGCCATCTCGTCGAAGCCCTCGTCGTCGGGTGCGCCGCCGGCGGGTGCCGGTGGCAAGAAAGGCAACGTTGGTATCCTCGCCTTCGAGGTGGCCAGCCTCGTGTCCAGGCTGCTCCACGTGTGGCGCGCCGTCGGTGACCCGGCCGTGGCGCGCCTCCGCCACGAGGTCGTCCACCTCGACGGCGTCCGCAAGGTCGTCTCCGACGACGACGCCTTCCTGCTCGGCCTCGCGCGCGCCGAGCTCGTCGACGCGCTGCGGGGAGCTGCCGATGCCGTCGCTGCCCTGGCGGAGCGCTGCGCCGACCCCTGCTTGCGTGAGTTCAGGGACGCGCTGCTGGAGTTCGCCGACACCGGCCGCGACCGCCACCGCTGGGCCGCGCCCACGTGGAAGGAGATGGACGCGCGCGCGAGGAAGTTGGAGAAGCAGGTGGCCACCACCGCCGCGCTCCGCAGGGCCATGGAGGAGCTCGCAGAGGCTGAGCACGGCCTCCGGAAGTTCCTGCGGGCCGACGCTGCTGCAAGCGGCGGCGGAGGGTGCCATCGGCGCAGCATGTCGGCGAGCAAGATCTCGGTGGCGTCGGAGCAGCAGCAGCTCATCTTCTCCAAGAAGCAGGACGTGAAGAACCTCAAGCAGACGTCCCTGTGGGGGTGCACCTTCGACGCCGTCGTCTCGTCGCTGGCGCGCGCGGCCTTCACCATCCTCGCGCGCATCAAGCTCGTCTTCGGCGCCGGCGGCCAGGACCAGCGGCACGCGCCGCTCTACCGGAGCCTCACGCTCTCCTCGGCCGTCCACCCGTCGGCCGACGCGCAGTCCCCGCCGCCGCCGTCGCGCAAGTCCATGTCGATGGAGGCGGTGCCGTTCGACGTGGCCGCCGTCGTCCAGAGCGCGAAGGGCAGCAGACGGCGCGGCTTCTTCGAGTACAGCACGGCGACGCTGGTGCCGCCGGCGGGGACGCTGGGCGCGGCGGCCCTGGCGCCGCGTTACGCAGGGCTGGTGATCTCGATCGAGCGGATGGCGCGGTCGCCGCAGCGCATGGTGGGGCCGGACGAGCGGGACGAGCTGTACGGCATGCTGACGGCGAGCGTGCGCGCGCAGCTCCGGGCGCGGCTGCGCGGCGCGGTGGCCGAGGCGGACGCGGGGCTCGCCGGCGAGTGGCGCGCGGCGCTGGGCGGCATCCTGGAGTGGCTGGCGCCCATGGCGCACGCCACGGTGCGGTGGCAGGCGGAGCGCAGCTTCGAGCAGCGGAAGACGACGTCGACGTCGTCGACGACGGACATAGCCCGGCTCCCCCCTCGCCACGGCGGCGGCGGCGGCGGCAACACGTTCCTGCTGCAGACGCTGCAGTTCGCGGACCGGGACAAGGTGGAGGCGGCCGTGGCGGAGCTGCTCGTGGGGCTGAACTACGTGTGGCGGTTCGAGAAGGAGATGAGCTGCCGCGCGCTCTTCGCCGTCCACCGCGAGTTCGTGGAGCGCGGCGGCCGCCCCAGCGACTTCGACGGCGCCGACAGCTGCCGAGGAGGAGGAAGCCACTCCCACCACGCCGTCGACGGCAGCGGCAATGGAACAGTAAGCTCGTGCGCCTAGGCCGTCCGATCAGAAACCAACGGCCCTGATCAGACATCCGTGTGTTTAATCGTTCCTCTTATTTTGTCCGCCCACCCCTCCCCCTAGTTAAAGGATTTTTGTGGTAATTGGGGCCGGATGGGATCTCTTGTTCATCTTCATCTTCATCTTGATGTGAGTGGTTAATTAGCATGTAATCGTACATAGAAATCAAATATTCTCATATACACTATGATAATTAAGTACGTACTACCTTCGATCCATAAAATGTGCCGCGGTTTTAAACTAACCTCACTTCAAAACTAGTTCAAAACTGCGACACTTATTTTGGATCAGAGGAAGAAGTGTTTTTGCCATTTTCTTTCCGTGATTGAGAAAAGATGAGATGAGAGATGATGGTGAGCCAACATACATGCATCTGTGTCTGATGAAGCCCCTCCATCACCACAGACAGCAACCCTACACAACACCAGTTGAAGTGAGCAAGATGATGATGGTGATGCATCTGTGAGCCCATTGTCCACTGCATGGGGGGCAATGGAGGCAACAGTAAATCCAAGGATGTAGATTTGCTGCTCCTCTCCTCAACATTCAACAAGTTGTTACATATCTAATCTACCAATCTACTCAAGCACTCACCCTTTCCATCTCATCTCATCTCATCTCATCAGCAGCAAAAAGTTGCTGCTGCTAATTGTTAAATAATGAGGGTGCATGTGGTGGCTGTGACCACAGGAGGTGAGGTTTGAGATGTAGAACTGGGGGACACATGGGGGTTGAGTCAATCATGATGGAGGATTCCATCCATCCATGCAGCACATGCTTCCCTAGCTAGCTAACTAAGCTAGCTGCTCCTGAATCACAGAGACACTTGCAGGAGCCTGCTTGCACTAGATTAATCTATCTGTGTGTATGTGGCAGTTCAGTTGGAAGAACTATGCATACCTGATGCATGCACCTCTCTGTATTCTACACCAGGTATCCCTGTGTTCATACAGTGGAAGATCTCAACCCCTTTTGTTTATCTACAGTACCTGCAGCCAGCTCCCCACAGCTGGTCATTTGGGTGTTCCAACACCTAGCTGCTTGTCCTCATGCTGTATTGTTATTATCATTCATAGGTTCTTCATTCATGAATTTCTGAAATTGTTCCCACTCAAATACATATATTTCTCTCTTTTATACTACAAGAGAAAGAGAGATCTAAAGCTGACTTATATGCTCTGTCAGGTCCTAATCACACCTTTCGATCCGCTGAATCGCTCTAAATTTCATTCCTTTTGCACATGTCTGCATCCACCTTGCACGCACAGGGGGCTGGGTGTGCGGGATGAAAGCTCCTGGACATTGATCAGAGAATCATGTCACATGGAGTGCTGCATCTCTGAAAGCACCCTGTGCCTTAAGGGATCAACATGAGCATTTCCCTTTTCGATGCCATGTCATTGTTAATGAGCTGCGAAACACTCATCTTATCTTCCTTGAAAAAGCCCGTTCAGGCAGACATTTGAAAGACAAAAGTGATCTTTTTTTCTGAAGGATAAAAGAAAATACTTTGTGCAGCTGCAGAAAAATGAAGAACAGCTGCTTTAATCATGTCACAGGGGGGATCATGCTGAAAGGAGCAGAGCGCCGGTGGTTACCTGAAGCTTTAATTCAGATATATAATAGTAGTAGTGGTTAGTAGTAGTAGCTGCTGCTCTAATCTCATCATCTCCTGTAGTAGTCTACTCCAAAAGCAGATAGACACTCAATCCATGGACCCACCTACCATCTAGTACAAGAAAAAACATATGGTACATACATGTAGTATGATTCTGTAGCTTTTTTCCAACAACAGAAAATAAATAATTCTGTAGGGCTATGAAGATGGGTGTGCTTAGATGCATGATTGGTTATGTATTTGAAAGCCAATCTTTGCCAAGATTTCATTGGAACAGATAGCAACAAAATTTGTTTACTTGTTTATTTTCTGGTTGCTTGTGTATGTAGAGTTATAGACACGCATTTGTTGCTTTAAACTTAACGCATCTTCTTATGCAGAATAGCGCGGTGCAGATCATAGGAGAATGTACCAGCAATCAATTGCTTCTACTTAATTTCTCCTCATCCCACTAAGCTACCTTGCTCAAGTTGTGAGTAGATATATATATATAGTTGATGTTCTACCTTTGTAGGTAAAATTAAATAAACAGAAAAGGCGCAACTTGGAGCAATAGACTACAAACAAAATAGATATAGTCACTCATGATTCGTCGGTGAGAGCTTTGACTCGAAAACACTCGACTAGCTACCTCGAGTGCGTCGATCGATCCATGGAAGTGGAGTGAGGGGCCTCCAAATTTCAAAAGAAAAGGAAAGGCAGCAGATTTTCTTTCTCAGGAGGAAAGCATGTCATGGCATTGATGTGGATCTCATTTTTCTCCTAGTTATTCTCTTTTTCAAAAGAAGAAACAAAGGGAAGTAAAGTCTAGAATTGTGCTCTGAATTCTCCGATCCAATGACGACGGTGGACCCCTAAAGGTGAAGATGCTCGATCGTGTGCGCACAATTGAAATTAGAACATGGCCAGGTGCATGATGGTCTCTCCCCAATCTCCATGGCCGTGCTGCTGATGGTAATTAAGCAGCATTCTTCATCATCATTTGCAGGGCATTGCCGTAATTAATTACTAGTTAATTACTTAATCAATGTAGGTGTCACTGGCTAGATAACCAGTGGACATATCACACCATGGTTAGCTGCACAAGGAACCAATATGGATTCCAAATGTTCCTGCCCAGGTGGAAATATGGGCGTAAAGTTAGGATCTGATTGGGCGACAAGTGTCCATTTCAGTCTTCAGAGAGCTGACTGATGTGTACCTTAATTTCCTACTTACAGTACCTCATGCTTGGCAAATAATTAGGTATGTAGGTGCATAGAATCTGCCGATGTTCTGGTTAATTATCACAGAAACGCCAAGCACATAAAGAAGAAGAAGTGATACGGTGCGATCCATGAGTATATGTGCTTATTATTGCTCATATTATATGTTACTAATAAAGTGCATTGTGGGGAAAGTACGGCTCAAAGGTTGGTGTGTAGGCTTTATTCGACATTGTCAAAACATTCCATCTCCCTGTGGTTTATTTATCATGTACTAACGTTTGTTCGATCAAGGATGAACAAATGTATGTGTTTATATTAACTTTTTGGTTGCTTACACTTAATTTAGGATGTAAATCTCTGTCCAGACACCAAGAGTATGCCTATGGAGACGATTCTATGGCATCGCGTACATACTACGAACCTAGGAGGATATTATTCACTTTTGCTTTGGCACAACTCCCCCAAAACACACCAACAGAGGATATCTCTTCATACCCCTTTCTAATCATGGTCTTTTCTAAAAGTATATCGCCTACCCGCCAGTACCTATACGTCGTACGTAAGAGTGAGTGACTCACCAGTTGAGCTGACTAGTGTTTGTGACAAATGAGGAGAGTGGAAACTTAAAAACTAACACCAACGTAGAATCCAGACACCTTTTCAATTTTTCGAACATTTGTTGGAAATTCTGAATAATTTTTTACAAATCAAATAATGCTTGAAAATCCAACAATTGTTTGAACAACTTGAACACATCTTGAAAAGTTCATTTTCTTTACAAGCATGAACATTTTTTGAAAATTCTGAACAACATTTTTTAAAAGCAGGAACATTTTTTAAGCATGAAAAACATTTTGAAGAATTTTAAAGAGATATGAGGAGTGTGCAAACATTTTGGTGGCGTATACATACAAGCTACGACGCAGCTGTGAGCACTTCCCCAATGAGTCATCCGCTTATACCTCCTTTGGTTTGTAAGATTTTTGTAGGAAGTCTATAGGATAGGATTTGCAAAGGAAAAATTCCTTTGAAGCCATTTGGTTTGTAGAAATGGATTTCTATTCCTATATAGGATAGGAATCAATCCTTCATGTTTTGGAGGAAAAAAAACATTAGCCTAGACTCAATGGAAAAAATCCTATCCTATGCACCAAATGACATCTCTTTCTCTATAGGAATTGACATGCATGTCATCTCACTTCCTATGATTTTCCTATTTCTATAAAATTCATATCCTATGAACCAAAGAAGATTACCCTTGGCATACCTAAGCGATGTGGTACTAAACAAAATAAAATGGTTGCCCCTTCGCTAGCCACACAAAAGTACTAGTAGTTGTCTTTGGGCCTTGCATTAGTTGGACGACGAAGGCTGGCAATAAATTAGATGGACGGCGAAGCCTTGCAATTAGGGTTTATGGTTTAAGATTTACCGCTCAAAAAAAAGGGATGGCTTAGCTCCCACGTGGGGAACAAAGCATGCATTGGGCCGTTCGTATCGTACGTGGCCGGACACCCCTGCGCGACTGAGCCATCGGTGTTGCGCGACACGTGTGAGAGAGCCTCATACTGGATGCCTGAACTTTGGTTTTCTTCCGGTTATACTGTTTATCAATACGAAACCTGATTTGAATATGGTTATTGAAACAAAAATCGGTTTTAACTGCACTAACAATAAAAACCAAGAAAAATCTCCCTTTTCGGTTTCGGCTTCGGTTCGACATTCGGTTGATCAGAGTTGTATGCCCATCCCTAGTCACCTAGCTAGTTGGACCAAGGCCTAAGCATTTTTTCTATGTTTTATGTTGTTCTTCTCTTTTTTGTTAATTAATTTGTCTCCTTTTAAAACTTTATTATTCTTTTTGAACCTGTTCAAATATTGTTTACAATTTTAAAACATATTTTGGAATTTCATAAAATGTTCCCATTTTCGAAAAAAGTCACAAATTTAAGAAATGTTTGCGTTTAAAAAAATTATAAATGTAAAACAATATAGGTTTGCAATTTTTGCTCAAAATTTTCATCAATTGTTCGGAATTTGTTAACAATTTTGGAAAAGGTGTTCAAGTTTGTAAAATTTTCATACACAACTTGAAATTCCAAAATTGTTGACAACTATAATAAACAACAACTACAAAGCCTTTAGTACCAAACAAGTTGAGATAAGTTAGAGCTGAAACACATATGATCTCGCAACTAACTCATGGTTTTGCCACATGAACAAGTTTCCACGCACCCATGTCTATGGCTAGTTCTTTGGTGACACTTCAGTCTTTCAGTTCGCTATCAGCACGCACCCCGACCTCTCTTTCATGTTAAGTTTGGTCTACCCCGACCTCTCTTTACATTATCAGCACGCTTTAGTCATCCGCTATGTACTGAACTTCTGGAGTCCTGCGTTCAATATGTCCAAACCATCTCAGACTATGTTGGACAAGCTTCTCGTCAATTGGTCCTACCCCCAACTCTGTCTCGTATATCATCATTCTGGACCCGGCCTTTCCCTATGTGGCTACACATTCATCTGAACATGCGCATCTCCGCCAAACCTAACTGTTCAACATGTCGCCTTTCAGTTCGCCAACACTCGACGCCAAAATTGTTGACAAATTTTAAGAAATGGTTAGGACATAAGAAAATGTTCATGTTGATTGATAGCGACGAAAATTACAAACATAAGCATTCAAATTAGGAAAAACTTTATGCTCACAGATGCACCCGTCTGGCCTACTGCGGCACACTCCTCTCAACTGATGTTTTTTTCGACTATAGATAAATGACCCTAACTTCTTGCTCACACGGACATATGAGGCATCCATGCTAAGTTTGAACGATTTGCGACACCGTATGCAAATTGCAACACGTCCGGCCATTTATCAACATTTGTAGAAAACCAAAAAAATTGGCATGATACCCTGAATTGATCATACAAGCCAATAAAAAATTGGGGTCATTTAACGGACATCGAGAAACAATGTGCTTTCAAATGGAGCCTTCTGACCTACCCGCACACCCTACTTTGAGCATGGTGTTTTTATGGACATTCATGAAATGACCTTAACTTTTGCCAGTAGGTGGGCATGCACATGGTAGGCATCCATGCTAGGTTTGAAGGAAAAAAGTATTTAAAGTCATAATTTGACAGTTACTTAAAGTTGTTGTTTTAATTTTTCCCTGTTCCAGGCATGACAAAAGGCAGGCGCAGTCGGACGGCCTCCTGTGAAATAAGTATTTAATGTAAAAATATATCCAATTCGTGAAAAAAAATCAAATTGATGAACTTTTTTCAATTTCATGAACTAAAATTTCAAATTTGTGAATTTTTTTCAAATCAATGGACTTTTTCCATTACGTAAACTTTCTTCAAATTTGTGAACTTTTTTCTTCAAATCAATGATTTTTTTTCAATTTTGTGAACTTTCTTCAAATTCACAAACTTTTTTCCACTTTGGAGCCTTATGCGCCCGAAAGATAAGTTGGCCCTCAAGCTCGCCATAGTGGGCCGCGGCCCAAGTACCTCACTCCTTCACTTTGTGTTGACCGCTTGTGATCGTTAGTTTTCGTTTGCTTGTTATATCTTTTCTCAGTTTCTCTACAGCTGCTGTTTTGTTACAAGAAAAAACTAGTTGCCGGTTTTTAAATTTTAAAAAGGTTCATAGATTAACGGAAAGTTCACAAGTTTAAAAAAAGTACACAAATTTGACAAATTAGTTTGTGAAACTGAAAAAGTTCACGAGTTGGACAAAAAAGTTCATGAATTAGGCAAAAGTTCGCAAAATTGAAAAAGTAAACAAAAAAAGCAAGTAGGTGTAGAAGTAGGTTGGCTGCTTGCTGGACATGCCTACTTGTACTATCCAAGTAAGTGTTAAGTGACATGTCATATATAATTAGGCGTTGCGTTAAGCGTTAAGTAGCAGCAATCAATCCTTTTTTTTTGAGAAAGAGCAGCAATCAATCCCAGTTACTACATGCTACTCAAAGTTCTCTAGTAGAAACAAGGACTTGCATCACAAATTTGTGTTAGCAACCCTCCACGGGTGGGCCGTGGGCCAGCATGAGAGGGTTGGGCCTAGCATCCACGCCATGGAGCCAGCGACTACAAATACTTGAAAGGGTGGATCGAGCAGGTCATCCGGTTGGATCACGACTGAAACGGCACCTCTGGCTCTCCTCCTCAATCCCCTTGTTCTTGCTTGTTCATGTAATCTAGCCACCCAAATCCTTGTATCTGTAAGTGATTCGTGAGATCAGTAGAGAGACCCTAACACTTGGTATTCAGAGCCAAAATTTTCCCCACCACCTCCCACCCGATCGAGCAATGGAGCCGGCGACCAAGCAGGACCTGAAGGATCTCCTGAAGGAGTTCCGAGAGAGCATGAAGGAGAGCATCAGGGAGGCTGTCGCGGTCGGGTTCGGCAACTCGAAGCCGGCACTTGAGCAGGCGACCACCTCGACCTCTTCTCAGTTCCTCGCCATGGACGCCTCCAACGACAAGGATCTGGCACCTGCGTGTTCCAGCCCCGAACAGGGCACGTACGCCCTTGACTTCGCCCCAACGACCACCGTCGACGTCCTTCCCGAGCTCGTCGTTGACGCCACGGGCGTTGCTGCACCAACGCCCACAACCTGCTCGATGGATGGCCTCATCCACAGCACCGATGGAGACGATAGGATGGAGGCGTCGAAGGCTGCTTGGGGTTCGCCTACGCCCTTCAGCGCGCGTCCAGGGGACTCGCCAACACCAATGAGTGCGCCATCTCTCGGCCTTGCACTCGGTGCGCTGGCGCAGACCAAGTGTTTGACAGAATGCTTAGGCCAAGTTGATGCGTCCGTCACGGCCAGTGTTATCTTAGCCACTGCTGGCTGCATGCCCACTACCTGTTCGACCGAGTGGGTCACCCATGCTGACAGTCGCATCACCGACTCGTCGTCAACAACCCTACCCATTCGGCTCACAGCTGTAGCGGTGCATCGTTCGTGGGTGCAGACAGTGCCACCGCACCCACCGAGGTTATTTTTTTGGTGGGACCATGGGTGTCTAATGAGTGGCAGTGGTGATTTGGAAAGAGTGATTCATCCTAGCCCAAATGAAAGTTTACGCACAAGGCAATGTCGAGAGGTAAAACTCTCGTGTCTGTTTCATGGGATGTCTATTTCTTGGCAATGGTTGGTACACTGGCTAGTCTATGGAGTTGATTTACGTCAAATTCCGTGTCCATCATTTTCAAATGGTGAGCCACCAGATGTGGATTGTTCCAGTGTTGCCAATTGGGACCCCCATGTGCCCATTTCTGTTGATGACAAGTTCCTGAAGCATCTGTTTCTAAGTGTTCAAGTGCATGACAGTGGAATGGTTGTAGTTCCCACTTTGACCTTGATACGACTCCTTACTGTACTTGAGGCACCATTCACAATCCATGGAGGGTTTATTCTCATAGATGGCCTCTGGGGCTGGTCACTACATCTGCGCGGACGCGTAAAGAAGATATCCAACGATAAGCGAGATGCCCAATGTAGCTTGGTCTATCTTAAGTTACAGCAACATGGATTGTTTGTTGTACATATTACTGATGGAAATTCTCTCTATTCATGCCACTATACTGATGCACTTGCTTTTGAGTGGGGCTACAACCATATTTCTTACAGACAACTTCTAGAGATCTGTTGCAAGCGACTGAAGTGTAAATGGAGAATACAATCTGGGCTAGTACAGACCACATTCAGCCGAATTGGTGCAGTAACCAGTGGAACAATGGGACTGTTGGTTGTGCAATTACCAGAGTGTATTGATGACCAACTAGCAGAATTGCTGAAGGAAAATTTTAATGAGATGCCAAAGTGCGGTGTTACTCCTATATCTTGTGAGAGTGGATGTAAGCTGCATAACACATCATTCTTTATCTGGCAGACAAGTGCAGTCTGCCTTCTTCTCTGTTGCTATGATCAGTTTCAATGGAAGCTGGCTGGGTTATGCTATCACCTGTCTAACTGTTGTCCAGTGACACTACTTCGGCTGCCGGTGTCAGCAAGTTGTTTGACTCGGAGGTATGCAGGTCACAAGAACCATGTCTACCACATGAAGTTGTCTCATTCTAATCATTGTCAAGAGGGAATAAACTTGCAAGTGGAGCAGATATGGTGTGCAATTACGAGTAATACTATTGATGCTTATCCTTGTGGTGGTGAAGACCATGCACGCAAATCATTGTTCAACCTGGAGCTTGCTGTACATACGAAGGAGTTCGATGTGCGTGGCATAGAAGTTTCCCTACGCAACAAGATCATATTTGTGTTTGGATTTCACTTGCATGTTGTTGCCAGGTGGAGCTCTTACGGTGTAAACTCTGGTGAAATGGAAAACCAAGTGTAGTGCAAACACATTCCATTGGATCGTTGGCCGGGGCACCTCTACAGAAGCAGCAAATGGGGTTGCAATATTATGGCAATTGTGCCATTAACTCTCTTCGTCTGCACCGATTGGTGGCAAGGAAGGGGAGAGCAACAGGTTCATGGTTTGATAAATTCTTGGAGGCTTTCATTATGTGCATAAACTGTGAGGACCACTGCTGGGGTTTCCTAAGCTCACTTCTATCTGATTGGCCGAAGTTTGGGAATAGCATCACAGAACTGAAGGAATATCGGGACCAGGGTGGCTTTAGACCGCATTTTTCTTTAAATGTTATGCCCATCTTACAAGGGCACTGGTGCTTTGGAAATGTTAATAGCCTGTTGATTCCTCCTGGTTCGAATGGGAAGTATTATCTCTATGCTCATTGCTGGGTGCTCCAAGTTTGCCAAGATAGTTCACATGGACTGATCAAGAAGTCCAGTGCATGGTATTCGTTTATCACAAGGTTCAGCGGCCGGGTGCCGGGCGTGCCAATGATAGCATGGTCAGTATGCATGGCGTTAATTCGGACTACCTTTGAGAGATGGAGGACTACTTGTCTGCAGTGTTTGGAACAACACCAATGGTTATCAATGTTGCCGGCGTGTACATCTCGGATCTGGTTGGTAGCATGGCCCATGGACGGGGTGGAGCTCTGGATTCATTGTGGGCACGCAATTTTTCAAGGAGGGAGGATCTTCATGGTCGTCGCCACCTTTGTCAACCACAACTACTACCTTGACGTCATCCTCAACTTGGATCCTATCGACCATGATGACTACTTCGGCAACCTGGGCAAGCAAGCTTGGTACTTTGATCGAGTCTACGCCCATCTTGGCTACTATCATGAAGATTACCATGGTGATCCTAGCAAGATCAAGGAACTTCAAGCGCCGTGGGATCCCGGCAAGTCAGCCTTCCAGTCTTCTTCCGAGCTTCGGCTTGGGGTCAAGCCGAGTTTCAAGGAGGGAGGGGTGTTAGCAACCCTCCATGGGTGGGCCGTGGGCCGGCATGAGAGGTTTGGGCCTAGCATCCAGGCCATGGAGCCAACGACTACAAATACTTGAAAGGGTGGATCGAGCAGGTCATCCGATTGGATCACGACTGAAACGGCACGGCGGCTTCCTCTCCCACCTCTGGCTCTCCTCCACAATCCCCTTGTTCTTGCTTGTTCATGTAATCTAGCTACCCAAATCCTTGTATCTGTAAGTGATTCGTGAGATCAGTAGAGAGACCCTAACAAAGAAGAAGAAGAAGAAGACCAGGAGGAGGGGCTCATACCACCACCGTTGGAAAAGGAGGAGGAGGAGGGAGCAGCAGATCCCTCGACGAAGCCTGGGTCGCCGGGTCTAGGGTTTCCAACGCGAGGAGGGAGGAAGGGGGGGAGGGCGGATCTGACCGCTGCCTGGGCCGGTGGGGTTGGGGGAGTGGAGGCGGCGGCGGGACGGAGGTGGGCGGCTGACCTGATTGACTCAACTTGGGAGGGATCGAGGGAAGAAGAGCATGTTTTTTTCTTCTTATTATTACATCCTCCTTATCTAACGAAGAAATAACTACAGAGAACGTATTTTGCTCTGAAAATAAAATTTACACACGTGTGTTACGCCCCTCAAGCATATCTGTACGTTTTTCCAGAATTTTTTGAAACGTAGAAAACACGACTTTGGATGAAATTTGAATTTGGAGGCCTCCATGTAGGAAGCAATTTTTCGCTATTCTATACCATTATACACGTACGAATAATTAGAGCAAACCAGGGCGCATAGAATCAGCTGGCAGTCTAGTTATTTTCAACAGGAGCAACAAACACCAAGATTTGATACCATGTTGGATTCGACACTATGGGTTTAGCAATGCCACCCAGCAAATATATCAATACTAATCTATGCACCCAACATTTTGAAAACACCGCAACTCATAGAAACTATGGGTTTGCAGCAGATCATAGCTTATAGTCGCACGGACTACTATGTCTATAGTCTACAGTTCAAAGAACCGCCGCAAAAATACTTTTAGTTACCTCCAGAAAACAACAGATTCACAGACAAGAGAAACTACCAGCACAATGCACGTTTACACAACACGCTATGTCTCTTTTTCTGTAAAACTCTCGCCACCCAGGGCTCTGGGCTACTCTCAAGCTCAAAGGAACCCAACTGCCAACACTGAAGTTTTAATCTTCCCATGTTTCTTTTTGTTTCCTCAGGGAAGCTATCTAGCAGAGGACGCCATCGCCATCAAGACGCTCATGTCGAGCTGACCTCCGGAGCTAACCACAGTTTCACCTTTTTGTCGTCCCCGCAACTCGCTAGAATGAACGCAGGAGCACCACCTGAGAAAATCAACAAGCAATGTGATTTAGACACCTTAAACACATATTTCCAGCATGAAACTAGATCAAATCATTTACAGGATGGTAACAAGGATGAGTGAGCATGACACATCAAGTCCATCAGCCATCATATATCAGTATTGTGGTGTGCCAAGGGCTGACAAACTAAGTAGATCCAGTTCACAAATTCCATTGTGTTTGCACTACTAACCTAACAAGGTTCCTAAGAGCTCTAGTGCAAGATCTAGCAAATAACAGAGATATGGATCACAAAGAAATGGAGATAAAACGTTACCATTTGGAATTGTCCGTG
This sequence comes from Triticum aestivum, assembly GCF_018294505.1. Taxonomy (NCBI): domain Eukaryota; kingdom Viridiplantae; phylum Streptophyta; class Magnoliopsida; order Poales; family Poaceae; genus Triticum; species Triticum aestivum. The sequence continues at coordinate 605,441,255 of NC_057803.1, forward strand.
GAGCCCACGCAATGCCAGAAATAGCACCTGAGTATATACATAAAACACGTCAGCCCATACATTTTTCTTTTAGAGCAGGAGAACCTTCACACTGGAAAACAGGAATATTACACACCTTCATGAGCCTTCTCAGCTGTATCCAAAACCGCGCCAGTTTCTGCACATAACCATTGCAACGTCGATCCGCTTGTTACAGCCAGAACTTTACCATCTGGGGAGATGCCCATGTGTTCATACAGGCAAGTAGAGCCTTTTGAATCATGCAGAGGGACTGGCAAAACTCTCAAGGTTTTGGGATCCTCATCAAGGTGATACCTTACTGCAGAAATAACAGAAACCAACCGTTAACCCTAAAGAAAGACTTGTACATTGAAATATCTGACAAACAACAGGGTTACAGGTGACAAAGTGCCTTGACCTCAAAAGGACTATATAATCATCCAAATGTCACAACTTTGGCCATGTCCACTACATATCAATAGCCTAAACTGATTGATTAACATTTTCTGTACTGAAGGGCTTATCAACCTTAGTGAAGAAAGGCAAAAAAATAAATAAAAAGGTTTTCATGCATTATCCTCTTGATGCAGACCGAGCAATGCCAAAAAGGATATATATACAAAAGAAGCTGACATGACTTTATGGCAACTTCCGGTAAACAGGGTTAACATATTAAAAATCAACAAGCACAACTGCTGGTAAATATAGAACATACCATTGATATTCCATACCCGGATGGTACCATCTTTCGACGCAGTAATAATCTTCTCAGAATCCGGAGTGAAACACAAACTAGTAACAGCACTCTGAATTCAAAACTTGTCAGTCTCTGCTCACAGGAATAGTTTGAAACTTGCGTAATAAAATGGAAGCAGGGAGGAATTTGACCTTGTGACCCTTGAGCTGCATGACCCTGTTAACCTCCTTCACTGAACTATCCTTCGAATAAACAATCTCCCACACCTAAAGAAAATGTGAATACTATCATAACTGGGACACAGTTAATGGGCAAAATAGTGAGTTTTATTACAATGAACACTCTACCAACCTTGACATCAGCAGTGAAAGCTGCAGCAGCAATGAAGCGGCCATTTGGGGATATGTCAGCCATGTTGTTTTTCAACTGATTAGTGTCAACTGTTCCCAACTCTTTGCCACTCTTTCCATGCCATATTTTGATATCAGTTGCTGCAAACAGTTTTCAAAAACAAATGTTAACACAAAATAGAACTTGTAACCTGGAATTAAGTACACAATGTCACATGATTATAGCTAATAAATTTGTTATATGTCTGCATATTCCCAGTGCACATGTGTTGCATAAAAAAATTGAATGTTGCTTCGCAAATAATAGACGCAGAACTTCAGGCGCATGCATCAAGAAAGGAAAGAAGAGGTGATTTTTTTTCAATTACTACCCCTAAACAGTCGCATGCCATAACTGCCCAATTCCTCAATCGAAGCATGGTGGGCCTTCACGTTTCCCACGCTACCCAATAGCAAAAGTAAGTGCAACTTTAATTTGCCGACTAATAGATTGGGAAGAGAGACACTGTGGAGTGCCAAACAGAGAACCTCAATCCATAACACCATGCGCACGCAGAAAGCACAATACCAGTTTGACTATCAATTCATTCTAATGGTATTGCAAGCAAGTAATAACATATTAGGTCTTTTCAAAGAATATAAATACAAAATGACCAAAAATTGATGCCCAATTAATTCTGTAGAGCAGTTGGACAGGTTGATCCGGACAACTGAATGGTGAGGCAGATTGTTGACCAGTTCCCTCACTGATCCAGTTTTATAAACTGGTGTTTATTCTACCACTCAAAACATCATACCTGCCCCAAGAAAAAATTGCAACCTTGCTACCCTCAATCCCACTATATCCATGCACCTGAGAGATCCAGGCTAATTAGCGACCAGTCAGGTCACCATGCACCCGTTAATCAGCACTTAATTGTGAAGAGTGTATATTACTCCCAAGAGCAATGGCAGACTTACGGCAGGAGGCCTATGACCTTTTGTTTATCCTCCTCCCATAAGTCTAGCATTTTTGTTTTTCGCAAAAAGACAAGTCAAGCATATTTATACTCCCATATATAAAAGTGAAACATGGTGCAGCGTTACTCATTAAAGCTTACTAGTTTAGAAAATATCATTAAAGCTACTAGTTTAGTAAACATTCTACACTGTACAGTACTGCTTCAAGCATACGTGAAAAAAGCTCTAGCTGCATATACGGCATTACGATTCATGGCGAATAATAAAAGGGGCAGCCCCAGTGCATGTAGCTCCCGCTTGCGCAGGGTCTGGGGAAGGGTCTGACCACTTTGGGTCTATTGTACGCAGCCTTTCCCTACATTTCTGCAAGAGGCTGTTTCCAGGACTTGAACCCGTGACCTCATGATTCATGGCGAATAATGTGAAACAAAAATAAAGATCCAAATTGACACAGTAATTATGCATGTTCGCAGGTCATTGCATCATGATTTAAAGGCTACTGCAGTAAGCAATCCAGATTCATGAGTAACTACTTCAAACGGAAACAATCATAAGAAAGTATACAGCTCATCATACCTTCAGAGCAAGAAATCACTATTGTGCTCCCATCACCAGTCCCATGAGTTGCACGAGCTGCCGCAAGGTTCAGCACCGACTCCTTGCCGTGAATCTTTTTGTGGTCCCACTTGATCTCAGGAGGAGAAAGCTTGCCCTGCTGTTTGTTTCCCCCAGTTGGAGGAGCACCAACATCCGCATACATGTAGAGCGACGAGCCTAACAGCGCCTGTGCTGCCACAACAACGGATGATGACCCTTCTGAGTAAGCGATGGCAGTGGGATGTGCCCCAGCAGGCAAGTTTATCTTGAGAATCCTGCAAAACCCTCGTCGTGTTAGAATATGTTGTGACAAGGGATAACTCGCATAGAATGAAATGCCTTACTTAAAGCTCTTGCTTGATGCATCGTCGATCCTGAATACTCTCACAACCCCATCCGCGCATACTGCCAAGAAGATGGAGCAAACATATAAATACTGAAATTCAGGGGAGCGGATGTGATTGGTTGATCAAGCGCAACGTTTTCCAAAATGGATGAGTCATTCCAAGAAAGGATCCTTTAATATCACTGAGCAACCCATATGAGCCCGACAAATAACTGGTCTGTGCGAGAAAAAATAAGACAGAACAAATAAATATCTTCACGGCTCCATCCGCACCACGAGAAGCAGCAAATATATAAATATCAACCAAAATTGGGGAAGCAGCTCTGATTGGTCGACCAAGTACGTTATGCAAACCGGATGAGGGGTGGCAAGGTGGAAACCCTTTAATTGATCGCTAAGGCGCGCCGTATCGGCCAGACAAATAAATGAGGATTGCCGTATATCAGTCAGACAAATAAATGGCCCATACAAGAGAAAATTAAAACGTTTCCGCGCGAAGCATGATAGATCCTGATCAAATGGGAGGCTGGGGGTAGGCTCACCGGTGGCTAGGTTGCAGGCGTCGGTGGAGAAGTCGAGCGCGGTGACGCAGTCGGTGTGGCCCCTCAGGGTGTTGACGTCGAGGTGGTGGTGCTTCTTGGCCGCCTCCTGGAAGAAAACACACAATACAGTAGAGCTGAGACCACATCCACTGCACATTCCAATATGTCTATGAAACTATGCCTGTCTACATTTCAACACAGTTGCCAGTACCAATGAATGAACTAGCAAGATTATGCTCTACTACGATACACCCCGACTCGAATCGACAAGAAACGCGGTTGCTGTCCTGTTGCTTGGGGTCTGTCTGTGGTCGCTGTCTGATGAGAATCGAATCGAAGACACCACTTGCTGATCCCTGCCTGTGGGAGCAAGATCGGTAGTACTACTACTACGTGTGTTGAATCATGGATGATGGATCCCATCTTAGTGTGCGGTATGCGTGTGAGCGAGATGGGGGTGGAGACGCGATGAGATGGGGGAGGGACCTTGTCGGCGGCGGAGGTGTGGTGGTGGTGGACGCGGGCGTGCCCTCCGCCCTTCTTGTTCTGGCCGGCGGGGCGGACCTGCTTGGGCAGGTCCGGCGCGGCGGCGGCGGCGGAGGGGGGCAGGTGCGCGATGTCGGCGCGCTTGCGGCGCAGGTACCCGGCGAGGAAGACGAGCGCGACGGCCCCGCCGAGCAGCGCCGAGAGGAGCGGCACGGAGAGCGCGGACGCCATCTTGTCGCCGGAGATGGGAGAGGGGTGGGGTGTGTGGGGAAGAACTGGATCGGCTTTCCTTCCGTGCTCAGGAGGAAGAGAGCGTCGGCTGGGCCGGGCCGTTCTGGGCTGGATGGGCCACACCGCGTTCTGGCCTAAACATGCGGTGAAGGGAATAACATCTTTCTCCGACGGTCACCTAAAAAAAACATTTCTCTGGCGGACCAAATTAAGACCCTCTATACCAATATCTTTATCTTTACCTAATCTCTACCTCTCTATCTCTATCTCTACCTACTACTATCTCTCTCTAATAATAAAGCACGGATTGGGTCTCCGGGTTCACCGTCGTGGCTTTTTTGCAAAAAGTCTATGTGCCTTTTAGTATTCAACGCGCAGTCACGTCCTAATTGAATAACGATTCGTGATCAAAAAAAGTGTCCCGAGCATATGCTGCATCGCCCCCGCCGCTTGGCCTTGCTCAGCACCGGCGCAGCCCACCCCGCCGCCTGACCTCGCCTCGCACCGGAGGCGACCACCACCATCCTCGCCGCTCCCTCCCCTCCCCTCCCCCAGCCCAATCTAGATGTCTAACCTGCCCCCTCCCATCTCTGAGCATAGCATGCTCCCTCGGCGGCGGCGGCAGCGGCAGCGGCGGCTCCTTCTGGCCGGATTGAGGCGCGGAGACCCATGCTCCTATCATCTGGTTGGATCGCCTCCTCCGGTAGGATCTCCTCTCCGAGCTGGATGTTGAGCACGATATCCCTGCTCTATGGATCGCCTCCCCTCATACGGTCACCCCGACGCGGCGACCCTGCATCCTGAGACCACCAACGCCGCCTCCTTCGACCACGGTGATGAAGCACGGACTAGCGAGATGCTAATTCGCGCGTGTAGATGGCCCGATCTTTCACGGCGATGCTTGTTCAACTGTTCTTCCACCTGGTCCCTCAACCTCCAATAATAAGATTCACCCGTGTACGAAAATACACGAACAAAAATAACGATCCCCTCGGATCAGCACGTAGGCGCCGATATGATGATCAACCCACCGTCGCTAGTGGATTTTCTCGATGGAACAAATCACAGAAAATACTCACAATTGGGTCGTCCGAAACATGGACGTTTTCTGACTTTTTTCATAACTCACCGATAAACAAAAACTGCCCTAGTTACATGGACGCAAGGCCTTTTATAGATCCTCACGTGCACGTACATGACCTAATGGTCAAACGACCTGGACTCCTATGTATGTACTACTAGTACGATTAGTACAAAGAACTAGGAAAGTAATTTAAAAGCTCACGTTCAACTACCTAAAAAGATAAAGATAATCTATTAAATATAAAAAAAAAGAATTTATCCCTTGACAGATCCTCTCTTGTACGCATGCAGTTTTAAATGGAAGCTGCCGATTTTGATATATTCTGGAGGTGTACGGAAGGTAGGAACCACCTTGATGGGCGCTGGATTCTGCCAGATTGTTCGGTTATTTCCATGATAAGTGGCAGATATTTCTGGTGAGATTTTATGTAGTTCACCTCCAGCTCTACGGTCACATAATTCATGTACACGCATCACACTTGGGTATATATGATTATGTTTCAAGTTGTCTCCTTGATTTGCCATGCTCACAAAACCAGGTCCACATACCATGCGCATTTTTCCATCTCTACATCGTCGCAAATTAGGCAAATGAACACCAGTCTTCTCGGCAATAATGTTACTGATGCCCGCCTTCATCTGCATCGCGCCCATGACACGTTTTGCAACAAAATAACCTGACTTGGAAATTAAATTGGCGTTCGCTTCTTTGACATCTTTAGCTCGAACCATGACCGTATCACACGGGAAGGAACCTAGATGCACGTCATGGATGAGGTCGGGGCAACCTCCCCCACAGGCCAGTTTATATCAAATTAAGCTTTCTATTTTCTTCGAATCTTTAGTTTTGCAGATTAGTTTTGTCGATGACGGCAAGGTGTTTGATGGAAATCCAACCTGACTGTACGCTTGCTATGTAGATATTTTATATGTCCACAAGGCATTTGATGACAATCCAAACAGGTATTTGATTATTCTCATATGACTCTCAATGTTATGACTAGATTAGTTCATCTAACTAATCATGTTCAGGTTTTTTAGGCACTGTATGTTATCCCTAACCAATTGCAGAGGTTGCAGTACAAACATGTAGGATACAGATGCATTCTATAGTGTTCTTCATGATGGCTGTACTGACAGATATGATTGCCCTTGTCTAAATACTAAGATCCAACTTTACATGCAGGTGAGGAATTAGTAATCTTCTTTCGCATGTTTTTGTCTTCTTTACCACTTCAAATTTGTTTCCACTTTCTGCAGTCGTACCCATGCCAATTTGTTGGAGCAGAGATCATCTGACTTAACTGAGTCTAAGTCAGAGGGATGTCCATCCATGCCGCATCGGACGACAATGAAATCTAGAGAGGCTCTATGGCTCAGGTCGCCACGAAACCAGTGGCCCATCCGGCTCCTTGTGACACAAGTGAAGGAAACAACATGCAAGGTGTACAGAAACAGCGTGGGATCGACCAGAACGATACCGCCTGGGCCGGATGGTACGCGTTGCTCTGCTCGTGACCTCATGTAAATATCAATAGTCCGCCTTTCTCTTGTCATCTTCCACACGAATAAGAACACTGGAATTGATTGAACCCCCACCATCTAATTTCGTTGGAACTTGATCAATTTCCCTTTTTCTCACGGAAAAAGCATCTGATTGAACTTGATCAAATATCCTTTTTTTTCTTATAGAAGAAGCAACTGAGATGGAATTATGGAAGAAGAGGCTAACACCACACACATCCAGATTCCAGTAAGTACATATATATTATTATTCCAAGTACATTCACTTTGGCACAAGTTCAATATTTTGTCATCCAGAGCAACAATTCAAGTTTTGTGCTATTCAGTCGTGTTAATTCTGGATATTTTTGGATTTGGTTATGTTCTGGGTTCCATTAGTTCAATTATGGGCAATAGTGGCCATTTAGTTCCGTTCAAGTTCAGTTCTGGGTGCCAGCAATAGTTGTCATTTAATTTAGTTCAAGTTTAGTTTTCGCTGCCATTTAGTTCAATTCAGTTAGGAGCAACAATTGACATTCAGTTCATTTCAGAATTCTGCATATGTACTTCTGTCCAATTCTGCACTTACACAAAGCTTACTGGAACACTCATTTACTCATAACATTCAAGCAAACACTGAAAATTTTTACCATTAATTTTGTTTTTACAGATGTACAAGTAGCAACTGCAATTCCTATTCAGTCGTAACAATAATATTTAGTGATCTCAATTTTCATGCCATGCTGAATTAAATTCAGCTAACATCAGCGATTTAGTTGGACGCTTCCTGCACTTTCAACTTTATAAAATGATTGTTTGCGATCAGCAACTCATTAGACGGCGGTGGCAGTGGCGTGATTGGCCCACTTGAACACAAACCACAGGACGTCAACAACACAGGGCCTATGGAACCTTGTCCTCTGGTCCAACCATTGCTTCTCCTCGTGACACCTGTGGTCTACGGTGACAGGGCCTTGGCTGGCGGCTAATGCCACGAGGCCTCGGAGCCGGACTTGTGCTCCTCCTCTTGGGAAGTCGTCGCCAGTGCGGTGGCCCTGAAGCCGGTTGGACGCGTCTTGTGTGCGCTAGGGCAGTGGCATCGCAGAGGATGAAACCAACACTGGTTGAGAGCGGCCTCGATGGTGTGGTGTAGCTGACCACGACCGTGGGGATGGGCGTGCCGGACGCGTGAATGGAAACGGTGAGTCCATGCCGGACCCTCCTTTGGTGAGCGAACAACGACGACAAGTGTAGGGGAACTCAAGAAAGGAGGGTTTTTTCAGAGCTGGAGCGCCACTTTCCCTCTCCCTTCCATTGGACTGGGTTGCATCATGCTTTTGGGCCGATCCTGCTCTGTGTTTCCACGGGCTCCACCTGCTGTCGTGGATGCGCAAAGAATGGGATACACACATCCAACAAATTGTATGCAAGTAACATGAGTCTTCTACTTTTCAGTTTTTTCCCTGCTTTGATGCTGATTATCCTTTTCTATATGCAGTCGCTAGGCGCTTGGTACTACAACTTCTACATCTCGACGACTTTGGACAATAAAGGTGAGGCCCTTTGTATCTCGATGGCAACTCTACAACGGATGTTTTGCTTTCAGGCATATGTAATTACACCACTTTGATTGCCGACTGTCTTCGACAGCGACGATGCTCTACCTGGGCGTGGTCTAACTCTACCTCGGCCAGGTGTGGTGCCACGAGGAAGCACCCAAGGTACATGTGTGTGTGTGCGCGCGCGCAAATATAGATTAACTACAGATAAGTACTTCGGTCCCATCAGTCGCCACCAAGTAAATCAGCAGCAGCCAGTAGTAGAAGAATTCGGTTTGACATTTGATTTATGCTGGGTAATTTGAGGTGTGCCTGTTGGTTATGCCATTTATCTTTTTTCTGTCAAGCAATTGTTTTCTATTGCTGTGATAGGCCTGAATCAGTTTTTGTTTTTTGTATACACCGAGATGAAGCTGAAAGTTATGACGATCAGATCAAATACCAAAAGTTGTAACTCGGATATACCATGATATTTTGAATGGTGTGCTACCTTAATAGCTTTCAGTGGTATGTTGTCTGTTCAATTCCGAAAATAAGATTTGTGGTAGGTTGACCTGTTGACAGCTTTCAATGCTACTGTATGTTGTTTGTTCAACTCCGGTCACCGAAGCTGAATTTCCATACAAAACCAAGATTTGTTCTAGGTAATTATTTAGGCACCAAGCAACAAGTCCATGGATTTAAAATATGCACACAACGACAAACATTTGTGTGGATTTTCTGTAGGTGTCTCTGTTGACCTGCATGTTTGCCTGATGAGTGAAACATAAGTGATTCCAGTTCTACATATATGTAACATGCTATTTTTGTTGGCTTATATTAACATGGGAACCGGGTAAGTTTCTGCAAATGTATTCTTTTGGTTGTTTTGTGTCATTTGTATCCCGGTCAACAATTTGAGAGATTTACTTTGAGTAAATTCATGGTCTGAACTGGCTGTAGTATTCATTGATCAAATAATTGTCGTCTAACGAGTGTTATTGATAAAGGAGGAGCTTGAGAAAATGAAGGTAACTATGAAGCTTCCTCTATACATGATGAAGTGGGCGAATGCGAAATACAACAGGAGTTAGAGAAAGGCACACCTTGCACTTATCGTTTCCTGAGTGCCAAAGAAAGGCTCACTGAAAGTATCAAATTTATTTAATGTGAGGTAGTGACAAGCTTTAGAGTTCAACCTTTTAGTGGAGTGCTTTTATGCATATAATCTTAATATAATTCATAATTGTAAATAATGGGAAGCAAACAGTGGTACATACATTGTATGCATTGTGAAAGAAAATATTTTTATAATCGTGCTTGTGTTTAACAAGAATTGGTAGAAACAATTATGTTTTAATTTTAATGAATATATATTACACCTTTTGTATAAACTAAGTCATATTGTCGCACTATCATTTTCTTTCCTTTTGTTTGTTGGTTCACCTTTTTTCTCCCGGGCTATTTTGCTAGTATATATATATATATATATATATATATATATATATATATATATATATATATATATATATATATACACTAATAAACCAGCGATTGTTCCTGGTCGTCCGTCGTTAGTACTTTTGCAAAACGGTCCCTGTACTTTTGGGTAATCAACCCGCAATCCACGATTAAGTGAACAACGTTTCGCTCAGCACGTTTTACATAAAAACACCTCATATTTTACATAATCAGCCCGCAGTCCATCACTATCTCTTTCCTCCTGAGTCCGGGCGCTCCAGCCGGTTCCGAGCGAGATGGGGCCGCTATGCAGATGACGCCGGGCGCGGCGGCGGCGATCTCCGGCCAGATCCGGTCGGGGAGGCGAGGCAGGGGCCAGATCCTGTTCCGGGGACGGCGTGGAGGCGATCTACGAGGCACGGGAGGAGGTCAGGCGGCGGGGCTTGAACTCCAGCAGGCCCCCTTTTGATGGATGGGGCCGCCCACATCGCTAGCGACTCCTCGGAGGACGACAGGGCCTCCTCCTCCGCGTCCTCTATCGGTTCGGCCTCCTGGCGCTCCCGGCCGCACAAGTGGATTCACCTGCGGGGGCGCCGGCGCCGGCGACCGTTGTCCGCTCGGAGAGGAGAGGGCGGTGAAGCCAACGGCAAGGGCGACGGTGACGACGTGCAGGACCTCGCGCTGCCGCTGAGGAGATGTCCTTCGCGGCGGTTCTTGCCCAGGTGAGCGTCTCCTCGGGTTTGGCCACTGCTCTTGTTCCTTAATTGGTAGGCGGCCCAAAGATTCGATTTTTCCGCTCCTTGTGCGGTTTTGTGGATTAGTGTCTTGCTTCATGGTCCCTCCATTGCTAATTGAACGACGGCCGGCGGCTAGCTGATGTGGTGACCGGTCTCTGGCTCGCGAGCGTCGTGGTGCTCGAAAACTCAAATCCCTCGAGTGGTGCAAACTCTGCATCATGGACGACAGGTCGAGCGCCCGCAGCAGCCAGCCGTCATACAACCCATGCGGAAGAAGACGATTGTCTTTCCGTGGTTGGTGAAGGGGCTGGTGTCATCGTGCCTGTCAGCGTAGTTGTTGTTCTGAGAATTTCCATGATAAGCAAGCAGTGAATCTGTCTTGGCTGCAGATAAAAACTGTTGCAGCGGTATATGGATTCAGAAGTGACGAGTGCCCATGATTATGTTGCAGTACATGCCTTTGGAAAACCATGGCCAGTGTTGTTTCCACCGGACCGGGTCCTCTCTCCGCTGTTCTGATCTAATGTCGACTGTGTGCCGTTGGCTTTCCATGCACAAGGTCCTACCGGCGGCATTGGGCACCACGTGGGAAGCGGAAGGAGGAGCCGCAACTCTCCATGCAAGCTCGGGTCAATGTCATCGCAAGTTCCGTGCTCGACGTTGCTGTTCAATGTCGCCTCAGCTGATTTCGCCCGCCGTCCGCCCGATGCTCCACACTTTGCCGTAACTCAATCTGCCAGTTCTCCGCTTGAGGTACGTACTGAAGCTAACCTGGCAAGAGGCAGGCATGGGAGGCATGATTGTTGCTGAAGCGGAACTCATGAATGTCTCACGTCATGTGGTTCTGTGCTATTCTTAATCTTCTTCTCTGAAGTGTGTAGTTTCAGTTCCACATCAAATGTGTTGCGCTTGCAGTGCGTACCAATGTACAGTTTACCGATGTGTATATATGCGGAGTCGATGGAAAACATTGAAGCCAGTAGTTGTATACCTATTTCAAAAATCAGCAAGTGGTTAGTAACATTCTACATCAAGGTATTACAGAGAGAAAGGAGTATCTCCTATTTTATTTTTGTGGGATTGGGAGCAATTTAGAAACTTATGAAAATATAGGAATCATTCTCACTTTAATCTCCAGTCCTCTTGTTTTGCTTCATTTATCATGCATTATGCATGTCATATGTTCCCACAAATGCCTGGCAGAAGCACAACTTTCATAGGGAACGTAGAATGGTCACTTTGGTAGCAGGGCAGATGCACATTCCCAGTGTATATGTAAAATTATATGCATATCTAGCCATAGAAATACATGCATCTGAACTGCATCGGACATAGTGTCGGACTGTCAGCCTAAAATATTCCTCTTTATATCATTCTCTATTTCTGTGAATATGCAAATATAAGTGCCATGTATGTGCTTGTGGAACTTTTGCTGTAAAATTTCACTCTTCTTTACGAAAAGTAGGTTGAAGAAAGTTTTGATTTTTCTTGGATAGGTTATCATATGACAGAACGTCTGGGGTGAAAGCTAAGCTACTTCCAATGGTAAGAATTGAAATCTGGATGAAACCTCCATTATTTGTTTTATATATTTTTAGATACATGAGAGAACTAATGATATTTTTAGACTGTAGAACAACCCTTTCAAGGATTCTCTCTCTATGAGCATATATATTGCCTCAGCTTATATCCATTGCCGCACGCATGGGCGTGTCAGTAGCATTACTTTGATAACATGTCTATATCACTGTAATGTTGGACATAAGTTCTGCTACATCCAAACAAGCTTATCTGATTTCCAAGAAGAGTAAAAAAAATCTTTAGTAATTTCCTGGATTTTGCTTATATCACTGTAATGTTGGACAATAAGTTCTTAATACATTTGGAGCATCTACTCTCTGGTAAGGAGTCATGGGGAAGTCTATATTTTTAGTTGACATTGTAAATAATTTTAATGCCCACAATTTTTTTTCTTGTTTCTTTTCAGGTCCCAAATGAGAAGGCAAGAAGGTATCAGCTGTATGAGAAGACCCCCGCACATGCCCATTCCATTCTCTATGAAGTCAAAAGTTTCCCACTGAATATATTTGGTACTAAAATGGTCGTTATGTCAGCACGACGATCGTGTGCCTATTGTTGGCTCTTAATTCTTTAGGATTATTTGATTTGTTTGATTCATTCTGTTCATATTTATGCAGCAACAAAATACAGTCAAGATCAGGGTGTGTGAGGGTTAAACATGTTAATTTATGTGGCATCAAGCTATGTATGTTAATAGCATGATCTCCTTTTCTTTTGCTTTGCAGAATTATTCTCGACACTGGAGATATATGCTAATCCTCTAGCTTTGCTAATTTTATCTTTTGATTTCATTTCAGTGGTGGAGTATTGCACCTCATTCACAGTTGTAGATGTGTGTCAAGATATCAAATCATCTGTCTTTTAGGTCAACGGCATGCCCAAGGTGGTTCACCCCTAGATTTAAATGACTCTAAAGTCCATGGTCCACCTAATAAAGATAGAAATAATTATGTTGGTAAGGTGGGTTAAACCCAACTTAAGCTCACACTGTTTTTATGTTCTCTTACACCTGCAGGTATTATTAAACAATATCCTAACTGAATATCAAACACATTGCTGGCTACATGATATGTAAAGTAAAATGTATGTTGCTACTAAAATTTATATCCGAATGATGGTGGCCATTATCTATTTTTAAGCAAACATATCTCCCAAGTTTGACAAAGGTTTCCTTCATACTTCGATCAATATTTTCCTCCATTCTTGAATATAGCTATTTGTAATGTTCCTTTAGTTGAATTCTGGAAGGATTTGGTACAATAACATTACTTTCACATTGTCACTGGAGGTGAGGGTTACATTATTTTGTGATGTTTGTAAGAGTTTTATATAAGAAGTGACACGTGGAGCTGGTTTTGCGAAATGTGAGACATCTAACAATTATCACTAAGTTTGAATTCACACCAATTTTCCATGTTGCATTCATGGCAAACTCCAATCAGAGCAATGGCGTGGCCATTGGAGTAGATTTATGTGTAATGTTATCTTCTGCCATTTGTTATGTTTGTTAGAGTTGGATACAAAAAGTGGCGCGTATTAGCACGCCGGAATAGGTTTTTTGATATTTTTTGCCCGTTACAACGCACGGGCATTTGTACTAGTAATAATAAAGTAAATTGGGTTTCTTTCGTCCGTCATGGCATTTTTCAAAAAAAATCCCTCAATTTCAAATAATTCAACCTGCAGTCATGTTTTAAGTTAAAACGAATCGTTGTTTTTGTATTTTACAAAAGTCTCTGTCTTTTCTTGAAATCAACCCGCCGTCCGGATTTAAGTCACACCCGAACCGTTATTTTACATTTTTCGATGTTTTAAGTAATTCATTTGCGGATCATATTTAAGTCAAACAAATGCTTTTTAAAATCATCCATATCTTTTAAACCGTAACTCCGATTTGAACATGTTATATATGAAATTTGATTAAAAAAATATGTAGAATATGAATATGCGATTATTTTTACCAGTTAAGTATTTTATATTATTTTGGAATATATTTGAGTCAAACCAAATGATTTTCTAAATTATTTGTATCTTTTAAACCGTAACTTTAATTTTAACATATTATATATGAAATTTTATTAGAAAAATGAGTGGGATCTAAATATGATGTTAATTTTACCTGTTAAATATTTTTAAAATATTGTTATGGAAGCAAACTTATAATTTATAGTGCAAGATTCGTTTTTTTTTTCATACCGGCGGCGATCCAGATTGCAAATAAACACCCACTATAACCATATAGGAAAAAGAAAACATCAATAACTACACATGCATACCTCTGAAAAATGTCACAGGGGAAAACAACAGATTTCTCATCGCGAGAGTGAGAGGCGAGCGAGCGAGCGAGCGAGAGAGAGAGAGAGAGAGAGAGAGGGAGGGAGGAGAGAGGGAGAGAGAGATGCCTTAGGATTAACCATATTCAACGCATGTTTTTTGTTATTTTGTGTGAACACCGAGTCCATCGCCAGCGAGGGTGACAAGGAGGATAAACGGCAACACAAATATGATGCTTCGCAAAAATAAAGGAGATTGACCTATTATGGTCTTGAGTGATGGTTGTTGAGTTAAGAGCGTGTGTTATGTTTTCTCTCCCGTTGCAACGCATGGGTTGTTTTGCTAGTAAAAAGATCTAAATGGGCAGATGTTGGAAATATGCCCTAGAGGCAATAATAAATTGGTTATTATTATATTTCCTTGTTCATGATAATCGTTTGTTGTCCATGCTAGAATTGTATTGATAGGAAACTCAGATACATGTGTGGATACATAGACAACACCATGTCCCTAGTAAGCCTCTAGTTGACTAGCTCGTTGATCAATAGATAATTACGGTTTCCTGACCATGGACATTGGATGTTGTTGATAACGGGATCACATCATTAGGAGAATGATGTGATGGACAAGACTCAATCCTAAGCCTAGCACAAGATCGTGTAGTTCGTATGCTAAAGCTTTTCTAATGTCAAGTATCATTTCCTTAGACCATGAGATTGTGCAACTCCCGGATACCGTAGGAATGCTTTGGGTGTACCAAACGTCACAACGTAACTGGGTGGCTATAAAGGTGCACTATAGGTATCTTCGAAAGTGTCTGTTGGGTTGGCACGAATCGAGACTGGGATTTGTCACTCCGTGTGACGGAGAGGTATCTCTGGGCCCACTCGGTAGGACATCATCATAATGTGCACAATGTGATCAAGGAGTTGATCACGAGATGACGTGTTACGGAACGAGTAAAGAGACTTGCCAGTAACGAGATTGAATAAGGTATCGGGATACCGACGATTGAATCTCGGGCAAGTAATATACGAGTAGACAAAGGGAATTGTATACGGGATTGATTGAATCCTTGACATCGTGGTTCATCCGATGAGATCATCATGGAGCATGTGGGAGCCAACATGGGTATCCAGATCCCGCTGTTGGTTATTGACCGGAGAGTTGTCTCGGCCATGTCTGCATGTCTCCCGAACCTGTAGGGTCTACACATTTAAGGTTCGGTGACGCTAGGGTTGTAGAGATATTAGTACGCGGTAACCCGAAAGTTGTTCGGAGTCCCGGATGAGATCCCGGACATCACGAGGTGTTCCGGAATGGTCCGGAGGTAAAGATTTATATATAGGAAGTCAGGTTTCGGCCACCGGGAAGGTTTCGGGGGTAATCGGTATTGTACCGGGACCACCGGAAGGGTCCCGGGGGTCCACCGGGTGGAGCCACCTATCCCGGAGGGCCCCATGGGCTGAAGGGGCGTGGGAACCAGCCCCTGGTGGGCTGGTGCGCCCCCCCCCCCTTGGGCCTCCCATGCGCCTAGGGTTGGAAACCCTAGGGGTGGGGGGCGCCTCCACCTGGCTTGGGGGGCAAGTTTCCCCCCCTGGCCGCCGCCCCCCTTGGAGATGGGATCTCCTAGGGCTGGCGCCCCCCTAGGGGCCCTATATATAGTGGGGGGAGGGAGGGCAGCCGCACCGTAGCCCCTGGCGCCTCCCTCTCCCTCCCGTGACACCTGTCCCTCCCGCATGCGCTTGGCGAAGCCCTGCCGGGATCCCGCTACTTCCACCACCACGCCGTCGTGCTGCTGGATCTCCATCAACCTCTCCTTCCCCTTGCTGGATCAAGAAGGAGGAGACGTCTCTCCCAACCGTACGTGTGTTAAACGCGGAGGTGTCGTCCGTTCGGCGCTAGGATCATCGGTGATTTGGATCACGGCGAGTACGACTCCATCAACCCCGTCCACTTGAACGCTTCCGCTTAGCGATCTACAAGGGTATGTAGATGCACTCTCCTTCCCCTCGTTGCTAGATGACTCCATAGATTGATCTTGGTGATGCGTAGAAAATTTTAAATTTCTGCTACGTTCCCCAACAGTGGCATCATGAGCTAGGTCTATGCGTAGTTTCTATCCACGAGTAGAACACAAGTTGTTGTGGGCGTCGATTTTGTCAATTTACTTGCCGTTAGTAGTCTTATCTTGATTCGGCGGCATCATGGGATGAAGCAGCCCGGACCGACCTTACACGTACTCTTACATGAGACAGGTTCCACCGACTGACATGCACTAGTTGCATAAGGTGGCTAGCAGGTGTCTGTCTCTCCCACTTTAGTCGGATCAGATTCGATGAAAAGGGTCCTTATGAAGGGTAAATAGAAATTGGCATATCACGTTGTGGTTTTGGCGTAGGTATGAAACGTTCTTGCTAAGAAACCTATAGCAGCCACGTAAAAATTTGCAACAACAATTAGAGGACGTCTAACTTGTTTTTGCAGCATATGCCGTGTGATGTGATATGGCCAAAAGGATGTGATGAATGATATATGTGATGTATGAGATTGATCATGTTCTTGTAATAGGAATCACGACTTGCATGTCGATGAGTATGACAACCGGAAGGAGCCATAGGAGTTGTCTTAATTTATTTATGACATGCGTGTCAAGATAAACGTCATGTAATTACTTTACTTTATTGCTAAACCGTTAGCCATAGTAGTAGAAGTAATAGATGACGAGACAACTTCATGAAGACACGATGATGGAGATCTTGATGATGGAGATCATGGTGTCATGCCGGTGACGATGATGATCATGGCGCCCCGAAGATGGAGATCAAAAGAAGCAAAATGATATTGGCCATATCATGTCACTATTTGATTGCATGTGATGTTTATCATGTTTTACATCTTATTTGCTTAGAACGACGGTAGCTTAAATAAGATGATCCCTCGCAATAATTTCAAGAAAGTGTTCCCCCTAACTGTGCACCGTTGCGAAGGTTCATTGTTTCGAAGCACCACGTGATGATCTGGTGTGATAGATTCTAACATTTGAATACAACGGGTGTAAGCCAGATTTACACACGCAATACACTTAGGTTGACTTGACGAGCCTAGCATGTACAGACATGGCCTCGGAACACGGAAGACCAAAAGGTCGAACATGAGTCGTATAGAAGATACAATCAACATGAAGATGTTGACCGATAATGACTAGTCCGTCTCACGTGATGATCGGACACGGCCTAGTTGACTTGGATCATGTATCACTTAGATGACTAGAGGGATGTCTATCTGAGTGGGAGTTCATTAAATAATCAGATGAACTTAATTATCATGAACATAGTCAGAAAGGACTTTGCAAATTATGTCGTAGCTTACGCTTTAGTTCTACTGTTTTAGATATGTTCCTAGAGAAAATTTAGTTGAAAGTTGATAGTAGCAATTATGCGGACTGGGTCCATAAACTGAGGATTGTCCTCATTGCTGCGCAGAAGGATCATGTCCGTAATGCACCGCTCAGTAAGCTGAACCTCGAGCGTCGGTTGTGGATGTTGCGAACATCTGACATACACGTTTTGATGACTACATGATAGTTCAGTGCGTAATGCTAAATGGTTTAGAATTGAGGCACCAAAGACGTTTTTGAAACATCACAGAACATATGAGATGTTCCAAGGACTGAAATTGGGATTTCAGGCTAGTGCCCACGTCAAGAGGTATGAGACCTCTGGCAAGTTTCTTAAGCCTGCAAACTAAGGAGAAAAGCTCAATTGTTGAGCATGTTGGGGAACGTTGCAGAAAACAAAAAATTTCCTACGGTTTCACCAAGATCCATCTATGAGTTCATCTAGCAACGAGTGATCGGATTGCATCTACATACCTTTGTAGATCAAGCGCGGAAGCGTTCAAAGAACGGGGATGAGGAAGGCGTACTCGACGTGATCCAAATCACCGGAGATCCTAGCGCCGAACGGACGGCACCTCCGCGTTCAACACACGTACGGTCAGCGTGACGTCTCCTTCTTCTTGATCCAGCAAGGAGGAAGGAGAGGTTGAGGAAGATGGCTCCAGCAGCAGCACGACGGCGTGGTGGTGGTGGAGCTGCAGTACTCCGGCAGGGCTTCGCCAAGCTCTATGGAGGAGGAGGAGGTGTTGGAGAGGGAGAGGGAGGCACCAAAGGCGTGGGGTGAGAAGTCCTCCATCTCCCCACTATATATAGGAGGGCCAAGGGGGGGGGGCGGCCCTAGGAGATCCAATCTCCTAGGGGGGTGCGGCCAAGGGGAGGAATCCCTCCTCCCCAAGGCACCTAGGAGGCGCCTTCCCCCTTTGGGACTCTTCCCTTCTTGAACCCTAGGCGCATGGGCCTCTTGGGGCTGGTGCCCTTGGCCCATATAGGCCAAGGCGCACCCCCTACAGCCCATGTGGCCCCTCGGGGCAGGTGGCCCCACCCGGTGGACCCCCGGGACCCTTCCGGTGGTTCCGGTACAATACCGGTGACCCCGAAACTTGTCCCGATGCCCGAAATAGTACTTCCTATATATAATTCTTTACCTCCGGACCATTCCGGAACTCCTCGTGACGTCCGGGATCTCATCTAGGACTCCAAACAACATTCGGGTTACTGCATATACATATCCCTACAACCCTAGCGTCACCGAACCTTAAGTGTGTAGACCCTACGGGTTCGGGAGACATGTAGACATGACCGAGACGACTCTCCAGCCAATAACCAACAGCGGGATCTGGATACCCATGTTGTCTCCCACATGCTCCTCGATGATCTCATCGGATGAACCACGATGTCGAGGATTCAAGCAACCCCGTATACAATTCCCCTTGTCAATCGGTATGTTACTTGCCCGAGATCTGATCGTCGGTATCCCAATACCTCGTTCAATCTCGTTACCGGCAAGTCACTTTACTCGTACCGTAATGCATGATCCCGTGACCAGACACTTGGTCACTCTGAGCTCATTATGATGATGCATTACCGAGTGGGTCCAGTGATACCTCTCCGTCATACGGAGTGACAAATCCCAGTCTTGATCCGTGTCAACCCAACAGACACTTTCGGAGATACCCGTAGTATACCTTTATAGTCACCCAGTTACGTTGTGACGTTTGGTATACCCAAAGCACTCCTACGGTATCCGGGAGTTACACGATCTCATGGTCTAAGGAAAGGATACTTGACATTGGAAAACTCTAGCAAACGAACTATACGATCTTGTGCTATGTTTAGGATTGGGTCTTGTCCATCACATCATTCTCCTAATGATGTGATCTCGTTATCAATGACATCCAATGTCCATAGTCAGGAAACCATGACTATCCATTGATCAACGAGCTAGTCAACTAGAGGCTTACTAGGGACATGTTGGTGTCTATTATTCACACATGTATTACGATTTCCGGATAATACAATTATAGCATGAATAAAGACAATTATCATGAACAAGGAAATATAATAATAATGATTTTATTATTGCCTCTAGGGCATATTTCCAACAGAGCATGTGCTCAGATTGTATGAGTACTACAATCGCTTGAATCGAGTGGGAGTTAATCTTCCAGATGAGATAGTGATGGTTCTCCAAAGTCACTGCCACCAAGCTACTAGAGCTTCGTGATGAACTATAACATATCAGGGATAGATATGAGCCTTGTGCTATTCGCGACACCGCGAAGGTAGAAATCAAATAGGAGCATCAATTGTTGATGGTTAGTAAAACCACTAGTTTCAAGAAGGGCAAGGGCAAGAAAGGGATACTTCATGAAACGACAAATCAGTCGCTCTAGTGAAGAAACCCAAAGTTGAACCCAAGCCCGAGACTAAGTGCTTCTGTGATAAGGGGAACGGTCATTGAAGCAGAACCACCCTAGATACTTGGTAGATGAGAAGGCTGGCAAGGTTGACAGAAGTATGTATTGGACATACATTATATTAAATGTGTACTTTTACTAGTACTCCTAGTAGCACCAGGGTATTAGATACCGGTTTGGTTGCTAAGTGTTAGTAACTCGAAATAAAAGGCTACAGAATAAACGGAGACTAGCCAAAGGTGAGACGATGATATGTGTTGGAAGTGTTTCCAAGGTTGATGTGATCAAACATCGCACGCTCCTTCTACCATCAGGATTGGTGTTAAACCTAAATAATTGTTATTTGGTGTTTGCGTTGAGCATAGACATGATTGGATTATGTTTATCGCAATATGGTTATTCATTTGAGGAGAATAATGGTTACTCTGTTTATTTGAATAATACCTTCAACGGTCTTGCACCTAAAATGAATTGTTTATTGAATCCCGATCGTAGTGATACACATGTTCATGCCAAAAGATATAAGATAGTAATAATAGTACCACATACTTGTGGCACTGCAATTTGAGTCACAATGGTATAAAACGCATGAAGAAGCTCCATGTTGATGGATCTTTGGACTCACTTGATTTTGAATCACTTGAGACATGCGACCATGCCTATTGGTATATATGCATGAAGAAACTCCATACAGATGGATCATTTGAGCTCACTTGATTTTGAATCACTTGAGACATGCAAATCATACCACATGTGCAAGATGATTGAAAGGCCTCGTTTTCAGTAAGATAGAATAAGAAAGCAACTTGTTAGAAGTAATACATCTTGATGTGTGCAGTCCAATGAGTGTTGAGGCATGTAGTGGATATCGTTATGTTCTTACTTCACAGATGATTTGAGTAGATGCTAAGTATGTTTACTTGATGAATCACAAGTCTGAATTATTGAAAGGTTCAAGTAATTTCAGGGTGAAGTTGAAGATTGTCGCGACAAGAGGATAAAATATCTATGATATGATCATAGAGATGAATATCTGAATTACGAGTTTGGCACACAGTTAAGACATTGTGGAAATTGTTTCACAACTAATACCGCCTGGAACACCATAGTGTGATGGTGTGTCCGAACATCATAACTGCACCCTATTGGATATGGTGCATACCATGATGTCTCTTATCGAATTACCACTATAGTTTATGGGTTAGGCATTGGAGACAACCACATTCACTTTAAATAGGGCGCCACGCAATTCCGTTTGAGTCGACACCGTATGAACTATGGTTCAGAGAAACCTGAGCTATCGTTACTTAAAAAGTTTGGGGCTGCGACGCTTATGTGAAAAAGTTTCAGGCTGATAAGCTCGAACCCAAAGCGGATAAATGCATTTTCATAGGACACCCAAAAACAGTTGGGTATACCTCCTGTCTCAGATCCGAAAGCAATAGGGATTGTTTCTAGAATCGGGTCCTTTCTCGAGGAAAAGTTTCTCTCGAAAGAATTGAGTGGGAGGATGGTGGAGACTTGATGAGGTTATTGAACCGTCACTTCAACTAGTGTGTAGCAGGGCACAGGGAGTTGTTCCTGTGGCACCTAAACCAATTGAAGTGGAACCTTATGATAGTGATCATGAAACTTCAGATCAAGTCACTACCAAACCTCGTAGGACGACAAGGATGCGTACTACTTCAAAGTGGTACGTAATCCTATCTTGGAAGTCATGTTGCTAGACAACAATGAACCTACGAGCTATGGAGAAGCGATGGTGGGCCCGTATTCCGACAAATGGTTAGAAGCCATGAAATCCGAGATAGGATCCATGTATCAGAACGAAGTATGGAGTTTGGTGGACTTGCCCGATGACCGACAAGCCATTAAGAATAAATGGATATTTAAGAAGAAGACGAACGCGGACGGTAATGTCACCGTCTATGAAGCTCGACTTGTGGCAAAGAGTTTTCACAAGTTCAAGGAGTTGACTACGATGAGATTTTCTCACCCATAGCGATGCTTAAGTCCGTCGGAATCATGTTAGCATTAGCTGTATTTTTCGATTATGAAATCTAACAGATGGATGTCAAAACAAGTTTTCTTACCAATTTCTGTAAGAAAAGTTGTATGTGATACAATCAAAGGTTTTGTCGATCCTAAGGATGCTAAAAGGTATGCTAGCTCCAGCGATCCGTCTATGGACTAGAGCGAGCATCTCGGAGTCGGAATATATGCTTTGATAGAGTGATCAAAGCTTTTAGGTTTATATAATGTTTGCTAGAAACTTGTATTTACAAGAAAGTGAGTGGGAGCACTACAAACATTTCTAATAAGTATATGTGGATGACATATTGTTGATCCGAAATAATGTAGAATTTCTGGAAAGCATAAACGGTTGTTTGAAGAGTGATTTTCAAAGGAAGACCTGGATAAAGCTGCTTACATATTGGGCATTAAGATCTATAGAGATAGATCAAGACGCCTGATGATACTTTCAAAGAACGCACACCTTGACATGATTTTGAAGGAGTTCAAAATATATCAGTCAAAGAAGGGATTCTTACCTGAGTTGTAAGGTGTGAAGTTGAGTAAGACTCAAAGATTGACCACGACAGAAGAAAGAGGAAGGACGAAGGTCGTCCCCTATGCTTTTGTCATAGGCTCTATACGGTATGCCATGCTGAGTACCGCACCTGATGTGTGCCTTGCCACATGTCTGGTAAGAGGGTACAAAGGTGATCTAGGAGTGGATCACCAGATAGCGGTCAAAATATTATCCTTAGAGGAATAAGGAAATGTTTCTCGGTTATGGAGGTGATAAAGAGTTCGGCATAAAGAGTTACGTCGATGCAAGCTTAACACCTATCCGGAGAGCTTTGAATAGAGATACCGGATACGTATAATGGAGCAACAATTTGGAATAGCTCCAAGTGGAACGTGGTAGCAGCATCTATGATATGACATAAAGTTTTGCGAAATACATAGGGATCTGAATATTGCAGACCCATTGACTACAACCTCTCTCACAAGCATAACATGATCAAACCCAGAACTCATTGAGTGTTAATCACATAGTGATGTGAACTAGATTATTGACTCTAGTAAACTCTTTGGATGTTGGTTACATGGCGATGTGACCCGTGAGTGTTAATCACATGGCGATGCGAACTAGATTATTGACTCTAGTGCAAGTGGGAGACTGTTGGAAATATGCCCTAGAGGCAATAAATTAGTTATTATTATATTTCCTTGTTCATGATAATCGTTTATTGTCCATGCTAGAATTGTATTGATAGGAAACTCAGATACATGTGTGGATACATAGACAACACCATGTCCCTAGTAAGCCTCTAGTTGACTAGCTCGTTGATCAATAGATGGTTACGGTTTCCTGAACATGGACATTGGATGTCGTTGATAACGGGATCACATCATTAGGAGAATGATGTGATGGACAAGACCCAATCCTAAGCCTAGCACAAGATCGTGTAGTTCGTATGCTAAAGCTTTTCTAATGTCAAGTATCATTTCCTTAGACCATGAGATTGTGCAACTCCCGGATACCGTAGGAATGCTTTGGGTGTACCAAACGTCACAACGTAACTAGGTGGCTATAAAGGTGCACTACAGGTATCTCTGAAAGTGTCTGTTGGGTTGGCACGAATCAAGACTGGGATTTGTCACTCTGTGTGACGGAGAGGTATCTCTGGGCCCACTCGATAGGACATCATCATAATGTGCACAATGTGATCAAGGAGTTGATCATGGGATGATGTGTTACAGAACGAGTAAAGAGACTTGCCGGTAACGAGATTGAACAAGGTATCGGGATACCGACGATTGAATCTCGGGCAAGTAATATACCGGTAGACAAAGGGAATTGTATACGGGTTTGATTGAATCCTTGACATCGTGGTTCATCCGATGAGATCATCGTGGATCATGTGGGAGCCAACATGGGTATCCAGATCCCGCTGTTGGTTATTGACCAGCGAGTTGTCTCGGCCATGTTTGCATGTCTCCCGAACCCGTAGGGTCTACACATTTAAGGTTCGGTGACGCTAGGGTTGTAGAGATATTAGTATGCGGTAACCCAAAAGTTGTTTGGAGTCCCGGATGAGATCCCTGACGTCACGAGGTGTTCCGGAATGGTCCGGAGGTAAAGATTTATATATAGGAAGTCAGGTTTCGGCCACCGGGAAGGTTTCGGGGGTAATTGGTATTGTACCGGGACCACCGGAAGGGTCCCGGGGGTCCACCGGGTGGGGCCACCTATCCCGGAGGGCCCCATGGGCTGAAGGGGCATGGGAACCATCCCCTGGTGGGCTGGTGCGCCCCCCCCTTGGGCCTCCCATGCGCCTAGGGTTGGAAACCCTAGGGGTGGGGGGCGCCTCCACCTGGCTTGGGGGGCAAGTTTCCCCCCTGGCCGCCGCCCCCCTTGGAGATGGGATCTCCTAGGGCTGGCGCCCCCCTAGGGGCCCTATATATAGTGGGGGGGAGGGAGGGCAGCCGCACCATAGCCCCTGGCGCCTCCCTCTCCCTCCCGTGACACCTCTCCCTCCCGCATGCGCTTAGCGAAGCCCTGCCGGGATCCCGCTACTTCCACCACCACGCCGTCGTGCTGCTGGATCTCCATCAACCTCTCCTTCCCCTTGCTGGATCAAAGAAGGAGGAGACGTCTCTCCCAACCGTACGTGTGTTGAACGCGGAGGTGCCGTCCGTTCGGCGCTAGGATCATTGGTGATTTGGATCACTGCGAGTACGACTCCATCAACCCCGTTCACTTGAACGCTTCCGCTTAGCAATCTACAAGGGTATGTAGATGCACTCTCCTTCCCCTCGTTGCTAGATGACTCCATAGATTGATCTTGGTGATGCGTAGAAAATTTTAAATTTCTTCTACGTTCCCCAACAGCAGATCCAAACCATTTCGACCATTAAATCATGTTATCTAGCGGTTGAAATGGCTTCAATGTTGAGCACCAAACACGTTTAACGCTTTAATTATTCACCACTGACATTGGTTATAAACACATTTTGGCTCAACGTTATCCCTTAAAATCTGCCATGTAATTAATATCCTACCATTCCCGCGAAAGAGTAATTGATATCTTACCAAATACCAACGTGCAACAGATATATCTGACCTAATATAATGTGCAACTAATATCCTACCTAATATAAACGTGCATTGCACGCACATTATTACTAGTTACAGCACAAGCACACGATGTTATCGTAATTTTGGGGATGCTGCTTAACTATGATCTATAAGCTGGGCATGTTTTGTGATCTTGTGTGTGTCGGCAACTTAATTCCGGTGTGTATTTATATACCTCCATTCATAGATTTTTCCAATCGTAGTGATGTGTTTCCTTTATGACCCTTCTTCAAGTTTGCAAGATAATCTTGCAACTCCTTCTCTTCACGCACATTCATATACTCCTCATAAGGTTGACGGTGTTCGGCCGAAAATTTGTCAAGGCTAGGATTGAGGATGTTATCGGCGTCAACCCAGATGGCTTGTGAAGATAAGACATGATGGATGATGACGATCTTGATGTCCCATTGGAATCGACAAAAAGAGTATTCACTTCAACCCCGTACACGTTCACATGTACCAGGGAAGCAAGAGTGATGCACCACAAGCGTCCATGTGAGGCCGACTGGAAGCACGATCCGCAGGATAATCCAGTAGATGCTTTTCAACCAGATACCCCACTTTATTGAGAGGGACCCCATCAGGGCTTGCGGCGACAATTTGGATGATCTTTGATTCACTTACCTCTAGTTGTTGATCAACGAGCAATTCTTTAGGTAACGGAGTCACCAATGAACGGAAGTAGGGACAACAGAGGTAGTTGATACGTTTCCATCCTATCTATAATTTTTGATTACTTCATGCCAATATTATACAACTTTTACATACTTCTGGAAACTTTTATATGATTTATTGGACTAACCTATTGATCTAGTGCCCAGTGCCAGTTCCTGTTTTTTGCATATTTTTTGTATCGCAGAGTATCCATATCAAACAAAGTCCAATTGCAATAAAATTTTACGGAGAATAATTTTGGAATATATGCGATTTTGGGGAGTTGGAATCACCGCAAACGGAGGCCCACATAGCCCACAAGACACCAGGGCGCGCCAGAGGCCCCTGGCATGGCGTGGTGGGTTGTGCTCTCCTTGAACGTCGGTTGGGGCTCTACTTCGGGCGCAAGGAAGCTTATATCTAGAAAAAAATCGTGTTCAAATCTCAGCGCAATTGGAGTTATAGATCTCCCGGAATATAAGAAACGGTATTCGCCAGATCAGAAGAACGCGAAACAGAAGAGAACAGAGAGGGAGATCCAATCTCGGAGGGGCTCCCGCCCCACCGCGGCCATGGAGGCCATGGACCAGAGGGGGAACTCTCCTCCCATCTAGGGGGGAGGCCAAGGAAGAAGAAGAATGAGGGGGCCTCTCTTCCCCTCTCTGCTCTCTCCCCCTCTCTCTCCCGGTGGTGCTGGAGTGCCGCCGGGGCAAGGACCGTGACGGCGATCTACATCAATAATCTTGTTACCGTCAACACCAACTTTCTCCCCCTCTATGCAGCGGTGTAACACCCCTTCTCCCCGCTGTAATCTCTACTTAAACATGGTGCTCAACTCCATATATTATTCCCAATGATCTATGGTTATCCTATGATGTTTGAGTAGATTCGTTTTGTCTCGTGGGTTAATCGTGATCTTGGTTGGCATGATTGTATATTTTATTTATGGTGCTGTCCTACGGTGCCCTCCGTCTCGCGCAAACGTGAGGGCCCCCCGATATAGGGTATTGCAATATGTTCATGGTTTACTTATTGTCAGTGTTGCGGGGGATGACAGCAGCCCAAACACGGATAAGTGGGTTATGGCGTATGGGAGTAAAGAGGACTTGATACTTAATGCTATGGTTGGGTTTCACGACCTTAATGATCTTTAGTATTTGCGGATGCTTGCTAGGGGTCCAATCATAAGTGCATATGATCCAAGTAGATAAAGTATGTTAGCTCATGCCTCTCCCTCATATAAAATTATAAGAATGATTACCGGTACTTGTTATCGATTTCCTAGGGACAAATATTTCTTGCTCACAAAAGCTCTCTGCTAAAACTAACTTAGTTGTGTCTTTATCTAAACAACCCCTAGATTTGATTTACGTGCTCTTTATTATCTTGCAAACAAAAGCTCTCTACTAAAACTAACTTATTTACGTGTCTTTCTTGCTGACAAAGTACTTCTAGTTTCATACTTGTTCTAGGTAAAGCGAACGTAAGCGTTCGTAGAGTTGTATCGGTGGTCGATAGAACTTGAGGGAATATTTTTTCTACCTTTAACTCCTCATTGGGTTCGACACTCTTACTTATTGAAAGAGGCTACAATTGATCCCCTATACTTGTGGGTTATCAAGACCTTTTTTGGCGCCGTTGCCGGGGAGCAATAGCGTGGGGTGAATATCCTCGTGTGTGCTTGTTTGCTTTATCACTAAGTAGTTTTTATTTTCTATTCTAAGTTCTTCTCTATCTTTAGTTATGGATATGGAACACGAAACACCAAAAAAAGTAGTTGTACCTACTACTCATGGAGATGGGGAACCTCCTAAAACCCTCGATGCTCGTTATGTGAAAAATATTATGCACTACTTTGATTATCCTGAGAAAACCCCATTCAACTTGATAATGGGAGTAACGTTGGATCAACATGAATACTTTAGGGATTACCGCTTGACACAAAAAGGGGAAACTTTTATGGGATCAAATTCATATGTTGCATTGGTATGCTTGGAATTTATGTCACAGATATGATTTTACTTGTTGCTTTAGGATGAATGCTCCACATCTTCTCTTTTCATGTGAATTTAATGATAATGAAACCTTGGCTTCTTATGCTAATGGTATATATGATTATTATGATGTGGAACGAATAGAAGAATTTGTTGCTTTTAAGGGTGCTTATGAAATTGAATCTTTGTTTGAAAAATATGAAGCTTTTGATGATGATGTTTATAGACCTGAAAATTTTGCATTCCTTAAATATTTCTATGATAATTATAAATACAATTCTGATATTGATGAATTTATTGAGAAAGTCTCTGCTGTCCAAGAAGAGACTAATATTTTGAAGGAGTCTATGGAAGAAGAAATTGATGAAACTGTGAGCTCATTGGATGAAAAAGATGATAAGGAGAGTGAAGAACAAAAGGGGGGAGATCGGATAAGCTACCCGTGCCCACCTTCTAATGAGAGTAACTCTTCAACTCATACATTATTTCTAACTCTTCAACTCATACATTATTTCCCTTCGTGCGTACCGAAGGATGATTGCCATGATAATTGCTATGATCCCATTGATTCGTTTGAAATATCCCTTTTTGATGATGCTTGCTATGCTTGTGGCCATGATGCCCATATGAATAATGCTTATGGAGATGAACTTGCTATAGTTCATTATGTTAAGAATGAAATTGTTTCTATTGCACCCACACATGATAGTCCTATTATCTTTTTGAATTCTCCAAACTACACTATATCGGAGAAGTTTGCTCTTATTAAGGATTATGTTGATGGGTTGCCTTTTACCGTTGCACATGATAATTTTTATGAATGTAATATGCATGTGCTTTCTGCTCCTACTTGCAATTATTATGAGAGAAGAACTATATCTCTGCCTCTTTATGTTTCCAACACGAAAAAATTGCAAGAAACTGCTTATGCTATGTATTGGCCTTTACTTGATGTTCATGAATTGTTCTTGTATGACATGCCGATGCATAGGAAGAGAGTTAGACTTCGTCATTGCTTGATATATGTTTCTTTGTGCTCACTACTAAATGCTAAATCATTGTTAATTAAAATTGGCTTTGATTTACCTTGGGATCCGGGTGGATTTATTACTTGAGCACTTTATGCCTAGCTTAATGGCTTTAAAAAAAGCGCTGCTAGGGAGACAACCCGGAAGTTTTAGAGAGTCATTTATTTCTGTTGAGTGCTTTTATAAAGTTTAAAAACAAAAAAATATAGAGGGGAACATAAAACTTTTCACAAAAGAGAAGCGATTGTAAGTTATGCATTGGAGAAGTGAGGGTCGACCTTGAACACTTGTGTTCATGCTCATGAAAACAATGTAGAATTTTTCATGAAGATTCTCACAAAAATAATTATCCCCTTGTACAATTCCATTGTATTATAAAAATAATGTGCCAAGGTTTGCCTTTAGAATGTTTAGATTGCTTGTTGGTTTGTGCGGTGCAAAATAGAAACTTTGGCTATAGTGCGCGATTTTACATTTTTTTACTGGAACATCAAACGGTTCTGAAACTTTTTGCACTATATTTATATACAAATTTTTTATTTTTACTAATATTTTCCAGAATTTTTGGAGTACAAGAAGTATGGTGAATGTTCAGATTACTACAGACTGTCCTGTTTAAGACAGATTATGTTGTTTATGCATTGTTTGCTTGTTTTGATGAAAGTATCCATTTCTATCAGTGGATTAAGCCATGAAAAAGTTATATTACAGTAGCTACAATGCAAAAACAAAATATGAATTGGTTCGCAACAGTACTTAGAGTAGTGATTTGCTTTATTATACTAACGGATCTTACCGAACTTTCTGTTGAGTTTTGTGTGGATGAAGGGATCAAAGATCGAGGAGGTCTCGATATGAGGAGAAGGAGGAGAGGCAAGAGCTCAAGCTTGGGGATGCCCAAGGCACCCCAAGTAAATATTCAAGGATACTCAAGCGTCTAAGCTTGGGGATGCCCCGGAAGGCATCCCATCTTTCTTCAACAAGTATCGGTATGTTTTCGGTTTCGTTTCGTTCATGTGATATGTGCAAATCTTGGAGCGTCTTTTGATTTTAGTTTTCATTTTTATTTTGTGCACCATGCTGGTATGAGATAGTCCATGGTTGATTTATAGAATGCTCATTGCACTTCACTTATATCTTTTGAGTGTGGCTATATAGAATGCTTCATGTGCTTCACTTACATCATTTGAAGTTTGGATTGCGTGTTTCTCTTCACTTAGAAAACCGTTATTTGAAGAATGCTCTTTTGTTTCACTTATATTTATTAGAGCATGGTCTTTTGCAGAAAGAATTAAACTCTCATGCTTCACTTATATCTATTTAGAGAGTCAACATGAATTGGTCATTTGCATGGTTAGTCATAAAATCCTACATAAAACTTATGGATCACTGAATATGATATGTTTGATTCCTTGCAATAGTTTTGCGATATAGAGATGGTAATATGTGGGAGGTACTAGTGAATGGTTATGTTTAGTAGGAATATTGGTGTTAAGGTTTGTGATTCCCGAAGCATGCACGTATAGTCTCTTGTTATGCTATGATGTTGGAGCATGATTTATTATTGATTGTCCTCCTTATGAGTGGTAGTCAGGGACGAGCGATGGTCTTTTCCTACCAATCTATCCCCCTAGGGGCATGCGTAGTAGTACTTTCCTTCAAGGGCTAATAAACTTTTGCAATAAGTATATGAGTTCTTTATGACTAATGTGAGTCCATGGATTATACGCACTCTTACCTTTTCGCAATTTGCTAGCCTCTTCGGTACCGTGCATTGCCCTTTCTCACCTCGAGAGTCGGTGCAAACTTTGCAGGTGCATCCAAACCCTGTGATATGATACGCTCTATCACACATAAGCCTTATTATATCTTCCTCAAAACAGCCACCATACCTACCTATTATGGCTTTTCCGTGGCCATTCCGAGATATATTGCCATGCAACTTTCACCGCTTCCGTTTGATGACTTGAGCATTCATTGTCATATTGCTTTGCATGATCATATAGCTGACATAGTAGTTGTGGCTCAGCCACCGTTCATCATTTTTCATACATGTTACGCTAGATCATTGCACATCCTGGTACATTGCCAGAGGCATTCATATAGAGTCATACTTTGTCATGGTATCGAGTTGTAATTTTTATTTCTTTTGAGTTATAAGTAAATAGAAGTGTGATGATCATCATTATTCATTTTTAGAGCGGTGCCCCAGTGAGGAAAGGATGATGGAGACTATGATTCCCCCACAAGTCGGGATGAGACTACGTACAATGAAAGAAAAAGAAAAGGAACAAAAAAGGAAAAAAAGGAAAAAAAGAAAAGAAAAAAAGAAATAAAAGAAATAAACAAAGAGCGAGGGGGCATATCCTTTACCACACTTGTGCTTCAAAGTAGCACCATGTTTTTCATATGGAGAGTCTCCTATGTTGTCACTTTCATATACTAGTGGGAATTTTTCATTATAGGATTAGATGCACACTCACTTAGTTTTCATATTGAGCTTTCATACACTTATAGCTCTTAGTGCATTCGTTGCATGGCAATCCCTACTCCTCATATTGATATCGATTGATGGGCATCTCTATAGCCCGTTGGTTAGCCGCGTCGATGTGAGACTTTCTTACTTTTTTGTCTTCTCTATATTTACCCCTATCATCATACTCTATTCCACCTGTAGTGCTATATCCATGACTTGCGCTCATGTATTGCATGAGGGTTGAAAAAGATGAAGCGCATTAAAAACTATGAACCAATTGCTCAACTTGTCATCGGGGTTGTGCATGATAAATACTTTGTGTTAAGAAGACAGAGCATGACAAGATTATATGATTTTGTAGGGATAACTTTCTTTAGCGTTGATATTTTGAAAGACATGATTGTTTGTTGGGATGCTTGAGTATTGATGTCTTTATGTCAAATTATAGACTATTGCTTTGAATCACTTATGTCTTAATATTCATGCCAAGACTAGACATATGATCAAGTTTATGCTAGGTAGCATTCCACATAAAAAAATATCTTTTTATCATTTATCTGCTCGAGGACGAGAAGGAATTAAGCTTGGGGATGCTGATACGTCTCCGTCGTATCTATATTTTTTTATTGTTTCATGCCAATATTATACAACTTTTACATACTTTTGGCAACTTTTTATATAATTTATTGGACTAACCTATTAATCTAGTGCCCAGTGCCAGTTCTTGTTTTCTGCATGTTTTTTGTATCGCAGAGTATCCATATCAAACGAAGTACAAATGCAATAAAATTTTACGGAGAATTATTTTGGAATATATGCAATTTTTGGGAGTTGGAATCACCGCAAACGGAGGCCCACACAGCCCACAATACACCAGGGCGCGCCAGAGGCCTCTGGCGTGGCGTGGTGGATTGTGCCCTCCTCGAACGTCGGTTGGGGCTCTACTTCGGGCGCAAGGAAGCTTATATCCAAAAAAAATCATGTTCAAATCTCAACACAACCAGAGTTATGGATCTCCCGAAATATAAGAAACGATTTTCGGCCAGATCAGGAGAACGCGAAACAGAAGAGAACAGAGAGGGAGATCCAATATCGGAGGGGCTCCCTGAAGGAAATATGCCCTAGAGGCAATAATAAAGTTATTATTTATTTCCTTATAATCATGATAAATGTTTATTATTCATGCTAGAATTGTATTTACCGGAAACATAATACATGTGTGAATACATAGACAAACAAAGTGTCACTAGTATGCCTCTACTTGACTAGCTCGTTAATCAAAGATGGTTATGTTTCCTAACCATGAACAATGAGTTGTTATTTGATTAACGAGGTCACATCATTAGTAGAATGATCTGATTGACATGACCCATTCCATTAGCTTAGCACCCGATCGTTTAGTATGTTGCTATTGCTTTCTTCATGACTTATACATGTTCCTATGACTATGAGATTATGCAACTCCCGTTTACCGGAGGAACACTTTGGGTACTACCAAACGTCACAACGTAACTGTGTGATTATAAAGGAGTACTATAGGTGTCTCCAATGGTCGATGTTGGGTTGGCGTATTTCGAGATTAGGATTTGTCACTCCGATTGTCGGAGAGGTATCTCTGGGCCCTCTCGGTAATACACATCACATAAGCCTTGCAAGCATTACAACTAATATGTTAGTTGTGAGATGATGTATTACGGAACGAGTAAAGAGACTTGCCGGTAACGAGATTGAACTAGGTATTGGATACCGACGATCGAATCTCGGGCAAGTAACATACCGATGACAAAGGGAACAACGTATGTTGTTATGCGGTCTGACCGATAAAGATCTTCGTTGGATATGTAGGAACCAATATGGGCATCCAGGTCCCGCTATTGGTTATTGACCGGAGACGTGTCTCGGTCATGTCTACATTGTTCTCGAACCCGTAGGGTCCGCACGCTTAAGGTTACGATGACAGTTATATTATGAGTTTATGCATTTTGATGTACCGAAGGTTGTTCGGAGTCCCGGATGTGATCACGGACATGACGAGGAGTCTCGAAATGGTCGAGACGTAAAGATTGATATATTGGATGACTATATTCGGACACCGGAAGGGTTCCAGAAGAGTATCGGATAAAACCGGAGCACCGGGGGGTTACCGGAACCCCCCGGGGGGTTAATGGGCCTTATGGGCCTAATGTGGAGAAGAGGAAGGGGCTGCCACAGCAGGCCGCGCGCCCCCTCTCCCCCTAGTCCGAATTGGACAAGGAGGGAGGGGCGGCGCCCCCCCTTTCCTTCTCTCCCTCCACCTCTCCTAGTTGGACAAGGATTGAGGGGGGGAGTCCTACTCCCGGTAGGAGTAGGACTCCTCCTGCGCGCCTCCTCTAGGGCCGGCCGCACCCCCCCTTGGATCCTTTATATACGGAGGCAAGGGGACACCCAAGACACACAAGTTGATCCACGTGATCTGTTCCTTAGCCGTGTGCGGCGCCCCCAGCCACCATATTCCTCGATAATACTGTAGCGGAGTTTAGGCGAAGCCCTGCTGCTGTAGTTCATCAAGATCGTCACCACGCCGTCGTGCTGACTGAACTCTTCCCCGACACTTTGCTGGATCGGAGTCCGGGGATCGTCATCGAGCTGAACGTGTGCTCGAACTCAGAGGTGCCGTAGTTTCGGTGCTTGATCGGTTGGATCGTGAAGACGTACGACTACTTCCTCTACGTCGTGTCATCGCTTCCGCAGTCGGTCTATGTTGGGTACGTAGACAATACTCTCCCCCTCGTTGCTATGCATCACATGATCTTGCGTGTGCGTAGGAATTTTTTTGAAATTACTACGAAACCCAACAGTGGCATCCGAGCCTAGGTTATTTATGTTGATGTTATATGCACGAGTAGAACACAAGTGAGTTGTGGACGATACAAGTCATACTGCCTACCAGCATGTCATACTTTGGTTCGGCGGTATTGTTGGACGAGACGACCCGGACCAACCTTACGCGTACGCTTACGCGAGACCGGTTCCCTCGACGTGCTTTGCACAGAGATGGCTTGCGGGCGACTGCCTCTCCAACTTTAGTTGAACCGAGTATGGCTACGCCCGGTCCTTGCGAAGGTTAAAACGGAGTCTATTTGACAAACTATCGTTGTGGTTTTGATGCGTAGGTGAGATTGGTTCTTACTTAAGCCCGTAGCAGCCACGTAAAACATGCAACAACAAAGTAGAGGACGTCTAACTTGTTTTTGCAGGGCATGTTGTGATGTGATATGGTCAAGGCATGATGCTGAATTTTATTGTATGAGATGATCATGTTTTGTAACCGAGTTATCGGCAACTGGCAGGAGCCATATGGTTGTCGCTTTATTGTATGCAATGCAATCGCGATGTAATGCTTTACTTTATTACTAAACGGTAGTGATAGTCGTGGAAGCATAAGATTGGTGAGACGACAACGATGCTACGATGGAGATCAAGGTGTCGCGCCGGTGACGATGGTGATCATGACGGTGCTTCGGAGATGGAGATCACAGGCACAAGATGATGATGACCATATCATATCACTTATATTGATTGCATGTGATGTTTATCTTTTTATGCATCTTATCTTGCTTTGATTGACGGTAGCATTATAAGATGATCTCTCACTAAATTATCAAGAAGTGTTCTCCCTGAGTATGCACCGTTGCCAAAGTTCGTCGTGCCCAGACACCACGTGATGATCGGGTGTGATAAGCTCTACATCCATCTACAACGGGTGCAAGCCAGTTTTGCACACGCAGAATACTCAGGTTAAACTTGACGAGCCTAGCATATGCAGATATGGCCTCGGAACACGGAGACCGAAAGGTCGAGCGTGAATCATATAGTAGATATGATCAACATAACGATGTTCACCATTGAAAACTACTCCATCTCACGTGATGATCGGTCATGGTTTAGTTGATTTGGATCACGTGATCACTTAGAGGATTAGAGGAATGTCTATCTAAGTGGGAGTTCTTTAGTAATATGATTAATTGAACTTAAAATTTATCATGAACTTAGTCCCTGATAGTATCTTGCTTGTTTATGTTGATTGTAGATAGATGGCTCGTGCTATTGTTCCATTGAATTTTAATGTGTTCCTTGAGAAAGCAAAGTTGAAAGATGATGGTAGCAATTACACGGACTGGGTCCGTAACTTGAGGATTATCCTCATTGCTGCACAGAAGAATTACGTCCTGGAAGCACCGCTGGGTGCCAGGCCTGCTGCTGGAGCAACACCAGATGTTGTGAACGTCTGGCAGAGCAAAGCTGATGACTACTTGATAGTTCAGTGTGCCATGCTTTACGGCTTAGAATCGGGACTTCAACGACGTTTTGAACATCATGGAGCATATGAGATGTTCCAGGAGTTGAAGTTAATATTTCAAGCAAATGCCCGAATTGAGAGATATGAAGTCTCCAATAAGTTCTATAGCTGCAAGATGGAGGAGAACAGTTCTGTCAGTGAGCATATACTCAAAATGTCTGGGTATAATAATCACTTGATTCAATTGGGAGTTAATCTTCCGGATGATTGCGTCATTGACAGAATTCTCCAATCACTACCACCAAGCTACAAGAGCTTCGTGATGAACTATAATATGCAAGGGATGAACAAGACTATTCCCGAGCTCTTCGCAATGCTGAAAGCTGCGGAGGTAGAAATCAAGAAGGAGCATCAAGTGTTGATGGTTAACAAGACCACTAGTTTCAAGGAAAAGGGCAAAGGGAAGAAGAAGGGGAACTTCAAGAAAAACGGCAAGCAAGTTGCTGTTCAAGAGAAGAAACCCAAGTCTGGACCTAAGCCTGAAACTGAGTGCTTCTACTGCAAGCAGACTGGTCACTGGAAGCGGAACTGCCCCAAGTATTTGGCGGATAAGAAGGATGGCAAGGTGAACAAAGGTATATGTGATATACATGTTATTGATGTGTACCTTACTAGAGCTCGCAGTAGCACCTGGGTATTTGATACTGGTTCTGTTGCTAATATTTGCAACTCGAAACAGGGACTACTGAATAAGCGGGCACTGGCAAAGGACGAGGTGACGATGCGCGTGGGAAACGGTTCCAAAAGTCGATGTGATCGCGGTCGGCACGCTACCTCTACATCTACCTTCGGGATTAATATTAGACCTAAATAATTGTTATTTGGTGCCAGCGTTGAGCATGAACATTATATCTAGATCTTGTTTAATGCAAGACGGTTATTCATTTAAATCGGAGAATAATGGTTGTTCTATTTATATGAGTAATATCTTTTATGGTCATGCACCCTTGAAGAGTGGTCTATTCTTATTAGATCTCGATAGTAGTAATACACATATTCATAATGTTGAAACCAAAAGATGCAGAGTTGATAATGAAAGTGCAACTTATTTGTGGCACTGTCGTTTAGGTCATATCGGTGTAAAACACATGAAGAAACTCCATACTGATGGACTTTTTGGAACCACTTGATTATGAATCACTTGGTACTTGCGAACCGTGCCTCATGGGCAAGATGACTAAAACACCGTTCTCCGGTACTGTGGAGAGAGCAACAGATTTGTTGGAAATCATACATACCGATGTATGTGGTCCGATGAATATTGAGGCTCGTGGCGGATATCGTTATTTTCTCACCTTCACAGATGATTTAAGCAGATATGGGTATATCTACTTAATGAAGCATAAGTCTGAAACATTTGAAAAGTTCAAAGAATTTCAGAGTGAAGTTGAAAATCATCGTAACAAGAAAATAAAGTTTCTACGATTTGATCGTGGAGGAGAATATTTGAGTTACGAGTTTGGTGTACATTTGAAAAACTGTGGAATAGTTTCACAACTCACGCCACCCGGAACACCACAGCGCAATGGTGTGTCCGAACGTCGTAATCGTACTTTACTAGATATGGTGCGATCTATGATGTCTCTTACAGATTTACCGCTATCATTTTGGGGTTATGCTTTAGAGACGGTCGCATTCACGTTAAATAGGGCACCATCAAAATCCGTTGAGACGACGCCTTATGAACTGTGGTTTGGCAAGAAACCAAAGTTGTCGTTTCTTAAAGTTTGGGGCTGCGATGCTTATGTGAAAAAGCTTCAACCTGATAAGCTCGAACCCAAATTGGAGAAATGTGTCTTCATAGGATACCCAAAGGAAACTGTTGGGTACACCTTCTATCACAGATCCGAAGGCAAGACATTCGTTGCTAAGAATGGATCATTTCTAGAGAAGGAGTTTCTCTCGAAAGAAGTGAGTGGGAGGAAAGTAGAACTTGACGAGGTAACTGTACCTGCTCCCTTACTGGAAAGTAGTTCATCACAGAAAACTATTTCAGTGACACCTACACCGGTTAGTGAGGAAGCCAATGATAATGATCATGAAACTTCAGATCAAGATACTACTGAACCTCGTAGATCAACCAGAGTAAGATCCGCGCCAGAGTGGTACGGTAATCCTGTTCTGGAAGTCATGCTACTAGATCATGATGAACCTACGAACTATGAAGAAGCGATGGTGA
The DNA here is from genome assembly GCF_018294505.1 of Triticum aestivum. Classification (NCBI taxonomy): domain Eukaryota; kingdom Viridiplantae; phylum Streptophyta; class Magnoliopsida; order Poales; family Poaceae; genus Triticum; species Triticum aestivum. The sequence continues at coordinate 605,479,277 of NC_057803.1, forward strand.
GCCCAGATTCCGCAAAATGGCTTGAAGCCATGAAATCCGAGATGGGATCCATGTATGAGAACAAAGTATGGACTTTGGTTGACTTGCCCGATGATCGGCAAGCAATTGAGAATAAATGGATCTTTAAGAAGAAGACTGACGCTGATGGTAATGTTACTGTCTACAAAGCTCGACCTGTCGCAAAAGGTTTTCGGCAAGTTCAAGGGATTGACTATGATGAGACCTTCTCACCCGTAGCGATGCTTAAGTCCGTCCGAATCATGTTAGCGATTGCCGCATTTTATGATTACGAAATTTGGCAAATGGATGTCAAAACTGCATTCCTGAATGGTTTTCTGGAAGAAGAGTTGTATATGATGCAACCGGAAGGTTTTGTTGATCCAAAGGGAGCTAACAAAGTGTGCAAGCTCCAGCGATCCATTTATGGACTGGTGCAAGCCTCTCGGAGTTGGAATAAACGTTTTGATAGTGTGATCAAAGCATTTGGTTTTATACAGACTTTCAGAGAAGCCTGTATTTACAAGAAAGTGAGTGGGAGCTCTGTAGCATTTCTGATATTATATGTGGATGACATATTACTGATTGGAAATGATATAGAATTTCTGGATAGCATAAAGGGATACTTGAATAAAAGTTTTTCAATGAAAGATCTCGGTGAAGCTGCTTACATATTAGGCATTAAGATCTATAGAGATAGATCAAAACGCTTAATTGGACTTTCACAAAGCACATACCTTGACAAAATTTTGAAGAAGTTCAAAATGGATCAAGCAAAGAAAGGGTTCTTGCCTGTGTTACAAGGTGTGAAATTGAGTAAGACTCAATGCCCGACCACTGCAGAAGATAGAGAGAATATGAAAGATGTTCCCTATGCATCAGCCATAGGATCTATCATGTATGCAATGCTGTGTACCAGACCTGATGTATGCCTTGCTATAAGTTTAGCAGGGAGGTACCAAAGTAATCCAGGAGTGGATCACTGGACAGCGGTCAAGAACATCCTGAAATACCTGAAAAGGACTAAGGATATGTTTCTCGTATATGGAGGTGACAAAGAGCTCATCGTAAAAGGTTACGTTGATGCAAGCTTTGATACTGATCCGGACGATTCTAAATCGCAAACCGGATACGTGTTTACATTAAACGGTGGAGCTATCAGTTGGTGCAGTTCTAAACAAAGCGTCGTAGCGGGATCTACATGTGAAGCGGAATACATAGCTGCTTCGGAAGCAGCAAATGAAGGAGTCTGGATGAAGGAGTTCATATCCGATCTAGGTGTCATACCTAGCGCATCGGGTCCAATGAAAATCTTTTGTGACAATACTGGTGCAATTGCCTTGGCAAAGGAATCCAGATTTCACAAAAGGACCAAACACATCAAGAGACGCTTCAACTCCATCCGGGATCTAGTCCAGGTGGGAGACATAGAGATTTGCAAGATACATACGGATCTGAATGTTGCAGACCCGTTGACTAAGCCTCTTCCACGAGCAAAACATGATCAGCACCAAGGCTCCATGGGTGTTAGAATCATTACAGTGTAATCTAGATTATTGACTCTAGTGCAAGTGGGAGACTGAAGGAAATATGCCCTAGAGGCAATAATAAAGTTATTATTTATTTCCTTATAATCATGATAAATGTTTATTATTCATGCTAGAATTGTATTTACCGGAAACATAATACATGTGTGAATACATAGACAAACAAAGTGTCACTAGTATGCCTCTACTTGACTAGCTCGTTAATCAAAGATGGTTATGTTTCCTAACCATGAACAATGAGTTGTTATTTGATTAACGAGGTCACATCATTAGTAGAATGATCTGATTGACATGACCCATTCCATTAGCTTAGCACCCGATCGTTTAGTATGTTGCTATTGCTTTCTTCATGACTTATACATGTTCCTATGACTATGAGATTATGCAACTCTCGTTTACCGGAGGAACACTTTGGGTACTACCAAACGTCACAACGTAACTGGGTGATTATAAAGGAGTACTACATGTGTCTCCAATGGTCGATGTTGGGTTGGCGTATTTCGAGATTAGGATTTGTCACTCCGATTGTCGGAGAGGTATCTCTGGGCCCTCTCGGTAATACACATCACATAAGCCTTGCAAGCATTACAACTAATATGTTAGTTGTGAGATGATGTATTACGGAACGAGTAAAGAGACTTGCCGGTAACGATATTGAACTAGGTATTGGATACCGACGATCGAATCTCGGGCAAGTAACATACCGATGACAAAGGGAACAACGTATGTTGTTATGCGGTCTGACCGATAAAGATCTTCGTTGAATATGTAGGAACCAATGTGGGCATCCAGGTCCCGCTATTGGTTATTGACCGGAGACGTGTCTCGGTCATGTCTACATTGTTCTTGAACCCGTAGGGTCCGCACGCTTAAGGTTACGATGACAGTTATATTATGAGTTTATGCATTTTGATGTACCGAAGGTTGTTCGGAGTCCCGGATGTGATCACGGACATGACGAGGAGTCTCGAAATGGTCGAGACGTAAAGATTGATATATTGGATGACTATATTCGGACACCGGAAGGGTTCCGGAAGAGTATCGGATAAAATCGGAGCACCGGGGGGGTACCGGAACCCCCCGGGGGGTTAATGGGCCTTATGGGCCTAATGTGGAGAAGAGGAAGGGGCTGCCACAGCAGGCCGCGCGCCCCCTCTCCCCCTAGTCCGAATTTGACAAGGAGGGAGGGGCGGCGCCCCCCCTTTCCTTCTCTCCCTCCACCTCTCCTAGTTGGACAAGGATTGAGGGGGGGAGTCCTACTCCCGGTAGGAGTAGGACTCTTCCTGCGCGCCTCCTCTAGGGCCGGCCGCACCCCCCCTTGGATCCTTTATATACGGAGGCAAGGGGACACCCAAGACACACAAGTTGATCCACGTGATCTGTTCCTTAGCCGTGTGCGGCGCCCCCAGCCACCATATTCCTCGATAATACTGTAGCGGAGTTTAGGCGAAGCCCTGCTGCTGTAGTTCATCAAGATCGTCACCACGCCGTCGTGCTGACTGAACTCTTCCCCGACACTTTGCTGGATCGGAGTCCGGGGATCGTCATCGAGCTGAACGTGTGCTCAAACTCGGAGGTGCCGTAGTTTCGGTGCTTGATCGGTTGGATCGTGAAGACGTACGACTACTTCCTCTACGTCGTGTCATCGCTTCCGCAGTCGGTCTGCGTTGGGTACGTAGACAATACTCTCCCCCTCGTTGTTATGCATCACATGATCTTGCGTGTGCGTAGGAAATTTTTTGAAATTACTACGAAACCCAACACTCCCATCCCTCCGCGGCCATGGAGGCCATGGACTAGAGGGGGAACTCTCCTCCCGTCTATGGGGGGAGGCCAAGGAAGAAGAAGAAGGAGGGGGGCTCTCTCCCCCCTCTCTCCTGGTGGCGCCGGTGTGCCGCCCGGGCAAGGATCGTGACGACGATCTACATCAACAATCTTGCTACCGTCAACACCAACTTTCTCCTCCTCTATGCAGTGGTGCAACACCCCTTCTCCCCATTGTAATCTCTACTTAAACATGGTGCTCAACTCCATATATTATTTCCCAATGATCTATGGTTATCCTATGATGTTTGAATAGATCCGTTTTGTCCCGTGGGTTAATCGTGATCTTGGTTGGCATGATTGTATATTTTATTTATGGTGCTGTCCTACGGTGCCCTCCGTCTCGCGCAAACGTGAGGGGCCCCCGATATAGGGTATTGCAATATGTTCATGGTTTACTTATTGTCAGTGTTGCGGGGGATGACAGCAACCCAAACACGGATAAGTGGGTTATGGCGTATGGGAGTAAAGAGGACTTGATACTTAATGCTATGGTTGGGTTTCACGACCTTGATGATCTTTAGTAGTTGCTGATGCTTGCTAGGGGTCCAATCATAAGTGCATATGATCCAAGTAGAGAAAGTATGTTAGCTCATGCCTCTCCCTCATATAAAATTACAAGAATGATTACCGGTACTTGTTATCGATTGCCTAGGGACAAATATTTCTTGCTGACAAAAGCTCTCTACTAAAACTAACTTAGTTGTGTCTTTATCTAAACAACCCCTAGATTTTATTTACGTGCTCTTTATTATCTTGCAAACCTATCCTATCACACCTACAAAGTACTTCTAGTTTCATACTTGTTCTAGGTAAACTGAATGTCAAGCGTGCGTAGAGTTGTATCAGTGGTCGATAAAACTTGAGGGAATATTTGTTCTACCTTTAGCTCCTCGTTGGGTTCGACACTCTTACTTATCAAAAGAGCCTACAATTGATCCCCTATACTTGTGGGTTATCAGTAGTGGAAACCAAAGTAGAGATAATAGTGCGATTGATTGATTTGTGTGCTTAAGCTAGCAGTTTGCCATCACCCTAACATTAGATAGGGTGGCTGGACTTCCCATGCAAGTCATGGTTTACATGTTTGAATTCGAGTACAGTCCCTATCTAGCTGAAACTAGGCAAGACTACGACTTCGTACTAGAACCGGACTCCTAGTGTCCGTCTTCCCATTCATCGCAACATCCTTCCTTTGTGCCGTGTATTTTCGAAATCTTTTTGCCCCAAATCTGAAACCATGTCCAAATCTACTGATGGTAGCCTTTCTGCTCTTTACTGCCTACTTTTCATATCCTGGTTTTTCCAAGCTTATTCCTCTGAGGACCTTATACTATCCGGAATATCTTCTTCAGCGAGAGAACTATAGAAAACGAGTGTAAACATCACCAAACGACCAGTACCGCCGCAAGAAGGAGCCACCGATGATAACCCACAAGTATAGGGGATCGCAACAGTTTCCAAGGGTAAAGTATTCAACCCAAATTTATTGATTTGACACAAGGGGAGCCAAAGAATATTCTCAAGTATTAGCAGCTGAGTTGTCAATTCAACCACACCTGAAAGACTTAATATCTGCAGGAAAGTATTTAGTAGCAAAGTAGTATGGAAGTAACAGTAATGGTGGCAAAAGTAACAATAGCAGTTTTTGTAGTAATCGTAACAGTGGCAACGGAAAAGTGACTAAGCAAAGATCAATATGTGAAAAGCTCGTAGGCAATGGATCAATGATGGATAATTATGTTGGATGCGATTCCTCATGCAATAGTTATAACATAGGGTGACACAGAACTAGCTCCAGTTCATAAATGTAATGTAGGCATGTATTCCGAATATAGGCATAAGTGCTTATGGAAAAGAACTTGCATGACATCTTTTGTCCTACCCTCCCGTGGCAGCGGGGTCCTATCGAAAACTAAGGGATATTAAGGCCTCCTTTTAATAGAATACCGGACCAAAGCATTAACACTTAGTGAATACATGAACTCCTCAAACTACGGTCATCACCGGGAGTGTTCCCGATTATTGTCACTTCGGGGTTGCCGGATCATAACACATAGTAGGTGACTATTGACTTGCAAGATAGGATCAAGAACTCACATATATTCATGAAAACATAATAGGTTCAGATCTGAATTCATGGCACTCGGGCCCTAGTGACAAGCATTAAGCATAACAAAGTCATAGCAACATCAATCTCAGAACATAATGGATACTAGGGATCAAACCCTAACAAAACTATCTCGATTACATGATAAATCTCATCCAACCCATCACCGTCCAGTAAGCCTACGATGAGATTACTCATGCACGACGGTGAGCATCATAAAATTGGTGATGGAGGATGGTTGATGATGACAACGTCGACGGATTCCCCTCTCCGGAGCCCCGAACGAATTCCAGATCAGCCCTCCCAAGAGAGATTAGGGCTTGGCGGTGGCTCCGTATCGTAAAATGCGATGAATCCTTTTCTCTGATTTTTTCTCCCCGAACGTGAATATATGGAGTTGGGGTTGAGGTCGGTGGAGTCCCAGGGGCCCCATGAGGTAGGGGGCGCGCCCTGCACCCTCGTGGACAGGGTGTGGGCCCCCTGATGCTGATTCTTTCACCGATATTTTTCTTTTATTCCAAAACGTGTCTCCGTGGATTTTCAGGTCATTCCGAGAAATTTTATTTCTACACAAAAATAACACCATGGTAATTCTGCTGAAAACAACGTCAGTCCGGGTTAGTTCTATTCAAATCATGCAAGTTAGAGTCCAAAACAAAGGCAAAAGTGTTTGGAAAAGTAGATACGTTGGAGACGTATCAACCGACGTGTTGTTGTTGTCACTCCTATATCAGAGTCGGCTTGACCTTGTCAAGTATAGCCAACAAGTCTTCATGAAAGTTCCCCCAGCGACTGGCACCTTGGGGCCGCAGTCATCGCCGTTTAATCCTTTAATAGATCAGAAGCACCTGACACTAAATCTTGCCACATGCTGAGAAACCCTATCCTCACTGCCATAACAAGACGACAGGAATCTATGCTGGAGCTCCATCGACTACATCGAAGAAGACGTACTCGAGGAGGATTGGAGCATGGAAGACAAACTCAAAGAAGAAGTGTCGCCATGCGCCCGAGCACTGAAAGGGCAAGACTAAAAACCCTAACTTAAACTACTAACAAGAGCGGAGCTACCTAGATTCCCCTCACAGCCACCAGCCGTCAGAGTGGCAGGCAGAAAGGAGACAAATCCACGGGCTTGCCAACGAAGTCTGGAGGGGAGAGTTTGTCCTATCTGCCAAGGGATAGGAAAGGAAAACAATCTCCTTTTCCTTGGCGTGCTCTGCTATGAAAGTAGTTGATCAATAAGTTTCTACACTTTCCTTAAGGGTGTTGAATTACGTACTAGAGCTATAACTAAGTCACTCACCTAAATATACTACGAGTTTCAGCTGTACTAGACTAGTAGTATTCCATGATAGCCAAAAAATAGGAATTACATTTCTAAGATGCTTCAATAGAACAATTCCAGTTGCAATATTATTACTTGGTGCACAATTAGAGATATTCATTTATGAAACCAGAGCAAGTATTTAACATCACCCAGCCAATACGCTTCTCCTTCGGTGGGAATAAAAAAGAATATTTATCTCAATGAAAAATATCGGGATTCATTTTTTTTCTTTCATATATTTATCTCATTAAAAATTGTTGAGTGCTCGCTCGATGAGGGAGCTCTGATTGAACAGATGCTTTCGACCATTATTTTCTACTCCCTCCGTCCCAAAATAAGTGTCTTAACTTTGTACTAACTTTAGTATAAAGTTGTATTAAGGTTGAGACACTTATTTTAGGATGGAGGGAGTACAATTTAGGACTATTATTCAAACTCATGAACATTCTTTCAAATTCATGAACATCTTCCAAGTTTGTGAACATTTTTTTAAAAATCGTGATCATTTTCAAGTTCATGATTTTTTTAGTTTGGAATCTAATTTGCAAATATATTTCTAGTTTGCAGATTTTGTGTCAAACTCGTTAATATTGCGTCAATGTGCGAGAAAAATCAAACTGGCGAACATTTCAGAAATTATGAACATTTTTTGAATTACTGAACTTTTTTAAAAATTCACGAAGCTTTTCCAAATTAATATTTTTTAATGCCATAGTATTTTTTCCATATTCACGAATAAGTTTTAATTTCTCTAACATTTTTTCACATTCACATTTTTTTGTAAATTCACAAACATTTTGTAAAGTTCATGAATTTTTTATGTAATTCGTGATATTTTTTAATTCTCTAATATCTCATCATATTCGTTAACACTTTTTTGAGTACAATAACATTTTTAAACCCGTGAACATTTCTCGAGTTCATGAAGATTTTAAAAATTTGCAACCATTTTATTAGTTTTCATTTTTTCATATTCATGGACATGCCTTGTATTTGTATGAACATTTTGTAATTCGCTAATTTCTTTATATTTGCTAACACTTTTGAATTCAAAGTCTTTTAAAAAAATTGGAAACATTTTTCATGTTTGTGAGCATTTTTTAATTCATTAATGTTTTGAATTCATAAGTATTTATTTAAAATTTATGAACATTGTTTTGAGACTAATTTTATTGTGCTACTATTAAGCGTGAGCTTAATAAAGCAAGTCACGCACTTGTTCTCCTAAAACTGTTGTGTGGTTAAGATGCGCCCCGTGATGAGATTGACCTGTTGTGCAATGAACCTGTTTGAAGTAATAGAAGTGTTTTATTCGCACAAAAAATGACGTGCTAGTATGTTTTTTTTTCCTCGCCTATTGCTACCGAGCGTATTTGTTGGGTCGGCTTAATTATACTGTGTTGGTGAGCGACCCGACGGCTACCAACCACTCCGACGGGTAGTATTTTATGGGCTGTGCTAGGCTGGGTTGGGCCGCATTGCTTTCGGGGCCGAGCAGCCATCCAGCTTCTTCTTTCTCTACAAAATAGTCCCATCCCAGACGAAAAACATTCCCCACCCACCCGCTACCGCTAGGGTTCCTCCTTCCCTTCCCCGCCGCCGCCGGCCATCGCCGGCCGGCGAATCGGAGAAGACGCCGCGACTATCCCGTTCCCGGAGCCGCCTCCACTCGCCACCGCCCTCTCCCCATCACCAGGCCTCATCCATCCAACGCCTCGACGCCAAGGTACCCTCCCCTCCCCTCCCCTCCCCTCCCCTCCCTCATGCGCCTCTCTCCCCCCTCCCTACGCACTGTCTCGTCTCCATGTGTGTGCTGTGCCTGCGCGTCATGGCCGTGTGTGTGTGATCCGTCTTGTGCGCGAGCTACTAGTGCATGCTATGGGTATTTATTTATATAAATGGCTAATAAACTGCTCGCATTTCGTACTAGTGCATGCTCTGTTTAGTGTTTATATAAACTGAAAATTTGACTGTTTGATTTGGTACTAGCCAGCCAACTGCTAGTGTGTATCTATTCTGCTTATATAAATGTGCAAATTTGACTGCTCGATTGGGTAAAGACATGAACTGCTAATGCTATTTTCATATACCACTAGTGTGTGTATTCTGCTTTTAGAAAAGTGCAAATGTGACTGCTCGTTTGTGAAAAGGCATCAACTGCTAATGGTATTTTCATCTGCCACTAGTGACGCTGCTCATACTCATAGTGATCTCTTTATATATAAATGTGTAATTTCCAGCTACAGCCAGCCGGAGCCCTTGCAGCTGCAGCACGGACAACCACACCCTAACCCAGCGACCAAGAAGCCCAGGCCAGCGACGATCCATCATCGATGGCCGCGGTTCGACACGCAATGAGGAGGCTCGGCGGCTCCCTGCTCTGGCCAACGGCCACCTCACCGGCAGCGGCGGCGCCAAGGCGGCTCACGCACAGCGAAAGCTTGGCCTCGGAGCAAGCTCGTCACGAGGAGGTGCTGCGCAAGGTCCAGCAGAAGACGGACGAGCTGTACGATGTGTTGTGCGAGGCGGAGCGGGACTTCTGCACGAGCAGCTGGCGCAACACGCGCATGCTCCAGCACCTCTCCATGAGGGTCACGCCGAGGCCGTGGGACTGGAGGTGGCGCATCCGGCGCTTCAACAGAAGGTTTCACAATGTGGCAGAGCTTGCCGGGTTTATCTCGCTCTACTTCGGCTTGGAGGTGCTGAAACAAGAAGTCGAGGAAAAGGAAAAGCATGCGGCCGAGGCAACGACGGTGTCCTGCCCGATCGACTGAGAACCAACCAAAGATCCATCAAGGACGAGTAGGAGAGGCGATAACATTATCTTGCATTGCGTTACGACGGACAACCAAAGACGAGATGGTGATCTTGTCTAGTGTTATCTAATTTGGTAGCTATCTTTTGTGACCGGTATTGTCTTGTGTGACATGGTACTAAGTTGTTATATCCATGAAACCATGACTTGTTTTGGTTATCTGCGAATGCACCAAACCCTAGTTAAATGTTAAATGTGTATGGATTCTCCATCGAGCTGGATTTTATAGGAGAGTTGGTTCTTTAACCAAGCATGATTCTCCACCAACTGGTCATGTATATATTCTTTAACCAAGCATTGTGTGAGCTGAACATTCATATATAGGAGCACTTGATGCAAACATATATATACTATTAGTATGGCTAGCTAGCTTGAATGTTAACCGTCCAGTGCTTCGCGCTCCAGGTATCAGACTCTATGTGCCATAATTGTGGAGAGCCTAGTTTTGAATTCTGAAGCAAAACTATCTACAATAATATACTATTACTGAAGCAGCTAATTCCGCACATGTTATTTCAGGTCCAAAGTTGATTGTTAGCATGGATGTGTCTAATTTTTCAACTCATATTTCTTATGGACGTGATTGTGGAGCACAACCTGATATCCAAGGATGTCACGGGGCTCCTTAGCTTGCGTTTTTCACCAGTTGAATGCCAATAACCCCCCCCCCCCCCCCCCCCCCCCCACACACACACAACAAAAAAAAAGACTCCACCAACGTACCCGATGTTTGGCCGACTGCTTGTCGAGACGGATGCATCCCTCATCTTCTCACTCAATCGCGTGCCATCCAGATTGAACCCAAAGAGACGAGGGCTAAAAGAGAGATGAGTGGCGCGGCTAGGGTTTGCAAAGGGCGCACGGGTAGGGGCAAGGCATTTACTTTTACACAATTTGAATTTCTGGGGGTCAAGACCTTTACAATAAGATCATTCTTTTATATATTTCAAACATGTTTGAATTTCAATGTTTCAATTCACTTATTTCGCTAAATCTATTAATTCATTGTTGTAAATCAGTTTTTGATTTTAGTGAAATTATAATTTTGAAATGAGCTAAAGTTATTTTTGAGGAGTGAATGTTTATTTTAGTAAAATTACTTTTTCAGAAGAGCAGATTGTTTTTGAATGAGCGAAAAGTTTCAAATGAGTCAAATCAGTTACGTCAATTTGAAGCGATTGTGAAAATCAATTTTTTGAAACAAGTGAAATATGGCATTTCAATAGTGTTTTTGAAATGAGTAAATATATCTTCCGTTATGAGTGAAAACTTTGAAAGAAATTAGTTTTGTAATGTTTGAAATATAGTATTTCAATAGAGTTTTTGAGTGAAATATATTTGAAACGAGTGAAATATAGTATTCCAGAAATGAGTGAAATATGTTCATTGAAGTGATTGAAATTAATTTTTATATGACTGAAATATCAGTTTCGCAAGGACGTAGTGAAATTAGTTTTCAAATATATCTTTTGTAATGAGTGAAAAAGCTTTTTTTGAAATGAGTAGAATATAGTATTTCAATTGAGTGTAATGTGTTTTTCTGGAATGAGTGGAATATGTTTTTGAGGGAAATAAGTTTATTGAAACTGAAAAATTATATGTTTTTTGAGGGAATATGTTTGCGATGACGCTTAAACAAATATTCAAAAGAAACCTAGTTCAAAAGAAATATCTCGAACAAACCTTTTTCATAAGAAATATGCTAAACAAACCTATTTCATAAGAAATGGGTGAAATATGGTTTATTGAAATGAGCGAAATCATTTATATATGAGCGAATTATCAGTTTAGCAAGCGTGCAGTGAAAAGGTTTTGAAATGTATCTTTTGTAATGAGTGAACAAATTTTTGGAACGAGTAAAATATAGCATTTCATTTCAGTGAGTGTGTAATGTGTTCCCTGAGAAGAGTGAAATCTATCTTTTGTAAATGAGTGTAATGAATTTTCTGAAATGAGTTAAGTCTATCTTTGCAAATGAATTTAATGTGTTTTCTAAAATGATTGTAATCTATCGATTGTAAATGAGTGTAATGTGTTTTCTGAATCTAGTGAAATGTGAAATTGACTGAAAGGTTTTCTGAAACTAGTGAAATGTGAAACTGACTGAAATGTGTTTCCTGAAATGAGTGAAATGGTTAAACTCAAACTAGCCAAATTGTATCCAAGATTGGTCTTATTTTAAAGGTCTTGGCACCGTGAATTCAAAAATATAAGAAGTTTCAAAACTGAATATTTAGTTCAAAAGTTATCAACCTTTTAAAAATGTCACATGGAAAACAAAGTGCATGTATTTTAGTGTGTGCATACAGCCATGGTGTATCTGTTTTCTCTCACCACGACACCTGACAGAAAGTGCTGTTGTGGACCCCATCCAGTGCATGCAGCCGTGGTATATCTGTTTGTACAACATTTGTATTGCTAAAAGAGAGAAATAATAGCATGGTGGGGTCTTCAGTCACATCAATCTCAAAGCAAGTGTTGACGATAAATTCCTAACGGTAGGTACTGGTAAATTTACTTATTCGGGGAGGGACGTCTCCTGGTTGATCGAGGCTATGGGCTACGTGGTGGGCCCCAGCTGTTTCTTTTAAAGCTCCCAAGGAATGCTTTTCCTGTGGTGCATTAATGCTTGTGGGTCACCGGCGTGTGAGCCATCCGGATCTCACAAGAATAAGAAACGCCCAAGCAAAATCTTTACCTCCCATGTCTTCGAGTCTTCTCGATTCTCTCCTTAATGCCTTCCGGTACCCGGTTTCATGAATTCTTCTTCCACGAACCTTTCATGAGCAACCTTCTTTGTTATATTTCACGGTATAACACACCTTTTGGTTGTTATGCCAAACAACATTTGGCCTATGGTTCCCAATGGCTTAGTCACTTAGCCGGAATTGGAACTCCTCACAACACCCAAACTTCACGCCTTTCTTCAAATGAGCATTCTCGCCCTCATTCTTTGGCCTTGGTTCGCCTGGTTTCAAGGCTGGTGTGGGTTTAAAGAACACCATTCTCATGCCACCATCAACTACGGTCTTATGGGCAAGGCTAAGATCACATAATAATGGAGTAATCCTTTCCTTGGTTGTGAATGGTTACATTGGTTTTTTTTTTCTATATGCCACCAAGGTCCGATCGCACCGCTTTGACCCTCCTAGGTATTTCCTTCCATTTTTCATGCTTCTCGCACTATCTGGAAATAAATATTTTGTCCATCTCAGCGAACCGAGTGTTTTCGTTTCGCCGAACTAAGTGTTCTCAACGAACTGAACTGTCTACCGAATATGCAATATTGTCGAGTGTGGTTCTTGGTAAAGGCTGGTGTGCCGAGAGACCATGAAAGGGACCACGACAAAGGGCAAGTGCATTCAGGAAGCAAGATTTTTCCATTAGTGTAGCGTTCCAAATTGGTTTCTTACAAAAGCAAAAGGGATACATGAGTATACCATGTGCTCTGTTAGAGAAAATCGGTGAGAATGTAGAAATTCTACGCTTATACTTGCAACGTACCTTGGGTACCAAAGTATTATTTCTTGCTTGTACCGTTGTACTAATTGAAACCTTTATCTAGAAGAAGAGAGATATTAGATGGAGCCCACGTTCTATGAGCTGTCTGAATATACTTCCGTATTGGCGCAAGCAATGGCCTTCTTGTACTAGTCGTCTCACCAAAATAAGTCATAATATGTACGCACGAGTGCAGTAATCACCTCGGCAAAACAACTTTGGATACATCCTATAAATTGATGCCTCCGAGTCGGCATAGGCACCAACGTCGACCTTCTTGTTTGCACAGCCGCAGCAACTAAACATCAGCAACAATAGCCAGTTATAGCCACCACCAACACCAAAGCCATGGCGCCCTCTCGCATCCTCCTCCTAGCCGCGATCCTCCTGGCCCTGGCTTCTGTCCAGGTGCGTGGCCAGAGCATGCCGCCTTCACCGGCAATGGCACCGGCATCATCCGCTGGCGGTGGCAAGTGCATGTTGAATGACGCAGCTGCGCTTGGAGTGTGTCTTAACCTTCAATCGGGCAGGATAAGCCTGTCCGAGAAGAACCGGTGCTGCCATCGGATCCAGGGGATGCAGAGCGCCGCCGACTGTCTGTGCTTGGCCTTCAAGCTGGCTGGTGGCCTTGTCGGCGCCAATGTTGCCGATGGCGTCAATTCCGTGCTGTAGGTGTACTGGTTTCGACCCGGCTTACTATGTGTGCATACTGGTTTATACAAATAAATAAGAATTTGCGATCTACTTATCATACTTGTTGTGTGGCCCCATCTGACGACTATGTATTTAGATCATCTACAACCACATACACCAAAATCCAGCCGCCAAACGCCTATAGACGCGTTCGAGCGCCTCCACGGATAGTGACAGTACAAGTGTACAACACACAAAGAATTGATTCCACAACCACAAATACCATTTTCAAAGCATCAAATAAATATCATTACATGCAACATAAAACTAAAGTTGGGTCGAGCTCGTCCAGCTTCGCCCTGTCCATGACTTGTGGATGGCTGCGCCCCTCAAGGTGTTGGTGCGGTCACTGGCGTGGTAGAGTAGGACATGTGACAATGTACCGGCTCATGGGACTCAATTTGCCGCCGTCTCCTATGTCCTCCTCTTCCTCCTCGGAGCCCGTCACCTCGTGGACGTGATATCAATGATGGGTCCGTCGTGGTCGGAGCCGCAGATGTCCACCACGACACGGTTGCAGCGCTCAGGGTTGGTGGGCATCGTACAGGTTCTAGGAGAGTGCGACACCAGGGCGCTCAGGGGACTGGAGCGCGGGCAGCACGAGCAGGACTTGGAGCCGCAAGGGAAGCTAGCGATAAGCGGCCGGGCGACCCTTCTGCACCTCCCGGCTGACGACGGATCCGGCCGAAACTGTAAACCATGGCGGGGAGTGGAGAGGACGGGTGACATCGCGGTGGAGGGGATGGGAGGCGACGGTGAGCATGGAGGGGTGGCAGAAGATCCAAGCCACGAGGAGGAGAGATATGGCAACCGCGACATCGTGGCGAGGAGATATGGTGGTGGCGAAACTATGGCGAGGAGACATGGCGGTGTCAACTTGTGTGGGTTGAGTGAGATGTGAGTAAGGGCTTGTGTCCATACAGTGAGGAAGTGAGAGGAGTGACCTATTTTTTTATTACAAAAACCGGTTGTTCTTTTATATAAATGAAATCAACTATTTGCTCCTAGAGAAATGTAACATATTTTTATAGTGAACAATATCACATACCTTACATTGTAAATCCTCTAGAATAATCATCAACAAGTGATTTATAAGTGAGCTTAAATTTATTAAAATCGGGATGCAACTTATATATAAAAACTTATATGTTTGTCGCCCATGACAACGCACGGGCACTCTACTAGTAAATATAAGATGTTTAACTTTTTCCTAAATGAATGCATATAGACACGTTTTAATGTAATTGTCCACTAACTTTAACGCATACATAGTTGATATCCAAATATCGGAAACATCTTATATTTGTGAATGGAAGGAGTAATAGTTAAGAATTTAGGCTGCACCGAGGATCTGTACCATTAAAGGGAGCTGGTAGCATCGCCTCCACCTTCTCCCCCGGTTTTTCCTCCCCATGCCTCTTCCTCCACTTTTCTTTTTGGTAATTTCAACAGATGTCGCATAATAAAACCAATGTAAATAGAGTAACTTGAAGTAATCAAAACAAAATCGATACTTTCTAAAACCAAGTCATGTCTCAACTCAATCGAAGAAAATAAAATGAATTCTTACAAAAATCTCAGCTCAATAAAAAAAATCTTACTCTTTCCTATCCATATCCAAATCAAATCAAATCTTGTCAAAATCTCAACTAAATGATAACTATACTTGTCTTCATCTACCCGTACTCAAACTAAATTAAATTTTATCAAAATCTAGAGTACACGAATGTAAGGTATACATTGGACATGATTTATGCTGAACACTAGAATATTTATACCCCCATTTCAATGCATGGGCAAATAGCTAGTAAAGAAGAAACTGTAGTACCTCACTTAAGTACAACAAGCAATCGGGTCGAGTACATCCATCCATCCATCATAAAACATTAGTAAGTAGGCGCGCAATAGGCGTTGCTCTCGTCGAACAGCGACGACAGCGGGGAGTTGCCCATGAGTTTGAGCGGGATGCAGATGTAGGTGGCGCGGTGGGCCACACCCGGGCCGTAGTCGGTGATGAAGCCATCCACCTCCATGGCCACGTCGATGCTGTTGTGGCCTGTTTGGTTGGGCAAGAGCTTCCGGAGGTACGACAGGTTCAACTTCATGCCTACGCGCTCCGTCAAGATGTATTCGGCCTCCTTCCCTTGAGACAAGAATATCTTAGCCTTCAGGTTGAACGTAGCGATGAAGGTCCGGTTCTCCGGTGGCAAGGATAGGTACTCCTGGCTGTCGGCGAGCCGGATGGTGACGTTGTGGTAGTAGATGGAGGTGCGATTTCTGAGGTTGGTAGCCTGGAGAAAGAAGGTGAAACGGTACAGGTCACCGGATTCGGAGACTCTTCTTACCGCCACGGAGCTGCTAGGGATCCGGAGTTGGAGCTTGAGGGGATTGAACAGCAGGAACACTGCCCAGACAACGAGGACGCCGGCGAACACGGCGACCGCCGTGGCGACCACGCTGCGCACCAAGCATAGCCAACGGAACCTTGAGGCCTTGCACAAGACGCCGGCGCCGGCTGCCATATATGAAAATGACGCTGATAGCTGGTGTGTTTCAAAATTCTGAACCGATGAGGTACGTATCTATGCAGCGCATAGTTCTTTTCAAAAAGAAAAAAAAGGACCGGCTGTGTGTCTCAGAGAAAAGAAAAAAATCAACTACCCCAAAGGCAAAGAAAGGGCCCTACGTAGATTTTGGCTGATTTCAATGAGGTAGGTACCCATGCAGCACATGATTTTCTTTTCTTTTCGAAAAGAAAAGAAAAAGAAAAGGCTGTGTGTTTCAGAGGGAGAAAAATATAGTACAGTATATAACTTTATTTTAGGGCAAAAATTTATATAGAACCATCCAAAAGGCAAAGAAAGAGGCCCATACGCCGATTTTGGCTAATTTCAGTGTTGTACGTACTCATGCAGCGCATGGTTATCTTTTCTTTTCAAAAAGAAAAAGGATCGGCTGTTATTTTCCTTTATGGCTACGTACGTATCCATGCAGCGCAACCATTTATTTTCCAAAATAATAATACTATTTTCCTTAATTCATTTGTTTCAAGTACATGTACCACCGCTTCATCTTTGTGGACTATGCACGATATCGATACACACAATGACGAGATGAAATAAACTCTTCGATTTGTCCCCGCCTATTGGTACTGTTGGGACTAGGCATCCCTCTTATCAGGGCCACACAATGACTTTGAGACCGGCACTAGTTGTTGTATTTGAATGAGCTTATTGCAAGTACTCCCTCCATTTCAAAATAGAAAGGATCCTAGCGGAAACACATGTCAGATATCCTGAATTTTTTTCATAGCTTCTGAAAATATTTTATAGAGTAGTTTACAAAAGCTTGATCAGAATTTTAAATTTTTTCAGACGTAATAAAACCTTTCTGTAGTTTTCCAAAGTTCATCAAAACTTTTTGACTATCTGAATTCTCCATTATTCGTGACAAGGTGTCCAGCAATAATGCAGTGCATCAAGCACATCCAACGGTGTATATAGTTTGAGTATACAATAAAATACATACCTGTCTCTGTCTGTTTCAATAGTTTTAGAGATTGTGTGTTTCAAAAGAAAAAGTGAGTAGCAGACTCACAAGCATCTACAATTTCTATCTCAAAGGGAAAGAAAAAGGCCCTACGTAGATTTTGGCCAACTTCAAAGATGTACCCATGGAACACATGATTACCTTTTTCTTTTTCTAAAGAAAAAGACCGATTGTTATTTTCCTTTCATTTAACATCCTGGTCATGGACATGATGGTAGACAACACATGACGTAATGATACATGCACATGGATACACATAATGACCGTAAAAGTTTACCACTCGCTCTCTTCTGGGTCCACCGGAACTCCTTGGACTAGGCATATCTGTTTCGAGGACTGTGCAATGACTTTAAGATCCACACTAGTAGTTTTATTTACTAGACTATATTGCATATATTTGCTAATATGGACATATATTTTGGAGAGGACACATATGACAGATATCAGGAAACTTGCCATTGCTTTTCGTAATCTTCCATCATTTACATAAAATAATGATTTTTTTTTATTTTTTTCAAACTTCATAAAAACTACATAAGTATCTGAATTCTCCTTCATTTCATGAGGAGTTGGTGAATTTTTAGTAGTGCGCAAAACTTAATGGAAATTTAGAAAATTATTACAGTTCATAAAGATTTGATGAAATTATTCATAGCTTACACAAAACTAATGGATTTTGTCCAAAATTCTCATAGGGTTTTTGCTTACTTATAAACTTGGTCTAGGGTGTTACACCAGGTCTCCCACATCAGCGCCTGCATCGTCCACTAATAGCCTAATTATTTTTCCTGATCCAGTCGCAATTTGCACATATTTGTTTTTTTAACGCATGGTAAAAAATGGATTAGGGTTTCCTTAGAAGAAATGCTAAAAACAGAAAGTAAGATTAATGAAATTCAATCTAAGTAAGAAAAAGATTATAGGCTGATAGAAGAAACACACTAAGAATAAATAGAAGAAATTTCATTGAAAGGAAGAATGAATTATATGAGTGGATTAACCCTAAAAATGAAATTAATGGCATATAACTAACAAATCATAACGAATTACTGTCAAACTCTTTTCTTATATGCAAAAATTAGAATGATATGAAAACTTGCAAATAAATTACACAAAACTTGCAGTCTTTTTGTGTTATGCAAGAATAAGTGTAAACTAGTGCAACTTCAATAATAATTATGATTTAAGTAGTTCAACTACAGAAATGAATTCCAATCTAAGTCCCTAAAACAAATTGAAGTAGTATCACACGATTGCGCCATCAAATCGCTGCCACGTTCGCATATAGGAGAAAACCCAATCGACATAAAATCAACTAAACAACACCAAAAAATAGGAGCCATAAACATTAGCACAAGTGAGAAAATAAATGAATTTTTTTATGTCGGTCACTTGTTCTCTTATCAATAAACAAATATATCTGTAGGCCAAAACAAAATGTATTCTAAAATGGAATGAACTAAGGACATTGATATTACACTAAAAGAAGAAAGGAAACTCAAAATAAATGATGACAAAACTTGCACACAGATTTCATACAATTTGCGTTGTTCTACAATATATGCTAGAACAAGCATATATTAGTGTAAATTTCAGACAATGGTATTATTTTGAATAGAGATTGCATATAACTTGCATGTACACCTTCATGTTATATTTGGTGTTCAAACAATAGAACAACAACATTGGAGATTAGTCACCCATCAACACGTCCATGGTGAATTGCATCTCATGTCGGTGGTGCCATCTTCCTCATCCCTCGATCTAAATAAAGATGAGTAGGCATCCCTCGATCTAAATAAAGATGAGTAGGCCGTGCAGTGATTAAAGAGGTGTTAAAGGAAAAGCGTGTTCTTTATAATGAAGCGCAATGATATGGAGCTGGGCCTAGACGGTGGCAGGCTGGCCTAGCCGGCAAAATATAAATCCTCGCTTATTAGTTTGGCTGGGCCGGAACAATTCAAGATAAGCGAACGACACAAAATGGATAAAAATGTCGTCTTTAAGGCAACAAACAAATAGCTGTGCGAGCACCATTTAAAGTGGTAAATCTAGCGTTTACTGGTATGTAAGAGCATCTCTAGCAGACCCCGCAAAATACTAACTCGAATAAGTCTTTTGTAGTTCGCGGAAAAGGGTATATGCGGGACGGCGCAGGCGAGGACAGACTCAACTCCATATAATCAACCCGTAAAAAGAAATATTCTCTGAATATACCAAACAGACCCAGAGCTAGCTCTTTTTTTAATTGTCCTCTTCCTGGCGTCAATCCGGCAGACAGACGGACGAGGAAAAACACGAGGCAAGCGCGGCGCGGGCGGAGGCCAGGGCGGCCGGATGGAACGGCCGGCGCATCCAGCTAGCTAGCTAACTCTTCGAATCGATTGAGCTGCTAGCTAGCTAGCTAGCTCCTCCGTTCGAGAGCCGCGGCGGCCGGGACGGAGGGCCGGCCGGCTATCGGACGGCCGGCAGGCGAGCGCGGTGGTCAGGGCGGATGGCCGGTGGGCGCGCGGCCTGCGTCCAGGGACCAGTGGCAGGCGAGCGTGGCTGCCAGGGCGGGTGGCCGGCGTCGGGGACGAGCAGACAGGAGCGGGCCATGAAAGTTCCGATGGCTGTTAGACTCCCGCCAACGGTCTCTCGAGTATACATGAACTCTTTGGTTTGGCTCCCAAATCCTTATTTTTACAGTTTTGATGGAGATGTTTTCCGCGCCCCTTAAAATTTTTAACGGGTCCGACACATTTACAATGTCTGATTAGGCGACTTTTTTCACTCAGACCCGTATTTTGGCAGTTATTTTATAGGATAGGACATTATGCGGGGTCTGCTAGAGATGCTCTAGCGGAAGTGGATACACACACAACTTTGTGTTCTTGATTCGTGCTAACTTTTGCGGTATAAGGTGCGGAATAAAGCAATACTCTCACAATACTTGGACTAGGTCCACTTCCTCTGACAGCCACGTGAGAGATGATAGTTGCATCCAGAATCTCTCTCCTCTCTCTCTAATAAAAACATATCCTTTTATTTATTTGACTTATTTATTGATTGATATCTTATAACCTACACATTCAATTTTGAAACTTTTTGCATATTTGAAACCCTGATGATAAGACCTGTAAAATAATGGATATAGTTTTAACTCATTAAAATTTCAATGTTGGAATGGGTTAGATGTAGATTTCAGAAAAAAAATGTTACACATATCGAAACAAAATTTAACTCATTTGAAAACACTGATTTCACTCAATTTTAAAAACATTTCCCTAAATTTAAAAAGGATTTCATCCGTTTCAAACACTGATCCATTAATTTCAAAAAACACTGATTTCATTAAATTCAAGTAATTTCACTAATTTCAAAAAATGATTTCACTTGATTGAAAAAATAGATTTCAGTCATTTGAAAAAACATGCCAATAAAACTGATTTCTATCAAATCAAGAAACTATGTTGACTCATTTTTAAAACTGATTTCAATCGTTTCAAAAAACAGATTTCACTTTATTTCAAAAAACTTATTTCACTCTATTTTAATTTTTTTCACTCTCAAAAGCTGATTTCACTTTTACAAAAAATAGATTACACTCAATTCAGAAAACATATTGAAAATAAATCAAACTAGTTAAAATATATCGAACACTATTGGTCTTTTTTTTTTGAATAGTTTGATTTGCTTACCACATGTGTCATGTGGTACACTATTGCCAGGAGTCCAAGTATATAAAAAAATGTTAAAGTTGAAATATTGATTTTGTAGATATAAATAATTTAACTTAGCAAAGGTGAAATAAAACAGCAGATATGTTTGGGAGAGAGAACATGCAACTCTGTTGCACTGCCTTACAAAAAGTGGTGAACCACGTGACTTGACGTAAAGAGATATATGGAGTAGTAAAATAGTACTGGCATGGGACCCACCCCTATTACACGAATCTTGAAGCACTTGAGTGGTGGATTCCTTGTCACAGGTAGAAATGTCAGCACTATTAAAAGTCGATCTGCATCCGGCCTAGAGAAGCAGCTTCAGCATCGGTTAGCTATAGTGCCAACTGCTCCGCGCGCAGATGCATAATTTCCATGGCCAACAGTAGGAGTAGGAGTATCAACTTCACCCTCGCCGTCGACAACCCCAGCCGCCGCGCAGGGGTGGACTATAGGGAAGTCATCGTGAGCCTGCAGCTCCCCAGTAAGCGCTTGAAGAACAACTCGGTGCCGGCGACGGTGAATGGATCCATGCCGCTGTACCAGCCGCGCCACAGCCAAATATCCATGGCCGTGGCAGCGTTCGTGGAGAAGGACTTGTTGGACCTTTACCTGAAGAAGTTCTACAGAGGCCATCCGACGTTGACAATCATGGTCACAGCACTGGTCCGTTTCAAGGTTGGGGTGGCCTACTCCAGGCTCTATGACATTACGGTCTACTGCCCGCCTTTCGTCTTCTTCGACGTCTTCCAGGACGGCAACTTCAGTTATCATTTTGCGAAGGGCAACGCCAATTGCTCTGCCTGACATGCATCAGCCTATATATTTCATGATTGGGTCTGCAGATTTGTTGTGCAAATGCAAGTTTACAATTAACAGTTGGTATGATGTATGTGCTCGCTTGAGCTTCGATCTTCCATAAATGTAGTGTGCTGCTGCGGTACGGGTCTCATTTCTAAATTCATCGATTCCCTTCTTCAATCTTCTTCGATTCTAGTATTAATAAAACTGTATCACGTCCGATTAGTCTGAGGGATCAAGACTGTTTTTTGTTTTCTTCAGTATGTCCCATTTGGCCCAAAGGTTATGCCGAAATTTTCTATAACGTCGTTTGTTATAATTCCTTTTCTTATACCTTGTAGGGCGTTTGTTCGATCGAACGATTCTCTGGACAAACTATAAATTGGTTCTTCAAGGTGGCAGAGGAAGGTATCATTCGAAAGGGTAACACAGAGATATTATGTCTTTGTAAGAAGTGCGAAAACAGAGTTTTGATCGAACCCTTTTTACTGGCGCTGTGAAGATGCACTTGCTCAAATATGGTTTCCTGCTAGGTCTGGACAAGGCACGAGGAAGATGAGGAGGACATTGTTTCCGACGTCGATGAAGGGACGACAGATAAAGGAGCGGGAAACCATGTCGATGAAGAGCGAGAAGAAGGTAACGACAAGGAGGTGCCCAAATATGAAGAAAATTAGGACTGACATGAAGAAGAGTCTCTGACGCAGGAGTGGTCATTGGCTACAATGTTGGAGGACCCTAATTTTAAAACTGAAAAGGATGAGTAATGGAAGAGTTGTTTTTAGAGAGGCTAGCACAAGTTGGTGCAACTGGAAGTAGACTTGACAACTCTACTGTATGAGGCTACAATCCGAACACACCCACCAGGATGTCAGGCTCAAACTTCTAGGCCTCAAGACAAAATACAAATGCACGGGCGCAAGCCTGGATGCGACATCTGAGTATCTATACCGAGTTTTTCCCGCAGGGAACATGTTGCCTCGTAGTGTCGAAGAGGCCAAGAAAATCACGTGCCCTCTTAATTTTCCGCATCACATGTGCGTCACTAGTTGCATCATTTATTGAAACGAGCACGATAAGAATAGAGTCCAAGGTGCAACAAACCCCAATTCAAGCGTGGAAAGAAAAATGCTCGAAAGATTGGAAGGTACTTTGCGCTCATTCCTCACATGCAACATTATTACACAAACAAGAGGGAAGCTGAGCACTTACATTGGCACACCGAAAGAAGCTCGCGTAAAAAATGATGACATGTTGAGACACCCCATAGACGGTGGCCGGTGGAAATCACTCGACTATGTATTGATATGTCTCCAATGTATCTACAATTATTGATTATTTCATGTTATTATATTATCAATCTTAGATACTTTATATGTAATTTTATATTATTTTTGAGAACTAACCTATTAACTCAGTGCCCAGTGCCGGTTGTTGTTTTCTACATGTTTTTTGTTTTTTAGAAAATCAATATCAAACAAAGTCCAAACACGATAAAACTTTACAATGATTTTTTTTCTGGACTAGAAGGAACCCTAGGAACCTCGGGATGAGACCGAGAGAGGTACGAGAGTGCCACAAGCTCACACGGCGCGCCCCCTAAGCTTGTGGGACCTTCACAACTCTGTTTGACCTAATTACAACTCCATAAATTCCGTAAATCTTGAAACTTACAGGCAGCCACCCTAAACACTTTTTTCGCCGGCGCAAACTTCTGTTCTTTTGCAATTCCATCTGGAGTCATTCTCTGATCCTCTGTCAGAGGGAGAATCTATGACAGAGGGCTTCTACATCAACCTTACCGCCCTCCAATGATGTGTGAGTAGTTTACCATAGACCTACGGGTCCATAGCTAGTAGCTAGATGACTTCTTCTCTCACTTTGATCTTCAATACAAAGTTCTCCATGATCCTCATGGAGTTATATAAAATGTAATCTTCTTTTGCGGTGTGTTTGTTTGGACCCGATAAATTTTGGGTTTATGATCCGACTATTCATTAAAAGTAATTGAGTCTTTGATGTATTTTATTATGCATGATTGTTATAGATTTGGATTTCTCTTCGATTTATCCATTTGGTTTGGCCAACTAGATTGATTTATCTTCAGTGAGAGAGGTGCTTTGTGACGGGTTCAATCTTGCGGTGTACTCAACTCGTGACAAAGGTGTAGCGAGGTACGTATTTGTATTGTGTTGTCATTAAGGGTAAAATGATGGGGTTTGATTGAGTTTATTCTTTTTAAATTTGTCTTCTTGCTTCATGCATTACTTTGTTTGTTATGAACTTAATACCATAGATGCATGCTGGATATCAGTCGATTGGTGGAGTAATAGTAGTAGATGCATAATCGTTTCGGTCTACTTGTCACAGACATATACATGATCATTGCCATGAATAACATAATAACTATGTGTTTTTCTATCAATTGCCCAACAGTAATTCCGCCGTATGCTATGTCTCAAGAGAGAAGCCTCTATAGTGAAAACTATGACCCGTGGGTCTACTTTATTCATATTATAAAAACCAAAATACCTTGCTACAAATTATTTACTTTATTTTATTTTACAATTTATCTATCTACCACTACCATATTTGATCCTTGCAAGTAACGAGTTCAAGGAGATTGACAACCCTCTTGCCAGCGTTGGATGCAAACATTTGCTCTTGTGTGTGCAGGTGTTGTTCACTAGGCTTTTTGTGATTCTCCTATTGGTGTGATAACCTTGGTTCTCACTCAGGGAAATACTTATCAACTACTATATTGCTTCACCCTTCCTCACCGGGGAAAATCCCAACACAGCTCATAAGTAGCAGAAAGAATCTCCGGCGCTGTTGCCAGAGAGACATCATCAAAAACCTACAAGTTCCTGCACTCAAATTATCATCTACTTACTCTCCTTTTTATTTGCTTTATTTTCTTTTACTAATCTCATAAAAAAATATAAAAAAACATATATTTTTACGTTGCTAGTTTGCTTGTTTGCTCGCTTGAAGTTGCTACCATGTCTGAATTTGTTACCGCTAAATGAGGAAGTGAGGATAGCAAAACTAATGAGAATAAAACTCCTGTAAATTAGAATACTAAAGCTTTTGTGACGGAAGTGGGAACATTATAGGGAAAAGTATTATTCAAGAGTTCTTCACTTGTAAAATCTTCTTGATGTGCGGGATTAGTGATTATAATCGCCATAATCATTGTTACTGGCTTCCTAGTAGGATCATCGGCGACCACGTTGGATTTTTCTGGATGGTAAATGACCCCAAGGTCATAATCCTTGATTAACTATAGACATCTTCTCTGCCTGAGATTGAGGTATGGTTGGGTGAAAATATATTTGAGACTCTTGTGGTCCATATATATCTCACACCTTTGCCAATAAGGAAGTGCCTCCAAATCTCCAAATCAAGAATCACGGCTTCCAATTCCAATTCATGGGTGCGGTAGTTTTGTTCATGTGGCCATAGCTATTTACATTTATATGTCACAACTTCTCCCTCTTGCATTAACACGCAACCAATCCCACATCTGGAAGCATCACAATATATGTGGAAACTTATGTGAATATCCGGTAGAGTCAAGACGAGGCTTGTAGTCAATATTGTCTCCAGCACCATGAAACTAGAATCACAAGCCTCAGTCCAAACAAATTTGTGATCCTTCTTCGCCTCGAACTTGCTTTACAAGCCTCGGCCTAGACAACTTTGCCATCAAAGGGGTATGTCGGAAAATAGAAACTGGTGGAGAAAACAGGTTGAACACATGCTTCTAACATGTCTAGACAAATAGAATACTCCTTTTATACACAATTGCGCGGGGGCAATAGTGTAATCGTTCAATTTTCTTAGTTTATTTTAGTAGTCTTGTTGTGTCAAATATGTCGGCTATGGCAAAACATCAGAAACTGCGTGGCCTCTTCTATCCTTGACGCAATTACATTTGTAATGTAATAAAAATATGTACACGTGTGTTTCAATGAGTGAAAGAAAAAAAAACTAACTATCGCAAAGGCAAAGAAAGAGTTCCTGCGTAGAATTTGGCTAATTTCAGTGATTTACCTACCCATGGAGCGCATGATCATCTTTTCTTTTCAAAGGAAAAAGGACCGGCTTTGTTTTAACACAATACAAACGCAAACACTAATACATACAAACATACACTCATCCCTATGAATGCACACACCCTATCCTATGAGCACTTTTGAGAGACCAAGCCGACACATCATCTTCAGATCGACGAAGTCGCCACAGACATCTCCTCCCACTAAACGCACATCGTCGGAAGGCCTAGAATAAATTCTGGAAAATGCGAGCACCAATTTCATGTCTAGGAATTGAACCTTGGTGGGACGTGGATAACAATGTCCTCTGGACCATCCGACCACGGGTTGGTGAGCAAAAGGACCGGCTGTTATTTTCCTTTATTGATACATACACATGCAACATGATAATCTTTTCTTAAAAGAACAATATTATTTTTGTTTATTGATTCTTTATTGTTTCTAGTGCATGTACCGCCGCTTTATTTGCTACATATACCAGTCTGATTCAATACTTTGGGCAATTGTGTGTTTCAACAGAAAAGGTGAGTAGCAAACTCACAAGCATCTATGATTTCTGTCCCAAAGGAAAAGAAAAAAACACTACATATATTTTGACCAACCTCAAAGATATACCCATGGAACGCATGATTACCTTTTCTTTTTCTAAAGAAAAGAGCCGGATGACATAATTCTATAGTTTAACATCATGGTCGTGGACATGATGATGGACTACTCATGACGTAATGATGCATGCAGGTCGATACACGCAATGACATGATGAAATAAACCCAAGAATTTTAGCACTGGCTCTCTGTTCTACACCAACAACTTCGCCGCCGTCATCATCAACTTTCCCCCCTCTATGCAGCGGTGTAATCTCTGTATTCCCACTGTAATATCTACTTAAACATGGTTAAAGTTGTATATTACTGCCCAATGATGTGTGGTCATCCTATGATGTTTGAGTAGATTCTTTTTGTCTTACGGGTCAATTGTGGTATTGGTATGATTGATCTGAGTTGTATGTTCATATGGTGCTTTTCTATGGTGCCCTCTGTGTAGCGCAAACTTGTGGGATTACCGCTATAGGGTTTGCCATACGTTCATAATTTGCTTATAGTGGGTGGCGAGAATGACAGAAGTTTATACCCGCGTAAGGGAGTTGTTGCGTATGGGAATAAAGATGACTTGTTACTTAATGCTATGGTGAGTTTTACCTTAATGATTTTTGGTAGTTGCGGATACTCGTTAGAGTGTCAATCATAAACACATGTGATTCAAGTACGGAAAATATGTTAGCTTATGCCTCTCCTCATTGCATATAATAAGTATCACACATGTCATATTCAATTGCCTATGAACAATCTTTCTCTTTGTGATGCAAAAAGCTCTCTACTAAAACAAAGTAACTTTTATTATCTAGCTAAGTACTTCAAATTTTATTCTTGCGAACTTGTCCTATTACACCTACAAAGTAGTTCTATTCTTGTTCTAGGTAAAGTGAACATTATGTCTGCGTAAAGTTGTATCATTGGTCGACATAACTTGAAGAGAATATAAATTATACCTTTAGCTCCTCATTGGGTTCAACACTCTTACTTATCGAAAACGGCTACAAACGATCCCCTATACTTGTGGGTTACCACCTTCCGGTCCTGTTCATCATCATCCTCAAGTGATAAGTTGACCTTAGAGAAAATTGTCATGTTTTTGTGTGGTTCCAAGCAAGGTAATCAACCATTCCAGGTCCGCCGATCTTTATCTGCTTGATGTTGTCTACATCACTTTGGGTAAATATGCTCTCTAGCTTCCCACTGTCCCACTCCCTACCACATGGCGTTAGCAGGTCACACACATGCGTTATTCCATGCACACACTCCTGTCCCAACGGCCTCATCAGGGCCGGCCCTGTGTTTCGGGAGGCCCTAGGCGAACTCGACGACATGGGACCCTACGTCCTGTGTGTGTGCGTGCGCGCGCGCGCGTGATACATAGACAATATATATAACTTCATTTGCATAATATTAAAAGTAAATTTCAACCATACATCTTTAGTTGAAAATTTGACTACAATAATTGTTGGACAATGCAAAATAGAACTGACATGACATGATTACCTCAAATAGGAAACAAATTTATTTGTTCCTCTGTACTTGCACCATCTCCACTGACCTTAACATCTGAATTTTCATGCTCGGGATTAGTTCCTTGCCTACGTTCTTCACTAACATCAACAATACTTGAAGATGTAAAATACTTTGTCAAAGAACCCTTGGGTGGTTGAATTTTCAGATCTATTTCATTCTTTCTTTTCCTTTTTCCAGCACCCAACAAATGCTTTTTAGGCAACATGGCATGCTAAATGTCCTAATATTACGAAGCAAAGAGTAGACAACGAATTAGAAATTTCTAGATCGGATGATCGGAACCCTAGACATGTACACAGAATGACAAAAAATTAGGATGGTTGAATACATACTATGAAAGATTGAATTAGAAAACTATACATAAAAAATTTGATACTTCATAGGATGAATCATGGATGAATAGTTTAATATACGTACTAAAGAAACTACTAAAATTGGGGTATGGATGAATGGATGAGGAACATCCGAACATGAATATTGGGTATGTACCTGCGTTCGCATACATACGTATTGCCATATTGCTGGAAGGCCGAGTTGCCGGATTGCTGCGTGCCGCGGCGGCAACGAGCGGCTGAGGCACCGAGCGAGGAATGACGGAGCGACGGGCAGATGAGACGACGAAGAAGAACCGACGAGCGATGAATAGGAAAATCCAGATATTCAGATTGATTTGTTTCACACGTACGCGTTGTGCGGCCGTGACTTGCGTGCGCGACGCTTCGCTACCCATTACCAGGCGATCTGATGGGCCGAGCCCATCTTGTTTTCTTCCTCTCATAATTTTTCCCTTGTCTATATTTTTTGCTGGGCTATACTATATGTGTGTACTACATTATGGGCCCCCCTCTGGCCTGGGCCCTGGGCCGTCACCCCTCTGGCCATACCCCCAGGGCCGGCCCTGAGCCTCATACTCCCCTGCTTAGGTATCCATTTAGCATGATGGATGTGGACCTTCTGGCATCACATATGCACCATATTGTGCCCTCTCGCAGCAGGTCACGCCCATACAATATGCTCCTGAAAGTATATGATGCTCCCGCCGGACATGTAGCGGTCATGATGCTTTCGTCTATGAAATATCTTGCCTTGAGCACCCTTGCGCACAACGATGAGGGTACCTGTAAAATCGTCCACGCCTGTTTAGCCAACAAAGCTTGGTTAAAGGCTACATAATCTCTGAATCCGAGGGCCCCATCTTACTTAGTTGTACACATTTTATCCCATGCTATCCAGTGTATCTTCATTTCACCATTAGCTACCCCCACCATAATTTCGACGTGATCGAAGTCAGGTTTTGGCGCATCTTCTTTGTGAATTGAAAACAACTCATAGTGTGGTTGGTGTTACTTGTAGCACAAATTTCACTAACCCCTCGCGTGCAACTTTTGACAGTCCTTGTCCTTTCCTTTATTGATAGCATGACAATCTTTTCTTAAAAGAACAATATTATTTTTGTTTATTGATTCTTTATTGTTTCTACTGCATGTACCACCGCTTTATCTGCTACATAACAGTCCGATTCAATACTTTGAGCAATTGTTTGTTTCAAAAGAAAAAGTGAGTAGCAAACTCACAAGCATCTATGATCTTTGTCCCAAAGGAAAAGAAAAAGGCACTACATATATTTTGACCAACTTCAAAGATATACCCATGGAACGCATGATTACCTTTTCTTTTTCTAAAGAGAAGGACCTTCTTTTTCTAAAGAAAAGGACTGGATGACATAATTCTATAGTTTAACTTCATGGTCGTGGACATGACGATGGACTACTCATGACGTATTGATGCATGCAGGTCGATACACGCAATGACCGGATGAAATAAACCCTACAATTTGACCACCGGCTCTCTTCCAGGCGTATTGGGATTCCTTGGACCAGGCATCTCTGTTCCGATCGAGGAGAGCACAATGACTTTGAGATCCGCACTGGTAGTTGTATTTAGAGAGTATATTGCATGTATTTGCTGATATTCACATATATTTTGGAGCGGACACACATGGCTAATCTCACTAAGTTTCCATAGCTTTCTGAAATCTTTCATAGTTTATATAAAGATGATGAAAATTTCAGATTTTTCTAACTTTATAGAACTTCTTTTTGTCATATTTCAAAGTTCATAAAAACTTAAAGAGTATCCGAATTCTCCTTTATTTCATGAAAACTTATTGAATTTTCTATAGTGCATTGAAGTCGATGGACACTTTAAACTTCTTACAGTTCATAAAGATTTGATGAAATTATATATAGCTTAGAGAAAACTAATGGATTTTGTTCAAGCCGGGTTTTTTTTTTCAAATTTATAAATTTTGGTCTAGGGTGCTACACCAGGTCTCCCACATCAGCACCTGCGTCGTCCCACTAACAACACAATTCTTTTCC
Organism: Triticum aestivum; assembly: GCF_018294505.1. Classification (NCBI taxonomy): domain Eukaryota; kingdom Viridiplantae; phylum Streptophyta; class Magnoliopsida; order Poales; family Poaceae; genus Triticum; species Triticum aestivum. The sequence goes on from NC_057803.1 coordinate 605,509,716, forward strand.
CCGATCCACTCCTGATTTCCACATATTTGTTTCTTTTTCCAACACGTGGTAAAGATATATTTGTTTTTTAACACATGGTAAAGAATTGATGATCGGGTCTTCATTGAGCAAAGAAAGAAAAATGTTATCTCCACTGTATGCCAATGCTAATAGACATACTAACGATTAATCGCGCTAAAAAAGAAGAGTAGGTCTCCCAGTGATTAAAGAGCTTTTGGTTAGGCTATGTGATTAAAGAGGTGTTAAAGGGAAAGCGTGTAAGAGCTGGTCTGGTTCTCTTTCGTGGGGTGATACTTTTTTTTTGAAAGGTGGGGTGATACATGGAAGAAGGAGCACACACTTACATATCTGATGATCTCTGGCCTGCGTGCCATGATGGATGGTCCCTGTAGTGGAACATGAAGGCTTTGGTGTAATCTGCTTTTTTGCAAGTTTTTGTGAAACTGTAGTCTTAGGAATCTGCAGCAAAGGGAAAGCGTCTTCTTCATATTGAAGTAATGATGAAGGGCAGGGGCCTGGCTCATCATGGATTCGTGGCTGGGCCAGATCAATGCAAAGAAAATTGACTTAACAAAATGAAAATTAAAATCGAGTGAGAAATAGCTAGCCTGCGCGAGCAATATTATTATATAACTCGATCTGCATCCGGCGTAAAGAAGCAGCTTCCCCAGCTGTTAGCTATAGTGCCAACTGCACCGCGCTCGGCAGCATGCTTTCCATGGCGAACATGCTCATCCTTACAGGCATGGCCACAATCCTCGCCGCCAGCACTGTCATCATAGTCACCTCCGTCAGCCTCAGCCCCGCGCACATCCACTTCTCCATCACCGACGCCAACGGTGCAAACAGCACCGTGGACGGAATGGCCGGGGTGTCCTTCAACTTCAACCTCACCGTCGGCAACCCCAGCCATCGCGCAGGGGTGGAGTATAAGGACGTCATCGTGAACCTGCAGCTTGCCCGTAAGCGCGTGAAGAGGAAATCGGTGCCGGCGACGGTGAATGAGTCCATGCCGCTGAACCAGCAGCCCAACAGCCCCATATCCATGGCCGTCGCAGCGTTCGTGGAGCAGGACTTATTAGATCTCTACTTGAAGAAGCTGCACTACAGAGACCATCCTACGTTGACAATCATTGTCACAGCACTGGTCCATTTCAAGGTTGGGGTGGCCTACACCAGGCTCTACGACATTACAATCTCCTGCCCGCCCATCGACTTCTCCGACGTCAAAAACATTTTCCCGAAGGGCAACGTCAATTGCTCTGCCTGACATGCATCAGGATCAATTTCAGGGTTACATCTGCAGATTTGTTGTGCAATGCAAGTGTACAATTAGCAGTTGGTATGATCTATGTGTTCGCTTGAGCTTCGATCTGTGCTAAATGTAGTGTGCTGTTCTAGTAAAAAAAATCACTGTCGTAAGTGTCTCATTTCTTGATTCATCGACCCCTTCCTTCAATCTTTTCTGATTTTAGTAATAAAAGTGTATCACGGTCTGATTAGTCTCAAGAGTCGGGATCTGTTTTTGGTTTCTTATGCGGGTCGAAATTCATTTTTGTTTTTACTATAGAATTGAACTTACCATGTGGCAACTTTGATATCAACACACAACTTCATTACCTACCTAGATGGTAACTTTTCAAGATGAATTTGCTCTGCCCCACAATAAAGAAAGTTGCCATTGTGTCTCTCTCAAAGTTGTCACCGTGTTTGTTTCTGTCAAAAAAAGTACCATGTTTGTATCATAGTTGCCAGGTGGCAAATTAAATACAAATACCAAGACAATTTTATTAATTACTAGGTGGAAACGTTTAAGGTGATTCTTCTCTGTCGAAATCTACACAGACATGATCTAGTATCAAATCTCTCATCGAGGCACAACCTGACGGTGAAGACGGATCGTTAATCGGATACCTGTTTCAGAGTTAAAACATTTGAAAATGTTGAAGAGCATTTATGATGCCGTTGTCATTGCCTTTTTATCCTCCCACGCATTCCATGCTGCATGTAAGACGTTGAGCGGGGCTCACTAGCTAGGGAACACTCGCTCCCTATTAACGTTCTTCTCTTTCTCACTGTAAATGAAAAGGCAGAACAACTGTTAGTTCCTGCGTTTTGGTTTCGCTCGAAATTTCAAGATCTCGAGCGGTTACCTCGTTTACCCCCCCCCCCCCCCCCCCGAAATACACTCATACCGAGGAAACAAATTCAAATATTTTAAAAAAAAATTGAACTCAAACGCTAACCTTCTAGTTAAATATATGGCATCTCTACTATAACAACCCTACTAGTCATGGCGTAGTGGCAAGGACATGCTCTCTGCTGCAGCCAGTCTCGGGTTCGAGTTGCTCGCTCTTTTATTTCTTTTTGAGGATGCATCCAAAAGTAAAAGAAAATTTAAATTGTGGCATCTAAGAGTGGTTGAACTCGCGATGCACGACAAGCGGCAGCTGCAGGTGAGCAGCCACTACAGTAGGGCAACGTAGTGATCTCTAAGAGTTAAATATATATCTATATCGACGTAAAAAAATTTGAATTCAAAATTTGATTTTAACTTTCGTCCGATTTTTTACGGTATTTCACGGTTACCGTGGCAACCACAAATTCTGGTGCCCCTCGAGAAAAATGTCCATTCGGGATCCAAAACCTTGGTCAGTTCTCATCAAGAAAAAACTCTAAGATTCACAGGTGGGGATTGAGGGCATGCGGCCTCCCTTCTCTGTCTCCTTCGCCACCTCTTCCATGCCACTCCAAACTCTCGCCTCCCTTCTTCTTCAAGGACGTCGTGATGGAGGAGGAGCGCGACTGGTACAACAAGAGAACCAAGGAGCATAGCGGTAATGATGAGGAGGACTGGTGGCATGAGCAAGACCTGCATCAGTTGTTGACGTGGGAGGGTGGTAATTCTGATTAGCAGGATGATAACCAGAGGAGGTCTTTGAACCCTTGTTCCCATCATCTCCTCCTAGACCCCTTCCTCCATCGGCCTCGGGTTCCTCCTGGGAAGCAAAAACCGAGGGTTGTGGGGGCTTCAATGGCGGTGCTTCGGTGGAGGGGCCAACAAGGAATCCCAGTATGGGAGGACCTAACTAGGTCCGGTCTAGTCAACTGCAAGCTCCATGTAAAGAACAACAAGAACAAGCACCAAGCATGATCCAACATGGAGCCTTAGGGGCAAGCAGTAGGATGCACGGATTAGGGGCTCAACGTGCTGGCAGGGGAGGTCACTTGCTTTAGCTACGGCTTTCAGGCCATTACCAGACAAATGCTCCAAAAAAATGTGCTTCCCATGCAAACAACTAGGCCGCAACACATTGCATTGTCCAGGCGTGAGGATGTCGTTGGAGCTGATGATGTTGGGATTCAGCATCCAGGATCTAGTATTCTGCTACTTTGAAGGGAATGACTATAGGAGGAGCCAGTGTGGGCTACCAACTCAGGTGTCCCTTGTAGTTATTTCATCCAATGCTTCAGCATGGCACATTGAGAGGGAATTGAACTTGTTTGAAGAAAATTGAGATTGGAGGCTTAAGCAGCCTCAGGGAGTGATTTCTCCAACATGTTCACATCAAAAGGATGCGTTGCTACACACTAGAGCCACTAAACCAAAAGCTTGGGAGGCTAAACTAAAGTATTATAATTGAGACTCATGAGCCTTTATCTGGATCTAGGACAACGCTAGGGGGAACAAACACGGAGTCGTCAGGTACAAACCCAAAGGCGGGAAGGGCACACGCCATACCTCATGACAATCATCCAAATGGGTGGGGTATCGATCCCCTCAGGTGTAATGAATTTACTCGTTTGGAACATTAGACGGCTCAGACAGTTGGATAGGCGGTGTCAATTGTCTGAATTCAAATTACTTGGTGACTACTCTACTCCCTGCGACACCATCAGCATCCCGGGTTCGACCATTGTTCACTCATTTTAGACTCAGATGAGGGAACTCCAAATGGTTCTACTTCGAGAACCAATGGTTGGGGTAACCTGATTTCCACGTAATGGTTTGGGCTAAGTGAAACAAGGCATTAGGCTATCCACCTCAGAGATATGATCCTCTTTGCGACCTGGTGGATCTTTGGTAGCATTGTAGTAGAATCCTCCACCAGCACCTTTGGCACCGGGAAGCGAACTTCTGTTCTACCTTCAAAGCCAAAAAAAGATGCCCTAGGCGCTGAGTTGGTAGCACTACATGATAAGGCTAATTTAGTACTCCCTCCATTTTTATATACAAGGTCACAAGCTCATATTACAAGTACCAAAGTAAAATTTAATGTCTTGCTTTGTAAACCCTTTTCTTTACCGAGATCATTAATACACCGCATGCATGCAAGGAAGGGATAGAAAGATGAGTGGAGTGTCATTATGACTGCATGCACGCAAATATTAAACAAGTTGCTAGTATGAGAAAATATCATTAACTTTTGTCTCAATTACCGTTGGTGGCCTTGTACAGATGCAAAGTGTATTTTTCATAGTGGTCTTGTATAAGTTGTTGGGGAACGTAGCAGAAATTCAAAAAATTTCCTACGTGTCACCAAGATCTATCTATGGAGAGACCAGCAACGAAGGGAAGGAGAGTGCATCTACATACCCTTGTAGATCGCTAAGCGGAAGCGTTCAAGAGAACGGGGTTGAAGGAGTCGTACTCGTCGTGATCCAAATCACCGGAGATCCTAGTGCCGAACGGACGACACCTCCGCGTTCAACACATGTACATCCCGATGACGTCTCCCATGCCTTGATCCAGCAAGGAGAGAAGGAGAGGTTGGGGAAGACTCCATCCAGCAGCAGCACGACGGCGTGGTGGTGGTGGAGGAGCGTGGTACTCCAGCAGGGCTTCGCCAAGCACCGCAAGAGACGAGGAGGGAGAGGGGTAGGGCTGCGCCAAGAAGGAAGAATTCACATGTGTTGGGAAGCCCCAAACCTCAAGTATATATAGGGGGAGGGGAGGGGCTGCGCCCCCACCTAGGGTTCCCTCCCTAGGGGTGGCGGCAGCCCCTAGATCCCATCTAGGGGGCGGCCAAGGGGAGGGGGAGAGGGAGGCGCACCAGGCATGGGCCCTAAGGCCCATCTGCCCTTAGGGTTTGTCCCCCTCCTCCCCTTTAGGCGCCTTGGGCCCTTGTGGGGGGGGGGGCGCACCAACCCACCTGGGGCTGGTCCCCTCCCACACATGGCCCATGCAGCCCTCCGGGGCTTGTGGCCCCACTTGGTGGACCCCCGGGACCCTCCCGGTGGTCCCGGTACGTTACCGATAAAACCCGAAACTTTTCCGGCGACCAAAACATGACTTCCCATATATAAATCTTTACCTCCGGACCATTCCGGAACTCCTCGTGACGTCCGGGATCTCATCCGGGACTCCGAACAACATTCAGTAACCACGTATATCTATTCCCTATAACCCTAGCGTCATCGAACCTTAAGTGTGTAGACCCTACGGGTTCGGGAGTCATGCAGACATGGCCGAGACAACTCTCCGGTCAATAACCAACAGCGGGATCTGGATACCCATGCTGGCTCCCACATGCTCCACGATGATCTCATCGGATGAACCACGATGTCAAGGACTTAATCAATCCCGTATACAATTCCCTTTGTCTATCGGTACGATACTTGCCCGAGATTCGATCGTCGGTATCCCGATACCTTGTTCAATCTCATTACCGGCAAGTCTCTTTACTCGTTCCGTAACACATCATCCCGTGATCAACTCCTTGATCACATTGTGCACATTATGATGATGTCCTACCGAGTGGGCCCAGAGACACCTCTCTGTTTACACGGAGTGACAAATCCCAGTCTCGATTCGTGCCAATCCAACAGACACTTTTGGAGATACCTGTAGTGTACCTTTATAGACACCCAGTTACGTTGTGACGTTTGGCACACCCAAAGTATTCCTATGGTATCCGGGAGTTGCACAATCTCATGGTCTAAGGAAATGATACTTGACATTAGAAAAGCTTTAGCATACGAACTACACGATCTTTGTGCTAGGCTTAGGATTGGGTCTTGTCCATCACATCATTCTCCTAATGATGTGATCCCGTTATCAACGACATCCAATGTCCATGGTCAGGAAACCGTAACCATCTATTGATCAACGAGCTAGTCAACTAGAGGCTTACTAGGGACATGGTGTTGTCTATGTATCCACACATGTATCTGAGTTTCCTATCAATACAATTCTAGCATGGATAATTAACGATTATCATGAACAAGGAAATATAATAATAACCAATTTATTATTGCCTCTAGGGCATATTTCCAACAGTCTCCCACTTGCACTAGAGTCAATAATCCAGTTCAGATCGATATGTGATTAACACTCAAGGTCACATCCCCATGTGACTAACACCCAAAGAGTTCTGGGTTTGATCATGTTATGCTTGTGAGAGAGGTTTCAGTCAACGGGTCTGCAACATTCAGATCCGTATGTACTTCGCAAATTTCTATGTCATCTTGTAGATGCAACTACTACGCTACATTTGGAGCCATTTCAAATAACTGTTCTACTTGGAGCTATTCTAAATTGTTGCTCCATTATACGTATCCGGTATCTCTACTCAGAACTATCCAGATAGGTGTTAAGCTTGCATCAACGTAACTCTTTACGTCGAACTCTTTATCACCTCCATAACCGAGAAACATATCCTTATTCCTCTAAGGATAATTTAGACCGCTATCTGGTGATCTACTCCTAGATTACCTTTGTACCCTCTTGCAAGGCACACATCAGGTGTGGTACTCAGCATGGCATACCGTATGGAGCCTATGACAAAAGCATAGGGGACGACCTTCGTCCTTCCTCTTTCTTCTGCCGTGGTCGAGCTTTAAGTCTTAACTTCATACCTTACAACTCAGGCAAGAACTCCTCTGACTGATCCATTTTGAACACCTTCAAGATCATGTCAAGGTATGTGCTCATTTGAAAGTACCATTAAGCGTTTTGATCTATCCATATAGATCTTGATGCTCAATGTTCAAGTAGCTTAATCCAGGCTTTCCATTGAAAAACACTTTCCAAATAACCCTATATGCTTTCCAGAAATTCTACGTCATTTTTGATCAACAATATGTCAACAACATATACTCATTAGAAATTCTATAGTGCTCCCACTCACTTCTTTGGAAATACAAGTTTCTCATAAACTTTGTATACACCCAAAAACTTTGATCATCTCATCAAAGCATACATTCCAACTCCGAGATGCTTACTCCAGTCCTTAGAAGGATTGCTGGAGCTTTGCATACTTGTTAGCATCTTTCAGGATTGACAAAACCTTCCGGTTGTATCACATACAACCTTTCCTCAAGAAAATCATTGAGGAAACAATGTTTTGGCATCCTGTCTGCAAGATTTCATAAATAATGCAGTAATCGCTAATATAATTCCAACAGACTCTTAGCATCGCTACGAGTGAGAAAGTCTCACCGTAGTCAACTCCTTGAACTTGTCGGAAAACATCTTAACGACAAGTCGAGCTTTCTTAATGGTGATACATACCATCATTGTCCGTCTTCCTTTTAAAGATCCATATGTACATAACAGCCTTATGACCATCAAGTAGTTCTTCCAAAGTCTACACTTTGTTTTCATATATGGATCCTCTCTCGGATTATATGGCCTCGAGCCATTTTGGAATCCAGGCCCACCATCGCTTCTCCATAGCTCGTAGGTTCATTGTTGTCTAGCAACATGACTTTCGAGACATGATTACATACCACTCTGAAGTAGTACGCATCCTTGTCATCCCACGAGGTTTGGTAGTGACTTGATCTGAAGTTTCATGATCACTATCATAAGCTTCCACTTCAATTGGTGTAGGTTCCACAGGAACAACTCCCTGTGCCCTGCCACACACTAGTTAAAGAGACGGTTTAATAACCTCATCAAGTCTCCACCATCCTCCCACTCAATTCCTTCGAGAGAAACTTTTCCTCGAGAAAGGACCCGATTCTAGAAACAATCCCTTATTGCTTTCGGATCTGAGACAGGAGGTATACCCAACTGTTTTGGGAGTCCTATGAAGATGCATTTATCCGCTTTGGGTTCTAGCTTATCAGCCTGAAACTTTTTCACATAAGCGTTGCAGCCCCAAACTTTTAAGAAATAACAGCTTAGGTTTCTCTAAACCGTAGTTCATACGGTGTCATCTCATCGGAATTACGTGGTGCCTTATTAAAGTGAGTGCGGTTGTCTCTAATGCCTAACCCATGAATGATAGTGGTAATTCGATAAGAGACATCATGGTACGCACCATATCCAATAGGGTGCAACTATGATGTTCGGACACATCATCACACTATGGTGTTCCAGGCGGTATTAGTTGTGAAACAATTTCCACAATGTCTTAATTCTGTGCCAAACTCGTAATTCAGATATGAATCTCTATGATCATATCATAGACATTTTATCCTCTTGTCACGACGATCTTCAACTTCACTCTGAAATTACTTGAACCTTTCAATAATTTCAGACTCATGATCCATCGAGTAAATATACTTTAGCATCTACTCAAATCATCTGTGAAGTAAGAACATAACGTTATCCACTACATGCCTCAGCACTCATTGGACTGCACACATCAAAATGTATTACTTCCAATGAGTTGCTTTTTTATTCCATCTTACTGAAAACGAGGCTTTTCAGTCATCTTGCCCATGTGGTATGATTTGCATGCCTCAAGTGATTCAAAATCAAGTGAGTCCAAACGATCCATCTGTATAGAGTTTTTTCATGCATATCTACCAACAAACATGGTTCGCATGTCTCAATCCTTTCAAAAATGAGTGAGTCCAAAGATCCATCAACATGGAGCTTCTTCATGCGTTTTATACCAATATGACTCAAATTGCAGTGCCACATTTGTGTGGTACTATCATTACTATCTTATACCTTTGGCATGAAAATGTGTATTACTACGATTGGGATGGTATTATTCAAATAAACAGAGTAACCATTATTCTCCTTAAATGAATAACCGTATCGCGATAGACATAATCCAATCATGTCTATGCTCAACGCAAACACCAAATAACAATTATTTAGGTTTTAATACCAATCTCGATGGTAGAGGGAGCGTACGATATTTGATCAACCTTGGAAATACTTCCAACACATATCGTCATCTCACCTTTTAGCTAGTCTCCGTTTATTCCGTAGCCTTTTGTTTTGAGTTATTAACACTTAGCAACCGAACCGGTATCTAATACCCTGGTGCTACTAGGAGTACTAGTAAAGTACACATTATAATGCATATCCAATATACTTCTGTCGACCTTGCCAGCCTTCTCATCTACCAAGTATTTAGGGTGGTTCTGCTTCAGTGACTGTTCCCCTTATTACAGAAGCACTTAGTCTCGGGCTTGGGTTCAACTTTGGGTTTCTTCACTAAAACAACAACTGATTTGTTGTTCCATGAAGTATCCCTTTCTTGCCCTTGCCCTTCTTGAAACTAGTGGTTTTACTAACCATCAACGATTGATGCTCCCTTTTGATTTCTACTTTTCGTGGTGTCGCGAATAGCTCAAGGATCATATCTATCCCTGATATGTTATAGTTCATCACGAAGCTCTAGTAGCTTGGTGGCAGTGACTTTGGAGAACCATCACTATTTCATCTGGAAGATCATCTCCCACTCGATTCAAGCGATCGTTGTACTCAGACAATCTGAGCACAAGCTCAAGATTGAGCTTTTCTCCCTTATTATGCAGGCTAAGAAAATCGTCGGAGGTCTTATACCTCTTGACGTGGGCACGAGCCTGAAATCCAATTTCAGTCCTTGGAACATCTCATATGTTCTGCGATGTTTCAAAAACGTCTTTGATGCCTTAATTCTAAACCATTTAGCATTACGCACTGAACTACCATGTAGTCATCAAAACGTGTATGTCAGATGTTCGCAACATCCACAGATGACGTTCGAGGTTCAGCACACTGAGCGGTGCTTTAAGGACATAAGCCTTCTACTGTCTGCATAAATGCTACTATCAACTTTCAACTAATTTTTCTCTAGGAACATATCTAAACAGTAGAACTAAAGCGCGAGCTACAACATAATTTGCAAAGACCTTTTGACTATGTTCAGGATAATTAAGTTCATCTTATGAACTCCCACTCAGATAGACATCCCTCTAGTCATCTAAGTGATACATGATCCGAATCAACTAGGCCGTGTCCGATCATCACGTGAGACGGACTAGTCATCATCGGTGAACATCTTATGTTGATTGCATCTTCTATTTGACTCATGTTCGACCTTTCGGTCCTCCGTGTTCTGAGGCCATGTCTGTACATGCTAGGCTCGTCAATTTAACCTAAGTGTTTCGCATGTGTTCCGAGGCCATGTCTGTACATGCTAGGCTCGTCAACACTCGTTGTATTCAAACGTAAGAATCTATCACACCCGATCATCACGTGGTGCTTCGAAGCGACGAACTTTCGCAACGGTGCACAGTTAGGGAGAGCACTTCTCTTGAAATTTTAGTGAGGGATCATCTTATTTAAGCTACCATCGTTCTAAGCAAATAAGATGTATAAACATGATAAACATCACATGCAATCAAATAGTGACATGATATGGCCAATATCATATTGCTCCTTTTGATCTCCATCTTCGGGTCTCCATGATCATCATCGTCACCGGCATGACACCATGATCTCCATCATCATGATCTCCATCATTGTGTCTCCATGAAGTTGTCTCACCAACTTATTACTTCTACTACTATGGCTACCGGTTAGCAATAAAGTAAAGTAATTACATGGCGTTGTTCAAAGACACGCAGGTCATACAATAAATAAAGACAACTCCTATGGCTCCTGCCGGTTGCCATACTCATCGACATGCAAGTCGTGATTCCTATTACAAGAACATGATCAATCTCATACATCACATATCATTCATCACATTCTTCTTGGCCATATCACATCACATAGCATACCCTGCAAAAACAAGTTAGACGTCCTCTAATTGTTGTTTGCATGTTTTACATGGCTGCTATGGGTTTCTAGCAAGAACGTTTCTTACCTACGCAAAAACCACAACGTGATATGCCAATTGCTATTTACCCTTCATAAGGACCCTTTTCATCGAACTAAAGTGGGAGAGACAGACACCCGCTAGCCACCTTATGCAACTAGTGCATGTCAGTCGGTGGAACCAGTCTGAAGTAAGAGTATGTGTAAGGTCGGTCTGGGCCGCTTCATCCCACAATGCCGCCGAATCAAGATTGGACTAGTAATGGTAAGCATATTGAACAAAATCAACGCCCACAACTACTTTGTGTTCTACTCGTGCATAGAAACTACGCATAGACCTAGCTCATGATGCCACTGTTAGGGAACGTAGCAGAAATTCAAAAAAATTCCTACGTGTCACCAAGATCTATCTATGGAGAGATCAGCAACGAAGGGAAGGAGAGTGCATCTACATACCCTTGTAGATCGCTAAGCGGAAGCGTTCAAGAGAACGGGGTTGAAGGAGTCGTACTCGTCGTGATCCAAATCACCAGAGATCCTAGTGCCGAATGGACGGCACCTCCGCGTTCAACACACGTACAGCCCGATGACGTCTCCCATGCCTTGATCCAGCAAGGAGAGAAGGAGAGGTTGGGGAAGACTCCATTTGCTGGCTCCCATGCTGGCTCCCACATGCTCCACGATGATCTCATCGGATGAACCACGATGTCAAGGACTTAATCAATCCCGTATACAATTCCCTTTGTCTATCGGTACGATACTTGCCCGAGATTCGATCGTCGGTATCCCGATACCTTGTTCAATCTCGTTACCGGCAAGTCTCTTTACTCGTTCCATAACACATCATCCCGTGATCAACTCCTTGATCACATTGTGCACATTATGATGATGTCCTACCGAGTGGGCCCAGAGACACCTCTCCGTTTACACGGAGTGACAAATCCCAGTCTCGATTCGTGCCAACCCAACAGACACTTTCGGAGATACCTGTAGTGTACCTTTATAGCCACCCAGTTACGTTGTGACATTTGGCACACCCAAAGTATTCCTACTGTATCCGGGAGTTGCACAATCTCATGGTCTAAGGAAATGATACTTGACATTAGAAAAGCTTTAGCATACGAACTACACGATCTTTGTGCTAGGCTTAGGATTGGGTCTTGTCCATCACATCATTCTCCTAATGATGTGATCCCGTTATCAACGACATCCAATGTCCATGGTCAGGAAACCGTAACCATCTATTGATCAACGAGCTAGTCAACTAGAGGCTTACTAGGGACATGGTGTTGTCTATGTATCCACACATGTATTTGAGTTTCCTATCAATACAATTCTAGCATGGATAATAAATGATTATCATGAACAAGGAAATATAATAATAACCAATTTATTATTGCCTCTAGGGCATATTTCCAACATAAGTAAATGGAGGGAGTAGGTTAGGCTTAGGCTATGTGGGAAGGCGGTATGCCTTAGGAAAGGAGATGGTCTTCGTGCTTTGTTTCGAGGAGATTTATTGGCGAAAACATGGAGACAACAAAGGCTAGCCAATGTCAACTCAAATACTGCTTACTTTGATGCGATTGCTAATGGTCGCCAGTGGAGATCCTCCATCCATTTTCCTTTGCAATGGGGATGACACTATTGCTAACTCGGTCGCATTACAAAACCACATTTCTGTCAAATTATACAAGAGCTTCTAGCCTATGCTAAGAGTAGGTTTCCATCTGGGCGATGCGTTCAACAAGGGTCTCATTAATATCAAGTGTCTAAACTATGGAGGTGTTGATGTTGTTGGCCATGTTCCCAGAGGTGGAGTCTATTAGGAAACATATGCCCGTTGCCTTGATTAATGGCATCTTCAAGATACTTGTCAAGGGCTTTGATACGTCTCAAATGTATGTATATTTTTTTGAAGTATTCATGCTATATTGGCATCATTTACATAGGATTTTGGCACAATTTTATATTAATTTTTTTGTACTAACATACTAATCTAGTGCCAAGGCCAATTATTCTTTTAGTGATGCAGAGACAATTTTTTGGGTTGAAACAAAATATTAAAGAAACACTTGTACAATTCCGATTGAGGCTTGCTTCAGAAGGTAACTTGGTGTGGAAATTTCTGAACCACTTTTCAAATTTCATGATGATATCCCTTACGGAACTCCCGTGGTCCATTTTGTGGTGGTCGGGGCACAGATCCAGCGAACCAGAAAACTGTTCCCCCAAAGTCAGATACGATCTGAGGGAGGCATGGATTTTCCTTTTATTTATATCAACTGTACAACTATTTCCCCGATGCATGCAATAAAATCACATATGTAAAATTTGTGCTAGGGCAACTCATCGGTACAATGTAATTACATCATATGTACAACTATTAACGTGCCCATTATATCATTGCTTAGACTGAGCAAGGACAACATAACATCTCCACCTTAGATACCTACTCCCTCTGTTCCGTAATATGTGGTCTATATATTTTGATTTCAGCCATACTTTTGAGAGTTTGACCAAGTTTATAGAAGAAAATATGGACTTCTACAATACCAAATTAATATAAATACATCCATCATGAAAAAAAATCCATAATATATTTAGTTGGTATCACGATTATGTTATCTTGTCTATAATTTAGTCAAACATTAAAAGGTTTGACCTAGGACAAAATCAATTGGGCTTATAATATGAAAGAGGCAGAATATCTTGGTGCTCACATAACCAAAAGGACTTTTGAAACAAAATTGTATAATTGATGCTGACATAAATAAAAAGAGCTTCTTTGTAAAAAAATACTCTTACTGTTGTCCTAAACATGTATATTATCTTGCTAAAGAACTATATTCTTACTGTTGTCATAAAAGCTACTTCTAACCACAACCACCATTCAAAGTTAATGGTACCAATGCATACTTCGGGAGGTTGTCTTCTTTACATGTTTTCTAGTAGGTTACTAAAGAGGAAAATGTTTCCTTCAATCATAGTCCTCTCATATCTTTTCTAATCGCAAAATGTACAACTACGGGTGACTTCTTCCACCGACTTCTGCTCAAAGTTAAACATTATCGTCAAAGAGGTATCTTTCCCAATCTTAACTTGTATGGTTTAAAGTGGCGTCTGTCTAGGGCACATCTAGATGTGCCCTAGTTATTGCACATCTGAGTGACTCAATCAAACTCGAATGTAAAATAAAAAAGACAAAAGAAAATGCTTGCACGAATCTTAACATAAATTTAATGACATAGGACTTAGATGTGCTATACTTAGAGCATATCTAGACGTGCTTTAGCAAAACTGATAACTTATTTGTAATTTGCCTACCAGCCTTGTGGATAGATTTAAGATAAATGCATTTTATAGAGCTAAAAATAGCAAGAAACAAGAGTTTTATGACCTTAACAGATTTACCATAATGAGTTGTTAAAATAATCTTGTCCCACATGTAGGATTTTTCTTACGTTGTCCTTCTATCCGTACAATAAAGGATTTCTCTTTGTTATTATAAGTCATATGAAAGCAGGAGATTCTTCATAAATAAACATAGTCATATGCTAGAGTCACATGGATGCGTATCTGTCTGAGTTAGCTTATTTTGAATCATGAACATGATGGTGGTTGTCTAAATTAGAGATACCTTTTGTCGTGGATGACAAAGCAAAAAATACTTATATGATTTTAATCATAGATTTTTTATTTACACAAGGAGTCTAGGACTAACAACCTTTTATATCTAGTTTGAATGATTGTGCTACTTTATGAGTTTCGGTGTTTTTTCTTTTTTTATACCAAATAGCTTGATTTACAATGTCTTGTTTTCTCCCACTTTAGAAGTTCACATGTGTGTAAAATACAAGCACTTTGGTATAATATTCCAATAATATAAAATATAGGGTGTGTTGCATATTTACATGGAGTCATTCTTGAAAACTCAATGTACCTCACAAGTTTATATTTAAGCAATGAATGTTCCAGAGAAATAAACTAGAGAGGATCCTGCTTATGTCATGCTATTGTTATGGATATTGCCTCGATGTTTTTGGACCAAAATATATGGTAGAGAGTGATTCTACGCAATGCATTCCAAAATTATTTTTCCTGTATATACATTTCTAGACCACCACAATGATTCCGTATTTAGTGTGTTTTAGCTTTTATTATGTATTCCCATTATATAATTTTGGTTTACTAGCACCATATTGTGCTAGAGTAGAGTTTCTAATGCTGTGAGTGATGGCGCTAACAATCAAATTCCATCTACTCCCTCTGGCTTCAGAAACGATATTATATTATGGAACGGAGGGAGTAGTTTGTTGCGAACTTTTTTAGCACAACATCCAACTATTTTAGATTTCACTTTTATTATGTCCACAATAATAAATTCAACTATAGATGTTGCCCGTGCATTTGCGCGGGCCACTTTTTTAGTTGGATGAAAATCAGAAGGTTGTTGCCGAAAAAATACGAGGAACTTTTTTTCTATCTAGAACTATATATTATTTTTATTTTTTCCGGATATAAAACTATATATATTGTTTTGAAGGCTGTACAGAGACTGTGTCTTTTTAATTTTATGTACTGCTCCCTTGAGTTAAAGTCCTTTTTCCGGTGAAGGAACAAAGTGGTAAAGAACTACATATGTATGCATGCATGTGAGGTTATCATGCCAAGCACTCAAGAGAACCTTCGCATGCACCGTACTCACTGTGTGGTGCTTACATATATATGTACGCGCGCCCCCAGGAAGCAGCTAAGCTGAGCTAGTTAGCAAGAGCGCAAGTCGATATCAAGATGGGCTTCTTGCACTTGAATACCAGTAATGACATTTTGCACAGTTGCGCGGCACACGACCTCACAGATTTTAAAAACACCATTTTCTACAACCTCACCGGCTCCTACGTCGCCCAGTTCAACCACACCACCACCTTGCTCACCTCCATCATCATGTTCGTCCTCGCAGCGCTCTTCTTCAACCTCAACCTCTTCAGTAGGCTCTCCGACGTCAGCGCCATCCTCGACCCCAGCGTCCGCCTCTTCATCACCTCCGCGCTCTCCCTCTTCCTCCCCGTCATGTCCTACCTCTTCTCCGAGGCCAGGAACGCCACCGGCGGTGCCCGCTCCAAGTTCACCGACGAGTTGCCCCTGCGAGCCCGGCTCATCCTCATCTGGATGCTCCTTGTGGAGCTCCTCCGCAAGAAGGCCGAGGAGATCCACATGCAGGGTTACTCCGGCACCATGGACCGTGTGGGGCGTGTCCTCTTGCTGGGGAGCTTTGTCTTCTTCCACCTGCATGATGCTGGCAAGCGGTCCATGCTGGGCATCCTCTGGCTTCTCTGTGCCACAAGGCTTGTACAGAGGATCGTCTTCACCGAGGTCGGGAAACGCTCCCTTGCCTACGGTGTAGGCAAGAATGCTCGGCTCATCACCTCCTACATGGCTCAAGTGCTCGAAGAAGATCAAATGGAGCACCGTCACCATTGCCTGGATGGAGACGAGCTACTCAGGGGGTGCAAGTACGCGGTGATGGAAGAAGAGAATCTGGTGGTTCAGGCCAGCCCGGATGGCTACCGCCTAACCAGCGACGCCGCCGCCGTCACCGTGGGCAAGATCTGGGGGCTTGCCGAGATCTCTTCCCTGGACGGAGATAAACGTCTGAGGCAGCTCTGCCTCTCCTTGGCACTCTTCAAGCTGCTGCGCCGGAGGTTCGAGCGCCTGCCGGCAATGACCGCGGCGGAGACCCGCAGCTACCGGGAACTCATCTTCAAAGGTATGCGCAGCAACATAGAGAAAGAGACAGCAGAGGCAAACACGGGCATGGCGGAGGCCCTG
This sequence comes from Triticum aestivum, assembly GCF_018294505.1. Lineage (NCBI taxonomy): Eukaryota > Viridiplantae > Streptophyta > Magnoliopsida > Poales > Poaceae > Triticum > Triticum aestivum. Next base: position 605,526,538 of record NC_057803.1, read on the forward strand.
TTCCGGCTGACCAACGACGAGCTCAGCTTCCTATGCGAGTATTACCACCCGGTTGTCCCCGTCGTCCTGGCAAGTCCCTTCTTCCTGCTCGCCAACTACTTGCTGCTCCCGCTGCTCGTCTTGGTCCTCTGCCTCGTACTCATCGTCCTCTGCACCAACGGCGACGTCGGCTACGCCCGGGACAGCATCAAGGACGACAACTACTTTACTTTCTTCAGCGTAACGTACCACTATGATGACCGGGTGCCTGCCTAAAATCTTTACTTCCCGCTTAGTTTTCTTCTCCTTCTTGGACTTCTCCATCACCTCGCTCCTATTCCTCATGGTTGTCTACGAGGAAGTGTGGGAGTTCCTCGTCCTCGTGCTCTCCGACTGGTTCATGGTGTCACTGCTCTGCAAGTACGCTGTGAAACCCGACGGGCGCCTTGGCCACGTCTTCCGTTGGGCCATCCACGGCATCACGGGGATGCGAAGCGCAATGCATCGCCCACACATTAGCTTCAACCAGCTATGTGTCGTGAGGTTTTGCTGGCTAGCAATGCCGTTTTCGTTCTCGCTCTCTTCGAGGTGGAGCATTCTACATCTTCTGACGATCATGCTCAGGCTCAGAGCCTGTCCAAGTACTGCGCTTACCTGGTGGCCATCCACCCGGAGCTGCTCCCCGAATACCAGGAGAGCACGGAGCTCGTGTTCAAGGACATGATGCTCGAGCTGAGTCGCGTTCTCGGGTTCTGGCGCTGCTACTTCTCGACGTGTGTCAACACCCGGTACAACAAGATCATGGGTGCCGCAAAGAAGCCGAGCAGCACCCCAAGAAACTACTCGTCGTCTACGTCGGTGAATAAAGCCCAGAATGCCCAGGATTCTGCTCGTCGTCTACGTCGCGCCATCCAGCGACGATGGTTGTATAATGGGGCACGAGAAACTACTAGTCAAGGGTGGCGAGTTCATCACCATGATCTGGACGCTCGCCTCGCACGCTGGCATAAGCCGTCCAGCCGATATACCACGGGCGGACGTCGCAATCGAACGTGTGACTGATGTTATTGTATAGATTACCAGGAGCTCTGGATCGGTCTGTGTCTATTTTAGTGTGGTGGTACGTGTGCATGAAGTGTGCTGTGCCGCTTGCCATGTGTGTGTGATGTTCTTTTGTCTTTTTTGAGTTTTATGTGTGAGAGCATCACAAACGGTTTGGGGTTTCATTTTCTTGAGTCGGCGGTGATGCTTGTACTGTCGTTGACATGGCCAGGGGCAGAGACGAAGAAGAAAACACAATAATGAAGCAACACGCACAAGGGACGCGAATTTGGTGCTCCTATATGCGCCAAATAATTTAGATATAGAGAAAAGGTCAAAAATAATCGAATCTTAGTTGTAATCAGATATGATCAACCATTGTACTCTGGTAAAAAGTTTGGCCAAAAAATTATTGCCATAGACTTCAGGGCACAAAAAAAACCCGGCAATGCTACACGTACAAACAGTTTACAGGCTTTTACAGGTGGGTTAGTTTTTATTGGTCAACAAGTGAGCGGGACGGCCCACCCCCTGAAAATCAAGGAAGGGGGGGGGGGGGGGGGGGAGAGGTTAGATGGAAAGAGCTTGTAAATCTTTGTATGTCTAGCATTTTTGAAAAAAAACAAATCTATGACGACAATATAGCGTGAATAGTACTTTCTATATGCGCTAGTAACTACTAACGGTACTTGGTTGCATCTTAGTCTCCTACTAGGTCTGGCTATATGATGTGTCCCGGGGTCTAGTCGTATGAAGACTCGTGGATGGCATCCTGGCGAGCGACCAGCAGCTGCGGCAGCAAAGGTATCAGGCTTTGATCAAAATTGATCACCTTAGGTCATGCAGAGTGCTCAAAATTAGCGCCTTCAGCGCTGGTTTTGGAAACTGGCGCTCATGTGAGCCACACCTATAAGGGCCCACTAGGATAATCGCTTGGCTGCGATCGCCCGCTCGCGAGCCACCTCATTCGCTGATTTCCCCCACAAAAAACCCCACGGTCCCTCCTCACTATCTAGGAAAAAACCAATATCTGCTGGTTCTCGAAAAAACACATACATGTTTTTAAGGGAAAATAAATAATTTTAAAAATTCATGAAAAACGCAGGTTTAATAGAAAAAACATAAATTTGCAAAAAAAAATCATGAATTTAAGAAAAAAATCATCATTTTTCTTCAAGAATTTGAGAAAATGTTTAGGAATTTTAAAAAGTTCATATTTTTTTGGAAACAAGTTCTCAAATTGTCAAACGTTAATCGATTTCAAAAAAAGTTCATCCTTTTTTAAAAAAGTTCTAAATTTGAAAAAACATGCATTTGTAAAAATTTCATCAACTTTGAAAAAAGATTGCGAAACGTTCATCGATTTGGAAAAATTTTCACAAATTTGAAAAATGTTCACGGACTTGAAAAACTTCATAGATTTTGAAATAAAAAGCTCATGGATTCGGAAAAAGTATATCGGTTATGAAAGAAAGTTCACATATTTTTAATTGTTAGCCCTCCCGTAAAGAAATATAAGATCATTTAGATCACTAAAGTATTATTTTGCAAACATACTGAAAATTTCATGAATTTGAAAAGGTTCATGAAATTTTTAAAAAGTATATTAGAGTTAGCAACAAACTAAAAACATAGTTCGTGAAATTTGAAAAAATGTTCGTCGAGTTAAAAAAGATTCACGAATTTGAAAGAGAACCAGATTATTAAAAATTCCATGCACTTGCAAAATAAAAAAGGGTAAAAGAAACAGGAAAAATAAATTAACATAAAGAACCCAAGGAAAACAAAGGAAAAAATGGCCCAAAAAATCAAAAGAGAAGGAAAATAAGAGGGAAAACAAAGAAGGAATTTGACATAGCAGGTGAGGTCTCCCACGTGGTTATCATGTTGGGTTTTGAACCTCACAGTTTGAGTCTCACATACGTCAATTTTTTGAAGGTTGCTGAAAAAGATAAAAAAAATGGGCCGAGCAAAGGCGGAGGGGGGTTGTGTGCCGGTTTGCACAATAGCCTATAACCAGCACTAAAGGCGCATAATAGGAATTTGGGGTCACGCACCTCCTCGGGAGCTATATATGGCCTTAAGCGAGATGGGATTTGCTCTTGCTGAAGGAAATAGCGACTCGCGCAGGCAACTAGGTTCGCCCACTTGCGAACACTAAAATGGTAATAAGCGAATAAAAAGGGAGATCTTTGAAAAATAGCGACTCGCGCAGGCAACTAGTTCGAGTCTCACATACGTCGATTTTTTGAATGTTGCTGAAAAAGATAAAATAAAATGGGCCGAGCAAAGGCGGAGGGGGGTTGTGTGCCGGTTTGCACAATAGCCTATAACCAGCACTAAAGGCGCATAATAGGAATTTGGGGTCACGCACCTCCTCGGGAGCTATATATGGCCTTAAGCGAGATGGAATTTGCTCTTGCTGAAGGAAATAGCGACTCGCGCAGGCAACTAGGTCGGCCCACTTGCGAACACTAAAATGGTAATAAGCGAATAAAAAGGGAGATCTTTGAAAAATAGCGACTCGCGCAGGCAACTAGTTCGAGTCTCACATACGTCGATTTTTTGAATGTTGCTGAAAAAGATAAAATAAAATGGGCCGAGGCAAAGGCGGAGGGGGGTTGTGTGCCGGTTTGCACAATAGCCTATAACCAGCACTAAAGGCGCATAATAGTAATTTGGGGTCACGCACCTCCTCGGGAGATATATATGGCCTTAAGCGAGATGGAATTTGCTCTTGCTGAAGGAAATAGCGACTCGCGCAGGCAACTAGGTCGGCCCACTTGCAAACACTAAAATGGTAATAAGCGAATAAAAAGGGAGATCGCAAGGGATTCGGTCCCTATTGTCCTCGATAATTGGTTGCGGTGCTAGCCGACGAGCTAGCGTCGAGTTCCTGACATAGTACTAGGGGATGACCTACTTGTGACAAAACAAGCCAGATGTCCACTAGTTTTTCTCGGTTTATCAGTTTTACTGTTTTTTCTCTTTTCTTTTAATGCTTCATTTTTATCCTTTTCTTGTTTTCTTCATGGACCAATTTTTAATTCACTATTGTTTTATCACATTCATGAACATTTTTTAATTTCACATTTTTTAGAAGTTTTAGAATATTCTAAATTTGCAAAATATACTAATTAAGTAACATTTTTTATATTAACGAACATTTGTTGAATTTGCATGAACATTTTTTCATTCTCTATTTTTTTCATATTTGCCAACACCTTTTGAATTCATTATTTTTTAAGAATTCACGTACATTTTTTGAGTTAATGAACATTTTCTTAATTCGTGAATTGTTTTGAATTCTCAAACATTTTTTCAAATGGAAGAACATTTGTTTAGATAAATTGTCATTCAAGCCCTGATTGCTACCAAGCGTTGTTCGACTTTTCTTGAACGGACGTCTCGTATTTGATCAGTCCGCTTAATTAATGTGTTATTGACAGACCTGACGGCTAGCTCTTTACTACCCTCTCCGTCCGGCGGCTAGCTCTTTACTACCCTCTCCGTCTCAAAAACTATGTGTTAGATTTATCTAGACACGGATGTATCCAGATACAAAAAGACAAACTTTTTGAGATGGAGGTAATATAAAAAAACAAAATTGCTATTCCTAGGAACGACTTCGACCAAAAAACTACGTAGTTTAAGAGAGAGCCAATAAAAAGATGAATAACATGCCCAATTGCTTCCCATAAAAATTGCAGCAGATGGGCAATCTTTGTGAAAAGCAATTGGGAAATCTTTCAGAGAGTGGTAAGGGGGTGGTCGATGTCTTGAAGGGAACTGATATTTCTGCGAGGAATGAAGGGGTTTGGCATGCTCTTACCTCTGAATTCATTAAGATATTGTTGACACCAGTTTTGTGGAGAGTATTAATACTGGTAGTGTGAAGGTTATTGCTAGAAATCATACCGGCCAAGTCATCATCTCCTCTTGGAATTATATCCGGTCGTGCTTTGGTGTTGATGAAGCAGAATTTCATGCGTATCTCGCGGGTCCCTATATTGGTATCAGCCTCAGCAAACTGATTACTTTAGAATCTGATTGCTCTTTTGTGGCTTACTATCTTGCAAATAAAACTTTTGACGGGGCCCTTTTATTGAGATTGGAGCGCTTAGGCCTTGTATAATGGTTAGTACTTATGGCCGTGCTTAGAAAAACAAACCGAGGTTTTTAACACACCAATGCCTAATTCTATAGGAGAGTAGTCGAATTAAACATCTACCCTCTACAAACAAACATGGGTGCCTAAAAAATGTTGGTTTATTTCTCTAAGCACCTTTCTTAAATGCCTTGCATTGTACAAGGTCTTAGCATCATTAAGCTTATTAAAAATATTAAGATCTAAAAAATCAATCGCCGGGCTGGTGGCTCAGGAGATTGGAAAGTTTCGTTTTGAAAATAGGTCTGGCGGTGTCCTTTTCAATAGTGTTCCACCGTGCGTGACGTATGCCGTGATGAACGGTTGTATGAATATTTTAAATTAATTAATATATTGGGAGTTTTACAAAAATAGAGTTGCAAAGGCTGCACGTCCACCTTGTCTTCGGTGGAATTAGGGCCGTGGCGGTGCGGTGGATCCCGGCCCTTGCTGACGGGAGAGCTACATTTTTAGATACTCATTCGAGTTCTTTTAGAGCTTGTGTCTTGCTCAGAAAGACGAGACGGTGGCGGCTCGGTAAAGATGGAATAAGGTTCTCCCCATTTAGCCATGTCCCAGTGGTGCGTCTAGTATCATCGGTGGGCGTGTGGAGGTTTCTCTCCAATGGATTTGTCCTTGGTGGTGCGTCTACGTTCGTGTGTCTTCAGGTTGGATCATTCTGATCTATGCTACTCGTCAATGGCGGTTGCTGTTCTCGTGCGTTGGTCCTATGGGGCCTGAGCACGGCGAATTCCCGGTTATATACTACAACAAGTTTTGCCCGGCTCCGGTGAGGAAGGGGCGATGACGCCAACGCGACTTCGGCTCGCTTCAGTGTTTATAGTCATTGCTAGGTGGTCTATGAATCTGGATGTAATTTTTATTATCTCAGATGTTCATTGTACTGTCATGATTAAAATAAATAGATTAGTAGTTTTCTCGCAAAAAAACAGAGTTGCAAAAAAGGAAGAAGAAAAACTGGATACAGGCTACAGGAGGAAGCGTGAACGATGCGGTCGTACCGCTCACTACACGCGATACGTATCACCGCCCGCGTCAAAGGATCAGGGTCAAACATTTCTTACTTTTGTTGAGTATGTCTGAATGAGGAAGAGCTCCTTATGCGGTATCACTTTACCACCATCTGAAATGCGCGTAACTCCGATTGGTGGAAGCCAGTCCATGAAGATTCTCCCTTCTCTTACATGAAATTCCTCTCTTTCGGTAAGCATCCAGTATCTCAGCAAATGAACATTTCTCTAAGCTTATCATGTAGCTTATACGTCGTTTGAAAGCTGCTCCAAGGATTCAATGAATAGCTAAGGTTTGTTGACGATCCCTGGCTACATTCCCATGAACATCATAATTAGTACCTGCGACTCCTACTTTGACCGCTTTGCATATTGGCTTTATATTATCTACGAGTTCCGATCCTTTTGTTCGAAATTTCTTCGTTCGTACCGAAGAGGAACCACCCGCCCCCACCCACCCCCTTGCCTTTCGTGTTCAGGAAGAAGAAAGTGCGGGCGTCCTTTGGGCCGTGCCAGTGTGGCTTGGGCCGTATTGCTTTCGGGGCAGAGCAACTTTTTCAGTTCAACAGGAAGTCATGGAACCTCGTCGCCTTCAGCTTGTTGTACTTATTCGGCCCCCCGCTGCTCAGAGACTGTGCGTCCAAGGTAGCAGCATCTCTCCCGACGGACAACGAACCAGAGATGAGATGAGGTGACCCACCCTTGGATCCAGCATACCACATCAGCTTGTCTTCTTTAATCAATATAATCATGATCGTTTTTTAGCTGGCATAATAGATTTTTCGTTTATATAACTCTAGTCAAGTAGATTCCGTCGAATAGTTGTTTTTCGAAACTTTGGCAAGAGCGTTTCCTATCTGCCTATCTATTAGGAGGGAAAAAACCCATTTTTTTGGCCGAAGCCCGGTTACAAATGGATGTGATGGCCTTAGCCTCTGTCATCCTGAACAACTCTAGAAGATGCCAGCTCTCTCGTTCTGATCGACTCCTCAATCCTAAAAAAACGTGTCATGGACAGCTAAATAATTGTTATCAAACCCCTCCTGTTCCTATCTTTCCAAATTTGTCGAAAAGTGTAAGCAACTACTCCATCAAACTTTCTCCGGTTGGCCTTAGGGATTTTTTAGGCCCAATCCGGCCACCAGGAGTAAACCAAACCTTCCATAGGCGATATGGTCGCAAAACCAGACCAAGTTGGTATCGTCCAAACCTGGCGAGCAAAGGAACAGTTTGAAGAAGATGCCCCGCCAACTCCCCTCAAAAAAAAAACTAAACCTCATGTATTTTAATAGTTTGGGTGGTTGTAAAATAACTCTAGTTTGCTCTTTTAATAGTAGTATAGATTAAAAACAACAACTAAACAACATTATGTACTACGCCCTCTGTAAACTAAACTGAAAAAATGTCTTATATTAACATATAAAGGTAATATTTATCGAGGAGATCCTCCTCCGTCTTCATGTATTTTTAGAGGGATAATAAAATATTGGATTTTTTAGAGAGATAAAAATAATTATTGAATCTCAATTGAAAAATGACAAATATATTCATGTTAAATTTAGAAATCATAAATCCAAATAAAAAAGGTGATTTTAAAAAAAAATAAACATGCTAATATCACTCAACTTAGTCTTAGTCAACTGAAATCTAACTACACCTTTACAAATACTTTAATTTTTGATATGATTCATTCGTTGCCTACCTAGCAGCTAGCTTGGTTTCCGATTCAAGAACGCAATCGTGAATTAGCAGGTAAAAAAAACTCAGCCAAGCGCTAGGCATCCGGCATCAGACGAACGGCTGGGCTGGATTGATCGGGCTTTTGATAATTTTCTGGCCCATATCAATGGACAGGGAGACGGTTCCCTCAGTTAGGCCCCTCACACCGTCACCTACCTACCTACCCACCGCTTCACCTAAAAAAAATCCCACCGGCCGTCACATTTCTCCCCGTCGTTCCCCATTCTTCCTCTCCCCGTCTCCTCGGGCCACCCCTCCCCTTCGTACCCACTGCCACCAAGAGGAGCTCGGCATGCACGGGAGCATCCCAGCGCTAGGCTCCGTCGGAGGTGAGGGACTTCCACGCCCCTGCTCTTCCCCGTCCTTCTTCCAATCTGCTCGCCGAAGTGCCGAAGGATGCGCTCGAGCTCAGCATGCTCACGAGCGACCCAGCGCGGATGCCCGCAACAAGACAACAAGGAGCGGGCGTGGGTGCGCAAAAATATATGGGCACAGTTCGATGCCTCCACTGGTATGAGCTATGTTATTGTGAAATGAATTCTCATTGATGTATTTACTGTCAGGATTAATTCTAATTTTGATCTTAGTCCTTAGACATTACTTCGTGTCAACTCTGGATTATCCTATCTTTGCACTTAAATTTTAATTCGTACTGTGCAGTTTACCGTGTACTAATGTGACCATAATTTCAATTAGGCGTGCCTTCGTTTGATATGCTATTCAAGATCCCTGTACAATTGTGTTATTCAAGATACAATGGCACTCGATGATGCTTGCTAAGAAGGTCTGCAGTATCCACTGGACTGTTGCTTGCCAGATGACTGGAAGATGGGTACTTCATCCTCTCTTGTTTGTTCATTTGAAGCGAGATAAATAAGATTCATGCATTGTAATGAAAACTGCAGATTTAGCTAAACTCAACTGATGGTGTAATATCTCTTCCTATGAGCTGCAGTAATGGTATCTTCTGTAGGAGTAATAAGGCATTGCTGCATAAACATACTTGACTTTCAAATGAGCGTGTCAAGAGGTTTAATTAGTGTCGATCCCTACTCTAATTATATCTGGATATATGGTTCCTGTACTATTTGAAACTTATCGATCAGATGTACAGAATAACAGAAATTTGCTAGATAAGCTAACGTTACAAGGGGAAGTAAAAATTAAACATTTCATATAGTGATTTTTAATATCTGATATGTCATCATCGTGTGTTTCCTATTGTAGATAAAATTTGGACCATGGCTCGGTATGATCAATTGGAGAAGACATTACTATGACTACAAAGATCTGTTTTTTCAGGTGATGAATTGTAACCTTATATTCTTTATTACTTGGAATTGAAAATCACTGGAAGCAATCTGTAATTACTTCGGAGAGATTATTTTACTCTTTTCTGTCTTGCTCTTGTTCAGCATAGGATGTACTCCGTATATCATTATCACTATCATGGTGTATTTTTGCCATTGAGGAATCTTCCCATGTAGCAAATTTACCTAGAAAATACAAAACTTTGGCATATCACCATCAGGTGCAGACGTACTCTTTCCCCCAAATACTACAGCAGTATCCCTACAATCAGATGTACAAAAATTTGCTTGCTAAAAAACTAATCAATAATCCATGAAATCTAACTGGATTAATTAAGGATCAAGCCACTCACCTTGTGGCTACAATCGACCAGATTGACCTCTCCACGTTCCTGCATGTGAAGAACTGATCAGTGCCCCAAGTCAAAACTACTGCATGCATACCTTATACATGAAGCCCTTACTCAAAATTCAGAAAATATGCAGAATAACCATTTTTATTGACATAGCTATCTGCAGTCCTAGACAAAGTGTGACCATAATCTACACTACTACACATGAATTACTATATAGCTACCTTATTGGGGCCTATATGCCTGATCCTCATATCTTCTTGTTTGGCAAAGAGTTCACAATTTGCACTTATTAGTCTTGAATGGAGAAGATTGCACATGCTATTGTACAACTGGGCAATGGTGTGGAGCTCCATAAGCGACGCCGGCGACTCCAATTGTCCTTCTCGCCTATGCATCCCGACAGAGAAGCTTTAGAAACTATAATCTGTCTACTCCTTGTTCAGGTTCAGTAATGAACATATTATTATACAAATTAATTTAACAAAACTGGATTCTCTTTTTTGGTGATGAAACTGTAGCAACATTAGCACAGTTTTTGTCAATACTACAAAAGAGGGGGATAGTTGATCGTTGGAAACACCATTGACACAGGCTTGACGCACAACTGGGTTATAGATCAATTGTCTTCCCACTTCAGTAACACCATGATCTTGTACTTGCTTTTTGAAAATCATGGACGAACAACCTGTGATCTGGTACCAATTTTTGGCACAACCATGAACTCCCAAAGCGATTCACCAGAGTGATTTATGCTTTCTGACGGGTATGCACATATAAGATGGATTTCTTCCGAACCGATTGGAAGCATACGGCAACATGGGCGTACACAAGCGCTAGCCTAAGCATGCAGGTAGATATTATAGACATCTTGTTGATGCAGGTGTGCAAGGATGCAATATTCATGACCGAGCGCAACGTCGGTGGATCTGTATCTTTGGGTTCAGAATTTTGAAAGAAAGGGGATGTGGGAAACAATAAGAGGGGAGCTCTACCTCCAGCAGCACTTTCCCGGTCGTCGGCGTCGTGCTTCCAGCTACGGCCGCTGCAGACGATGGCGGGCAGCAGCCGCCGACGCCTTCCGGCGCGGCTGTGCACAACTTCCCGATGAGCACCGTGGACTGGATGCTCTGGAGGTTGCGTCCTCGAGTGCCTTGAGATTTTCCTGCTACTGCTTAACGTACTTAGTTGGCCAATCAGTTTAGAAAATTATTTGGCCAATCAGTTAAGAAAATTATTTTGTTGGATATGTAGGTATGTGCAAGAAGAGGAGCCGACCTTCTCGAAGCCGGGGATGACAGTGGATAGCTCAATGAATCGTCGGTTGATCTTCTCTCGGCGCTTCCGCTTCTGCTCCGCTGCAAGAGAGAGGGGCGGCAGGGGCAGAACCGAAGGACGGTGAGGAGGGAGCGGCGGGTCTGCGGGTAGACCAGACGGGGGCGGCAGCGAGAGTCTGCCTACAGGACGGACGGCTGCCGAGGGGCGGCGATGAGGGGAGGAGGCGGTAGGGCGTCGGGGAGGTTGGGGATGGAGCAAATCTGTGCGAATTCGAGGGAGGGAGGTTGAGGATGATCCTGAAATTACGGATCACATCGGTCATCAGGGGGGAGTGCGCGACCATGGTCTGCCGTGGCAGAACATTAAATCACAGCCGTTCAACCGGTTGGCAGACCATCGGGTCATTATATACTGTTAGATTTGACTAAATGGATCAGATCTGAGGGTTCTGATTGTTCTGTGTACACTTGTTTGGGTGGTTGTAAAATAACTCTAGTTTGCTCTTTTAATAGTAGTATAGATTAAAAACAACAACTAAACAACATTATGTACTACGCCCTCTGTAAACTAAACTGAAAAAATGTCTTATATTAACATATAAAGGTAATATTTATCGAGGAGATCCTCCTCCGTCTTCATGTATTTTTAGAGGGATAATAAAATATTGGATTTTTTAGAGAGATAAAAATAATTATTGAATCTCAATTGAAAAATGACAAATATATTCATGTTAAATTTAGAAATCATAAATCCAAATAAAAAAGGTGATTTTAAAAAAAAAATAAACATGCTAATATCACTCAACTTAGTCTTAGTCAACTGAAATCTAACTACACCTTTACAAATACTTTAATTTTTGATATGATTCATTCGTTGCCTACCTAGCAGCTAGCTTGGTTTCCGATTCAAGAACGCAATCGTGAATTAGCAGGTAAAAAAAACTCAGCCGAGCGCTAGGCATCCGGCATCAAACGAACGGCTGGGCTGGATTGATCGGGCTTTTGATAATTTTCTGGCCCATATCAATGGACAGGGAGACGGTTCCCTCAGTTAGGCCCCTCACACCGTCACCTACCTACCTACCCACCGCTTCACCTAAAAAAAATCCCACCGGCCGTCACATTTCTCCCCGTCGTTCCCCATTCTTCCTCTCCCCGTCTCCTCGGGCCACCCCTCCCCTTCGTACCCACTGCCACCAAGAGGAGCTCGGCATGCACGGGAGCATCCCAGCGCTAGGCTCCGTCGGAGGTGCGGGACTTCCACGCCCCTGCTCTTCCCCGTCCTTCTTCGAATCTGCTCGCCGAAGTGCCGAAGGATGCGCTCGAGCTCAGCATGCTCACGAGCGACCCAGCGCGGATGCCCGCAACAAGACAACAAGGAGCGGGCGTGGGTGCGCAAAAATATATGGGCACAGTTCGATGCCTCCACTGGTATGAGCTATGTTATTGTGAAATGAATTCTCATTGATGTATTTACTGTCAGGATTAATTCTAATTTGATCTTAGTCCTTAGACATTACTTCGTGTCAACTCTGGATTATCCTATCTTTGCACTTAAATTTTAATTCGTACTGTGCAGTTTACCGTGTACTAATGTGACCATAATTTCAATTAGGCGTGCCTTCGTTTGATATGCTATTCAAGATCCCTGTACAATTGTGTTATTCAAGATACAATGGCACTCGATGATGCTTGCTAAGAAGGTCTGCAGTATCCACTGGACTGTTGCTTGCCAGATGACTGGAAGATGGGTACTTCATCCTCTCTTGTTTGTTCATTTGAAGCGAGATAAATAAGATTCATGCATTGTAATGAAAACTGCAGATTTAGCTAAACTCAACTGATGGTGTAATATCTCTTCCTATGAGCTGCAGTAATGGTATCTTCTGTAGGAGTAATAAGGCATTGCTGCATAAACATACTTGACTTTCAAATGAGCGTGTCAAGAGGTTTAATTAGTGTCGATCCCTACTCTAATTATATCTGGATATATGGTTCCTGTACTATTTGAAACTTATCAATCAGATGTACAGAATAACAGAAATTTGCTAGATAAGCTAACGTTACAAGGGGAAGTAAAAATTAAACATTTCATATAGTGATTTTTAATATCTGATATGTCATCATCGTGTGTTTCCTATTGTAGATAAAATTTGGACCATGGCTCGGTATGATCAATTGGAGAAGACATTACTATGACTACAAAGATCTGTTTTTTCAGGTGATGAATTGTAACCTTATATTCTTTATTACTTGGAATTGAAAATCACTGGAAGCAATCTGTAATTACTTCGGAGAGAATATTTTACTCTTTTCTATCTTGCTCTTGTTCAGCATAGGATGTACTCCGTATATCATTATCACTATCATGGTGTATTTTTGCCATTGAGGAATCTTCCCATGTAGCAAATTTACCTAGAAAATACAAAACTTTGGCATATCACCATCAGGTGCAGACGTACTCTTTCCCCCAAATACTACAGCAGTATCCCTACAATCAGATGTACAAAAATTTGCTTGCTAAAAAACTAATCAATAATCCATGAAATCTAACTGGATTAATTAAGGATCAAGCCACTCACCTTGTGGCTACAATCGACCAGATTGACCTCTCCACGTTCCTGCATGTGAAGAACTGATCAGTGCCCCAATTCAAAACTACTGCATGCATACCTTATACATGAAGCCCTTACTCAAAATTCAGAAAATATGCAGAATAACCATTTTTATTGACATAGCTATCTGCAGTCCTAGACAAAGTGTGACCATAATCTACACTACTACACATGAATTACTATATAGCTACCTTATTGGGGCCTATATGCCTGATCCTCATATCTTCTTGTTTGGCAAAGAGTTCACAATTTGCACTTATTAGTCTTGAATGGAGAAGATTGCACATGCTATTGTACAACTGGGCAATGGTGTGGAGCTCCATAAGCGACGCCGGCGACTCCAATTGTCCTTCTCGCCTATGCATCCCGACAGAGAAGCTTTAGAAACTATAATCTGTCTACTCCTTGTTCAGGTTCAGTAATGAACATATTATTATACAAATTAATTTAACAAAACTGGATTCTCTTTTTTGGTGATGAAACTGTAGCAACATTAGCACAGTTTTTGTCAATACTACAAAAGAGGGGGATAGTTGATCGTTGGAAACACCATTGACACAGGCTTGACGCACAACTGGGTTATAGATCAATTGTCTTCCCACTTCAGTAACACCATGATCTTGTACTTGCTTTTTGAAAATCATGGACGAACAACCTATGATCTGGTACCAATTTTTGGCACAACCATGAACTCCCAAAGCGATTCACCAGAGTGATTTATGCTTTCTGACGGGTATGCACATATAAGATGGATTTCTTCCGAACCGATTGGAAGCATACGGCAACATGGGCGTACACAAGCGCTAGCCTAAGCATGCAGGTAGATATTATAGACATCTTGTTGATGCAGGTGTGCAAGGATGCAATATTCATGACCGAGCGCTACGTCGGTGGATCTGTATCTTTGGGTTCAGAATTTTGAAAGAAAGGGGATGTGGGAAACAATAAGAGGGGAGCTCTACCTCCAGCAGCACTTTCCCGGTCGTCGGCGTCGTGCTTCCAGCTACGGCCGCTGCAGACGATGGCGGGCAGCAGCCGCCGACGCCTTCCGGCGCGGCTGTGCACAACTTCCCGATGAGCACCGTGGACTGGATGCTCTGGAGGTTGCGTCCTCGAGTGCCTTGAGATTTTCCTGCTACTGCTTAACGTACTTAGTTGGCCAATCAGTTTAGAAAATTATTTGGCCAATCAGTTAAGAAAATTATTTTGTTGGATATGTAGGTATGTGCAAGAAGAGGAGCCGACCTTCTCGAAGCCGGGGATGACAGTGGATAGCTCAATGAATCGTCGGTTGATCTTCTCTCGGCGCTTCCGCTTCTGCTCCGCTGCAAGAGAGAGGGGCGGCAGGGGCAGAACCGAAGGACGGTGAGGAGGGAGCGGCGGGTCTGCGGGTAGACCAGACGGGGGCGGCAGCGAGAGTCTGCCTACAGGACGGACGGCTGCCGAGGGGCGGCGATGAGGGGAGGAGGCGGTAGGGCGTCGGGGAGGTTGGGGATGGAGCAAATCTGTGCGAATTCGAGGGAGGGAGGTTGAGGATGATCCTGAAATTACGGATCACATCGGTCATCAGGGGGGAGTGCGCGACCATGGTCTGCCGTGGCAGAACATTAAATCACAGCCGTTCAACCGGTTGGCAGACCATCGGGTCATTATATACTGTTAGATTTGACTAAATGGATTAGATCTGAGGGTTCTGATTGTTCTGTGTACACTTGTTTGGGTGGTTGTAAAATAACTCTAGTTTGCTCTTTTAATAGTAGTATAGATTAAAAACAACAACTAAACAACATTATGTACTACGCCCTCTGTAAACTAAACTGAAAAAATGTCTTATATTAACATATAAAGGTAATATTTATCGAGGAGATCCTCCTCCGTCTTCATGTATTTTTAGAGGGATAATAAAATATTGGATTTTTTAGAGAGATAAAAATAATTATTGAATCTCAATTGAAAAATGACAAATATATTCATGTTAAATTTAGAAATCATAAATCCAAATAAAAAAGGTGATTTTTAAAAAAAAATAAACATGCTAATATCACTCAACTTAGTCTTAGTCAACTGAAATCTAACTACACCTTTACAAATACTTTAATTTTTGATATGATTCATTCGTTGCCTACCTAGCAGCTAGCTTGGTTTCCGATTCAAGAACGCAATCGTGAATTAGCAGGTAAAAAAAACTCAGCCGAGCGCTAGGCATCCGGCATCAGACGAACGGCTGGGCTGGATTGATCGGGCTTTTGATAATTTTCTGGCCCATATCAATGGACAGGGAGACGGTTCCCTCAGTTAGGCCCCTCACACCGTCACCTACCTACCTACCCACCGCTTCACCTAAAAAAAATCCCACCGGCCGTCACATTTCTCCCCGTCGTTCCCCATTCTTCCTCTCCCCGTCTCCTCGGGCCACCCCTCCCCTTCGTACCCACTGCCACCAAGAGGAGCTCGGCATGCACGGGAGCATCCCAGCGCTAGGCTCCGTCGGAGGTGCGGGACTTCCACGCCCCTGCTCTTCCCCGTCCTTCTTCGAATCTGCTCGCCGAAGTGCCGAAGGATGCGCTCGAGCTCAGCATGCTCACGAGCGACCCAGCGCGGATGCCCGCAACAAGACAACAAGGAGCGGGCGTGGGTGCGCAAAAATATATGGGCACAGTTCGATGCCTCCACTGGTATGAGCTATGTTATTGTGAAATGAATTCTCATTGATGTATTTACTGTCAGGATTAATTCTAATTTGATCTTAGTCCTTAGACATTACTTCGTGTCAACTCTGGATTATCCTATCTTTGCACTTAAATTTTAATTCGTACTGTGCAGTTTACCGTGTACTAATGTGACCATAATTTCAATTAGGCGTGCCTTTGTTTGATATGCTATTCAAGATCCCTGTACAATTGTGTTATTCAAGATACAATGGCACTCGATGATGCTTGCTAAGAAGGTTTGCAGTATCCACTGGACTGTTGCTTGCCAGATGACTGGAAGATGGGTACTTCATCCTCTCTTGTTTGTTCATTTGAAGCGAGATAAATAAGATTCATGCATTGTAATGAAAACTAAAGATTTAGCTAAACTCAACTGATGGTGTAATATCTCTTCCTATGAGCTGCAGTAATGGTATCTTCTGTAGGAGTAATAAGGCATTGCTGCATAAACATACTTGACTTTCAAATGAGCGTGTCAAGAGGTTTAATTAGTGTCGATCCCTACTCTAATTATATCTGGATATATGGTTCCTGTACTATTTGAAACTTATCAATCAGATGTACAGAATAACAGAAATTTGCTAGATAAGCTAACGTTACAAGGGGAAGTAAAAATTAAACATTTCATATAGTGATTTGTAATATCTGATATGTCATCATCGTGTGTTTCCTATTGTAGATAAAATTTGGACCATGGCTCGGTATGATCAATTGGAGAAGACATTACTATGACTACAAAGATCTGTTTTTTCAGGTGATGAATTGTAACCTTATATTCTTTATTACTTGGAATTGAAAATCACTGGAAGCAATCTGTAATTACTTCGGAGAGAATATTTTACTCTTTTCTATCTTGCTCTTGTTCAGCATAGGATGTACTCCGTATATCATTATCACTATCATGGTGTATTTTTGCCATTGAGGAATCTTCCCATGTAGCAAATTTACCTAGAAAATACAAAACTTTGGCATATCACCATCAGGTGCAGACGTACTCTTTCCCCCAAATACTACAGCAGTATCCCTACAATCAGATGTACAAAAATTTGCTTGCTAAAAAACTAATCAATAATCCATGAAATCTAACTGGATTAATTAAGGATCAAGCCACTCACCTTGTGGCTACAATCGACCAGATTGACCTCTCCACGTTCCTGCATGTGAAGAACTGATCAGTGCCCCAAGTCAAAACTACTGCATGCATACCTTATACATGAAGCCCTTACTCAAAATTCAGAAAATATGCAGAATAACCATTTTTATTGACATAGCTATCTGCAGTCCTAGACAAAGTGTGACCATAATCTACACTACTACACATGAATTACTATATAGCTACCTTATTGGGGCCTATATGCCTGATCCTCATATCTTCTTGTTTGGCAAAGAGTTCACAATTTGCACTTATTAGTCTTGAATGGAGAAGATTGCACATGCTATTGTACAACTGGGCAATGGTGTGGAGCTCCATAAGCGACGCCGGCGACTCCAATTGTCCTTCTCGCCTATGCATCCCGACAGAGAAGCTTTAGAAACTATAATCTGTCTACTCCTTGTTCAGGTTCAGTAATGAACATATTATTATACAAATTAATTTAACAAAACTGGATTCTCTTTTTTGGTGATGAAACTGTAGCAACATTAGCACAGTTTTTGTCAATACTACAGAAGAGGGGGATAGTTGATCGTTGGAAACACCATTGACACAGGCTTGACGCACAACTGGGTTATAGACCAATTGTCTTCCCACTTCAGTAACACCATGATCTTGTACTTGCTTTTTGAAAATCATGGACGAACAACCTGTGATCTGGTACCAATTTTTGGCACAACCATGAACTCCCAAAGCGATTCACCAGAGTGATTTATGCTTTCTGACGGGTATGCACATATAAGATGGATTTCTTCCGAACCGATTGGAAGCATACGGCAACATGGGCGTACACAAGCGCTAGCCTAAGCATGCAGGTAGATATTATAGACATCTTGTTGATGCAGGTGTGCAAGGATGCAATATTCATGACCGAGCGCAACGTCGGTGGATCTGTATCTTTGGGTTCAGAATTTTGAAAGAAAGGGAATGTGGGAAACAATAAGAGGGGAGCTCTACCTCCAGCAGCACTTTCCCGGTCGTCGGCGTCGTGCTTCCAGCTACGGCCGCTGCAGACGATGGTGGGCAGCAGCCGCCGACGCCTTCCGGCGCGGCTGTGCACAACTTCCCGATGAGCACCGTGGACTGGATGCTCTGGAGGTTGCGTCCTCGAGTGCCTTGAGATTTTCCTGCTACTGCTTAACGTACTTAGTTGGCCAATCAGTTTAGAAAATTATTTGGCCAATCAGTTAAGATACACAGCAACATTGCTGTTGAATAACCAAAGTGCATTACATTTGATTAATACTCATTGTCCAGCACATCTGGAATGCAAGAGATACACAAATTATCCTTATGGGATTAACATAACCAGAAGTCTAATTATGTATTCATCCTGATACTACCTAGAAACTTATCCAAAGTCAGAAAGCAACACAGCTTTCACATTAGCATCTAATAATCATATCATGCATGCTGATACTACTTGGAAACTAAGCAGAAGGCTGTAGCAAAATAATACCACCATCAGCCATTACTTAGGCATCAGTTGTGCATAGCCAAAAGCTAGTCATTGACTACTTAGAAACTAGTGTTTTGCAACCAAAAGGATCCAACAATATGGTAGACCACCAATCAATCTTACTCAGAAAGGGGTAGAGTTAACAACAGGATCATCGCCAAGGTTACTAGCAGGATCTTTGTTTCCAAGGTTACCAACAAGATCATCGCCGACACGTTTGCCAGCAGGATAATTGTCAGATAAGTATGTATACACCCAACGCTCTAGGTATTCTTGACCCATGCTGACAAGAAAACCTCGATGGACTGCAAATTCTGGCTTGCATAGATGCATCCCGACCGACATCCTCTCATCAGGTGGCAACGGAATCTTCTTGAGCATGTCCCATAAAGGAGCATTCGGTTCCTTTGGGGCTACCGTCTGTACTGGACTTGCAAGGGTTTCTCGTATGCCCATCAAAGTACTTGTGAGCAGCACATCCATATTAGTGTCATCTTGTGATGCTTGAGATGATCTTGGCTTTGACCTTTTAGCTTTATCATTTTGTGGTGGTGGCAGAGTATTTGGCTTTGCACTTTTTTTGAAACTTTTCTTGTTAGGCTTTAGAGCCGCAACATTGGACGAGGAAACTTGACTATCAGTTGCAGCAAGAGCAGCCACCGCTTCACAATCATCACTATTTGTATCTAATTTATCCGAGTCATGACCTGTTGGACCCTTCGCTTCAACAAAGGTGGACATATCATTCATCATGTCATCTTTTACCTTATCATCATTGTCAGTTTCAGCTGCAGAGAAAGGGTCTTGCATAAAAGAGCCATCTGCCGACGAGCCACTAAATAATTCCTTCAACTTGTCGTAGAACTGAATCGGTTTAGAGAGAATTCCACGATCATTGGCCTACATGAATTTTATTGTTAGTTCCACATCAGTAGTTGAACACTCGACAAATAGATAATTTGTATGAGATAATTACCGATAAGCCATCTAGAGTAGATTGGGAGAGCATCACTTGTTTGTTCACATCATCAAACCCACTGCGTAGCGGCCCCGTCGTCCGGAGTTGACTGATGCAATTTTTATCGGTTGAATTGTACAGGTCATTCAACTTTTTTTGCCTCTCCAGATCTCTATCAACCAATGGCCCATACTTTCTTCGAGACATTCTAAGACTGTAATGTCTACGTCGACGACGCCACCGGACAATGGCCAACATTACAGCTAGAACACCTAACGTCCGTCGTTTCTTGATAACATAATGGACAGATTCCGTATACATCTGAATATTAGATGAAATAAATGTATAAGAAACAAGTGAGATGTACGTATATGTAGTCAGTAGAACCAATAATAGAGAGATTGTTCTATGCTAGATTTAAGATTACATGCGTGCACACATATATGCAAAGTACTACTAGATTATTACTCTAGTAAGAGGTTTCTTCAGATCTGGAAGGTTGTAGCTTCCAATCAAGTAAAAAAAAGAAGCCAAATGAAAAGAAGCACTAGATGCGTTCATGCTAGCAAGTTCTAATCACAAGAACAAATTAACAGAGAAGGGGGCAGCAAATCGTGGCACACATGATAGGGTAAAAATTGCAGTCTCATCTTCACGATTTCACCAGATCTGACTAGGAACTAGAAATATTGTTGGGGGAAAGAAGAAGCAAAGCCAATAATCAATTTCCCATGCAATTCCTTCTCCCCTTCTCTCAAGAACAATCCCAGAGAGAGAGAGAAGATTGTGAGCTATGGGGAGGGGAAACGTGAGTGGAGGTGGAGGGGAAAGTGCTTTGCCCATATATTACGGGGTATAGTAAATTATAAGTGGGGCCATCTTGCCCAGGCAGGTTGGGGAGAGGGCTAGGCGTCCGATTTGCTACGCCCGGAGCCAGGCAGCGTACCCAGGCAACTTCACCAGGCAGAAAAATCCCAGGTCACTAACCAAACACACCCAGGCAGGTTCCAGGCAAGCGGGTTGATTCAGGCAAACGGCAGGGGGTTTTGTGCAAAACCGCGCACGCTGACCGGCCCAGCTAATTGGCGAGTTCTCATTGGCCTGGGACTAAAACATCACATTAGATGCAAGTTGGGGTATGACTTGGTCTAGTTTTGCAAATTTGGGACTAGATCATCACATTGGATGCAAGTTAGGAAGTTAGGGTACTTGGCTTGCTATTACCTCTTAGAAATTCGCTAGCTCCGCCACTGCTTCTTTTCATACCAAATCCACAAGGATCAATAGTATCATGCATTCGTTGTTTCCTTTTTGTTGTTCTTGGCGTGCAGGCTAGTGATATATGCAGGAGCTTTTACAAGAAGCAGGCTATAGGAGTACATGCAAGCGTACAATAGTTTGACCAGAGGACGGGTTTGAACGGAATACTAGCATGACACGCTATGCATGCTAGCGCTGTCGTGCTACAGACTCACGTGACATGGTCCTGACGATATTCTCTCTCTACTGTACATGTACAGCGACCGTATCTGCACGGCAGAGATGGACTGGAGGCAGGAGTATTAGGCTTTTGACCTATGGCAGCTATAGCTAGCGTATGTCCATGGCAGAGATGTGGACATTGGCGTGCGCTTTTGACCCATGGTCCAAGCCTATGCATACGCGTTTAGTAGTACAACACACCGGTAAAAGGATGGGCATGCAATAGGATCCCCAAGACTAGTGCCTTTAGCTAACTCTGCCCCACAGGTCAGGATCCCCATGCATGCATGATTAGCTGATCAAACGTACGGTAACTAAGCAGCAGTGCTATGCGGACGACACAATTCAGACGATGCACACACGACACATAAATCCAACCGAACATGCGCATGATAAGCAGGGTACCGGCCGCTGGATTTTCAGGTCGTGCATAGGTCGGGCAGAAACATCGTCTGTGGAGCAGTTTCGGTAACTAAGTGCCTTTTCAAGCATAGACATCGCCACATCTAATCGTTTTTGTTGTGCGTCCATGGATAACAAAATTGACCAATACAACAAAGATTTCGTGATGCACCATAATATATTAGTGGACAATCAATCCAATGCATGTGTCATAATATATAAGCCCTTGAGCTTGAGTCCTTGACAAACAGGGCCTGTTTATACCAACAAAATATCGACAACACCAAAAATTGTGGGCTGAAGACCGTAATGGTGATATTCGATGCTGTGCTAAATGCTATGAGAGGATCATATAACCTGCGGCTCTCATCGATGAGAAAAACACTGACTATGAAAAAGAAGTTAGGCTCGCAGTGCATGCTTTGAGAATTGAGACCACACCATCAACATTGAACTATTTTGGTTGTTCACATGACTAGTTTGTAACCACGACATGCCCTAGCTAACCATCCACGTCACATAAGCATGCAACAGCAGGAGGGTCACACACACTCTCCCTCTCTCCATTTAGGACTACTTGCTTGGGGCTTGGGCAGAGAGTAACAGGATGCCAAGTTTTTTCTTTCTTTTTTGCAATTTGCACAGGTAAATCTGTTAAGCAGCAAAGACGAGTCCAAGGTTATTCAAGGCATTGCATCATTCACAACAGTTAAAAAAATGAAAACAATAGGCTCATGCTATAGACCAGACAGATGCTAACATGCATCGATCTAAGTAGAATGCTGTGAAGTAAATGAAGGACCAAGGCAGCCAACAGAACTAACACACAAGAGATAATTGATTAAGCCAACACCGGTGGTACAGTTTTTCTTCTTCCTAAAATAAACTAAACGCACTCCCTAAGATTAATTAAGAACAATGACAGAAAGTTGATTGATGTCTTTGTCCAGGCGCGCCAGACACATCATTTGGAGAACACAACCACGACCCTAGGTAATCAATGGAGAGAGACAATCCCACCGGCTTGTTGTTGGCTACCTAGGTAGCTCGACGGAGCCTCACTGCCCGGAGACGACCACGGACTGCCCACGCGGCTACGAGATGCACGCCGATGAGCCCCGCCGCGATGCAGTAGTTGACGACGGGGTCGCAGGAGAGCTCCAAGACGAGGGCGGAGAGGGCGAGGAACGACGAGGCGAGGGAGAGGTTGACGCCGACGATGAATATGGCGCGCATCTCCCAGTCCCACCCAGCGGCGCTCAGGTCGTCGGCCACCTTGCCGACCCAGATGAGTATCCCGGCGGCCGAGGAGGCGGTGCCCACGAGGGTGGTGCGCACCTGGGCCGCGAGCTCATGGAGATCCATCCTCGTCGGTCTTCCGCAGCCGGGGAGACCGCTCATGTCAGCCATCCCGACGAGGAACATGACACCTAGCACGCAGAGCGCCACAGGCGCCATTTCCTTGACGACGCCCATGCCTACCCGCGCCTTCTTCTTTCTACCACTACTACTACCTCTACCTCTAGCTCTAGCTCTAGCTCTAGATGGCTGGCTGGCTCGCTTGGTTGGAGAGGAGAGGAGTGTTGGGAAGAAGAGAAGGGGGGTGGGTGTTTATGTAGGCACAGTCCAGTCGGCGCAGCACATCGCTGGCTCCTGTTGGATGTTGGGTGGGAGAGAAAATTGATTGATGGATTCATCGGGTTTGATGCTTCTTCTTTTTTTTTTTTGAATTTTCAGGGTTTGATGCATTGTGAAATCGAGTGCTCCTGCCTCCATCATCCATGGCGTGCAGCAGGATACAAAATATATGATGTGCTAATGCTGCTGTAATGTGCATTGATATGGTCACCACATCCACATGTTGTGCTACAGCGTAGCAGCAGCATATCTTCTGCAGCATGGGTCACAGAATTCCAAACATGGTAACCCCTAGTCACTAGTAGCTAGGACCTGGCCTCTGTGACTCTGTGCTGCCCGCCGTGCATGGTGATCAATCAATGGCCAAATGGCCAGTACGCAGGGCATGGACCGCTGGCCAGAACGCAGGGCATGAACACATCATGTGGTGATGCCGTAGTGTTATGCGTGATAGTAGATCACATGCAACAATGCAGATTAATCAGCAGCAGCATATCTTATGCAGCATACTTCTCACACTTCCAAACGAACATAACGCAGGTAACCCCTAGTAGACCTCTGTCCTGCCGTTCATGGTGACCAGTCAAACCGCTGGCGACAAGGATGTGTATTGTATGGCTCGGACTACGCTTTAAAGAATTCCAATGCTTTAAGTAATGTACCAAAAAAAGACATTGCCATTGTGTGTAAAGATTTTCATTAAAATGATACAACAATCTGTAGGCTAACAAAAAATAAACACAATTCTGGCCCCAAAACAATATAAACAGAAGCACTTGTTGATCATGCACTTTGGTTTTGTACTACACATCCATGCTCTCTAAAATGTAACATTTCCTTTAATGGCTACTAACTTTCTATTTTTCACACTATTCAATTTGTTATAATATGAAAACATTTTGAGATATCTCTATAACATTTTAACTTATCGTTTACAATCGGTACTCAATTTCTTTTTATGATGCCAAATGAAGAACCAAATATTCTGCCAAAAAAAATGTCACCCCTTTGTAGAACCAAAATATGAAAACTTTTGTGTTAGATTTACATACATTTTATTTCTACACTTACATTCGGTGCTACAAATTTTGCAATTATGCCTAAAGAATAGCCTACTTTTTGTTTAAGAAAACAAATATCACACCTTTGTAGAATTGGAAATGTATTAAAACATGTATATTAATTTAAAAAAGCCAAGAGAAAAGAATACTTCTAAGGCTTGTTTGGTTCCCAAGATACTTTTAGGAAAAAGATAGGAATGCCGTAGCAAAACATATGATGAGAAATCACAAGATTTTTGTCAACTTGATTGTTTTTCTCGTAGGAATTTTTTTCAACACACTAAGCCAAAAAAAGTGGTAAAATCGAAGTCAAACCACATGAATTTTTTTAATTAGACTAAAGATCTTATTCGTTATTTGTGCATATGAATCAGAAAAAGATGTCCAACTGGATATCTGAATTCCAGCATTTTTCCTTTGAAACTGAGGCCAAAGTAAAACTTCGTCCATTTGTACTTTGCCACGTTCCCTTGAATCAAACTCATGAATGGTGTCAACAGCAGCTATCTTTTGCAGGACAGATCAGAATTGCAAACATGGTAACACCTACTAACTAGTAAATAAATTGCGCGATTTCTATACATTTTTTTGCACGTAAAATCGGTGCCCAAAATTTTGTAATTCTACCAGAAGAAGAACTAACATATTATTGAAAAAAAATCATGCATGTATATACAAGATCCATTTGTTATGAACTGGAAATGAATTAAAGCATGTATAATAAAGGGCCCAAGCGAAAAAATACTTTTAAGGCTTGTTTGGTTCACATGATTGTAAAAATGTAGGAAAATGATAAGAATGCATGAGGAAACCATATGAGAAGAAATCAGAAGAATTTTGTCAACTTTGGTGTTTTGTTCACATGAATTTGGTCAATACGGGAGTCGAAATAAACTTGGTCAAATCAAAGTCAAACCATATGAAAATCAAGAACTTATAATTCCACTAAAGATCTTACTCATTCTTCATGCATATGAATATAAAAATGGGGTCCATGTGGATTTTTGAATCTCCATTTTTGCTGTGAAACTGAGATTAAAAGAAATTTCGTACATTTTTATTCTGCCACATTCATTTGAACCACAAACTCCTATTATGAAAACACCACATACATGCACGCACATGCACGTCGATCATTTTGCCCGTGTTGGGCCAGCCGGCTTGTTATAAACACCAAATAAATTATTGTGCTTAAGATTTCCAGTGTAGATGTAACATTTTGTCCGTGTTAGGCCGGCCGGCTTGTTATAAACACCAAATAAATTTTTTTGCTTACGATTTCCAGTGTAGATGTAACATTTTGTCCATGTTAGGCCGTCTTGGTTGGGGGCTTAGTCCCACCTTGCCACGCGAGGAGCGACGCGACCGGCTTAAATATCTGCGTACTCCAAAAGCGGTAAGCTTCGGTCATTAACATATCCTTTCTAAAGGTTGTGGGATGTCGTTATTATTCTTCTCTGTCACCATGAACAAAGAAGATTCATCATGACTATCCATATCCCTTACAAAGCGATCATTGACGGCCTTGCTTTTTTAATTTTTATTTCAGTTTGGACTTCTTCATCCGAACCCGAAAGTGTCAATCGATGGCCAAACTTTTTTTTTAATTCCGGTGGCGGTGCCCGATGGCGCTGACCTTGAACGGCAAAGAGAGGGGACAAATATGGGACAATTGGCGTGGACCCTCCCGATCAGTCTAACTTTGTGGGCATGCCCGGGCTCGTCTGGGTCTCAACTTATCCGCCCTAGGTTTGGACTGGATAAAACAAAAAAAAATGCGTGTCCGCCTGCTCCCGATCATGCGTATCGATCTTGCATGTCATTTTAAAGGCACTCAAAAACATTTATCAATGTTTTCCAAAAAAAAATCAGAATTTTGGGAATTCATTTTCATTTGTTCCTGATTTTACTGTTCATCTCAAGGTCATTTGAGGTCGGGACCAGAATGTTTTATTTTTGAACAACTGAATGTTGTTTCTGGTACATCTTCTCACCCCACTTTACTTTAGCACCCAACGCATTGGAATTCTTTCGCCACCAGTGCGCGAACCCTACACAATAGTGTACATCGTTTTTGTCCAGCGGTCCATGACCTGTGTTCTGCCCTTTGACCACTCCACCGAGCAGAGTACCCTTTGAACATTGACTGATGAGTACACAGGCCGTCTCCTACTGTTGGGGCCGCCTCCTCGCAGCGCCGCTCCTCTTCCTTGCGCTGTCACACAGCTCTCTCACGATCTCTTCCTCGCCTGTTTTGTCTCACACAAGAACACACACGCAGGGAGAGGAACTCCACACATACGCACACACACACATACACCAAGAGAAGACAGCCGCGGCTTTGCCAAGAGGGTCTGCTCCTTGGTGAACACTAGTGCTACATCTTTGGTGCTCGGCCCTCTCGGCCTCTTTTTTCATTACTGAATCAGATGACTATTTATACAAAGTTTGGCACTCAGCCAAGATCCACGCACTCACGCCGTACTCCACTAACTCCACTAAACTCTCCATGCACTAACCACTAGCTAACACAACGGCCACTAACTTGACTCGGCCAAATCACTTGGCTGGTCACTCACATGATCCTACATGCATGGAAACTAAACACTTTTGTGCTGACCGAATCACTCGATCCACTCCTCGGTAACTAACTACGACGCAACCAAGCTAGCTACATGCAGACGCAGCCACTAATTATGTACTAACAAAATGACAAGATTAATATCTCACACCTACTACCTAGTGGAGTACAACATGTGATCTATGCTGTTGAGTACTCTATGCTGTTGCACAACATGTGATCTACTATCACGCACAACATCCACCATCCACTTGGGAACATATTGTGTAGAAATACGGGCCCCAGAATGTGTAAACAAGAACAGAACGAACCTCTGGAAACAACATATTGTGTAGAAACAAGAATAGAACGAACATATTCTTGTTTCCAGTAGGACTCCCATGAACCTCTCAAAGAGGAACATATTGTGTAGAAATACGGGCCCCAGAATGACAACCTCGTCGACTAGATGAACTAGGACGTGCGTCATGATATTGAAGAAGGATGGTGGGAACACCAGCTCGAAACTGACAAGTCATTGCGCCACATCACTCCTTAGCCTTGGTACGATTTCTGGATCGATCACCTTCTGAGAGATTGCATTGAGGAATGCACATAGCTTCACAATGGCTAATCGGACGTTTTTCGGTAGAAGCCCCCTCGATGCAACCGGAAGCAATTGCGTCATAATCACGTGGCAGTCATGAGACTTTAGGTTCTGGAACTTTTTCTCTGGCATATTTATTATTCCCTTTATATTCGATGAGAAGCCAGTCATGATCTTCATACTTAGCAGGCATTCAAAAAAGATTTCTTTCTCTTCTTTCGTAAGAGTGTAGCTGGAAGGACCTTTATACTGCTTCAGAGGCATGCCGTCTTTTCCGTGCAAATGTTGCAGGTCCTCCCGTGCCTCAGGTGTATCTTTTGTCTTCTCATACACGCCAAGAAGCCTAGCAGGTTCATGCAAAGGTTCTTCGTCACGTGCATCACGTCGAGTGAAGAGCGGACCTCTAGGTCTTTCCAGTAGGGTAGGTCCCAAAATATAGATTTCTTCTTCCACATGGGTGCGTGTCCCTCGGCGTCATTCGGAACAGCTAGTCCGCCGGGACCCTTTCCAAAGATTACGTGTAAATCATTGACCATAGCAAGTACGTGATCACCGGTACGCATGGCGGACTTCTTCCGGTGATCTGCCTCGCCTTTGAAATGCTTGCCTTTCTTTCGACACTGATGGTTGGTCGGAAGAAATCGACGATGGCCCAGGTACACATTCTTCCTGCATTTGTCCAGGTATATACTTTCAATTTCTTCTAAACAGTGCGTGCATGCGTGGTATCCCTTGTTTGTCTGTCCTGAAAGGTTACTGAGAGCGGGCCAATCGTTGATGGTTACAAACAACAACGCGTGCAGGTTAAATTCCTCCTTTTTGTGCTCATCCCACGCATGTACACCGTTTCCATTCCACAACTGTAAAATTTCTTCAACTAATGGCCTTAGGAACACATCAATGTCGTTGCCGGGTTGCTTAGGGCCTTGGATGAGAATTGGCATCATAATGAACTTCCGCTTCATGCACATCCAAGGAGGAAGGTTATACATACATAGAGTCACGGGTCAGGTGCTGTGATTGCTGCTCTGCTCCACGAAAGGATTAATGCCATCTGCGCTTAAACCAAACCATACGTTTCTTGGGTCACTTGCAAACTCATGCCAGTATTTTCTCTCGATTTTTCTCCACTGCGACCCGTCAGCTGGTGCTCTCAACTTCCCGTCTTTCTTACGGTCCTCACTGTGTCATCGCATCAACTTGGCATGCTCTTCGTTTCTAAACAGTCGTTTCAACCGTGGTATTATAGGAGCATACCACATCACCTTCGCAGGAACCCTCTTCCTGGGGGGCTCGTCGTCAACATCACCAGGGTCATCTCGTCTAATCTTATACCGTAATGCACCGCATACCGGGCATGCGTTCAGATCCTTGTACGCACCGCGGTAGAGGATGCAGTCATTAGGGCATGCATGTATCTTCTGCACCTCCAATCCTAGAGGGCATACGACCTTCTTTGTTGCGTATGTACTATCGGGCAATTCGTTATCCTTTGGAAGCTCCTTCTTCAATATTTTCAGTAGCTTCTCAAATCCTTTGTCAGGCACAACATTCTCTGCCTTCCACTGTAGCAATTCCAGTACGGTACCGAGCTTTGTGTTTCCATCTTCGCAATTGGGGTACAACCCTTTTTTGTGATCCTCTAACATGCGATCGAACTTCAGCTTCTCCTTTTAACTTTTGCATTGCGTCCTTGCATCGACAATGACCCGGCGGAGATCATCATCATCGGGCACATCGTCTGGTTCCTCATGATCTCCAGCAGCTCCCCCCGTTGCAGCATCATTGGGTACATCGTCTGGTTCCTCTTGATCTTCAGCAGCTTCCCCCATTGCAGCATCACGGTATTCATGGGGCACATAGTTGTCATCGTCATCTTCTTCTTCACCGTCTTACATCATAACCCCTATTTCTCCGTGCCTCGTCCAAACATTATAGTGTGGCATGAAACCATTGTAAAGCAGGTGGGTGTGAAGGATTTTCCGGTGAGAGTAAGACTTCGTATTCCCACATTTAGGGCATGGACAACACATAAAACCATTCTGCTTGTTTGCCTCAGCCACTTCGAGAAAATCATGCACGCCCTTAATGTACTCGGAGGTGTGTCTGCCACCGTACATCCATTGCCGGTTCATCTACTTTTTCCTTACAACTTCAAGTGAGTGTTACTGTCTTGTGCATATTCGGTTTCCCTTATATATTAGTCAAGGTTATAGTAATGTAATTGATGAATTATGCATGCGTGTGCAGTTACCACTATATTCTCCTAGAGATTAAGCTTGAACAGGGACTAGTAACCGTCTTAGACTCAAGACGAAAAGATCCCCAGGACTATGCGGACATGACTCAAATGCTCGAGAAGTAAGTTAAATCGATCATTATTCACCATATCAGCAACTTTGTTCATTTCCTAATATATCAAGTAATTGTTTTCTTTGTCTGGCAGGGTTTGGAAAAAATTCTCCAAAAAAGCTCTAGGACTCCTGAAGAAGCTGCAATTTAGACACCCAAAAGTAAGTACTATAGTAGCATGTTCCGCGCATCTCCTATTGATTCAAGCGCTAGTTTCATTAATACCATTTGGCATTCTTGCTTATCAGTTTGATTGACCTCTATTTCTTGTAAAGTGGTTGTGGCAGGAATAAGGGAATGATTTTTGTGGATACTACGTTTGCGAGTCCATCCGCCACACGACCTGTGAGCAGGGCTACACTGACGAACAATATGAAGTACGTAAATAATAACATTCACAATTTTATTTTATTACCATCATTTGTGTTGAGTTTCATTCATTCATTCATTCATATATATGTATATATATATATATATATATATATATATATATATATATATATATATGTATGTATGTATTGACCCCCTTCTTCAAATTAGATGTTTCGGAAGCGGGGTGAACTCTTAGCACCAGCTCGCATGCGAGCAATTCAAGAGGAATTGGCGGCATTCTTTCTTGACCACGTGATCGCTGAAGACGGAGAATACTATGTGGACCATGAGTCCGTATGATTATATTTGTAAGAGATAATTATTGTATATATGTAGCCGGTAGTGTCGGATAGATATACGAGAACTTGTTGTTCGACCAATCTCTCGGAGAAGGAGAGGTGGTCGATATCACTTCTCTCTGTATGCATATATGTTTATGACGATCTTCTTTTTCCTTCGTTTGCTTACTAGCTAGCTAGCGTGTCTAGTCCTCTCTATACGTATGTATAGTACGTAGTGTCGACCAAGCACGGACATAAGAGAGGACACTTCTCTCTATTAATTATAGCTAGCTAACACAATATATGAAACACCTAAATTAACCCCCCAAAACCCCCAAACTCTCCCCCTTTCAAAAAAAAAACAAAAACTCTAGTCACAGAAATGCTGACGCGTGGATGCCTATTGGTCCCGGTTGGTGCTACCAACCGGGACTAAAGGGTCTCCTGCCTGGGCTCCGCTCACAGGCCACGTGGAGGCCCATATGTCCCGGTTCTGGATTGCACCGGGACTAAAGGGACAGGGCATTAGTACCGACCCTTTAGTCCCGATTCAGGAACCGGGACAAAAGACTCTTACGAACCGGGACAACATGCCCTTTTTCTACCAGTGGAGAGTGAGCAGCCTAGGGGTAGTCTAGGGCCGGCAACAACACACCTTGCGTGGGTGCACCGAGCTCAGGTGTACTCATATGAACAGTTGTACTTCGATTGTACTTCGGGCCGGTGGAGAGTGCTGCCTGAGAAGGGCACCTCATTCAACCAGTGAACAGTTGTACTTCGATTGTACTTAATCGGGCATCACAGTTAGGGGTTAAGTAGGCTCAAAATTCCTAATCACGTGTTGACGGTTGAGTGACCAATCCAACCTAGCTAGCAGCAGAGATCCGATGAAGGTTAGAAACTAATCAAATCAAACCAACCTAGCTAGCTTAAACACGATGATAATCAAACAAACTTCTTAGCGGTTAACCAAATCCTCGGAGATTACACACATCAAATCTAGCTTAATTAAACGCGATGGATTAATTCCTAGCTTAATTAGCTTACACGCGCGCGCGCGCGCACACACACACACTTGTTGATCACTGTCCAGCAGAAGGCCGGACACCAACTTTGGAGACTTGTAAACAAACTTGCACAATTAAGGCTCACTACAGACATCAAATAAGTTACTCGGTCGACTACTAATCAATCTCTAGCCAGCGGTCGACTACTGATCTCTACACCCCAACGACGGCAGTCCATCCGATGGGGAGGTGCGCGGCGACAGCAACGACGGCGCTCGCCGTGCGAACCGAGCCCAAGGAGAGGGAGGGCCCCTTGTCCATGCGGAAGAGCTTGTCGGCGACGGTGCAGAGTGCGAGGAAGGAGCCGACGGCATTGAGGCCGACGGCGAGCAGCAGCCCGGCACGGATCAGCAGGCTCTTCCAGCAGACCATGTGCGTGATCTCCCCTCCGTTGGCGTCCAGCACCGCCTTGACGAGCGAGATGACCAGCGTCGCCGCCAGCATCGTGGGGAAGAAGAGCTTCCGCCGGGCGGCGTCATGCTCTCCGCGGCTGGCCGCCAGGACGAGGTAGGCCGGGAGCAGCAACAGGATGGGCATGATCTCCAAGCTGAAGAAGACCATGACGAAGCTAGCTAGTCTCTCCGCTCAATCTACGTCTACTACGGAAGGGAAGGGAAGGGAAGGGAAAGGAGCTTTGGTTTGCTTTGCTGGCTGGTGTTGATGCTGTGTTGTGAGCGACACCATTTAGGTATGTGGGTGTATCATTTATAGTCCGGCTTGTGCCTTCGTTTGCGTTCAGGCGTGCAGTGCACAGACAATGCGTCTTGGCGTCTCAAAATAATTTGATATTTTCAAAGTGGGCTTGCTTGGCACAGGAGTGAAAACATTCAACATCCGAGAAAGGATACTTCTAGACCTACGTAAGTTTTACGCAGCTCGACGTAAATCCTTTTTACGTATGTCTACCATTGCCGGCCGAGAAATGTGGCATCTTTCATGTGCAGCTCAGCTACCATCTGTACATTAGTACATGTGTGTTAACGCAGGCTGTCTCACCTCTCTCGAGCAACCAACAAAAAAAAAAGCAAGAGCAGACTGGCATGGCACGGCGAGAGAGAGAGAGAGAGAGAGAGAGAGAGAGAGAGAGAGAGAGAGAGAGAGAGAGAGAGAGAGAGAGAGAGAGAGAGAGAGATGCGTTACTGATGTGCATATACTAGTACATGAAGAATGAAGATACACTGGGGCATGCATGCATTGACCTCACCTCTCTGCTGCCGTGCAATGTCGGCTACATTTACTAGTCTCAATCCTATAGTTGGTACAGTAATAAATTGAGGTTATTTCAAAACCGCCATCAAAGGGATAAAATTTCATCACGTATCGAAGGTTATCACACATGCAAAAATAAGGTTTCAAATGCACACACTCAACGTCGAGGAGTCTAATCCTACAACGGCACACGGCGCAAGAGGGGGGCAAAGGGCCAGTTGGCTTACAGCAATAAGGGCAAGTTATATCTACAAAAACAAAGAAGAGATAGATCGCTAAACTAGAATTTTGGATTGCACCAATAAACCTACAAAACCTAACAAGGACAACCAATTAGTTATTTGGACTCTACATAGATCAATCTGAGAATTGATTCAATAAACATGTCGGAACCCCGATCCTAAGTCACATAAATCTAGCACATAACACATCATATCACTTTGCGGCCTCACGCACGGTAACCCACAACGGCCACATTTACCTTGGTCGGGACCGTTTGCGTCTTTTGGCTCACGTATATAATTATGTTGCTAGTTTTTATGTGACAGAGAACCAAGGTCGACATGACTAGTCATAAAATAAGGTGGCACAAATGTACAGGGACAGGCATACGTAACCAAACAACGCACGTGTCGGTTCTCAACATATGAACCCAAGTCGTAGCATGCTCAAGGACTAAAAGAAACAACGCGTGACATTTTCCCATAGGGACAGACACAAAAGCAAAGAAGGATACATGTTGGTCAATCCATGTGTTCCAGAGCAATAACGAACTACCAAGTCTCAAGTGAAGCACTAGGAGGTATTTCCATGTAGGAAAGGCTTCCAAATGCAGATAACTAGGTGTCGAATCCCACACATACCAATGCATTTCAAAACATACACACAATATGCACGATATGTATAAATACAACATGACATCAGAACATAACTCTTCGACTCAAAGTATTTATTTAAGAGGCTCCAAAGAACCATACATAACATGATATTACAAATATGGATCTCATGACCCCACATACGAAGTCATACAAGCAACAAGTGGAAGTATAACTTGTCTGAGTATAGATAGCTAAAAAAAGAAGGCTAAAAAGTCGGTCTAGCGAGAAGACCCTCCATAGGCTAGAAAGAAGGCACCATGCAAGTTGTTTGTGATTTAACAAGTTTGGTATATTCTGGAGTTTTCCCGATGAAAAAAGACCGATAAATGGACGGACATGTCGCAAAATGCATACGGTGTGGGAAGTCATTCAAATCAGACATGAATGCCTAGCATGGGCTTTCGCACATTCTTGCTAATGTCGGGGTCAGTCCCGAGATTTTTATACGAAAAAATTGGAATCATTCTAAAAAACCATGAAAAAAGGAACGAAAAACCAAAAATAGAAAAAACACAAACCGAAAAAAGGAAAAACAAATAGTGGGAAAAAGACAGTTCGCTACCATAAACCGGTCGCTTAGCTAGTTCTAGCAGTCTATGTTTCCTAGTTACACACTGATGCTTATCAACTCGTTTGGCTAGCGACGAGCGGTGAGCAGCGGGAGTTGGTTTGATCCCTCGCACAACCATCCCTTTTTTGATAAATTTTCCCAATTTTCGTCTGCGATAATTGGCTGGCCTAGTCAGGCGGCCTCATCTTGTGTGTGGCGCTGTCTATTTGACGCATTCTGCGTCAAACTATTAGAGAAACACACACACGAGCGACCCATGCGAGCGATTTTGGGCCGGCCCATTTAAAAGCTTGGTGTTTTGTAAACCTTTTGAGGGTTCCCAGCATGGGTTTTCCTAGTTTTGGGAACCTTCTAGAGGTTCCTAAATTGAGTTTTTAAATTTTCATTTCCATTTTTTACTCTTTTCATTTCTTTTTGCGTTACAAGTTTAACTTTTCAGAAAATGTTTGTTTTTCAAAAAATGTGCGGAATTTTCAAAAAATGGTTGTGTTTTCAAATTTGGTCACATACTAAATAAAAGTTCACATTTTCAAAAAAATATTCAGGAATTTCTGAAAAAGTGGGTGTTTTGAAAAAATTGTTTACAATGTCTTTGTTCAAGTTGTCATAACTTTTTAGAAAAATGTTTGGGATTTCAAAAAATGTTCATGTCATCAAATTTTGTTTGGCAATTTCAAACAATGTTTCCATGTGCAGAAAATTGTTCAGAAATTTCAAAAAATGTTCATTTTATGTTCTTGTTTCAGAAATTGTTTGCAAACTTTTTTTTTGGTATTTTCACAGTCCGTCCGGAGTTCCAAAAATTGTTCATGTTACCCAAAAAAATTGGAACTAAAAATGTTCGTGTTTAAAAAAAAATGATTGCGTTTTCTTAAGATGCGTCATTTAAAATATATTTGGATATGCGTTCGTGTTATCTTTAAGGTTTTGCGCTAAACCTAGAACTCTTGCTAGCTGAACTGGTTGTAGCACGTCCTTTATATCAGGAGATCCTGGATTTGATTCTTCGCGTGCCAGAGTTATGTTTGGAGCGCTACAGTGCGTATTCACTGTGAGCAGTCGGCGTATACGTTCCAATGAGACGTACCTATGCAACAGACTACGTTTTCATCATATTTTTCTCTCTTCTGCTAAAGGACAAGGGGGCTAGCTACTTGGCACATGGATGGCTCGTTGTTCGTCCTTGCTGCAGCAGCAGCTCTCATACTCATAAGAAGGAGATGACGAGAAAAAAGATTTGTCCAGTAGTGCCTATGTTTAATCTCTCTCATGTGCTGTGCCCAATATCAAGAGCTAGCATAAGAAGGTGATGATGACAAAAAAGAAGAAGAAGATTTGTCCAGTAGCGCAAGGGTGCCTATGTTTAATCTACTCCCTCCATTTCAAAATATAGTGCGCCCGCGCTTTTCAAGGTTCAATTTTGACCATAAATTTAACCAATGAGACCAACTGCGGCGGAAGAAAAAAATTATATAATTGAAAAATTCTTTCGAATACGAATTCACTGATATAATTTTTGCTCCCGCCGCAATCGGTCTTGATAGTTAAATTTACGGTCAAAGTTGAAGCACGGAGATAGAAGAAACACTACATTGTAGAATGGAGGGAGTAGCAGACAAGCACAGAGAAAGCTCATACTCATTCATAGTAAGGAGATTGCAAATTTCCGGTTGGAGAGAGGCCCTAAGGAGATTGGCTTTACTCTCTCCCTTGCTTGCTGTGCTCCTCCAGTTTCCTCTCTCGTGCAACGCCAACGCCAATTTGCTAGCAGACACGCACAGAGAGGGGAACGTAGAGTAGTACTAGTAGTCGCTTGGGCAGCTGAGCTACCATATAGCTTCTCTTTACTCTCTCCAGTTTCCTCTCTCGGGCAGCCAACAGCATAAGCAAAGCAGAGCGGCACATAGAGAGACATGCTGCACATGCACATGCAGAAGCAACACGCCTTGCATTACTCCTATGCGACAAGATGTACAGCACAGCGGTACAGTAGCCGGTACGTACCGTCGATAATCCGGGCTCGTACCTAGGTCACATAAACAAGATTTCCTGGTTGAGCTTGCTTCCTTTTGCAACTCACTGAATATTTCTTTCATTATCAGGGGAGACCTTAATATCTTGAGACACTGGTTCACTCTCATCGCACTGATGTTTTTAATTCAGTGATTAGTACTCCAGGCTTGGGGGAGGAGATCCATATTACTAATGGG
This sequence comes from Triticum aestivum, assembly GCF_018294505.1. Taxonomy (NCBI): domain Eukaryota; kingdom Viridiplantae; phylum Streptophyta; class Magnoliopsida; order Poales; family Poaceae; genus Triticum; species Triticum aestivum. The sequence continues at coordinate 605,563,002 of NC_057803.1, forward strand.
GGTCCAATAGCTACACACGTCCGGTTTTCCCTTAGTAGGGGTTACCAGGTTTGCACTTGCGTGACCTGTGCTGCATAAGATATGCTGCTGCTGAGTGCTACAGTACGTTCGTGCACAACATGTGATGTACTACTATACTGTATCATTCATAGTACTGCAGCTATAGCATATATTATCACAGGATTTATTTTGTACTCGTCTTGCAGCACGGCAGCGTGCATGCAGGAGTACTTGATTACAATGCATCAAATCCAATGGACACACCAACACGCTACCCACCCGAGAAGAGGTGGCCCGGACTCTGGCTACATAAACACCCACACATCCCTTCTCTTTTTCCCAACACTCCTCGCCAACCAAGCCAGCCAGCTAGCTAGCCAGAGTGAGTGAGTGAGAGAGCAGAGCATAGCAGTAGCAGAAAGAAGAAGAAGCCATGGGCGTCGCCAAGGCAATGGCGCCTGTGGCGCTCGGCCTCCTAGTTGCGGTGCTCCTCGTCGGGACGGCGGGCACGAGCCTTCTCGCCGGCTGCGCAGGACCACAGAGGATGGAGCTCCAGGAGCACGAGGTCTGGGTGCGCTACCTCCTCGTCCGCATCGCCCCCGTGGCCGCCGGGATATTCTTCTGGGCCGGCATGGCGGACGACGACCTGACAGCCACCGCGTGGGAGCTGCGCGTGCTGTGCGTCGTCGGCCTCAACCTCTCCTTCGCCTCGTCGCTCCTCGCCCTCGCCGCCCTGACCACGGAGTTCTCATGCGACTGCGTCGTCCACTGGCTAGCGATGATCGTGGCGCTCGTCGCCGCGCATCTCGTCGCCGTTTGGGCAGCCCGGGGTCGTCTCCGAGCACTGAACCTCCGTCGAGCGATCTAGAGTAGAGAGCCAACAACAGGCCGGTGGGATTGTCTAAATTGATTAGGGTTGTGAACTTGTGGTGGTGTTCGATCTCCAAATGATGTGTCCGGCTCGTGCTTGGACGAAGACATCAATCTACTTATTCTTGTTTTCTTATTATTAGGGAGTGCGTTTCGTTGAGTTTAGGAAGAAGAAGAAGAAGAAGAAGAAGAAGAAGAAGAAGAAGAAGAAGAAGAAGAAGAAGAAGAAGAAGAAGAAGAAGAAGAAGTTGTACCACCGGCCGGTTGCTCTCTTAATCCCAGTGTTGGGTAACTCTGTTGGCTGCTCGATCCTTGAGTTACACTTCACTGCATGCATGCATTCTAATTTCTCTCTCTCTCTAAACACTTGGTGATTGGTGCATATGTAGTTGTGTAACTCTGTTGTGAATGATGCAATGCCTTAATAACCTTGGACACCTTTGTTTGATACTTATTTTTGCGGGAATCCTTCGTTTGATGCTTGATAGATAAGGAGGATAGTATAGACTGTTTACTTGCGCAAAATGCAAAAAATAAAATAAATGTCAATTTCCATGGAGACGAACTAAAAATGTGTGAGAGACAGACGTTTCATTGAGAAATTACTAGATCTCTTCCTGCCGTGCTTTCTAACTCTCCCGGGGCTTCTCTGCCACTGGTCTCCAGAGTAACATGGTAAATGGTTAAAGCAATTTCAATGGGCCGACCTAAATAGACACTGACTTTTTCTCCGTCTTTTATCCGTTTAGATGAGGTAAGCGGATGCTCATGTCTGCTTTTTGATTGGATTGGCGCTTGCACCCAATGTTGGGCCGACCTAAATAGACGCTGACTTTTTGTCCGTTTTTTATCCCTTTAGGTGAGCTAAGCGGACGCTCATGTCCGCTTTTTGATTTGGATTGGCGCTTGCACCCAATGTTGGGCCGACCTAAATAGACGTTGACTATTTGTCCGTCTTTTATCCGTTTAGATGAGCTAAGCGGACGCTCATGTCCGTTTTTTGATTTGGATTGGCGCTTGCACCCAATGCTGGGCCGACCTAAATAGATGCTGACTTTTTGTCCGTCTTTTATCCATTTAGGTGAGCTAAGCGGGCGCTTATGTCCGCTTTTTGATTTGGATTGGCGCTTGCACCCAATGCTGGGCCGACCTAAATAGACGTTGACTTTTTGTCCGTCTTTTATCCATTTAGGTGAGCCAAGCGAACGCTTATGTCCGCTTTTTGATTTGGATCGGCGCTTGCACCCAATGCTGGCCCGACCAATATTTCGTAAGCGCGGACTTAGAAAAAATACACGTGTCCTGATTTATAGATTAAGTAGGCCCCAAATTCTTAATCATGTATTCACTGAAACCATGTAAGAGAATAAGTGAGCTGAGCATGGCTCATGCATGGTAGTGTGAGCCAACAAAGTGCACTTTCAAACTATCGGTATGTACTTCGTTGATTGAGTAAACGAAGAAAAGAAAAAATGACAATAATTAAGCCCACTTATAAATTAGGAGTAGTACGTAAATTAGGAGATGATAATCCATTTCCCTAAAAAAAAAAGGAGATGATAATCCACGAGCCGGAGCTTGGTTAACCTAGCGATGTGAACCGGTCCAGTGTAAGCCCACTTATCGTGTAACAGTTCAAGAAAGTATTTTTCCGAGGAAAATGAATTATCTAGCTAGTTAAAACTAACAAACAGAACTTGTGGGCGCCGTTTATTTTCCATTTATATCCCTAATTAACCGAATTCTTGGAGATTATAAAATACACCTAGTTGGCCAGCTAACTAGCTTAAACAAGTAACATCACGGGAATTAGTTTCCAACATTGAAAACGTCAAGCTAACATGGCCAATTAATAATGGTTCACTACATGAAAATATTTTTCTCCTTGTGTTTGGCCGTTTGCCTGCCGAGTGTGTTTTCATGGGCACTCGGCAATGAACCTTTTGTTGCCATGTGTCGCCTAAAAAACACTCAGCCTATAACGGCTACACGGTAATGCGTAGGCTTTGCTGAGTCTCACAAGAGAAACACTCATCTCTATTTCCGCAAAAAAAAGAAAAGAAACACTCATCTCTAGACACATTTCGACCTAACCAAACATGTGTACGGTAGACAAACAATAGCCTTATTTTATGAAAAGGAGGGCAAACCCCTGGATTAGAAGGAACCCTATGAACTGAAATTAACGTTGGAGAAGTACTATATATAGACTCCACAAGAAAAATCTCAAATCAATTATGTAACATGCTAACCAGAAAAAAGACAAATAGGATTGAAAATCTCACAACAATCAGGAACATCTAGCCTTATATTAAGTGGACCGTTGTAATTAAGTTTAAAACAACGGACAAGAGGTACTTTTTTTGCAGGTAAAATAATAATAAGAGAAGATATACTTAATCTAATAGATATGTAAAAACATCAAGGGAATAGCCTATAGGGACCTGCTGCTTGGACTCACATGGATGTCTCGTTGAATAAAATATTTCACGATGGGGTGTCAAAAAAATTCTCACGGTATTCTGCTTCTTACCAAACCCTAGCACAATTAGAGATCTCACGATGTGCTGCCTCTCCAAAGCCAACGGTGTATTCAAAGCCCACTCACCGTCGTTCTCATCGTCACTAGGACACCGCCGCTGTCCTCTCCGAGCAACGACTCCCTCCAGAACAGGGACGACGTGCGAACTGACGGTGCAATCTCCACCGGCGACTCCCTCGACAACGTGCCCGGCTGTGCAAACCCGGCAACTCCATTCAGGATGACGACGAACACTCTCCGCTCACAATAACGACGTGTTGGGGCTGCCGTTCGTGCGTAGCCCCGTGCACTATCGGCCGCGCGGCTTGCCGGCAACTACTCCCTCCGTTTCTAAATATTTGTCTTTCTAAATATTTCAAATGGACTATAACATAAAGATGTATGTAGACATATTTTAGAGTGTAGATTCACTCATTTTGCTTCGTATGTAGTCACTTGTTGAAATCTTAGAAAGACAAATATTTAAGAACGGAGGGACTATTACATTATATCTTTTGTATAGGAATATCTCCATCTGCTAAATATTGTGTGATTCGCTTGAGCATAATCAAACAAACTTGCAACTGACTTGACAGTGGTTAACCAAATCATTGGTGATTACACACACACACCCTACCTAGCCATTGCAAAGAGAGCCTTGGCTCAGTGGTTGGGCATGCGGTTGTGCAGCCTAACGACCCGAGTTCAATTTCTAGAATTGACAGGTGATGCACAGGGGTTTTCCCCCGTTTATTGAGGATCAAGTTTGGTGTGTGGTGAAACCACTCATTAAGAAATATCTTGATACTCATTTAAAAATATCTGAGGACCATGTTTATCTCGGTACTCATACTAAAATGGCCGTATGCATCCCTAGTTGGTGCAGAGGCCGGGAAGTGAAATTCTCTCCCATTTTTTAGGTTGTGTAAGACTAAGGTGTTTCATTGTTTAAGAGGGCCAAGGGTCATGACCGAGCGGGCGACAGGGCGGGCGCCTGTGCGCGCGTGATACGTCCATTTTGCATCATGCTTTTATATCAATATTTATGCATTATGGATTGTTATTTCACATTATATCACAATACTTATGGCTATTCTCTCTTATTTTACAAGGTTTACATAAGGAGGGAGAATGCCGGCAGCTGGAATTCTGGGCTGGAAAAGGAGCAAATATTAGAGACATATTCTGCATGACTCCAAAAGCCCTGAAACTCCACGGAACACCTTATAATAAATAATGAAAAATGTTCGCCAAAGATGAAGACCAGGGGGCCCACACCCTTCTCACGAGGGTGGGGGCGCGCCCCCTACCTCGTGGGCCCCCTGGTGGCTCTCCGATGACCATCTTCTCCTATATGAAGTCTTTCATCGAGAAAAAAAAATAAGTAGCAACCTTTCGGGACGGAACTCCGCCGCCACGAGGCGGAACCTTGGCGGATCCAATCTAGAGTTCCGGCAGAGCTGTTCTGTCGTGGAAACTTCCCTCCCGGAGGGGGAAATCATCGCCATCGTCATCACCAACGCTCCTCTCATCGGGAGAGGGCAATCTCCATCAACATCTTCATCAGCACCATCTCATCTCAAAACTCTAGTTCATCTCTTGTATCCGATTCTTGTCTTCAAGTCCAGGATTAGTGCTAGTAGGTTGCTAGTAGTGTTAATTACTCCTTGTAGTTGATGCTAGTTGGTTTAATTGGTGGAAGATCATATGTTCAGATCCTTTATGCATATTAATACCCCTCTGATTATGAACATGTTTATGCTTTGTGAGTAGTTACGTTTGTTCCTGAGGACAAGGGAGAAGTCTTGCTATTAGTAGTCATGTGAATTTGGTATTCGTTCGATATTTTGATGAGATGTATGTTGTCTAGCCTCTAGTGGTGTTATGTGAACGTCGACTACATAACACTTCACCATTATTTGGGCCTAGAGGAAGGCATTGGGAAGCAATAAGTAGATGATGGGTTGTTAGAGTGACAGAAGCTTAAACCCTAGTTTAGGCGTTGCTTCGTAAGGGGCTGATTTGGATCCATATGTTTCATGCTATGGTTAGGTTTAACTTAATACTTTTGTTGTAGTTGCGGATGCTTCCAATAGAGGTTAATCATAAGTGGGCTTGTTCAAGTAAGGACATCACCCAAGCACCGGTCGACCCACATACCAAATTATCAAAGTACCAAACGCGAATCATATGAACGTGATGAAAACTAGCATGATGATATTCCCATTTGTCCTCGGGAGCGCTTTACATCATATAAGAGTTTGTCCAGGCTTGTCCTTTGCTACAAAAAGGATTGGGCCACCTTGCTGCACCTTATTTACTTTTGTTACTTGTTTCTCGTTACAAATTACCTTATCACAAAACTATCTGTTACCACTTATTTCAGTACTTGCAGAGAATACCTTGCTAGAAACCGCTTATCATTTCCTTCTGCTCCTCGTTGGGTTCGACTCTCTTACTTATCGAAAGGACTACGATAGATCCTCTATCATTGTGGGTCATCAAGACTCTTTTCTGGCGCCGTTTCCGGGGAGTGAAGCGCCTTTGGTAGGTGGAATTTGGTAAGGAAAAAATTATATAGTATGCTGAAATTTACTATCACTTGTTACTATGGAAAGTAATCATCTGAGGGGATTGTTCAAGGTATCTTCTCCCCGACCAGTAGAGCAAAGAGTTGCTCCTCAACCTACTGAACCTATTGAAAATGAAATTCCTTATGAAGTTCCTTCGGGTATAATAGAAAAACTGCTATCTAATCCTTTTTTAGGAGATGGAACAAAACATCCTGATGAACATCTAATATATGTGAATAAAGTTTGTGGATTATTTAAGCTTGCAGGTGTATCCGGAGATGTTGTTAAGAACAAGGTCTTCCCCTTATCCTTGAGGGGAGATGCATCGACATGGTATAGGCTATGTGATGATATGAGGTCTTGGAATTACAAATGATTGAAATTGGAATTTCATCAGAAGTTTTATCCTATGCATCTTGTTCATCATGATCGCAATTATATATATAATTTTTGGCCTCGCGAAGGAGAAAGCATCGCTCAAGCTTGGGGGAGGCTTAAATCAATGTTATATTCATGCCCCAATCATGAGCTTCCAAGAGAAACAATTATTCAAATTTTTTATGCTCGGCTTTCTGATAACAATCGCACCATGCTTGATACTTCTTGTGATGTCTGTTTTATGATGAAGACTATTGAATTCAAATGGGATTTATTGGATAGAACTAACCGCAACTCTAAAGATTGGGACCTCAATAATGGTAAGGAGTCAGGTATGACACCTAAGTTTGATTGTGTTAAATCTTTTATGGATACCGATATTTTCCGTAAGTTTAGCACTAAATATGGACTTGATTCTAAGATAGTAGCTTCTTTCTGTGAATCTTTTGCTACTTATGTTGATCTCCCTAAGGAGAAGTCGTTTAAATATCATCCTCCCATAGAAGTAAAAGTAGCTGCACCTATTAATGTTGAAGAAAAGACTGTCACTTATAATGATCCTATTGTTCCTACTTCTTATGTTGAGAAACCACCTTTCCCTATTAGGATAAAGGATCATGCTAATTCTTCAACTGTGGTTCATAAAAGCAATATTAAAACATATACACCTCCTGAGCAAGTTAAAGTTGAACCTAATATTGCTATTGTTAAAGAGCTCTTGTCTGATAATATTGATGGGCATGTTATTCAGTTCTGCGGTGAAACTGCTAGAATTGCTAAACCTTGTGCTAAAGATAAACATAGACCTGTGGTAGGCGTGCCTGTTATTTCTGTTAAAATAGGAGATCATTGTTATCATGGCTTATGTTATATGATTGCTAGTGCTAGTGTTATACCTTATGACTTGTATAAAGAAATAAAATATGAAATTGCACCTGCTGGGTTAGAAGATATTGATGTCATAATTAAACTTGCTAATAGAGATACTATTTCAGCAATGGGAATTGTTTGAGATGTTGAAGTCCTGTGTGGGAAACTAAATATCCTACTGATTTTCTTGTTCTTAGTTCTCCACAAGATAGCTTTTGTCCCATTATATTTGGTAGACCCTTCTTGAATACAGTTAATGCTAGGGTAGACCGCGAAAAGAATGTTGTTACTATTGGCTTGGATAATATGACTCATGAGTTTAATTTCTCTAAATTTAGTAAACAACACCGTGAAGAAGAATTGTCTAGTAAGGATGAAATTATTGGTCTTGCTTCTATTGCCGTACCTCCTAATGATCCTTTAGAATAATATTTGCTAGACCATGAGAATGATATGTTTATGAATGGAAGAAGGGAAATAGATGAAGTATTCTTTAAACAAGAACCTACTCTAAAACACAATTTGCCTGTTGAAATCCTAGGGGATCCTCCTCCACCTAAGGGTGATCCCATGTTTGAGCTTAAACCGTTGCCTGATAATCTTAAATATGCTTATCTATACCAATATAAAAAGACCCAAAGGGGTAGATCCAATTGATCTCAACCATCAAGCTAAGTCAATCCAACGACCTAGAGTGCTCCAATGGCGAGCATTAAACATGTTTTACGTGCAATTAATATCATACCAAATATTACACTAATCACACGATTAACATACAAATCATAGCATAGCTAATATCCGTGTGCAATTAATATATTGCCTAAATATTAATGTGTGTTGCACGTGCGCATTTACTAGTCTTGATGAAAAAAAGATATATCCTGTTATTATTAGTGCTAACCTTTCAGAGCATGAAGAAGAAAGATTATTGAAAACTCTGAAGAAGCATCGTGCTGCTATTGGATATACTCTTGATGATCTTAAGGGCATTAGTCCGACTCTATGTCAACATAAAATAAATTTGGAAGCAGATGCCAAACCAGTTTGTGATCCTCAACGACGTCTGAATCATAAAATGAAAGAAGTGGTAAGAAAAGAAATATTAAAGCTTCTAGAGGCAGGTATAATTTATCCGGTTGCTGATAGTCAGTGGGTAAGTCCTGTTCATTGTGTCCCTAAGAAGGAAGGCATTATTGTTGTTCCTAATGATAAAGATGAATTGATTCCACAAAGAATTATTACCGGTTATAGGATGGTAATTGATTTCCGCAAATTAAATAAGGCTACTAAGAAAGATCATTACCCCTTACCTTTTATCGATCAAATGCTAGAAAGATTATGCAAACATACACATTACTGCTTTCTAGATGGTTATTCTGGTTTCTCACAAATACCTGTGTTGGCTAAAGATCAATCAAAGACTACTTTTACATGCCCTTTTGGTACTTTTGCTTATAGACGTATGCCTTTTGGTTTATGTAATGCACCTGCTACCTTTCAAAGATGCATGATGGCTATATTCTCTGACTTTTCTGAAAAGATTTGTGAGGTTTTCATGGACGACTTTTCCGTCTATGGATCTTCTTTTGATGATTGCTTGAGCAATCTTGATCGAGTTTTGTAGAGATGTGAAGAAACTAATCTTGTCTTGAATTGAGAAAAGTGCCACTTTATGGTTAATTAAGGTATTGTCTTGGGGCATAAAGTTTCTGAAAGAGGTATTGAAGTTGATAAAGCCAAGGTTGATGCTATTGAAAAGATGCCATGTCCCAAGGACATCAAAGGTATAAGAAGTTTCCTTGGTCACGCCGAATTTTATAGGAGGTTCATCAAGGACTTCTCAAAAATTTCTTGGCCTCTGACTAATTTATTACAAAAAGATATACCATTTGTCTTTGATGATGATTGTGTAGAAGCATTTGAAATACTTAAGAAAGCATTAGTCTCTACACCTATTGTTCAGCCACCTAATTGGAATTTACCCTTTGAAATTATGTGTGGTGCTAGTGATTATGCTGTAGGTGCTGTTCTAGGGCAAAGAGTTGATAAGAAATTAATTGTTATCCATTATGCTAGTCAGACTCTAGACAATGCTCAAAGAAATTATGCTACTACTGAAAAAGAACTTTTAGCAGTTGTATTTGCTTGTGATAAGTTCAGACCTTATATTGTTGATTCTAAAGTAACTATCCACAGTGATCATGCTGCTATTAAATATCTTATGGAGAAGAAAGATGCTAAACCTAGACTTATTAGATGGGTTCTCTTGCTACAAGAATTTGATTTGCATATTGTTGATAGAAAAGGAGCTGAGAACCCCGTTGCAGACAACTTATCTAGGTTAGAGAATGTTCTTGATGACCCACTACCTATTGATGATAGCTTTCCTGATGAACAATTAAATGTCATAAGTACTTCTCGTAGTACCCCTTGATATGTTGATTATGCTAATTACATAGTTACTAAATTTATACCACCTAGCTTCACATACCAACAAAAGAAAAAGTTCTTCTATTATTTGAGACATTACTTTTGGGATGACCCACATCTTTATAAAGAAGGAGTAGATGGTGTTATTAGACATTGTGTACCTGAGCATGAACAGGAACAGATCATACGCAAGTGCCACTCCGAAACTTATGGAGGACACCACGTGGGAGATAGAACTGCACATAAGGTATTGCAATCCGGTATTTATTGGCCTACTCTCTTCAAGGATGCCCGTAAGTTTGTCCTTTCTTGTGATGAATGTCAAATAATTGGTAATATTAGTAGACGTCAAGAAATGCCTATGAATTATTCACTTGTTATTGAACCGTTTGATGTTTGGGGCTTTGACTATATGGGACCTTTTCCTGCCTCTAATGGATATACACATATTTTAGTTGCTGTTGATTACGTTACTAAGTGGGTAGAAGCTATTCCACCTAGTAGTGCTGATCATAACACTTCTATTAAAATGCTTAAATAAGTTATTTTTCCGAGGTTTGGAGTCCCTAGATATTTAATGACTGATGGTGGCTCACATTTTATTCATGGTGCTTTCCGTAAAATGCTTGCTAAATATGACGTCAATCATAGAATTGCATCTCCGTATCACCCACAGTCTAGTGGTCAAGTAGAATTGAGTAATAGAGAACTCAAATTAATTTTGCAAAAGACTGTCAATAGGTCTAGAAAGAATTGGTCCAAGAAACTTGATGATGCATTATGGTCCTATAGAACTGCATATAAAAATCCTATGGGTATGTCTCCGTATAAAATGGTATATGGAAAAGCATGTCACTTACCTCTCGAACTAGAACATAAGGCATATTGGGCTATCAAAGAGCTCAACTATGATTTCAAACTTGCCGGTGAAAAGAGGTTATTTGATATTAGCTCACTTGATGAATGGAGAACCCAAGCTTATGAAAATGCCAAGTTGTTTAAAGAAAAGGTTAAAAGATGGCATGACAAAAGGATACAAAAGCGTGAGTTTAATGTAGGTGATTATGTATTGTTGTACAATTCTCGTTTAAGATTTTTTGCAGGCAAACTTCTCTCTAAATGGGAAGGCCCCTATGTTATCGAGGAGGTCTATCGTTCCGGCGCCATAAAAATCAACAACTTCGAAGGCACAAATCCGATGGTGGTAAACGGTCAAAGAATCAAACATTATATCTCATGTAATCCAATAAATGTTGAAACCAATGTTATTGAAACTGTAACCCCGGAGGAATACATAAGGGACACTTTCCAGAATGTTTCAGACTCCGAAAAGGAATAGGTATGTGGTACGGTAAGTAAACCGACTCCAAAACAATTTTTAAGGCAATATTTCTCCGTTTTGGAATATTTAGAAAAATAGAAAATTAAGTAGCAGTCCGGGAAGGACACAAGGACCTCATGAGGGTGGAGGGCGCGCCCGACCCCCTGGGCGCGCCCCCTACCTCATGTGCCTTCCGGACTCCGTTTTCTTGTACGATACGTATTTTGGTCGGTAAAAATTCATTATATAATCTCCTAGGGGTTTTGACTCCCGTATCACGCAAAAATCTCCTGTTTTTGTTTCGAGCTGTTTTTCTCCCAGATCTAGATTATCACGATGTCCCCAGGTGCTTCCAAGAACAAGTTCTTGGAGAAGGTCATCAACCCTTACCTCGCGGAGGTGCTGCGACACCCTCAAACCATTGAGATGCGTGATGGGTTGCTGCACATCCGTGATGCTGAGGGACCAAAGGGAATCGGAAGCGTGTAGACGAGGCTCGAGGCAATGGACCAACAAGTTTTCAAGTGCCAAGGGATGGTGGAGCATGGAATCAACGCTAGCCACATGATGCTCGCGGAGTTCACTAACAACTACAAGCCGGATGCCAAGAACACCGAGGAGGCCATCTTTAAGATATATGAGAAGATCGAGCACCTCCAAGCCCAAATCTATTACGTGCAAAACCAAAACTGTGAGTATGAATATAGATTTAAAAGAATGAGTTTGGCTGCAGATTCGAGGATTCCGGAGACTCGATCATCTTTCTATGATGGTGAACCTATGCCTTGGAAGATGGATGACAAGCCCGCATCATCAACAACACCTCCACCGTGTCCTCCAACAAAGAAGAATTGAGTATCTGGGTATGGGCACTCCACTTGGCAACTGCCAAGCTTGGGGGAGTGCCCCGGTATCGTATCACCATCACTTTTATCTTTACCGTTTTCCTTAGTTTGATATTATTAGTAGTATTTTAATCTAGTAGAATAAAGTTTATGGCATGATCTAGTTGTGAGTTTTGCTTTATTATCCTTCTATGTAATCGAGTCCATGAGCTATATAATAAAGATTAGTGTTGAGTCAAGGGCTTGATTATTTTGCCATGATCCTAAGTGAATAAAAGAAAGGAGAAAGAAATAAAAAGAAACAAAGAGATCATATGGATCTCGTGGAGAGTAATGAGCTCACATAGAAAAAGTATGATGAATAAAAGTTGTTGAGAGTTGACAAGCATAGTTTTGGTCATCGTTGCAATTGATAGGAAGTAATAAAGAAAGAGAGGTCTTCACATATAGATATACTATCTTGGACATCTTTTATGATTGTGAGCACTCATTAAAATATGACATACCAAAGAGTTGACATTGGACAAGGAAGACAACATAATGGGTTATGTTTTCTTACATCTGAGATAAATTATATTGTCTTGGATCCTCCAACATGTTGAGCTTGCCTTTCCCCCTCATGCTAGCCAAATTCTCAGCACCAAGTAGAGATACTACTTGTGCTTCCAAATACCCTTAAACCAGTTTTGCCATGAGAGTCCACCATATCTACCTATGGATTGAATAAGATCCTTCAAGTAAGTTGTCATCGGTGCAAAGCAATAAAAATTGCTCTCTAAATATGTATGATTGATTGGTGTGGAAGAAATAAGCTTTATACGATCTTGTGATGTGGAAGTAATAAAAGCGACGGACTACATAATAAAGGTTCATATCACAAGGGGCAATATAAAGTGACGTTCTTTCGCATTAAGATTTTGTGCATCCAACCATAAAAGCGCATGGCAACCTCTGCTTCCCTCTGCGAAGGGCCTATCTTTTATTATTATCTTCTACCTTATGCAAGTGTCATGGTGATCTTCACCTCTCCCTTTTTCATTTTATCCTTTGGCAAGCACATTATGTTGGAAAGATCCCGGTATATATGGCTAATTGGATGTGGGTTTTCATGAACTATTACTGTTGACATTACCCTTGAGGTAAAACGTTGGGAAGCAAGACTATAAGCCCCTATCTTTCTCTGTGTCTGATTAAAACTCCACACCCATAAGTATTGCGTGAGTGTCAGCAATTGTGAAAGATTATATGATAGTTGAGTATGTGGACTTGCTGAAAAGCTCTTATACATTGACTCTTTCCTATGTTATGATAAATTTCAATTGCTTCAATGACCGAGATTGTAGTTTGTTAGTTTTCAATGAAGTTTACGATTCATACTTGATATTGTGATTGAATTATTACTCTAGCATTAGAGATTATATGACAAGAATTATATAAGTTGCTATTCTAAGAATGATCATGATGCCCTCATGTCCGCATTTTATTTTTATCGATACCTCTATCTCTAAACATGTGGACATATTTTTCGATTTCGGCTTTTCGCTTGAGGACAAGCGAGGTCTAAGCTTGAGGGAGTTGATACGTCCATTTTGCATCATACTTCTATATCAATATTTATTTTATTATGGGATGTTATTACACATTATGTCACAATACTTATGCCTATTCTCTCTTATTTTACAAGGTTTACATAAAGAGGGAGAATGCCGGCGAGAAAAAAATAAGAAGCAACCTTTCAGGATGAAACTCCGCTGCCACGAGGCGGAACCTTGGCGGATCCAATCTAGAGCTCCGGCAAAGTTGTTCTGCCGGGGAAACTTCCCTCCCGGAGGGGGAAATCATCGCCATCGTCATCACCAATGCTCCTCTCATCGGGAGAGGGAAATCTCCATCAACATCTTCATCAGCACCATCTCATCTCAAAACCCTAGTTCATCTCTTGTATCCGATTCTTGTCTTCAAGTCCAGGATTGGTGCTAGTAGGTTGCTAGTAGTGTTAATTACTCCTTGTAGTTGACGCTAGTTGGTTTAATTGGTGGAAGATCATATGTTCAGATCCTTTATGCATATTAATACCCCTCTGATTATGAACATGTTTATGCTTTGTGAGTAGTTACGTTTGTTCCTGAGGACAAGGGAGAAGTCTTGCTATTAGTAGTCATGTGAATTTGGTATTTGTTCGATATTTTGATGAGATGTATGTTGTCTAGCCTCTAGTGGTGTTATGTGAATGTCGACTACATAACACTTCACCATTATTTGGGCCTAGAGGAAGGCATTGGGAAGCAATAAGTAGATGATGGGTTGCTAGAGTGACAGAAGCTTAAACCCTAGTTTATGCGTTGCTTCGTAAGGGGCTGATTTGGATCCATATGTTTCATGCTATGGTTAGGTTTACCTTAATACTTTTGTTGTAGTTGCGGATGCTTGCAATAGAGGTTAATCATAAGTGGGATGCTTGTTCAAGTAAGGACAGCACCCAAGCACCGGTCGACCCACATACCAAATTATCAAAGTACCGAACGCGAATCATATGAACGTGATGAAAACTAGCATGATGATATTCCCATTTGTCCTCGGGAGCGCTTTACATCATATAAGAGTTTGTCTAGGCTTGTCCTTTGCTACAAAAAGGATTGGGCCACCTTGCTGCACCTTATTTACTTTTGTTACTTGTTTCTCGTTACAAATTACCTTATCACAAAACTATCTGTTACCACTTATTTCAGTACTTGCAGAGAATACCTTGCTAGAAACCGCTTATCATTTCCTTCTGCTCCTCGTTGGGTTCGACACTCTTACTTATCGAAAGGACTATGATAGATCCCCTATACTTTTCGGTCATCAGCGTGGCTGAGGCGGCGCCGTCCATAGCCGCCGGTGATCGCCGGTGCATCGGAGGCCGGTTTTGGGCCCTTGCCGAATCCGACAAGGACGATGCGGACGACGATGGGGATGAGATCCCGGCGGCTTCTCCACCATCCCCGACGTCGTCATATCTCATTTGTGAGTTTTTTCATTCAGGTTACAATGGAGATGAAGTGGCAACGACGATTGACCGTGTTTTGCCATCGAACGATCTCGCACGAATTGGACTTCACGCGGGAGAAAAGAAAGATATGATCCGACGCATAGTTCATCGGAGAACGGCAGCGGCGACGCTAAGACCATGGAAGGGTCCCCTCCCTAAGGTGAGTCTTCCAAATCTTACACTTTTCGACATGATTAGGCCGGAGTCGTGGATTACTGTTAAGAAAATAAAGGATGCGAAGCGGATGGCCGTTCATCCGGCACCGGCGGCGGCTGTGTCGTCCGTGCCGATGATCGGGATCTCCGAGAGGCGAGCGCATCGTTTGAATCACCTGTTGGGCTGCGTTGGGCCGGCTCGGTGGGAGTCGGGGCCGCGAGGGGATGGGCCAGGGTCAGCTGGGTATGTGGCCCAGGCTGTACCGGACCTTATCCCTCGTAGCGATACCCCATGCACGTCCACGATCGATCTTGCTCGTGCACCGTCGCCTGCTGCTGCGAGGGTTCCTAGGCGCGGGACTCCAGGCTTCCCGACGTGTGGTTCTGGTCGGGCGAGGAGAATCCGACCTCTCGGGGCCATGGCTGGTCGCGGAGCTGTGATAACGTCCATTTTGCATCATGCTTTTATATCAATATTTATTGCATTATGGGCTGTTATTACACATTATGTCAAAATACTTATGCCTATTCTCTCTTATTTTACAAGGTTTACATAAAGAGGGAGAATGCCAGCAGCTGGGATTCTGGGCTGGAAAAGGAGCAAATATTAGAGACCTATTCTGCACAGCTCCAAAAGTCCTGAAACTCCACGGAAGAGTTTTCCAAATATATAAACAATACTGAGAGCAAGAACTTCACCAGGGGGGCCACACCCTGCCCACGAGGGTGGGGGCGCGCCCTACCCCTCTGGGCGCACCCCCTACCTCGTGGGCCCCCTGGTGGCCCTTCGGTGACCATCTTCTTCTATATGGAGTCTTTCATTGGGAAAAAATGATAAGCCATCTTCTCGGACGGCACTCCGCCGCCATGAGGCGGAACCTTGGCGGAACCAATCTAGGGCTCTAGCGAAGTTGTTCTGCCGGGGAAACTTCCCTCCCGGAGGGGGAAATCATCGCCATCGTCATCACCAACGTTCCTCTCATCGGGAGAGGGCAATCTCCATCAACATCTTCATCAGCACCATCTCATCTCAAAACCCTAGTTCATCTCTTGTATCCAATTCTTGTCTCCAAGTCCGGGATTGGTGCTAGTAGGTTGCTAGTAGTGTTAATTACTCCTTGTAGTTGATGCTAGTTGGTTCAATTGGTGGAAGATCATATGTTCAGATCCCATATGCATATTAATACCCCTCTGATTATGAACATATTTATGCTTTGTGAGTAGTTACTTTTGTTCCTGAGGACATGGGAGAAGTCTTGCTATTAGTAGTCATGTGAATTTGGTATTTGTTCGATATTTTGATGAGATGTATGTTGTCTCTCCTCTAGTGGTGTTATGCGAACGTCGACTACATGACACTTCGCCATTATTTGGGCCTAGAGGAAGGCATTGGAAAGTAATAAGTAGATGATGGGTTGCTAGAGTGACAGAAGCTTAAACCCTAGTTTATGCGTTGCTTCGTAAGGGGCTGATTTGAATCCATATGTTTCATGCTATGGTTAGGTTTACCTTAATACTTTTGTTGTAGTTGCGGATGCTTGCAATAGAGGTTAATCATAAGTGAGAAACTTGTCCAAGTAAGGGCAGTACCCAAGCTCCGGTCCACCCACATACCAAATTATCAAAGTACCGAACGCGAATCATATGAACGTGATGAAAACTAGCATGATGATATTACCATTTGTCCTCGGGAGCGCTTTACATCATATAAGAGTTTGTCCAGGCTTGTGCTTTGCTACAAAAAGGATTGGGCCACCTTGATGCACCTTATTTACTTTTGTTACTTGTTTCTCGTTACAAATTACCTTATCACAAAACTATCTGTTACCACTTATTTCAGTACTTGCAGAGAATACCTTGCTAGAAACCGCTTATCATTTCCTTCTGCTCCTCGTTGGGTTCGACACTATTACTTATCGAAAGGACTACGATAGATCCTCTATACTTGTGGGTCATCAAGACTCTTTTCTGGCGCCGTTGCCGGGGAGTGAAGCGCCTTTGGTAGGTGGAATTTGGTAAGGAAAAAATTATATAGTGTGCTGAAATTTACTGTCACTTATTACTATGGAAAGTAATCCTCTGAGGGGCTTATTCGGGATATCTTCACCCCGACCAGTAGAGAAAAGAGTTGCTCCTCAACCTACTGAAAATGAAAATGCTTGCTTTGAAGTTCCTTCGGGTATGATAGAAAAACTGCTAGCTAATCCTTTTTTAGGAGATGGAACAAAACATCCTGATGAACATCTGATATATGTGGATGAAGTTTATGGATTATTTAAGCTTACAGGTGTACCCGGAGATGTTGTTAAGAAGAAGGTATTCCCTTTATCTTTGAGGGGAGATGCATCGACATGGTATAGGCTATGTGATGATATGGGGTCTTGGAATTACAAACGATTGAAATTGGAATTTCATCAGAAGTTTTATCCTATGCATCTTGTTCATCGTGATCGCAATTATATATATAATTTTTGGCCTCGCGAATGAGAAAGCATCGCTCAAGCTTGGGGGAGTCTTAAATCAATGTTATATTCATGCCCCAATCATGAGCTCTCAAGAGAAATGATTATTCAAAAATTTTATGCTCGGCTTTCTGATAACAATCGCACCATGCTTGATACTTCTTGTGTTGGCTCTTTTATGATGAAGACTATTGAATTAAAATGGGATTTATTGGAAAGAATTAAATGCAACTCTGAAGATTGGGACCTCGACAATGGTAAGGAGTCAGGTATGACACCTAGTTTTGATTGTGTTAAATCTTTTATGGATACCGATATTTTTCGTTAATTTAGCACTAAATATGGACTTGACTCTGAGATAGTAGCTTCTTTCTGTGAATCTTTTGCTGCTTATGTTGATCTCCCCAAGGAGAAGTGGTTTAAATATCATCCTCCCATAGAAGTAAAAGTAGTTGCACCTATTAAAGTAGAAGAAAAGACTATCACTTATAATGATCCTATTGTTCCTACTTCTTATGTTGAGAAACCACCTTTCCCTGTTAGGATAAAGGATCATGCTAAATCTTCAACTGTGGTTCGTAAAAGCAATATTAAAACATATACACCTCCTGAGCAAGTTAAAGTTGAACCTAATATTGCTATTGTTAAAGATCTCTTGTCTGATAATATAGATGGGCATGTTATTTATTTCTGTGATAAAACTGCTAGAATTGCTAAACCCCGTGATAAAGATAAAGCTAGACCTGTGGTAGGCATGCCTATTATTTCTATTAAAATAGGAGATCATTGTTATCATGGCTTATGTGATATGGGTGCCAGTGCTAGTGCAATACCTATTAGCCTTTATAGAGAAATTATGCATGATATTGCACCTGTTGAGTTAGAAGATATTGATGTTACAATTAAACTTGCCAATAGAGATACTATTTCACCAATGGGAATTGTTAGAGATGTTGAAGTCTTGTGTGGGAAAACTAAATATCCTGCTGATTTTCTTGTTCTTGGTTCCCCACAAGATAGCTTTTGTCCCATTATATTTGGTAGACCTTTCTTAAATACTGTTAATGCTACCATAGATTGCAAAAGGGATGTTGTTACTATCGGTTTAGATGATATGACTCATGAATTTAATTTTTCTAAATTTAGTAGACAACACCGTGAAGAAGAATTACCTAGAAAGGATGAAATTATTGGTCTTGCTTCTATTGCCTTACCTCCTAGTGATCCTATAGAACAATATTTGCTAGACCATGAAAATGACATGTTTATGAATGAAAGAAGGGAATTAGATGAAGTATTCTTTAAACAGGAACCTATTCTGAAAAACAATTTACCTGTTGAAATCCTAGGGGATCCTCCTCCGCCCAAGGGTGATCCCGTGTTTGAGCTTAAACCGTTACCTAATACTCTTAAATATGCTTATCTTGATGAGAAAAAGATATATCCTGTTATTATTAGTGCTAACCTTTCAGAGTATGAGGAGGAGAGATTGTTGAAAACTCTGAAGAAGCATCGCGCTGCTATTGGGTATACTCTTGATGATCTTAAGGGCATTAGTCGCACTCTATGTCAACATAAAATTAATTTGGAAGAAGATGCTAAACCAGTTCGTGATCATCAACGCCGGCTGAATCCTAAAATGAAAGAAGTGGTAAGAAAGGAAATACTAAAGCTCCTTGAGGCAGGTATAATTTATCCCGTTGCTGATAGTCAGTGGGTAAGCCCTGTCCATTGTGTCCCTAAGAAGGGAGGTATTACTGTTGTTCCTAATGATAAAGATGAATTGATTCCTCAAAGAATTATTACAGGTTATAGGATGGTAATTGATTTCCGCAAATTAAATAAGGCTACTAAAAGGATCATTACCCTTTACATTTTATCAATCAAATGCTAGAAAGATTGTCCAAACATACACATTTTTGCTTTCTAGATGGTTATTCTGGTTTCTCTCAAATACATGTGTGAGCCAAAGATCAATCAAAGACTACTTTTACATGCCCTTTTGGTACCTTTGCTTATAGATGTATGCCTTTTGGTTTATGTAATGCACCTGCTACCTTTCAAAGATGTATGATGGCTATATTCTCTGACTTTTGTGAAAAGATTTGTGAGGTTTTCATGGATGACTTTTCCGTCTATGGATCTTCTTTTGATGATTGCTTGAGCAACCTTGATCGAGTTTTGCAGAGATATGAAGAAACTAATCTTGTCTTGAATTGGGAAAAGTGCCACTTTATGGTTAATGAAGGTATTGTCTTGGGGCATAAAGTTTCTGAAAGAGGTATTGAAGTTGATAAAGCCAAGGTTGATGCTATTGAAAAGATGCCATGTCCCAAGGACATCAAAGGTATAAGAAGTTTCCTTGGTCATGCTGGTTTTTATAGGAGGTTCATTAAGGACTTCTCAAAAATTTCTCGGCCTTTGACTAATTTATTACAAAAAGATATACCATTTATCTTTGATGATGATTGTGTAGAAGCATTTGAATACTTAAGAAGGCATTGATTTCTGCACCTATTGTTCAGCCACCTGATTGGAATTTACCCTTTGAAATTATGTGCGATGCTAGTGATTATGCTGTAGGTGCTGTTCTAGGAAAAAGAGTTGATAAGAAACTAAGTGTTATTCAATATGCTAGTAAAAATCTAGACAATGCTCAAAGAAATTATGCTACTACTGAAAAAGAATTCTTAGCAGTTGTATTTGCTTGTGATAAGTTTAGACCTTATATTGTTGATTCTAAAGTGACTATTCACACTGATCATGCTGCTATTAAATATCTTATGGAAAAGAAAGATGCTAAACCTAGACTAATTAGATGGGTTCTCTTGCTACAAGAATTTGATTTGCATATTGTTGATAGGAAAGGAGCTGAGAACCCCGTTGCAGACAACTTGTCTAGGTTAGAAAATGTGCTTGATGACCCACTACCTATTGATGATAGCTTTCCTAATGAGCAGTTAAATGTCATAAATGTTTCTCATACTACTCCATGGTATGCTGATTATGCTAATTACATTGTTGCTAAGTTTTACCACCTAGTTTCACATACCAGCAAAAGAAAAAGTTCTTCTATGATTTGAGGCATTACTTTTGGGATGACCCACATCTTTATAAAGAAGGAGTAGATGGTGTTATTAGACGTTGTGTACCTGAGCATGAACATGAACAGATCCTACGCAAGTGTCACTCCGAAGCTTATGGAGGACACCATGCTGGAGATAGAACTACACATAAGGTACTGCAATCTGGTTTTTATTGGCCTACTCTCTTCAAGGATGCCCGTAAGTTTGTCTTATCTTGTGATGAATGTTAAAGAATTGGTAATATTAGTAGATGTCAAGAAATGCCTATGAATTATTCACTTGTTATTGAACCATTTGATGTTTGGGGCTTTGACTATATGGGACCTTTCCCTTCCTCTAATGGTTATACACATATTTTAGTTGTTGATTACATTACTAAGTGGGTAGAAGCTATTCCAACTAGTAGTGCTGATCATAACACTTCTATTAAAATGCTTAAAGAAGTTATTTTCCAAGATTTGGAGTCCCTAGATATTTAATGACTGATGGTGGTTCACATTTTATATATGGTGCTTTCCGTAAAATGCTTGCTAAATATGATGTTAATCATAGAATTGCATCTCCTTATCACCCTCAGTCTAGTGGTCAAGTAGAATTGAGTAATAGAGAACTCAAAATTAATTTTTCAAAAACTGTTAATAGGTCTAGAAAGAATTGGTCCAAGATACTCGATGATGCATTATGGGCCTATAGAACTGCATATAAAAATCCTATGGGTATGTCTCTGTGTAGAATGGTTGATGGAAAAGCATGTCACTTACCTCTCGAACTCGAACACAAGGATTATTGGGCTATTAAAGAACTTAATTATGATTTTAAACTTTCCGGTGAGAAGAGGTTATTTGATATTAGCTCACTTGATGAATGGAGAACCCATGCCTACGAAAATGCCAAGTTATTTAAAGAAAAAGTTAAAAGATGGCATGACAAAAGGATACAAAAGCGTGTGTTTAATGTGGGTGATTATGTATTGCTATACAACTCTCATTTAAGATTTTTTGCAGGAAAACTTCTCTCTAAATGGGAAGGTCCTTACGTTATCGAGGAGGTCTACCGTTCCGGTGCCATAAAAATCAACAACTTCGAAGGCACAAATCCGAAGGTGGTGAACGGTCAAACAATCAAACACTATATCTCAGGTAATCCCATAAACGTTGAAACCAATGTTATTGAAACCGTAACCCCGGAGGAATACATAAGGGACACTTTCCGAAACGTTTCAGACTCCGAAAATGAATATGTATGTGGTGCGGTAAGTAAACCAACTCCAAAACAGTTTTTAAGGCAATATTTCTCCGTTTTGGAATATTTAGAAAAATAGAAAAATAAGCAGCAGTCCGGGAAGGACACGAGGGCTCCACGAGGGTGGAGGGCGTGCCCCCTACCTCGTGGGCACCTCGTGTGCTCTCCGGACTCCGTTTTCGTACACGACACGTATTTTGGTTGGTAAAAAACCATTATATAATCTCCCGGGGGTTTTGAATCCCGTATCACGCAAAAATCTCCTGTCTTTGTTTCGAGCTGTTTTTCTGATAGATCTAGGTCGTCATGGCGTCTTCAAGTGCCCCCAAGGACCAGTTCTTCGAGAAGGTCTCAACCCCTACCTCGCAGAAGTGCTGCAACACCCTCAAACCATAGAGATACGTGAGGGGTTGTTGCACATCCGCGATGCTGAGGGACCAAGGAAGACCAGAAGCACGGAGGCTAGGCTCGAGGCATTGGAGCAAGAAGTTTTCAAGTGTCAGGAGATGGTGGAGCGTGGACTTGATTCCAATCACATTATGATCACAGAGTTCACCAACAACCGCAAGCTGGACGTCAAGGACATTGGGGAGGCCATCTTCAAGCTTCATGAGAAAATCGAGCACCTCCAAGCCCAGATTTATGACCTGCAAAACCAAAACTGTGACTATGAATATAGATTCAAGAGGATGAGTTTGGCTGTAGATTTAAGGTTTCAGGAGACTCGATCATCCTTCTATGATGGTGAGCCTATGCCCTGGAAGAAGGACGACAAGCCTACGCCATCAACAAAATCACCACCGTTTCCACCAACAAAGAAGAATTGAGTATCTAGTATGGGCACTCCACTTGGAAACTGCCAAGCTTGGGGGAGTGCCCCGGTATCATATCACCATCACTTTTATCTTTACCGTTTTTCTTAGTTCGATGCTTTTGGTAATATCTTGATCTAGTAGAATAAAAGTTCTTAGTGTGATCTACCTGTGAGTTTTGCTTTATTATCCTTCTATGTAATCGACCATGAGCTATATAATAAATATTAGTGTTGAGTCAAGGGCTTGATTATTTTGCCATGATCCTAAGGGAATAAAAGAAAAGAGAAAGAAATAAAAAGAAACAAAGAGATCATGTGAGTCTTATGGAGAGTAATGAGCTCACATAGAAAGAGTATGATGAATAAAAGTTGTTGAGGGTTGACAAACACAGTTTTGGTCATCGTTGCAATTAATAGGAAGTAATAAAGAAAGAGAGGTCTTCACATATAAATATACTATCTTGGACATCTTTTATGATTGTGAGCACTCATTAAAATATGACATGCTAAAGAGTTGACATTGGACAAGGAAGACAACATAATGAGTTATGTTTTCTTACATCTGAGATGAATTATATTGTCTTGGATCTTCCAACATGATGAGCTTGCCTTTCCCCCTCATGCTAGCCAAATTCATTGCACCAACTAGAGATACTACTTGTGCTTCCAAATACCCTTAAACCAGTCTTGCCATAAGAGTCCCCCATATCTACCTATGGATGGAGTAAGATCCATCAAGTAAGTTGTCATCGGTGCAAGCAATAAAAATTGCTCTCTAAATATGTATGATTGATTGGTGTGGAGGAAATAAGCTTTACACGATCGTGTGATATGGAAGTAATAAAAGCGACAGACTGCATAATAAAGATCCATATCACAAGTGGCAATATAAAGTGATGTTCTTTTGCATTAAGATTTTGTGCATCCAACCATAAAAGCGCATGACAACCTCTGCTTCCCTCTGCGAAGGGCCTATCTTTTACTTTTATCTCCTACATTGCATAAGAGTCATGGTGATCTTCACCCTTATTTTTTACATTTTATCCTTTGGCAAGCACAATATGTTGGAAAGATCCTGGTATATATGGCTAATTGGATGTGAGTTTTCATGAACTATTACTGTTGACATTACCCTTGAGGTAAAACGTTGGGAGGTAAAACTATAAGCCCCTATCTTTCTCTGTGTCTGATTAAAACTCCATACCCATAAGTATTGCGTGAGTGTAAGCAATTGTGAAATATTATATGATAGTTGAGTATGTGGACTTGCTGAAAAGCTCTTATACATTGACTCTTTCCTATGTTATGATAAATTGCAATTGCTTCAATGACTGAGATTATGGTTTGTTAGTTTTCAATGAAGTTTACGATTCATACTTGATATTTTGATTGAATTATTACTCTAGCATTAGAGATTATATGACAAGAATTATATAAGTTGCTGTTCTAAGAATGATCATGATGCCCTCATGTCCGCATTTTATTTTTATCGATACCTCTATCTCTAAACATGTGGACATATTTTTTGATTTCGGCTTTTCGCTTGAGGACAAGCGAGGTCTAAGCTTGGGGGATTTGATACGTCCATTTTGCATCATACTTCTATATCAATATTTATTGCATTATGGGATGTTATTACACATTATGTCACAATACTTAGGCCTATTCTCTCTTATTTTACAAGGTTTACATAAAGAGGGAGAATGCCGGCGGCTGGGATTCTGGGCTGGAAAAGGAGCAAATATTAGAGACCTATTCTGCACAGCTCCAAAAGTCCTGAAACTCCATGGAAGATGTTTTCCAAATATATAAAAAATACTGAGAGCAAGAACTTCACCCGGGGGGCCACACTCTACCCAGGAGGGTGGGGGGAGCGCCCTACCCCCTGGGCGCGCCCCCTACCTCGTGGGCCCTGGTGGCCCTCCGGTGACAATCTTCTGCTATATGAAGTCTTTCGATGGGAAAAAAATAATAAGCCATCTTATCGGACGAAACTCCGCCGCCACGAGGCGGAACCAATCTAGGGCTCTGGCGGAGCTGTTTTGCCGGGGAAACTTCCCTCCCTGAGGGGGAAATCACCGCCATCGTCATCACCAACGCTCCTCTCATCGGGAGAGGGCAATCTTCATCAACATCTTCATCATCACCATCTCATCTCAAAATCCCAGGTCATCTCTTGTATCCAATTCTTGTCTCCAAGTCCGGGATTGGTGCTAGTAGGTTGCTAGTAGTGTTAATTACTCCTTGTAGTTGATGCTAGTTGGTTCAATTGGTGGAAGATCATATGTTCAGATCCTATATGCATATTAATACCCCTCTGATTATGAACATGTTTATGCTTTGTGAGTAGTTACTTTTGTTCCTGAGGACATGGGAGAAGTCTTGCTATTAGTAGTCATGTGAATTTGGTATTCGTTCGATATTTTAATGAGATGTATGTTGTCTCTCCTCTAGTGGTGTTATGCGAACGTCGACTATATGACACTTCACCATTATTTGGGCTTAGAGGAAGGCATTGGGAAGTAATAAGTAGATGATGGGTTGCTAGAGTGATAGAAGCTTAAACCCTAGTTTATGCGTTGCTTCGTAAGGGGCTGATTTGGATCCATATGTTTCATGCTATGGTTAAGTTTAACTTAATACTTTTGTTGTAGTTGCGGATGCTTGCAATAGAGGTTAATCATAAGTGGGATGCTTGTCCAAGTAAGGGCAGTACCCAAACACCGGTCCACCCACACACCAAATTATCAAAGTACCGAACGCGAATCATATGAACGTGATGAAAACTAGCTTGACAATATTCCCATGTGTCCTCGGGAGCGCTTTACATCATATAAGAGTTTGTCCAGGCTTGTCCTTTGCTACAAAAAGGATTGGGCCACCTTGCTGCACCTTATTTACTTTTGTTACTTGTCGCTCATTACAAATTACCTTATCACAAAACTATCTGTTACCACTTATTTCAGTACTTGCAGAGAATACCTTGCTGGAAACCGCTTATCATTTCCTTCTGATCCTCGTTGGGTTCGACACTCTTACTTATCGAAAGGACTACGACAGATCCTCTATACTTGTGGGTCATCAAGCTGCGGCGCCGCTCGCCAAAAAGCCCAGCGCTTCGGCTCCAGCAGATCGGGGCGGGGCTGCACCGCCGCTGGCTGCGGGTGCCGGGTGTGGTGCCCTGGTGACGCATGGCCAGAGGCCGTCAGCGGGTGGTGGAGTGACACCAAGCACCTTGGGTCGTGGCGATGGGTACTTGGGTGCTCGGCCATCGGGACAGGTGCCGCTGCAGACTGCGGCCGGTCGGGGCAGACCTCGGCCTCCGGCGCCGGGCGCGGCTACCGTGGTGCAGCCGGCCACGGGTCGGGGCGGGCCTCGGCCACAGGCGCCGGGCGCGGCTGTTGTGGCTGCTGTGGGCCGGGGTGGTGTGGCCCTAGGGGCTGTGCCAACACCTGTCGGTGGTCAGCCTCGTGCCGCACCTCCGCCTCAATACGTCGCGCGGCCTGCTCCGAATCGTTCGGGTCCATCGCAAATGAGGCAGAACTCAAACACTAGAGATTCCTTCGATCCACCTCGAGGTCAGTGGGGGACGATGGTTATGATGCGTATGGAGATGGACAACATCGTAGTTCCTCATCCACGGGAGGCGGTCATGGCTTTGCCTTGCAGAGCGACGGGTCTGCTGATAGACCATTTCTCGGCCCTCCAGGTGGATTTGTCGAGGGAGCCTCCGGCCCGGATCACCGGCAGAGAGGTGGTTACCGTGGACACTGTGGCGTTCATGGTGGTGGCCGTGGCAGGTATCGCAGACAGCCTCCGCCTCCGGCAGTTGTTGACCATGCGTCATCAGCCGTAGTGATCGATCACGTTCAGTCCACTGATCTTCCTAGCTAGGCGATGGATGTGGTGACGGCACTGCCAACGTGGAGGTTCCTGCGACTGGGGATATGGTTGAGGCAGGCGACAGGTCTGATACAGAGAGAGCGTCCAAGTGGGTGCGTAAGAAGGAAAATATGTTATGCTACCGTTATGGTGAGAAGGGTCACTTCATTGCTGAGTGCGTGGCGGAGCTGTGTGATTCGTGTGGTAAGCCAACACATGTCACGGGGGATTGCCCGTTTCTGCGTGATCAGGTTCCGGCTCTTACAATGTATGGAGTATATTGTGCTGAGTTGATGTTCTTTGAGTCCCCGACCGCGAGAGAGATTCTGGAGGAGATGCAGAGTTTGACCACTGGGATTGTGAAAAGTACCCAGGGTGAGGTGACTGAGGCTCAGATTGTGCAGGGGCTTTAGGAACTGGCTCCAGGTGACTTCCAATGGGAGCTGGTTAGTCTTGAGGCAAATGTTTTTAAGGTTGACTTCCCCACTGTGGATGATTTTGCAGAGACTGCTGAGCTTTGGCTTGTGTAGAGTTCTTGGCACTAAATGCATTCTGGAGTTTCACGAGTGGAAGAAGGTGGAGCCTAAGGGCAAGCCCCTTACTCAGGTTTGGTTAAGGTTTTCCGGGGCTCCCTCTAAGCCTTTACAGGATGTTCGAGTTGTGGCTAGTATGGGCATCATGGTTGGGAAAACCGAGAAAGTGGATATGGCTTTTACTCGTGCTTATGTAGTGGCCTGACTTCTAGTGAGCGTTTTGGACATTGAGTTCGTCCTTGATGTATTAAACTAGACTTACAGGGGAGAGCTTTTCCCGCTCAAGATCGAGTTTGAGGATGCAGCTCTGTTTGCTAAGGCGACCAATGGGATTGATGTAGATATGCACGAGGGTGACGACAGTGCGAGTGCTAAGGGGGCACCGACTGTTGAGGCTACACGAGAGGGGTCTAATGGATCAGACCCTGTTGCTCAGTTGCTTGGGGACGGGGACGGGGTTGAGCCGGCACCTTCTCCTTCAGTGCCTATGACTTCTCAGCGATTTGGGTCCTTTGAGCCAGCTTCTTCTCCTCCCAGACTTTGGAGTGACCGGTGATGACCCACAAGTATAGGGCATCTATCGTAGTCCTTTCGATAAGTAAGAGTGTCGAACCCAACGAGGCGCAGAAGGAAATGATAAGCGGTTTCCAGCAAGGTATTCTCTGCAAGTACTGAAATAAGTGGTAATAGATAGTTTTGTGATAAGATAATTTGTAACGAGCAACAAGTAACAAAAGTAAATAAGGTGCATCAAGGTTGCCCAATACTTTTTGTAGCAAAGGACAAGCCTGGACAAACTCTTATATGATGTAAAGCGCTCCCGAGGACACATGGGAATATCGTCAAGCTAGTTTTCATCACGTTCATATGATTCGCGTTCGGTACTTTGATAATTTGGTATGTGGGTGGACCGGTGCTTGGGTGCTGCCCTTACTTGGACAAGCATCCCACTTATGATTAACCTCTATTGCAACCATCCGCAACTACAATAAAATTATTAAGGTAAACCTAACCATAGCATGAAACATATGGATCCAAATCAGCCCCTTACGAAGCAACACATAAACTAGGGTTTAAACTTCTGTCACTCCAGCAACCCATCATCTACTTATTACTTCCCAATGCCTTCCTCTAGGCCCAAATAATGGTGAAGTGTCATGTAGTCGATGTTCACATAACACCACTAGAGGAGAGACAACATACATCTCATCAAAATATCGAACGAATACCAAATTCACATGACTACTAATAGCAAGACTTCTCCCATGTCCTTGGGAACAAAAGTAACTACTCACAAAGCATAAACATGTTCACAATCAGAGAAGTATTAATATGCATATAGGATTTGAACATATGATCTTCCACCAATTGAACCAACTAGCATCAACTACAAGGAGTAATTAACACTACTAGCAATCTACTAGCACCAATCCCGGACTTGGAGACAAGAATTGGATACAAGAGATGAACTAGGGTTTTTAGATGAGATGAACTACGGTTTTTAGATGAGATGGTGCTGATGAAGATGTTGATGGAGATTGCCCTCTCCCGATGAGAGGAGCGTTGGTGATGACGATGGCGATGATTTCCCCCTCCGGGGCGGGGGGGGGGGAGTTTCCCCGGCAGAACAGCTCCGCTAGAGCCCTAGATTGGTTCCGCCTCGTGGCGGCAGAGTTTCGTCCGAGAAGATGGCTTATGATTTTTCCCATCGAAAGACTCCATATAGCACAAGATGGCCACCAGGGGGCCCACGAGGTAGGGGGCGCGCCCAGAGGGGTAGGGCGTGCCCCTCACCCTCGTGGGTAGGGTGTGGCCCCCTTGGTTAAGTTCTTGCTCTCATTATGTTTTATATATTTGGAAAACATCTTCCGTGAAGTTTCAGGACTTTTGGAGCTGTGCAGAATAGGTCTCTAATATTTGCTCCTTTTCCAGCCCAGAATCCCAGCTGCCGGCATTCTCCCTCTTTATGTAAACCTTGTAAAATAAGAGAGAATAGGCATAAGTATTGTGACATAATGTGTAATAATAGCCCATAATGCAACAAATATCGATATAAAAGCATGATGCAAAATGGACGTATCAACTCCCCAAAGCTTAGACCTCGCTTGTCCTCAAGCGAAAAGCCGAAATCGAAAAATATGTCCACATGTTTAGAGATAGAGGTGTCCATAAAAATAAAATACGGACATGAGGGCATCATGATCATTCTTAGAACAACAACTTATATAATTCTTGTCATATAATCTCTAATGCTAGAGTAATAATTCAATCACAATATCATGAATCTTAAACTTCATTGAAAACTAACAAACTATAATCTAGTCATTGAAGCAATTGCAATTTATCATAACATAGGAAAGAGTCAATTGCTGACACTCACGCAATACTTATGAGTATGGAGTTTTAATTGGACATAGAGAAAGATAGGGGCTTATAGTTTTGCCTCCCAACGTTTTACCTCAAGGATAATGTCAACAGTAATAGTTCATGAAAACTCACATCCAATTAGCCATATATACCAGGATCTTTCCAGCAGATTGTGCTTGCCAAAGGATAAAGTGTCAAAGGGAAGGGTGAAAATCACCATGACTCTTATGCAATGTAGGAGATAAAAGTAAAAGATAGGCCCTTCGCAGAGGGAAGCAGAGGTTGTCATGCGCTTTTATGGTTGGATGCACAAAATCTTAATGCGAAAGAACGTCACCTTATATTGCCACTTGCGATATGGACCTTTATTATGCAGTCTGTCGCTTTTATTACTTCCATATCACACGATCGTATAAAGCTTATTTCCTCCACACCAATCAATCATACATATTTAGATAGCAATTTTTATTGCTTGCACCGATGACAACTTACTTGATGGATCTTACTCAATCCATAGGTAGATATGGTGGACTCTTATGGCAAGACTGGTTTAAGGGTATTTGGAAGCACAAGTAGTATCTCTACTTGGTGCAATGAATTTGGCTAGCATGAGGGGGAAAGGCAAGCTCATCATGTTGGAAGATCCAAGACAATATAATTCATCTCAGATGTAAGAAAACGTAACCCATTACGCTGTCTTCCTTGTCCAACGTCAACTCTTTAGCATGTCATATTTTAATGAGTGCTCACAATCATAAAAGATGTCCAAGATAGTATATTTATATGTGAAGACCTCTCTTTCTTTATTATTTCCTATTAATTGCAAAGATGACCAAAACTGTGTTTGTCAACCCTCAACAACTTTTATTCATCATACTCTTTCTATGTGAGCTCATTACTCTCCATAAGACTCACATGATCTCTTTGTTTCTTTTTATTTCTTTCTCTTTTCTTTTATTCCCTTAGGATCATGGCAAAATAATCAAGCCCTTAACTCAACACTAATCTTTATTATATAGCTCACTGACTCGATTACTTAGAAGGATAATAAAGCAAAACTCACAACTAGATCATACTAAGAACTTCTATTCTACTAGATCAAGATATTACCAAAAAGATCAAACTAAGAAAAACGGTAAAGATAAAAGTGATGGTGATACGATACAGGGGCACTCCCCCAAGCTTGGCAGTTGTGAAGTGGAGTGCCCATACCCATGTGATTATGTCTCTCTTTTCGGGGATGGTGATGTGATGTTCTTGGCGATGATGCCCCTCAAGATACGATTCTCCTCCTCAAGCTTGTTGACTTGCTGCTTGAGGTCCATTATTTCCTTTCAGAGTTTTCCTATAACAGCCAAAGCTCCCTGCACCCAAGGGTGCTGCATAGCTGCGGGAGAACCAGTGACACTCTTTTTCATATTCTCATAAGAAAGAAATCTAACATTGGAAGGGAGAACCGAGTTTGGAATAGCTGAGCTCTGCAGTTCTACCATTGTAAATCTAGCTTGGAGGCGGGAAGTGACTTCTTGATCCTCTTCCATGGCATCTATCCTCTTCAAATCAGCCTCCATCTCTTCCTCCGTTGCTGGCCCAAAGGGGTCAACATGATTGTTTGTCGTTGATCTCGGTGCCGGATGAGACACCCGGCTCTCCCCGACTGACTCTTGCGAAGACATCCTGCTCTAATCTGCAGCAGCAATAGCTCGAAACAAAAACATGAGATAATTGCATGATACGGGAGTCAAAACCGTCGGGAGATTATACAATGGATTTTTACCGACCAAAATACGTGTCGTGTACGAAAATGGAGTCCGGAGAGCACACGAGGTGCCCACGAGGTAGGGGGCGCGCCCAGTAGGGTTGGGCGCGCACTCCACCCTCGTGGAGCCCTCATGTCCTTCCCGGACTGCTGCTTATTTTTCTATTTTGCTAAATATTCCAAAACGGAGAAATATTGCCTTAAAAACAGTTTTGGAGTCGGTTTACTTACCGTACCGCATACCTATTCCTTTTCGGAGTCTGAAATGTTCCGGAAAGTGTCCCTTATGTATTCCTCCGGGGTTACGGTTTCAATAACATTGGTTTCAACATTTATGGGATTACCTAAGATATAATGTTTGATTCTTTGACCGTTCACCACCTTCGGATTTTGCCTTCGAAGTTGTTGATCTTTATGGCACCGGAACGGTAGACCTCCTCGATAACGCAAGGACCTTCCCTTTTAGAGAGAACTTTTTCCTGCAAAAAATCTTAAACGAGAGTTGTATAGCAATACATAATCACCTACATTCAATTCACACCTTTGTATCCTTTTGTCATGCCATCTTTTAACTTTTTTTAAACAACTTGGCATTTTCGTAGGCTTGGGTTCTCCATTCATCAAGTGAGCTAATATCAAATAACCTCTTCTCACCGGCAAGTTTAAAATCATAATTAAGTTCTTTAATAGCCCAATAAGCCTTGTGTTCTAGTTCAAGAGGTAAGTGACATGCTTTTCCATAGACCATTTTATACGGAGACATACCCATAGGATTTTTATATGCAGTTCTATAGGCCCATAATGCATCATCAAGTTTCTTGGACCAATTCTGTCTAGACCTATTAACAGTCTTTTGCAAAATTATTTTGAGTTCTCTATTACTCAATTCTACTTGACCACTAGACTGAGGTGAAGGAAATATGCCCTAGAGGCAATAATAAAGTTATTATTTATTTCCTTATAATCATGATAAATGTTTATTATTCATGCTAGAATTGTATTAACCGGAAACATAATACATGTGTGAATACATAGACAAACAAAGTGTCACTAGTATGCCTCTACTTGACTAGCTCGTTAATCAAAGATGGTTATGTTTCCTAACCATGAACAATGAGTTGTTATTTGATTAACGAGATCACATCATTAAGAGAATGATCTGATTGACATGACCCATTCCATTAGCTTAGCACCCGATCGTTTAGTATGTTGCTATTGCTTTCTTCATGACTTATACATGTTCCTATAACTATGAGATTATGCAACTCCTGTTTACCGGAGGAACACTTTGGGTACTACCAAACGTCACAACGTAACTGGGTGATTATAAAGGAGTACTACAGGTGTCTCCAAAGGTACATGTTGGGTTGGCGTATTTCGAGATTAGGTTTTGTCACTCCGATTGTCGGAGAGGTATCTCTGGGCCCTCTCGGTAATGCACATCACTTAATCCTTGCAAGCATTACAACTAAATGAGTTAGTTGCGGGATGATGTATCACAGAACGAGTAAAGAGACTTGCCGGTAACGAGATTGAACTAGGTATTGGAATACCGACGATCGAATCTCGGGCAAGTAACATACCGATGACAAAGGGAACAACGTATGTTGTTATGCGGTCTGACCGATAAAGATCTTCGTAGAATATGTAGGAGCCAATATGGGCATTCAGGTACCGCTATTGGTTATTGACCGGAGGCGTGTCTCGGTCATGTCTACATTGTTCTCGAACCCGTAGGGTCCGCACGCTTAAGGTTACGATGACAGTTATATTATGAGTTTATGCATTTTGATATATCGAAGGTTGTTTGGAGTCCCGGATGTGATCACGGACATGACGAGGAGTCTCGAAATGGTCGAGACATAAAGATTGATATATTGGAAGCCTATGTTTGGATATCGGAAGTGTTCCGGGTGAAATCGGGATTTTACCGGAGTACCGGGAGATTACCGGAACCCCCCGGGAGCTATATGGGCCTTAGTGGGCTTTAGTGGAAAGGAGAAAGGAGCAGCCCAAGGTGGCCGCGCGCCTCCCCCCTCCCCTAGTCCTATTAGGACTAGGAGAGGTGGCCGGCCCCCCTCTCTCTCTTTCCCCCCTCAAGGAGTCCTATTCCAACTAGGATTGGGGGGGGGGGGGAATCCTACTCCCAGAGGGAGTAGGACTCTCCTGGCGCGCCACCCTTGGCCGGCCAGCCTCCCCCTCTAGTCCTTTATATACGGAGGCAGGGGCGCCCCAGAAACACACAAGTTGATCCTTGTGATCTATTCCTTAGCCGTGTGCGGTGCCCCCAACCACCATAGTCCTTGATAATACTGTAGCGGAGTTTAGGCGAAGCCCTGCTGCTGTAGTACATCAAGATCGTCACCACGCCGTCGTGCTGACGGAACTCTTCCCCGACACTTTGCTGGATCGGAGTCCGGGGATCGTCATCGAGCTGAACGTGTGCTCGAACTCGGAGGTGCCGTAGTTTCGGTGCTTGATCGGTTGGATCGTGAAGACGTACGACTACTTCTTCTACGTTGTGTCAACGCTTCCGCAGTCGGTCTGCGTGGGTACGTAGACAACACTCTCCCCTCTCGTTGCTATGCATCACATGATCTTGCGTGTGCGTAGGAATTTTTTTGAAATTACTACGAAACCCAACACTCTCCCCTCTCGTTGCTATGTTGATGTTATATGCACGAGTAGAACACAAGTGAGTTGTGGGCGATATAAGCCATACTGCCTACCAGCATGTCATACTTTGGTTCGGCGGCATTGTTGGACGAGACGACCCGGACCAACATTACGCGTATGCTTACGCGAGACCGGTTCCCCCGACGTGCTTTGCACATAGGTGGCTTGCGGGCGACTGTCTCTCCAACTTTAGTTGAACCGAGTATGGCTACGCCCGGTCCTTGCGAAGGTTAAAACGGAGTCAAATTTACAAACTATCATTGTGGTTTTGATGCGTAGGTAAGATTGGTTCTTGCTTAAGCCCGTAGCGGCCACGTAAAACTTGCAACAACAAAGTAGAGGACATCTAACTTGTTTATGCAGGGCATGTTGTGATGTGATATGGTCAAGACATGATGCTGAATTTTATTGTATGAGATGATCATGTTTTGTAACCGAGTTATCGGCAACTGGCAGGAGCCTTATGGTTGTCGTTTTATTGTATGCAATGCAATCGCGATGTAATGCTTTACTTTTATCACTAAGCGGTAGCGATAGTCGTAGAAGCACAAGCTTGGCGAGACGACAACGATGCTACAATGGAGATCAAGGTGTCACGCCGGTGACGATGGTGATCACGACGGTGCTTCGGAGATGGAGATCACAAGCACAAGATGATGATGGCCATATCATATCACTTATATTGATTGCATGTGATGTTTATCCTTTTATGCATCTTATCTTGCTTTGATTGACGGTAGCATTATAAGATGATCTCTCACTAAATTATCAAGAAGTGTTCTCCCTGAGTATGCACCGTTGCGAAAGTTCTTCGTGCTGAGACACCACGTGATGATCGGGTGTGATAGGTTCTACGTTCAAATACAACGGGTGCAAAACAGTTGCACACGTGGAATACTCAGGTTATACTTGACGAGCCAAGCATATACAGATATGGCCTCGGAACACGGAGACCGAAAGGTCGAGCGTGAAGCATATAGTAGATATGATCAACATAACGATGTTCACCATTGAAAACTACTCCATCTCACGTGATGATCGGTTATGGTTTAGTTGATTTGGATCACGTAATCACTTAGAGGATTAGAGGGATGTCTATCTAAGTGAGAGTTCTTTAATTAATTTGATTAACTGAACTTAAATTTATCATGAAACTTAGTACCTGATTAGTATCTTGCTTGTTTATGTTTGATTGTAGATAGATGGCTCGTGCTGTTGTTCCGTTGAATTTTAATGCGTTCCTTGAGAAAGCAAAGTTGAAACATGATGGTAGCAATTACACGGACTGGGTCCGTAACTTGAGGATTATCCTCATTGCTGCACAGAAGAATTACGTCCTGGAAGCACCGCTGGGTGCCAGGCCTGCTGCAGGAGCAACGCCGGATGTTATGAACGTCTGGCAGAGCAAAGCTGATGACTACTCGATAGTTCAGTGTGCCATGCTTTACGGCTTAGAATCGGGACTTCAACGACGTTTTGAACGTCATGGAGCATATGAGATGTTCCAGGAGTTGAAGTTAATATTTCAATCAAATGCCCGGATTGAGAGATATGAAGTCTCCAATAAGTTCTATAGCCGCAAGATGGAGGAGAACAGTTTTGTCAGTGAGCATATACTCAAAATGTCTGGGTATAATAATCACTTGATTCAATTGGGAGTTAATCTTCCAGATGATTGCGTCATTGACAGAATTCTTCAATCACTGCCACCAAGCTACAAGAGCTTCGTGATGAACTATAATATGCAAGGGATGAACAAGACTATTCCCGAGCTCTTCGCGATGCTGAAAGCTGCGGAGGTAGAAATCAAGAAGGAGCATCAAGTGTTGATGGTCAACAAGACCACTAGTTTCAAGAAAAAGGGCAAAGGGAAGAAGAAAGGTAACTTCAAAAAGAACGGCAAGCAAGTTGCTACTCAAGAGAAGAAACCCAAACCTGGACCTAAGCCTGAAACTGAGTGCTTCTATTGCAAGCAGACTGGTCACTGGAAGCGGAACTGCCCCAAGTATTTGGCGGATAAGAAGGATGGTAAGGTGAACAAAGGTATATGTGATATACATGTTATTGATGTGTACCTTACTAATGCTCACAGTAGCACCTGGGTTTTTGATACTGGTTCTGTTGCTAATATTTGCAACTCGAAACAGGGACTACGGATCAAGCGAAGATTGGTTAAGGACGAGGTGACGATGCGCGTGGGAAACGG
Organism: Triticum aestivum; assembly: GCF_018294505.1. NCBI lineage: Eukaryota > Viridiplantae > Streptophyta > Magnoliopsida > Poales > Poaceae > Triticum > Triticum aestivum. The sequence goes on from NC_057803.1 coordinate 605,599,023, forward strand.
TTCCAAAGTCGATGTGATCGCAGTCGGCACACTACCTCTACATCTACCTTCGGGATTAGTATTAGACCTAAATAATTGTTATTTGGTGCCAGCGTTAAGCATGAACATTATATCTAGATCTTGTTTGATGCGAGACGGTTATTCATTTAAATCAGAGAATAATGGTTGTTCTATTTATATGAGTAATATCTTTTATGGTCATGCACCCTTGAAGAGTGATCTATTCTTGTTGAATCTCGATAGTAGTAACACACATATTCATAATGTTGAAGCCAAAAGATGCAGAGTTGATAATGAGAGTGCAACTTATTTGTGGCACTGCCGTTTAGGTCATATTGGTGTAAAGCGCATGAAGAAACTCCATTCTGATGGACTTCTGGAACCACTTGATTATGAATCACTTGGTACTTGCGAACCGTGCCTCATGGGCAAGATGACCAAAACGCCGTTCTCGGGTACTATGGAGAGAGCAACAGATTTGTTGGAAATCATACATACAGATGTATGTGGTCCGATGAATATTGAGGCTCATGGCAGATATTGTTATTTTCTCACCTTCACAGATGACTTAAGCAGATATGGGTATATCTACTTAATGAAACACAAGTCTGAAACATTTGAAAAGTTCAAAGAATTTCAGAGTGAAGTTGAAAATCATCGTAACAAGAAAATAAAGTTTCTACGATCTGATCGTGGAGGAGAATATTTGAGTTACGAGTTTGGTGTACATTTGAAAAATTGTGGAATAGTTTCACAACTCACGCCACCCGGAACACCACAGCGTAATGGTGTGTCCGAACGTCATAATCGTACTTTACTAGATATGGTGCGATCTATGATGTCTCTTACTGGTTTACCGCTATCGTTTTGGGGATACGCTCTAGAGACGGCCGCATTCACGTTAAATAGGGCACCATCAAAATCTGTTGAGACGACGCCTTAAGAACTATGGTTTGGCAAGAAACCAAAGTTGTCGTTTCTGGAAGTTTGGGGCTGCGATGCTTATGTGAAAAAGCTTCAACCTGATAAGCTCGAACCCAAATCGGAGAAATGTGTCTTCATAGGATATCCAAAGGAAACTATTGGATACACCTTCTATCACAGATCCGAAGGCAAAACTTTTGTTGCTAAATTCAGAAACTTTCTAGAGAAGGAGTTTCTCTCGAAAGAAGTGAGTGGGAGGAAAGTAGAACTTGACGAGGTAACTGTACCTGTTCCCTTACTGGAAAGTAGTACATCACCGAAAACTGATTCAGTGACACCTACACCAGTTAGTGAGGAAGCTAATGATAAGGATCATGAAACTTCAGATCAAGATACTACCGAACCTCGTAGATCAACCAGAGTGAGATCCGCGCCAGAGTGGTACGGTAATCCTGTTCTGGAAGTCATGCTACTAGATCATGATGAACCTACGAACTATGAAGAAGCAATGGTAAGCCCAGATTCCGCAAAATGGCTTGAAGCCATGAAATCTGAGATGGGATCCATGTATGAGAACAAAGCATGGACTTTGGTTGACTTGCCCGATGATCGGCAAGCGATTGAGAATAAATGGATCTTCAAGAAAAAGACTGACGCTGACGGTAATGTTACTGTCTACAAAGCTCGACTTGTCGCAAAAGGTTTTCGACAAGTTCAAGGGGTTGACTACGATGAGACCTTCTCACCCGTAGCGATGCTTAAGTCTGTCCGAATCATGTTAGCAATTGCCGCATTTTATGATTATGAAATTTGGCAAATGGATGTCAAAACTGCATTCCTGAATGGATTTCTGGAAGAAGAGTTGTATATGATGCAACCAGCAGGTTTTGTCGATCCAAAGGGAGCTAACAAAGTGTGCAAGCTCTAGCGATCCATTTATGGACTGGTGCAAGCCTCTCGGAGTTGGAATAAACGCTTTGATAGTGTGATCAGAGCATTTGGTTTTATACAGACTTTCGGAGAAGCCTGTATTTACAAGAAAGTGAGTGGGAGCTCTGTAGCATTTTTGATATTATATGTGGATGACATATTACTAATTGGAAATGATATAGAATTTTTGGATAGCATAAAGGGATACTTGAATAAGAGTTTTTCAATGAAAGACCTCGGTGAAGCTGCTTACATATTAGGCATAAAGATCTATAGAGATAGATCAAGACGCTTAATTGGACTTTCACAAACAACATACCTTGACAAAATTTTGAAGAAGTTCAAAATGGATCAAGCAAAGAAAGGATTCTTGCCTGTGTTACAAGGTGTGAAATTGAGTAAGACTCAATGCCCGACCACTGCAGAAGATAGAGAGAATATGAAAGATGTTCCCTATGCATCAGCGATAGGATCTATCATGTATGCAATGCTGTGTACCAGACCTGATGTGTGCCTTGCTATAAGTCTAGCAGGGAGGTACCAAAGTAATCCAGGAGTGGATCACTGGACAGCGGTCAAGAACATCCTGAAATACCTGAAAAGGACTAAGGATATGTTTCTTGTATATGGAGGTGACAAAGAGCTCATCGTAAAAGGTTACGTTGATGCAAGCTTTGACACTGATCCGGACGATTCTAAATTGCAAACCGGATACGTGTTTACATTAAACGTGGAGCTGCCAGTTGGTGCAGTTCTAAACAAAGCGTTGTAGCGAGATCTACATGTGAAGCGGAGTACATAGCTGCTTCGGAAGCAGCAAATGAAGGAGTCTGGATGAAGGAGTTCATATCCGATCTAGGTGTCATACCTAGTGCATTGGGTCCAATGAAAATCTTTTGTGACAATACTGGTGCAATTGCCTTGGCAAAGGAATCCAGATTTCACAAGAGAACCAAGCACATCAAGAGACGCTTCAATTCCATCTGGGATCTAGTCCAGGTGGGAGACATAGAGATTTGCAAGATACATACGGATCTGAATGTTGCAGACCCGTTGACTAAGCCTCTTCCACGAGCAAAACATGATCAGCACCAAGGCTCCATGGGTGTTAGAATCATTACGGTGTAATCTAGATTATTGACTCTAGTGCAAGTGGGAGACTGAAGGAAATATGCCCTAGAGGCAATAATAAAGTTATTATTTATTTCCTTATAATCATGATAAATGTTTATTATTCATGCTAGAATTGTATTAACCGGAAACATAATACATGTGTGAATACATAGACAACAAAGTGTCACTAGTATGCCTCTACTTGACTAGCTCGTTAATCAAAGATGGTTATGTTTCCTAACCATGAACAATGAGTTGTTATTTGATTAACGGGATCACATCATTAAGAGAATGATCTGATTGACATGACCCATTCCATTAGCTTAGCACCCGATCGTTTAGTATGTTGCTATTGCTTTCTTCATGACTTATACATGTTCCTATAACTATGAGATTATGCAACTCCCGTTTATCGGAGGAACACTTTGGGTACTACCAAACGTCACAACGTAACTGGGTGATTATAAAGGAGTACTACAGGTGTCTCCAAAGGTACATGTTGGGTTGGCGTATTTCGAGATTAGGTTTTGTCACTCCGATTGTCGGAGAGGTATCTCTGGGCCCTCTCGGTAATGCACATCACTTAAGCCTTGCAAGCATTACAACTAAATGAGTTAGTTGCGGGATGATGTATCACAGAACGAGTAAAGAGACTTGCCGGTAACGAGATTGAACTAGGTATTGGAGTATCGACGATCGAATCTCGGGCAAGTAACATACCGATGACAAAGGGAACAACGTATGTTGTTATGCGGTCTGACCGATAAAGATCTTCGTAGAATATGTAGGAGCCAATATGGGCATCTAAGTCCCGCTATTGGTTATTGACCGGAGACGTGTCTCGGTCATGTCTACATTGTTCTCGAACCCGTAGGGTCCGCACGCTTAAGGTTACGATGACAGTTATATTATGAGTTTATGCATTTTGATATATCGAAGGTTGTTCGGAGTCCCGGATGTGATCACGGACATGACGAGGAGTCTCGAAATGGTCGAGACATAAAGATTGATATATTGGAAGCCTATGTTTGGATATCGGAAGTGTTCCGGGTGAAATCGGGATTTTACCGGAGTATCGGGAGATTACCGGAACCCCCCGGGAGCTATATGGGCCTTAGTGGGCTTTAGTGGAAAGGATAAAGGAGCAGCCCAAGGTGGCCGCGTGCCTCCCCCCTCCCCTAGTCCTATTAGGACTAGGAGAGGTGGATGGCCCCCCTCTCTCTCTTTCCCCCCTCAAGGAGTCCTATTCCAACTAGGATTGGGGGGGGGGGATCCTACTCCCAGAGGGAGTAGGACTCTCCTGGCGCGCCACCCTTGGCCGGCCAGCCTCCCCCCTCTAGTCCTTTATATACGGAGGCAGGGGCACCCCAGAAACACACAAGTTGATCCTTGTGATCTATTCCTTAGCCGTGTGCGGTGCCCCCAGCCACCATAGTCCTCGATAATACTGTAGCGGAGTTTAGGCGAAGCCCTGCTGCTGTAGTACATCAAGATCGTCACCACGCCGTCGTGCTGACGGAGCTCTTCCCCGACACTTTGCTGGATCGGAGTCCGGGGATCGTCATCGAGCTGAACGTGTGCTCGAACTCGGAGGTGCCGTAGTTTCGGTGCTTGATCGGTTGGATCGTGAAGACGTACAACTACTTCCTCTATGTTGTGTCAACGCTTCCGCAGTCGGTCTGCGTGGGTACGTAGACAACACTCTCCCCTCTCGTTGCTATGAATCACATGATCTTGCGTGTGCGTAGGAATTTTTTTGAAATTACTACGAAACCCAACATGAGGGTGATAAGGAGATGCAATTCTATGATTAACATCATATTTAGCAAGCATTTTACGGAAAGCACCATGAATAAAATGTGAACCACCATCAGTCATTAAATATCTAGGGACTCCAAATCTTGGAAAAATAACTTCTTTAAGCATTCTAATAGAAGTGTTATGATCAGCACTACTAGTTGGAATAGCTTCTACCCACTTAGTAACGTAATCAATAGCAACTAAAATATGTGTATAACCATTAGAGGAAGGGAAAGGTCCCATATAGTCAAAGCCCCAAACATCAAATGGTTCAATAACAAGTGAATAATTCATAGGCATTTCTTGACGTCTACTAATATTACCAATTCTTTCACATTCATCACAAGATAAGACAAACTTACGGGCATCCTTGAAGAGAGTAGGCCAATAAAAACCAGATTGCAGTACCTTATGTGCAGTTCTATCTCCAGCATGGTGTCCTCCATAAGCATCGGAGTGACACTTGCGTAGGATCTGTTCCTGTTCATGCTCAGGTACACAACGTCTAATAACACCATCTACTCCTTCTATATAAAGATGTGGGTCATCCCAAAAGTAATGCCTCAAATCATAGAAGAACTTTTTCTTTTGCTGGTATGTGAAACTAGGTGGTATAAACTTAGCAACAATGTAATTAGCATAATCAGCATACCATGGAGCAGTATGAGAAGCATTTATGACATTTAATTGCTCATCAGGAAAGCTATCATCAATAGGTAGGGTCATCAAGCACATTTTCTAACCTAGACAAGTTGTCTGCAACGGGGTTCTCAGCTCCTTTTCTATCAACAATATGCAAATCAAATTCTTGTAGCAAGAGAACCCATCTAATAAGTCTAGGTTTAGCATCTTTCTTTTCCATAAGATATTTAATAGCAGCATGATCAGTGTGAATAGTTACTTTAGAATCAACAATATAAGGTATAAACTTATCATAAGCAAATACAACCGCTAAGAATTCTTTTTCAGTAGTAGCATGATTTCTTTGAGAATTGTTTAGAGTTTTACTAGCATATTGAATAACATTTAGTTTCTTATCAACTCTTTGTCCTAGAACAGAACTTACAGCATAATCACTAGCATCACACATAATTTCAAAGGGTAAATTCCAATCAGGTGGCTGAACAATAGGTGCAGAAATCAATACTTTCTCAAGTATTTCAAATGCTTCTACACAATCATCATCAAAGACAAATGGTATATCTTTTTGTAATAAATTAGTCAGAGGCCGAGAAAATTTTGAGAAGTCCTTAATGAACCTCCTATAAAAACCGGCTTGACCAAGGAAACTTCTTATACCTTTGATGTCCTTGGGACATGGCATCTTTTCAATAGCATCAACCTTGGCTTTATCAACTTCAGTACCTCTTTCAGAAACTTTATGCCCCAAGACAATACGTTCATTAACCATAAAGTGGCACTTTTCCCAATTCAAGACAAGATTAGTTTCCTCACATCTCTGCAAAACTCGATCAAGGTTACTCAAGCAATCATCAAAAGAAGATCCATAGACGAAAAAGTCGTCCATGAAAACCTCACAAATCTTTTCACAGAAGTCAGAGAATATAGCCATCATGCATCTTTGAAAGGTAGCATGTGCATTACATAAACCAAAAGGCATACGTCTATAAGCAAAGGTACCAAAAGGGCATGTAAAAGTAGTCTTTGATTGATCTTTGGCTCACACATGTATTTGAGAGAAACCAGAATAACCATCTAGAAAGCAAAAATGTGTATGTTTGGACAATATTTCTAGCATTTGATTGATAAAAGGTAAAGGGTAATGATCCTTTTAGTAGCCTTATTTAATTTGCGGAAATCAATTACCATCCTATAACCTGTAATAATTCTTTGAGGAATCAATTCATCTTTATCATTAGGAACAACAGTAATACCTCCCTTCTTAGGGACACAATGGACAGGGCTTACCCACTGACTATCAGCAACGGGATAAATTATACCTGCCTCAAGGAGCTTTAGTATACCACTTCTTTCATTTTAGGATTCAGCCGGTGTTGATGATCACGAACTGGTTTAGCATCTTCTTCCAAATTAATTTTATGTTGACATAGAGTGGGACTAATGCCCTTAAGATCATCAAGAGTATACCCAATAGCAGCGCGGTGCTTCTTCAGAGTTTTCAATAGTCTCTCTTCCTCATGCTCTGAAAGTTTAGCACTAATAATAACATGATATATCTTTTTCTCATCAAGATAAGCATATTTAAGAGTATTAGGTAAAGGTTTAAGCTCAAACACGGGATCACCCTTGGGTGGAGGAGGATCCCCTTGGATTTCAACAGGTAAATTGTTTTTCAGAATAGGTTCCTGTTTAAAGAATACTTCATCTAATTCCCTTCTTTCATTTATAAACATATCATTTTCATGGTCTATCAAGTATTGTTCTAAAGGATCACTAGGAGGTACGGCAATAGAAGCAAGACCAATAAATTCATCCTTACTGGGTAATTCTTCTTCACGGTGTTGTCTACTAAATTTAGAAAAATTAAATTGATGAGTCATATCATCTAAACCGATAGTAACAACGTCCCTTTTGCAATCTATGGTAGCATTAACAGTACTTAAGAAGGGTCTACCAAATATAATGGGACAAAAGCTATCTTATGAAGAACCAAGAACAAGAAAATCAGCAGGATATTTAGTTTTCCCACACAAGACTTCAACATCTCTAACAATTCCCATCGGTGAAATAGTATCTCTATTGGCAAGTTTAATTGTAACATCAATATCTTCTAACTCAACAGGTGCAATATCATGCATAATTTCTCTATAAAGGCTAATAGGTATTGCACTAGCACTGGCACCCATATCACATAAGCCATGATAACAATGATCTCCTATTTTAACAGAAATAACAGGCATGCCTACCACAGGTCTAGGTTTATCTTTATCACGGGGTTTAGCAATTCTAGCAGTTTCATCACAGAAATAAATAACACGCCCATCTATATTATCAGACAAGAGATCTTTAACAATAGCAATATTAGGTTCAACTTTAACTTGCTCAGGAGGTGTATATGTTTTAATATTGCTTTTATGAACTAGAGTTGAAGCTTTAGCATGATCCTTTATCCTAACGGGGAAAGGTGGTTTCTCAACATAAGAAGTAGGAACAATAGGATCATTATAAGTGATAGTCTTTTCTTCAAATTTAATAGGTGCAGCTACTTTTACTTCTATGGGAGGATGATATTTAAACCACTTCTCCTTGGGGAGATCAACATAAGCAGCAAAAGATTCACAGAAAGAAGCTACTATCTCAGAGTCAAGTCTATATTTAGTGCTAAATTTACGAAAAATATCGGTATCCATAAAAGATTTAAGACAATCAAAACTAGGTGTCATACCTGACTCCTTACCATTGTCGAGGTCCCAATCTTCAGAGTTGCGTTTAATTCTTTCCAATAAATCCCATTTGAATAGAATAGTCTTCATCATAAAAGAGACCGCACAAGAAGTATCAAGCATGGTGCGATTGTTACCAGAAAGTCGAGCATAAAATTTTTGAATAATCATTTCTCTTGAGAGCTCATGATTGGGGCATCAATATAACATTGATTTAAGCCTCCCCCAAGCTTGAGCGATGCTTTCTCCTTCGCGAGGCCAAAAATTATATATGTAATTGCGATCACGATGAACAAGGTGCATAGGATAAAACTTCTAATGAAATTCCAATTTCAATCGTTTGTAATTCCAAGACCCCATATCAGCACATAGCATGTACCATGTCGATTCATCTCCCCTCAAAGATAAAGGGAAGACCTTCTTCTTAACAACATCTCCGGGTACACCTGCAAGCTTAAATAATCCACAAACTTTATCCACATATGTCAGATGTTCATCAGAATGTTTTGTTCCATCTCCTAAAAAAGGATTAGCTAGCAGTTTTTCTATCATACCCGAAGGAACTTCAAAGCAAACATTTTCATTTTCGTTTTCAGTAGGTTCAGTGGGTTGAGGAGCAACTCTTTGCTCTACTGGGCGGGGTGAAGATACCCCGAACAAGCCCCTCAGAGGATTACTTTCCATGGTAACGAGTGACATTAAATTTCAGCACACTATATAAATTTTTTCTTACCAAATTCCACCTACCAAAGGCGCTTCAGTCCCCGGCAATGGCGCCAGAAACGAGTCTTGATGACCCACAAGTATAGGGGGTCTATCGTAGTCCTTCAGATAAGTAAGAGTATCAAACCCAACGAGGAGCAGAAGGAAATGATAAGCGGTTTCCAGCAAGGTATTCTCTGCAAATACTGAAATAAGTGGTAACAGATAGTTTTGTGATAAGATAATTTGTAACGAGCAACAAGTAACAGAAGTAAATAAGCTGCAGCAAGGCGGCCCAATCCTTTTTGTAGCAAAGTACAAGCCTGGACAAACTCTTATATGATGTAAAGCGCTCCCGAGGACACATGGGAATATCGTCAAGCTAGTTTTCATCGCGTTCATATGATTCGTGTTCGGTACTTTGATAATTTGGTATGTGGGTGGACCAGTGCTTGGGTGCTGCCCTTACTTGGACAAGCATCCCACTTATGATTAACCTCTATTGCAAGCATCCGCAACTACAACAAAAGTATTAACGTAAACCTAACCATAGTATGAAACATATGGATCCAAATCAGCCCCTTACGAAGCAACGCATAAACTAGGGTTTAAGCTTCTGTCACTCTAGCAACCCATCATCTACTTATTACTTCCCAATGCCTTCCTCTAGGCCCAAATAATGGTGAAGTGTCATGTAGTCGACGTTCACATAACACCACTAGAGGAGAGACAACATACATCTCATCAAAATATCGAACGAATACCAAATTCACATGACTACTAATAGCAAGACTTCTCCCATGTCCTCAGGAACAAAAGTAACTACTCACAAAGCATAAACATGTTCATAATCAGAGAGGTATTAATATGCATATAGGATCTGAACATATGATCTTCCACCAATTGAACCAACTAGTATCAACTACTAGTAATTAACACTACTAGGAACCTACTAGCACCAATCCCGGACTTGGGGACAAGAATTGGATACAAGAGATGAACTAGGGTTTTGAGATGAGATGGTGCTGATGAAGATGTCGATGGAGATTGCCCTCTCCCTATGAGAGGAGCGTTGGTGATGACGATGGCGATGATTTCCCCCTCTGGGAGGGAGAATAGCTCTGCCAGAGCCCTAGATTGGTTCCGCCAAGGTTCCGCCTCGTGGTGGCGGAGTTTCGTCCGAGAAGATGGCTTATGATTTTTTCCCATTAAGACTCCATATAGTAGAAGATGGCCACCGGAGGGCCACCAGGGGGCCCATGAGGTAGGGGGGCGCGCCTAGAGGGGTAGGGCGCGCCCCCACCCTCTTGGGCAGGGTGTGCCCCTCCTGGTGAAGTTCTTGCTCTCAGTATTTTTTATACATTTGGAAAACATCTTCCGTGAAGTTTCAGGACTTTTGGAGCTGTGCATAATAGGTCTCTAATATTTGCTCCTTTTCCAGCCCAGAATCCCAGCTGCTGGCATTCTCCCTCTTTATGTAAACCTTGTAAAATAAGAGAGAATAGGCATAAGTATTGTGACATAATGTGTAGTAACAGCCCATAATGAAATAAATATCGATATAAAAGGATGATGCAAAATGGACGTATCAACCGGGTAGATTCTGATGATGTGTTTGAATGCACGCTTCCTATGTTGGAGTTCGAGGTTGCTGACGGACCTATGGTCGGAGTCTTGGTGAGGACGCCCTCGGCAAGGACCTTGGTTGGGGGTGGGGAGGTGGAGCCTGTGGTGGTTTCTATTTCCCCCGCTCTACCTGCGGCCGAGGTCCCGGAGATAACGACTGTGTCTGAGGTTGTGCTTGGGGGAGGGAGTCCGGGGCAGGTGGCCTCGACCTCTCCCCCTCCTATCCTGGCGTCGGCGACGATGACATCGGCCGGATGTGGGAGAGGTGGTCCGAGGCAGGTGGCCTCGGCTCCTTCATCTCCGGTGGCGGCGACGGCGCCCATGTCTCCACTGGTGCTGGGTGGGGGGGTCTGGGGCAGGTGGCCCTGGTCCCCCCTTCTTCTTCGGCGGTCAGGATGACCGCGTCTCCTACGGTGCCGGTGCTTCCCTCTGGGCCGAGGGTTGGGGCGGGAGGAGGGCTTGGGCAGGCGGCCCCTGCACTCCTCTCTCCTAACTTGTCTGTGGCCCAGGGCTTCGGTTTGGGACACTCGTCCGAGGGGCATGGGAGCCTTCTGCCACCTCCTCTGGTAACTTTGGTTGACCCCTTGCGGGATTCAGCGCGAGGTTTTACTCGGAAGGAGGTCATTGCTTTTGGTGGGATCCCTGACCCGGTCTCGATGGGGAGACGGATGAGTGCTCGCATCCAGGAGCACCCGGAGGTTGATGACATGCAGCAGAGGTGTGCTATGAGGGCGGCCAAGCTTCGTGATGCTGAGATCTCTACTGGTATGTCCGTCAACATATCTAATTATTTATTGCATTTTTCTAATGAGGAGATTATAAACAATGCAAACCATTTAGGAGTTCCGCTAGGGGCTAATGATAGTGAAATTTCCAATTCGGTGAATGATCTTTTAGATTTGGAAGCGGAGCGTGCTTTAGAAACTATTCGAAATCTAGCAGCGGTAAAACCGATGAATGATGATGATATTGATGCGTTGGGGGTTAGAGTGCTCGATAACCTGTGTGCGGATCTAGCACCATCCAACCATGAGTCTGAGGAAGAAGATGTAACCATAGCTAATGCAGAAATTAGTACCGCTGAGCCCGGTTATGAGGACCTGGTGGAAGATCCTACTAAACCAAAGCACAAGTGGAAGCGGAAGATTTATCCCGATTCTGTGGTTCGTAGGAGTGCTAGGATTCGGACTACCAAAAAATTTCATGATGAATTATGAAAGGAATCTTTTGGAATAACAGAGGTCTGAAAGACTTGGCTAAAAGAAGGTTTATTGCTAAGGCATCTCTGGAGCATAGATTAGATTTTATTGCTCTCTCGGAAACTGGTCGAGAAAATTTTGCGCCCCAGTTTCTTAGCTCTCTTGCGGGCGGTGTTGATTTCTATTGGCATTTCCTTCCTCCGCGAGGAAGATCGGGTGGGATCTTTGTTGGTGTGAGATGCGATTCGCTAGAAGTCCGAAGTGTAGTGATGGGTGACTTCACAGTTAAGTTTCGAGTCAGGTCTAAAGCTGATGGTTTCAACTGGGCTTTGGTGGCGGTATATGGTGCCGAACAGCCCGAGCTTAAACTGGAGTTTTTGGCGGACCTTGTTCGGATCTGTGGATCCGAGCAGATCCCAATTTTAGTTGGGGGTGATTTCAATATCATTAGGAGGAGAGAGGAAAAGAATAATGATAATTTTGACAGCAGGTGGTCGTTTATGTTCAATACCATTATTGAAAGCTTGGATCTGAGGGAGATAGAGCTTTCCGGTAGAAAGTTTACCTGGGCTAATGCTCTGCCAAACCCAACATATGAAAAGCTTGATCGAGTTCTCACGAGCGTTGAGTGGGAACAGAAGTTCCCTCTCGTAACGGTACAGGCTCTCTCGCGCGGAATATCCGATCACACACCTTTGTTCGTGGACTCAGGGGAGCCAAACCACATGGGAAACAAAAACACCTTTTCTTTCGAGATGGCATGGTTTGAACGAGAAGGTTTCTTGGATCTGATAGCCAGGGAATGGGCTAAGGATGTAGGAGGTAGGACTTCTGTCGAGCGTTGGCAGAATAAGATTAGGCATTTGAGAAGTTTCTTACGGGGTTGGGCTAAGCACCTTAGTGGCATTTATAAGGTTGAAAAGGAAAGGCTCCTTTCTCTTATTCAGACCCTAGACTTACAGGCTGAATCCACAATTTTGCAACCAACAGAGTTTCAGGTTAAACTTGATGCGGAGAAGAGGTTGAAAGAACTTCTCCGCGAAGAAGAATTGAAGTGGGCATTGCGGTCTAAGGTCCGCAAAGTTGTACAGTGGGACGCGAACACTCAATTCTTTCACTGGATTGCTAATGGTAAGCACAGAAAGAAGAGAATCTTTCAACTTGAACAAGATGAAGGAACTATTTTAGGACAGGACAACCTAAAACTTTACATAACCGAGTATTACAAGCAGTTATTTGGACCTCCGGAGGATAGTTGTGTGTCCCTCGATGAGTCCAGGACTAAGGATGTGCCTCAACTAACTGCCGTGGATAATGATATTTTGGTTGCCCCATTCTCAGAGAAGGAGGTGTTTGATGCTATAGCACAGATGAAAAACAATAAGGCTCCCGGACCTGATGGATTCCCGGTTGAGTTTTACAAAACGTGTTGGCACATTATTAAGGAGGATTTGTTACCAATGTTTCATGATCTTTTCTCTGGACAGCTTCACTTATTTCACTTAAATTTTGGAACAATAACACTACTTCCTAAGAAAATGGATGCTATGAGAATAGAGTAGTTCAGGCCGATCTGCCTTCTCAATGTTAGTTTCAAAATCTTCACCAAAGTTGGGACTAATAGGCTCACATAGATTGCGCATTCTGTGGTGCAGCAATCCCAAACTGCTTTCATGCCGGACAGAAACATCCTAGAAGGGGTGGTCGTCCTTCATGAAACTCTCCATGAAATCCATTCAAAAAAATAGATGGAGTTGTTTTTAAGGCGGATTTCGAGAAAGCGTACGATAAAGTCAAATGGCCATTCCTCCAACAGACATTGTGTATGAAAGGTTTTGATGAAGCCTGGCGCCGTCAGGTTGAATCGTTTACGCAAAAAGGGAGTGTTGGAATTAAAGTGAATGACGATATCGGTCATTACTTCCAGACACATAAAGGCTTGAGACAAGGGGATCCGATGTCCCCTATCCTGTTTAACATTGTGGTTGATATATTAGCAATTATGACAGGAAGAGCTAAGGAGGCTGGTCAAGTAGGTGGCTTGGTACCTCATCTCGTTGATGGAGGTGTGTCCATCCTTCAGTACGCTGATGATACAATCATCTTTATAGAGCATGACTTGGCCAAGGCGAGAAATATGAAGCTGGTGTTAAGCCTTTTTGAACAATTGACCGGGTTAAATATTAACTTTCACAAGAGCGAGTTGTTCTGCTTTGGTAGAGCCAAGGATGAACAAGAGACTTATAGGCAATTGTTTGGGTGCGATTTGGGGGCTTTACCTTTTACTTACTTAGGTATACCAATCCACCACCATAAGATGACAAACAGAGAATGGAAGTGCATTGAGGACCGATTTGAAAAGAAACTGAGTTGCTGGAAGGGCAAGCTCATGTCATATGGAGGCCGATTAATTCCGATAAATTCGGTTCTCACGAGTATGCCTATGTTTCTCTTGTCGTTCTTCGAAGTCCCAGTTGGAGTCAGGAAAAGACTGGACTTTTATCGATCGCGATTCTTTTGGCAGGGTGATGAACTAAAAAGAAAATACCGTCTAGCGAAATAAAATATCATATGTAGACCGAAAGACCAAGGGGGTCTTGGTATTGAGAATCTTGAAGTTAAAAACAGATGCCTTCTCAGTAAGTGGGTGTGGAAATTGTCGAGTGAGACTGATGCCATGTGGGTGCAAATCCTTCGTTCCAAGTTTCTTCAGACCAAAACTTTGTCTCAAGTGACAGTAAGGCCGACTGACTCACCTTTCTGAAAAGGACTTATGAAAGTCAAACAATCCTGTTTAATAGGACAAAGTTTATTATTGGTAACGGTGCTAGTACATGTTTCTGCGAGGATACTTGGCTCGGAGAGACACCCTTAGCCATTCAATACCCGTCTTTATATCGTATTGTTCAACGACGTGAGGTGTTCGTTGCAACGGTATTTCAATCTATCCACCTTAATATTCAGTTCAGACGGTTGCTAGCGGGCAATCGTTGGGAAGAATGGCTCCGTCTAGTAAGTAGACTGATGGAGGTTCAGCTTTCTCAACAACCCGATGAATTACGCTGGAAGCTTACTAGGTCTGGAGCATTCACAGTTAAATCAATGTATATTGATGTTATCAATTCGAGCTTCATTCCTAGCTCCAAGCATGTTTGGGTTGTTAAAGTTTCATTGAAAATAAAAGTATTTATGTGGTTTGTCCATAAACAAGTTATTTTAACTAAGGACAACTTGACAAAGCGTAATTGGACAGGTCCTACTAGGTGTAGTTTCTGTGATCGGGATGAGACGATCAGACACTTTTTTCTTGATTGCCCGCTAGCCAAAGTTTTATGGCGGACGGTCCATATTGCTTTTAATATTACTCCACCGAAATCTGTCAACACGTTATTTGGGACGTGGCTTAACGGGATTCAGCCCGACTTAGCGAGACATATTCACGTAGGAGTCTGCGCCTTGCCGTGGACTATCTGGAATTGCAGAAACGATCTGGTTTTTAACAGGACAACACGCATTCATTTTTTGCAGGTTATTTTCCAAGCCACGGCATTGATCCGTTCGTGGTCGCTACTCACTCCGACGGAGGCCAGGGAGCATTTGGTTACTGGATCTATCCGCTGGGAGATGATCGTTCGGGATATCTTCAACCGGTTTGGATGGCGGTCATGTAATATGATAGGCAATTAGTTTACCTATCTCTCTGTTTTGCCAGCCGGTTGTGGCGTTCTTTATTTGGCTAGTTTGTATTCTAGCTTTTCTGGCTCTGTGTGAGCTCTTTTTTTGTCGTTGGGAGACTTCTAGCCTTTCAGACCTGTTTGGGACATATTTATTTGTTTAATAAGAGTGCCGTATGCATCGCTCTGATGCAGAGGCCGGGGCATCCCCTTTTAGAAAAAAAAACCCTACCTAGCCATTACATCGCAGGGAATTCGATCTAGCTTTGCTTTGCACCCACTCACACACGTAGTACATGTTGATCTCTTTCCGGCAGAAGGCCGGAAATCAACTTTCCAGAAATCTAGCTAACTTACGCAATGCTTACATATTAACCAGCTAACTTGGTTACATGAGTACTAAGCAATCTCCACCGGCCGGCTGGCAGACAAGTACTCTATCTACACCCCGGCGACGAGGGCCCGTCCGAACTGGAAGTGCGTGGCAGCAGCGACGAGGGCGCACCCAGCTGGGACCAAGCCAAAGGAGGAAACGGATGACCCCTCCTTGTCTAGCAGCTTGCCGGCGACGGCCTCGAGGGCGAGGAAGCAGGAGAAGGCCATGAAGCCGACGGCGAGCAGCACCAGCCCGCGTAGCAGCAGCCTCTTCCAGCGGACCATGTGCATGATCTTCCCTCCTCCGCTGGCGGCGGCAACTACCTTGACGACGCAGAGGAGGATCACCAGTGCCAGCGAGGAGCCGAGGAAGAGCCACTCCCGGGCGGTGGCACGCTCGCCGCCGTCCCCGAGACCCAGGACGGAAATGTAACCATAGCACTTCAGTAACCGGCAATCTGTTAAACATCTACAGATTATAAGCAAATTGGCTCAAATCCAGGACAAACAGAGGCTAAGCAGGCATCATTGGCACAGTCTTTGATATTTAGGTCCCCAGCCATGTGCCCTTCTGAAGATATCATATGCCACTTAGGAGAGCCTTTCAGCTGCTTCCTTAAGGCATAATTCACGAGTCCAGCAGTGCACACAAAGTAAAAAACTACATTAGTAGGTTGAGCAGGACGCATATGGAAAAAATAGGATATATTCCTTGTTTTGCAAACAGTCCATAATAAAGCACCAGAACCAATAGATACAACGGCTCTACTCTTTGCTAGTATAGGTCGGCAGCCAATTTTGATAGAGACCAAAGAAGGATGTGGGCGTTGACTATACCTCAAGTACAGTATATGGTTTCTAACCCCCGCGTCGCCTCCCCCGGCGGCGGCGGGGGAACCCTAGCCGCACTGCCTCGGCACCCTCCCCACCTCGTCCCACCTCGCCGCCGCCTGAGGCCGCCACCGGGCAAGCCCGGGGCGCCAAGGATGGTGGCGGCGGGGTCTCGGCTGCCCTGCCTCTGCGTGGAGAGTCTCAGATCTGGAGTGGCGGCTCCTTTTGGCGAGGCACGGCAAGCTCCGGTGAGCAGCCGTGTGGATATATGGAAAAAATAGGATATATTCCTTGTTTTGCAAACAGTCCATAATAAAGCACCAGAACCAATAGATACAACGGCTCTATCTTTGGTAGTATAGGTCGGCAGCCAATTTTGATAGAGACCAAAGAAGGATGTGGGCGTTATGGGGTTACCCAATGCCCCAGAAACCACATTCCATTGACACAGGAGACTAATATTCCTAACTTCAAGATTAGTAACTCCCAACCCCCTCGATCTCTAGGATGACAAACATCCAACCAGATAACCAACCGATACTTTTACACTCCATCCTTCTCTTGCCAACAAACTATACAAGCACGAAAGAAATCAAGTCTCTTACCAACACCTCTAGGCCAACGAAAAAGGGACAATAAGAGAATAGGAATATTACTGACACAAGTATCACAGAGAATAAACGAGGCCCCATGGAGTGAAAGATCCCTTGCCATGAAGCTGCCATTTTTCATATTTGTCCTCAGGTGGCTCCCAATCAAGATTACATAACTTTTGAAAATGTAGAGAAATCCCTAAATATCTAAAAGGAAAATCACCTACTATGTAAGTAAAAATTTGAGCATAATCATTCTATTCCAGCAACGCATCGCTAAAACAGTGGATCTTGCTCTTCAGAACTTAATTTTAGCCATGTTCAATGCTCATTTTTTTTAGAAAAGGGGTATTACCCCGGCCTCTGCATCAGAAAGATGCATACGGCTCATAATTAAAAAACAAAAGCAGTCACAAAAATCTCCAACATCTAAAGGTACGAAAAGAAAACAAGCTGCTCAAGCGAGCCTAATCAAGAAGCCACAACCGGCTGGCAAATAAAATAGGAGCACTACATGCCTATCCTATTACATGACCGCCATCCAAACCGGTTGAAAATACCCCGAGCTACCATCTCCCATCGGGTAGACGCAGTAGCCAAACGCCCCCTGGCCTCCGTCGGAGTGAGTAACAACCACATAAGGATCAATGCTGTGGCCCTGAAGATAACCTGCAAAAAGTGAAAGTTCGTTTTTCTGTTAAAAACCAAATCATTTCTGCAGTTCCATACTGCCCATAACAAGGCACACACTCCGACACGAATGTGTCTTGCTACATCCAAGTTAACCCCATCAAGCTATGTTCCAAATAACATAGTGATAGAGGTAGGTGGAGTAATATTAAAAGCAATATGAATCGAACGCCAAAGAATCTTAGCCAGCGGACAATCTAGAAAGAGGTGCCTTATAGTTTCGTTATAATCACAAAAGCTACACCTAGCAGAACACATCCAATTGCGTTTTGCCAGGTTGTCTTTTGTCAAAATGACTTGTTTATGCACAAACCACATAAACACTTTGATTCACAAAGGTACCTTAACTTTCCAGACGTGCTTCGAGCAAGGAATGACACTAGTGTTTATGACATCCAGATACATGGATTTGACCGAGAACCTGCCGTCCTTAGTCAGTTTCCAAAACAATCTATCTGGCTGCTGAGACAGCTGGACATCCATCAACCTTCGTACAAGATGAAGCCATGCCTCCCAACGATGGCTTACTAGCGTCCTCCGGAAGCTAATATTGAGAGGCGTGGACTGTAAGACAGTTGCAACATAGGCTTCTCGACGTTGAACAATGTTATACAGAGTAGGATATTGAAGTGCCAGAGGCGTCTCCCCAAGCCACGTATCCTCCCAGAACCTCGTGTTAGCCCCATCACCGACTAAGATTTTTGCCCTGTTAAAGAAGAGGGGCTTGACTCTCATCAACCCTTTCCAAAATGGAGAATCAGTCGGGCACACAATCACCTGAGCCAAAGTTTTAGCCTGAAGATACTTATTTCGCAGAATCTGAGCCCATGTGGCCTCTGTCTCGGACGAGAGTTTAAATAGCCACTTGCTAAGGAGACATCTATTCTTGATGTCTAGATTTTCAATGCCTAGACCGCCTTGGTCCTCCGGCCTACAGATGATATCCCATTTTGCAAGCCTATACTTTCGTTTCAACTCATCATTCTGCCAAAAGAAACGAGATCAATAAAAGTCTAACCTCTTTCTGACCCCCACCGGGACCTCAAAAAAGGATAAAAGAAACATGGGCGTACTGGTTAAGACCGAATTAATCAGAATTAATCGACCTCCATATGACATGAGCTTCCCTTTCCAACAGCTCAGTTTCTTTTCAAAACGATCCTCGATGCACTTCCACTCCTTGTTCGTCAGCTTACGATGGTGAATGGGTATACCTAGGTATGTAAACGGCAGCGAACCCAACTCACATCCGAACAATTGCTTATACGCCTCCTGGTCCTCATTAGCTCTTCCAAAGCAAAACAGTTCGCTCTTATGGAAGTTAATCTTGAGTCCAAACAATTGTTCAAATAAGCACAACACAAGCTTCATGTTCCTTGCTTTCGCCAAGTCATGCTCCATAAAGATGATAGTATCATCGGCATACTGCAGAATGGATATACCACCATCAACTAGGTGCGGAACCAAGCCCGAAACCTGCCCCGCATCCTTAGCCCGACCTATTAAAATGGATAACATATCAACCACTATGTTAAATAGAATCGGTGACATGGGATCTCCTTGCCTTAGTCCTTTGTGTGTCTGGAAATAGTGACCTATATCATCATTCACTTTAATCCCTACACTCCCTTTTTGCGTAAAGGACTCAATCTGGTCTCGCCAGGCCTTGTCAAATCCTTTCATACGCAACGCCCGTTGAAGGAAAGGCCATTTAACTTTATCGTATGCTTTTTCAAAATCCACTTTAAAAACCACACCATCTAGTTTTTTTGAGTGAATCTCATGGAGCGTTTCATGCAAGACGACCACCCCTTCAAGGATATTTCTGTCTGGCATGAAAGCGGTCTGGGATGGTTGCACAACTGAATGCGCAATCTGCGTGAGTCTGTTCGTCCCAACCTTGGTGAAAATTTTGAAACTGACATTAAGCAAACAAATAGGCCTGAACTGCTCAATGTGAATAGCCTCTGTCTTCTTAGGAAGAAGAGTTATCGTTCCAAAATTGAGCTTGAACAAATGAAGCTGACCATTGAACAAATCATGAAACATCGGCAACAGGTCACCCTTAATAAAATGCCAGCACCTTTTGTAGAACTCCGCCGGAAACCCATCTGGTCCTGGCGCTTTATTGTTCTTCATTTGTGAAATGGCCTCAAACACCTCTTTCTCCGTAAAAGGAGCAGTCAAAATCTCATTCTCTTCCGTCTCAAGTTGGGGAACATCCTCAACTCTTGACTCATCCAGGGACACAAAACTCTCTTCCGGAGATCCAAACAACTGCTTATAATAGTTGGTAATGTAAACTTTCAGGTTTTCCTAACCAACTATCGTCCCTTCATCTTGTTCTAATTGAAAAATTCTCTTCTTACGATGCTTTCCATTAGCAATCATATGAAAGAATTGAGTGTTGTCCTCTCCTTGGACAACCTTACGAACCTTAGCTCTCAAAGCCCATTTCAATTCCTCCTCGTGGAGAAGCTCTTTCAACCTTAACTTGGCCTCCACTTTAGACTCCAGCTCGGAAGTATCTAAAATAGAGGTTTCAACTTTTAACTCAAGGGAATGAATAATCATAAGGAGTCTTTCCTTCTCAGCCTTATATATCCCATTCGTGTGCTTAGCCCATCCATGAAGGAACCTTCGAAGACGACTAATCTTGCACTGCCACTGCTCAATGGGTGACCTCCCCCCCAAGTCTTTAGCCCACTCTCTAGCTAACAACTCAATAAACCCTTCTCTTTCAAACCAGGCAAGTTCGAAGGAGAAAATATTCTTATTACCCATATGAGTTTGAGCTCCAGAGTCGACTAGTAACGGTGTGTGATCCGAGATACCTCGTGTCAATGCCTGCACCGTTACCAGAGGAAACTTCTGTTCCCAATCGACGCTCGCCAAAACACGATCGAGCTTCTCAAAAGTCGGAACCGGTAGCGAGTTTGCCCAAGTGAATTTCCTACCCGAAAGCTCTATCTCTCTGAGATCCAAGCTTTCTATGATAGTATTGAACATAAACGACCATCTGCCGTCAAAGTTGTCATTATTCTTTTCCTCCTTTCTTCGAATAATGTTAAAATCCCCACCCACTAAGACGGGTAGTTGCTCGTTACCGCAAACACGGACCAAATCAGCCAAGAAATCTGGCTTGAGTTCTGGTTGCGCAGCCCCATAGACTGCCACCAAAGCCTAATCAAAACCATCCGCTTTAGTTCTGACCTGAAACTTTACCGCAAACTCACCCAACACTACACTCCGAACCTCCAACGTTTCACACTTAACCCCAAGTAAAACCCCACCAGATCTTCCTCGAGGTGGGAGGCAGTGCCAGTCAAAATCAACCCCCCCCCCAGATAAGGTACTAAGAAATTGTGGAGAAAAAATACCTCGTCCAGTCTCGGACAAAGCAATAAAGTCTAAATGATGTTCAAGAGAAGCCTCTGCTAGAAACCGTCTTTTAGCCAAGTCTTTAAGACCTCTGCTGTTCCAAAAGATGCCTCTCATATTTCATCATGAAATGTTTTAGAGGTACGGATCCTAGCACTTCTACGCACAGCCGGCGCCGGATAAACCTTCCGTTTCCAGGTCCGTTTAGGCTTAACGCGAACATCAGAAGGTTCGGCACGTTCGGATTGAGCCTCTACCACCAAAGACTCATCCTCAAGGTTAGATGTTTCAGGGAGGCCATACTCATCCTCCTCCTCCGCCTCCTGTACCGCAGGATCAAGATCAGCACACAAACCATCTAGAACTCTAACCCCAAGCGCATCAATCTCCGATTCATTCATCGGCCTAACCGCCGCCATGTTACGAATCAATTCTAACGCTCGTTCAGCTTCCAAATCTAGCATATTATTAACAGACTTAGAAATCTCAAGATCATTATTACCAAGAGATACTCCTAATTGGTTAGCATTTTGCACAATCTCATCATTGGTAAAATGCATAATAGAATTAGACTTGTTAACAGACATACCAGTAGAAAGCTCGACGTCACGCAACTTGGCCGCCCTCAACGCGCACCTGAGCTGCATGTCATCAACATCCGGCTGCTCCTGCAGTCTCCCGCTGACCCGTCTCCCTGCAGAGACAGGATCCGGGATTCCACCGAAAGCGATGACCTCCTCGCGAGAAGCTGCGCTGGGGAAAGAGCCTCCTGCCCATCCCCCAACAGCGGTGACCAGCGCCGGGGCCACCGGAGCAACATCCAACGGCGACGAGAGCTCCCAGGGCCCATCGACGGCCACCTCGCCGACGCCCGCGACCGGTGAACTCGGCCTAGCGCGGTCCAGGGAGTCCGGTGCCGCTGCAACCAAACCACCCAGCCCGCCCTATGTTCAAAGCTTAAATCTCTGATAAATTTGGTATCAAAGTGATCAATTTTCAGAGAACATATAAAGATCAATAAAAGCTCTTAAGCTAGAGAAATGTATATTTCTTGTTCCTGCTGTAATAAAGTTGATGATGATGATGATTTCTTATCAAAGTTGTTCAATAGAAATACTATCATCACATTGTTTAAGAGTTATATGCATTATTCTCATTTCCGCTCAACGGTGATATGGAATTAATGTAGAAGGATGATGTTTTATTCTAATTCTGCCCAACGGTGATTTCCAATATAAAAGAAAGTTTTTCAAAGTTTAATGTGTATTTTTTTTAATCAAACCAACATGGGGTTATTTTTTATGCTCATTATTGTTGAATATTGGCTAAGTTTTCTCAGACTAAAAGTTTCACATGCTTTCATTCGTGAAAGCGAATGGCTGGGTACTTGTGACCCGAAAGATGACCAAGAAAGGTCATAACGTGAGGGAGTATGTTCTCTCTAAAGAATGGCTTCAAAAGAAAAGAATTATTGGATATTAATCCAAGAAAAGAAAATAGATAGATCATTCAGAGTCTTGGTTGACGAATGGCTTTCATGTATTCTATATGAAGAAGTTTTTTCGGTCAACATGATTTGAGATGAGACAAGCAACATGCATGTTTAACCAACGTCGGATCAAGAATGTGTGTCAAAGAGCGTTCGGATTTATTTCTGAATTTGATGATTGCGTATGCAGTCAAAAGAGCCAATTCTGGCATTTATGTTCCTTACAGGGAATTACCCGCATAGCGGGAAAAGAGGATTATGATAATACCCGCATGGCGGGGAAAGTCTGGGAAAATACCTACGTCACTGGGTAAAGTTGACATAGTATTATGTCAAAAATCCTATATGGCAGGAGAAATTTTGGCAAAGAACTTATCCTGTATGACAGCACAAAGATATGATGACTCATGTGCGTTTAATGTGTCCCACTCTGGGAGAAAGGTATGGAGTAGCTGTTATGCTTTCCTAGTATCGACCGTACACCTTATGTGTAACGGTCATTAAGCATTCAATAAATCCAAAGAGAATAAAAGTGAGAGACAAACCTAAAGATAAGATTGATATGCAAGTGTGACTTGCAAAAGTACTAATAATAAAGAACTCTCTTGAGTTTCTGAAATGGAATGAGGAAAAAGTACTCCCATACCAGTTAACAGATAACTTCATTTCGCATGAAGTAATCAGATGAATGAAATAGATAATTGAAGTTTCCTCAATTCGCAAAAGTCATGAATGGTTTTCGAAATTGTGGCAGAAAATTTCTTGCCACATTTCGAGGGGGAGAAAGAAATATTAGACAAATTAAGAATGATGAAACTCCCCTATACTTTAGATAATGTGATGCATATTATGCATCTAAAGTGATCCATTGATGAAGAATGTGATCGTCTGGGGGAGTACGACGGTCATAATAATACCTCTAAAGAATAGAAATAGTTGTATTCCTGGATCTTTTATAGTTTCAACAGTAGACTAAGGAATACTAAGACGGTGCTTAAAAGTGCCATAAAGAAGAACGTTTTAACAGAATAAACCCAAATAATAAAGTTTAAAGATACCCCATTTTAGTGAAGATGGAGTAAATCTGGGGGAGCATGGTATGAAAATACCAAAGACTATAGAATTAATTTGCCTCTTGGCAACGACAGAGCAACAACAGCCCCATATGAAAGAAGTGCTAGTACCTAAGACACAGATGGTCTTAAGGAATGAGAAGGTCAGATACTTCTGATTACTATAAAGTCTATGTTAGTGAAATTCAAATGGAGGTTGATCCCGCCTCATTTAAAGCGCTCAATCGAGTTTTGAGACTCATAAGTAATTTCCAATGGAGCCAAAACAGTAGGCTGTAAAGGGTCTACAAGGTCAATGTGACTCCAAAGGAAATATGTAAAGGTGTAAAGCACGACTTAAATTGAAAGTTTTGTGCATGATCTGAGTTACATCAGATGAAAGTAAAGAACACACGGGATACTGCTTCAAGAAGTTTTTTATGGACTAGAGCAAGTCTCTAGACAGTGGCATTTAAAGTTAAAAGAATCATATGTTATTTTGGGTTAAAGAAAATGAGAGGATAATTGTATTCGTGCAAAGTTATAGAATGGGAAATTCATTTTCTAATCCTGTGCATGTGGATGACATCCTACTTGCTAGTGGTGATGTCAACCTACTGCAGGAGGAGAAAATAAGTTCTTGTCCTCAAAGTTCAAAAGAATGTTCTCAGTAGAGTGTCTCTCGTTATAAGTATCGAGATTCACGAAGAAAAGAATAAAAGGGGGTATTAGGGATGTCAAATAGACATGCTAAGAAAGGTCTCTAAAGTATGCATGCGAGAAAACCTACACTTGTTCTTATAGTCAAGGGTAATGGAACTGGAAACTATGGTGTTCCAAGAGTTGATGAGAAAAGATTGAAAACGGATATGGTACCATATGCTTCAGTTGTTGGAAGCTCAATACATTACCCTGACACAGTTCACATATCTGAATTGTTTTGGCAATGTCCAGTCCATATATAGATCACTGGAATGGAGTCAAAGACATCGGCCTCATGCTGAAAGAAATAAGTGCTCTCAAAAGATTGTGAGTACAGAGACATGAGTTGTGAAATGTATAGCGAAATCCACAATTGTCGCTAACTTTCATACTTGGAGGTTTTTGTGTGGAAAAGCTCCAAAGAATGAAACAATTATCATGAATGTGATGCAAAGATATTTTATAGCTTGATATGAGGCTGAGGGATAGGCAAAATGGTTAAGGAGACCTGTACCCGGAGTTGATAATGGTTGACAACAGCGATAACCATTTTAAGTTTTTCTCTCCTATGACAACGAGTCAAGTATTGATGCCAAACACGCTGACACAGAGTTATGCGTTGTAAAGGAGAAAGTCCGGAATTATGTAGAAATGCTTGAAGCATAAAAGCAATAGACAAGTATTTTGCAGATCTGATTAATAAAGGCTTACCGCCCAGTGTGTTCGGAGAACACACAGTCGACATGGGTTTTATGGTATAGTCTAAGATTTCCGGACAATAAAAGGGTCCAAGGTTAAAGAATTTGTTTCAAAACAGAGGTACATTGTGGTTGTCTGATTCTATCGACAATTGGGTTGTGATGATGAAACATGTTCTATGTATTGATCCGAGTAAAGTAAAAGTATGAGGTCAAAAGTAAAAGTTGAGATCAAGGGGGAGAATGTTAGGATGATCTCCACCGTGTGGGTCCAACGGCCCACCGGGCCCTTAGATCTGCGCCCTGATTTTACTGTTTTAAAAATGTTTTTTGATTTTACTGTTCACCCGAGCTCATTTGAGCTCGGGCTGAGAAAGGATTTTCTGGTACTCTGGTTCTTTTCATGCTTTGGCGGTGTCTCATTGGACAGGTAGTGTAACGTAGTTATGGAGATTTGGTGTGTCCAATCTTATGGATTTTAGGTTCATGCCGCTACTGATTCATTTCTAACGATCTGATGAGTCAGTGTGGTTTTTCTTTTTCTTTTTTCGTTATTGATATCGTTGGTGTAATCCGTTGTGACATTGAAGTTCTTGTTTCCGCGTTATGGTGAAGGTCATGTCGTTCGACAACCAGAGGGATCATCTTCATCTCAAGTACGCTCAACGTTTACCACTTCTCATCCTCTTAGATGGCCCGCTCAAGCAGGTTTGTAAAACCTACGAAGATAGTTAAGTTTGTGCAGGGTGTACGAGTGACAGTGCGGCTGTTCGGATCTAATTACACTCTCTTCACCGAACATAAACACGTGAGCATAACTATTTTTCCCTAAATATACACATGTGAATAACCACTGTATCGAAAAGTCAAGCCACGGTAGCCATAAGGTGACGCCGCTGTAGCTAGCACAACCACACGCTCTATTGTCCAACATTGGCTAGTCTGGTCTTGTAAAACTTTATATATTTAATTATTTAGAGCAACTCCAACGCAAGGATCCAAACGGACATCGATTTTATCCGTTTCATGTCCGTTTGGGTCACCTGTCCGCCTAGTGGACATGGGGTGGACAAGCCTTGTATCCAACGCACGACGACCCAAACTCTCCGTGCCGTCCGCCCCCTCCTCCCTCCCTCGCGCCGCCCGCCCCCTCCTTTCTCCCTCGCGCCGCAAGCCCCCTCCTCTCTCCCTCGCGCCGCTCGCCCCCTTCTCTCTCCCTCGCGCCGCCTCTCCTCTCCTCCTCGCGGATCCCCTTCCCCGCAAGATTTTTCTCTGCTCGCGCCTCTACTGCAGCTACCTTCTGCTCGCGCCGCCGTCCGGGCCTCGAGCCCCAGCAGGAGCGCGCGGAGGAGCCCTGCACCGATTGCCTCGCTGGGGCGTGGAGGAGCGGCCGAGCGCGCCGTGGCGACCTGCTCCGGTGGCCTCACTACTAGGGAAAAGGCTAGCAGCAGCGCGGGTTTTAGACCTATCAGTAGCGCGGGGTGGTGCGCTACTGATAAGGCGCTACAGCTAACGAATAGCAGTAGCGTGCCTCCACCCACGCTACGGCTAAATCGACTTAGTAGCAGCGAGTTCCAGGAGGAGCGCTGCTGGTAATTAGTAGTAGCGCTTCTCTCTGCCCGCGCTGCTACTATTATTTCATATTTTATTTCTTTTTTATTTCATGTTGTATTCGTACACCTTTACACAAATTTTCATACAACAGGAATTTACAAATTGTTTTTACATCATAATGAGTTATTACATCACGGGGTGAAAGAACCGTGTGGACTAGTTTCAAGTGGACGGACATCCACTTGAAACTAATCTGCGGTTCTTTCACCCAATGATATAATAAATATCAACATCATCATCATATCATTAACAACTTATCATCATCATCATCATCATATCATTGGTCACTAGTCGTAATCACAAGTACTCCTCACATCTTCAACTCTAACACATTGTATCACATAATAAACATATTGTACCTCATAGGACCTACTACATTCTCTTAGGACCTACTATATTCTCTAAGGTAAAATAGCAAAAAAACAAGATAGCCACTCGCTCTCCATTATGGAGAATGCAGATTATCCTGTCTCCAATTCTTGCCTTTCGCTTAATGTTGCTTTCAAGAACCTCCTTACGAATGTCCAAACATTTTTTCCACTCTTTGATTAGCATGTGTTCACCGGTTTCAGAAATTCGATATGCACAGGTGAGATCCGTAGGATGACCTAGCTGTAGGTTCGGAACTTCAAGGCGACCATTGTAATACATCAGATGAGGCACACAATCCATCGGGATTTTCTGTTGAAAAACATAGTAATAACTTCGTAGTTAGCAATGATGTACTAGTTTTAGAAGTACGCAAAAGATGCACGGATGTCGTAATAGTAAAATATCTTACCTGGGTATCTCCATAGAAGTTATCGTGGTTCAACACGTGCACTAGTGGCATGTATTCACCATAATTTGGAGGAGTTCGATAATATGTATTGTAATTCTCAAAAAAGTACAATAAGCAATCAGATGATTTTTCTCCTTATAAGTTAATTCGGAGCCATCAGTGTAGTGGATTTTGTCTATTATCTTCTGCACATTCTTTAAAGATTTAAAATAAGTTGTCAATGGAAATAAGGTGTCAACTATTTTGAAATAAACAATATAAATTAGTTAATAACTATGTTTGAGAAACTCACATTGCGGTAGAATCGGAAGCGTATCAACAAGGACCCAAATGTCCATATTGTCTTGCTCAATGTTAGGATCACCAAGATCCATGCTGACAATCATACCCTCATAAAAATCATACATTTTGCAAAGTGCTTCCCAATTTTGGCAATCAAAATGGGTTACGCTCTGAGAATTGTACATATTTACTTCAAAATCGATATCATGATGGGTCCTTAGGTGTGTTTTCTTTGTTTGAAAATTTTCATGGTCTTCAAAACCCATCCTCTCCAAGACATAACGTCTTGCATGGCATGGGATAAGCTAGTTGAATTGTAAAAGATGAAAATTAGACGTTGAAATAGTTGAAGTCATGCTTAATTACGGAAAAAAAACACTTGTCGTTGTTGCGTACCATTTCAATATCGAAGGTCTCCTCGAGCTTAATGCTGAAGCGCCGATCTTCATCCAGCTGAACGAACCTGTCGCACATACCTCGATCATCGTGGCACCAACTGCACTCCCCCGGAAGACTGTCGTCGTCCGAGTACGACATTTCCTACGTTCATAATTCAGAGATTAAACTTGTACATATTCTAGCACAAGTCATGCCAGAATTCACGGAAAAATCCGGCATGACCTTTGCTAAAAAAGGACATATGGAGCGCCTGAAATTTGCTGGAACGGAAATTAATCAACACTCCGGCAAAACATAGGCCACTCGAAAGTGTAACCAAAACATGAAATAATTGCTTAAACTAAAAAATAACACCAAATATGGCATGTTCAACTAGTTTTATTAATTCAACTAGTTCTATTAATTCAACTAGTTCTTACTAAATATAAACTTAGCATAAAAAAACTAGTTCTTTCTAAAAATGAAGTAGTTCAACTAGTTATTTATTTACTTACTATACTAGTTCAACTAATTAAAACTTAACTAGTTCAACTAAAACTAAACTAGTTCTATTAATTCAACTAGTTCTTACTAAATATAAACTTACTATAAATAGAAAGAGACTAGCACATCTACTACTACTAATTAACATCTAACTACTACATCTACTACTAATTAACATGTACTACTGCTAATTATACAATTAGTTTACCATCACTACTAGTAATTAATATCCACTACTTCTAAAAATCATTATCTATGAACCCTAAATTAACATCTACTACTACTAAAATCATCTACTAACTAGGCAAAGAGAGGGGGTTGGGGATGGGTGGGGGGCTTACAGAGGGAGAGACGGTGGCGGAGAGGTGCTCAGCGACGGAGGGGCGGCGAGGGCGGGCTCGGGATCGGGAGGGCGGCGGTCCTGGTCGGCGGGCTCGGTCGAGGGCGGCGGCGGTGTGGTCGAGGGCGGCGATAGTGTGGTCGAGAGCGGAGGCGGTGAGGTTGAGGGCGGGCGGTGGCGGCGGCGGTGAGGGCGCAGGCGCGCTCGCGCTCGGGCGGCGGCAACAGGGAGTAGGGGAACAGGCCGGTGGGGGGGAAGGGGGGAAAGGAGGACTTAACAAAATTTTGATGCGGGGGTTGGTTAACTCGAACTAGCAGTAGCGCACGTACAGACGCGCTATAGCTAACTTATCTACAACGCGTTTTGGGGAAAACCGCTACTGCTAATGGAAGCAGTTATTTCTTTTGTTTTAGTAAAAACATCAAAAATATGCATTGGTCATCATTGATCTTTTTGTGTACAATCTAAATAGTCAACATGAATCCTCACTGTACATGTATAGGTACAGGCGAGGATTCATATTGCAACCACAAATCATACACATATAGTTCAATGAAGACCAAGTGCTCGAGATAGGTTGAGAAGCAACATATTTAAGGTGGTAAACACCTTGTTCGCTTAGCAGTATGGGACTAAACTTAATTAGTTGCGGTCATACTTAGCAGCAGCGAGTTTTGAGCAAAACCGCTGCTACTAAGTTCTTTAGCAGTAGCGCGTCCACGGAAAGGGCGCTACTACTATATCTTTCCTGGAGGCAACACCGTGGCAATTATAGTAGTAGCGCTCTTTTCACCTAGAGCGCTACTGCTACTCAGTCATTAGCGGCGCTCTTTTCTAAAGCTCGTTGCTGCTAATTAGCAGTAGCGTCTGTTTTTAGACCGCGCTGCTGCTAAGATTCTGTGTATAAGGTTTTCCCTAGTAGTGCCTCGCGGCGGTGCGGAGGAGCGGCCAAGCACGCGTCGGCGACCTGTGCCGACGGCCTTGCTGCGGTGCGGAGGAGCAGCCGAGCGCGCGGTGGAGACCAGCACCGGTGGCCTTGCTGCGGGCGTTGCAGTCGCTGACATATGGGACCAGGGGCGGACACGAGCGGGCGACAGCGGTGGACGAGAGCGTCCGCTTCCATCCGCTTCGTACCTATTTGTTCCCAGATTTAGGTCAGGTTTGGATCGGGGACGGACAGCAGGCGGACACAGACGTCCGTTTGGGTCGCCCCGTTGGGCCAAGTTTTCTGTTCGGATGACCCAAACAGACAAAATGGGTCCTCTCATTAGAGTTGCTCTTATCGTAGTTTGCTATTTGAAACTATTTTTCCTTGTGGTTTGATCTCCCAAGATTTTCTCCGCAGACGACCAAACATTAGATGCACTCGTTAGCCAGACGAGCGATGTGTGCCAGAGGATAGCACATCCTTCCCCACGGGTACGCTCATGTATGTGCGGTCTGCACACGTAGCAACTGCCCGAAAATTCAAAGAATTGGTTTTTTTTTCTTTTGCGGGTAAAGAAAAGGCCAGATGGACGATGTAGGCAAACCACGATTTCCTATCCCACATTGACTAGTTCGGTCTCGTACGTAAAACTCTACCTAAATTCTTTAAAGCAAAGCTTTGCTATTTAGAGGTCTTGAGCACACACCCTTACGAGCCGTCCAATCGGGATCCCGATCGCCAGGTGTTCCGTGGTCGGGTTTTACGGAGCGGACCAAACCCACACTCTCACATCCACAAGCGCACGCCTGTTTCTTCTCCCAAATCCACCGCTGCGTTCGTCGATCCGCGGCGCCGGCCGCGCCGCACTCCGCGGGCGCCTGCTTGTCTCCCCAGCCAGCGTCAGGGGCCAAGGTGACAGATCCACAGGCTTCTCCCCCGCCCCAGATTTTCGCTCGCCGAATCCGTCGGCTCCTTGCTGCCGTCGTCTTCGCGGTCGCCGCGATTCTCGACTCCGGCGACCTCCTCCCAGCCTCCCGCGACAAGGCCGTGTCTGTGTTGGCCGCCTTCGCGTCCTCCGAAGGCGAGCGCGCACCCATCTCCACGAGGAAGGCGAGCGCGCACCACCCCCACGCTCCTCGTTCAGTGGCGCTGGCACCGACGCCGTTGTAGCGGGCCTCTTCCTCTCAAGCATCTCGCCACAGGCCACATCAGGGATGGCCTCGACCTCCTTCTGCTAGCTGCTGGTGCACCTCCTTCTCCCTACTGCTATCTCCTGCTGCATCCTACAGCTGTCCCAGCTCCGATGTCTGAACTTTTACTTGTGACCGTGTACAGGTGCTGGCTGTAGCTTGAACTGGAGGTCTGGAGCAGAAAAATTGCACCGAGGTAGCAGGTGGATGATGGTGTTGGTGCCTTTCTCTTGAATTGTTGCTCGTGATGGCTGCAATTTAAAGGAGTATTTTTTTTCCTTTCTCTCCTTCCATTTCTGTAATTGTGCTTCCTCTATGCGTGATGATGTTTCTTAGCACAAGGTGCATTGGCTTGGGTTGATCTGCTGTGATAGTTCGGAGAGATGATAGTAGCAAGTATAAACTCTCTACTATGATTATATTCATAACACATGGCAAAAAAGAGACTGCATTATTAAGTAATCTGTTGTTTCGTTATCATTCTAATTCTTTTTTAGCCACTATACATGTGTCATGTATGAGAACTTGATAGATATTTGCTTATCTGTGTCCAAGTGATTACAGCATATAATAAAGCGGGGAAAACAAGATTTATATTGAGCATTGTTTTTAAGGCGGTAAGGCGACCTAAGGCGAGCACCACCCGCTCTAGCGCCTAGGCGACGCCTAAGGCGGGCATATTTGTAAGGCGCTGCCCGGGCGCCTTATCGCTTAAGCGTCGCCTAAGCGTCCAATGCAGGACGCCTTAAAAACAATGATATTGAGCTATTATACTCATTTCTTTTATTGGACTTGCTCAAACTTGCATGATTTTTTTGTTAGTAGTTGCCTTGTTCCTGCTATTGGACTTGCTTAATGGGTCGACGGGCTGTTTGTATCCACTATTTTATTTTCTTCGGAAAGCAAGCTAATGAGTTGGCTGCAGAATCTATGGAAATTGTCTACAAACCCAGTATGAGTTGCTGCCTTTTAATCCCTTCTCTAAAGAAAACCTGGTTTGCTTGGATATAGTATGCAATTTGCTTAGATTAGAGCACAACTTGCCTGCAATAACTAAAGCATTTTTCCATGGGACACAACACAACTTGATGTTCCGCATAATATAGGTCCACATTTATTTGCCTGAAACTTGTATGCAAATTGCCTACAAACCAAGTTGTAGTTGCTCCTGACTTTCGCTATTTATTTTAATTCGGCTAGCAAGCTGATGAGGTTGCTACATTATCTATGGAAATTGCCTACAAACCCAATACGAGTTGCTACCTTTCAATCATTTTTTATATGTGGTGCATATACTGGTTAGTAGTCTCCATGTGTTTGTTATTTTTTCATAATAATTGCCTCAAATTTTGTATGTAGTTGCCTCAAATAACACATGAACCTTGCTCTTCATTTATTTTCCTTAACATTTCATAATAATTGGGGTAATTTTATACTTGAAGTTTAAATGTGACAACACATTATCATTGTATGTTTTATCTCTTGTTTTGCTACATTGGGATTTTTTTTAATTGGGGGTGCCGAATGGGGGTATTCTCCCCCCTGTTTTTTACAGCCACGTGCTTTCATTTTTGAGGCGCCTCATGTCAACGACAACACATGCCTCAGATGATTTTGTCCATGATGATCTGGGTACGTTAACAACAACAGATGCCTCAGATGAGTCATGTTTTTGTTATTTTTCGGTGCGCATTGGAAGGTGATTCGCCTGTTTTTTTGGGTTTACTTGCCTGGAATTGGTATGTGAGTTGCCAGTATCCGAGAGACGATATCCAGAAAGTCATCTGAATGCACTCTTTTTCTTTTTGTGTAGTAGGAACTAATGGATGAACCAAGCAAAAATGGCATTCAAGAAGATCATTATGCAGTTAATCGTGATGCTGATCCCTCACATGTGATTGAAGATCATCACGAGGTGTGTCCGAAAAAAGATTCAATAAACTTGTTGTGTGTTCTTTTAACTTGTTGCGTGTTCTTGTTGCAGGGCCAGAGAAGCACACCCTTTATTGGGTACCAGCGTTGAGGAAGAAAGGAGATTGCTGCCAGTGGCAAACGTCTGTTGGACATCAACAGCAATTCGAGTGTTTCCACATATGGTGATTGAAATTCTAAGAAAGACACTGTCGTGGAACAACCATCAAAAGCAAAATGTCAAAAGACCGGATCTAACGAGGTAATACACAATTTCTTCACTTTTGATCAACACTTGCCCAAGTTCTGATGTCAAGTTGCCTAACTGTCCAGGAAATACACATGTTTCATCTGTTGTTGTATTTTTCTTCTAGAATAAGAGAACAGGGCATCGCCTGCAAGGCTTTTCAAGATGAATAAACTTCTTGTACCTGTTCAACAAGGCCAAGCTCAAGTCACTTTCAGTCAATTTCTGACACCAGGTACCATAAATCTATCTCTATATGACAACAGTTGTTGCATAGTAGTAATCCTTTCTTGCCTAACCTTATTTTTCTTCAACCATCTTTTTTTACATTCATTTCTTTCTTTCTTAATCATGACATGTAAGTTGCCTAAACATATCACCAAAGTTGCCGAAAACACCTGAAATTTTGCTTCAGAAGAATACCCATGCCAGTTTCATGTTTGATTCACAGTACTACTGAATTTGCACAAAACAAGCCCTAAAACTTTGCCTACCATTGTTTTCTTGCAACCAGTTTTGTTACACATCATTTTCATCCTTTTCTTAAACATAACATGGAAGTTTCCTAAAACATACTCCGTCCATCCGAAAAAGCTTGTCCCTCAAATGGATGTATCTAGCGCCAAGTTAGTGCTAGATACATCCATTTGAGAGACAAGTTTGGGACAAGCTTTTTCGGACGGAGGAAGTAGCACTTAGCTGGCTAAAAACATCTGGAGTTTTGCTTCATAATACCCATACCGGTATTTCTTGCTTCACATTTGTCCTAATTTTGCCCAAACAAACCCTCAAACTTGCCTACCATTATTTTCCTTCAACCAGCCTTTTTTTACATTGACTCCCCACCCTTTTTGCTTAATCTTAACATGTAAGTTGCCTAACCATAACACTTAACTTGCTTTAAACAACCAGTTGTGGCACAACACTCCTGGATTTGCCCCAATAGGGCTTGAAGCTTGCCTAAACATCTACACGCACCTTGCTTACGATCTACAGTTGCTCAAAACAGGCCAAGCAAGTTGCTTTACCAGCAAACATACTTGTGTTTCTACCAACTTATTAAGCAGAACAAAAAATCCATCAAAGCAATTGGGCAAAAAATCTGACATTTGCAGCAATTAACAGCACCTATGCAACTTTGTATTTCTGTTTTTTTATCCAGTACATGTTCTTACACATTTTTTCGAACTGCAGCCTTGTGCAGATCATGGGGAAAGGGAAAGGAAGGCTTGTGTTCTTCAGTAACCGAGGGGACAAGGATGAAAGAGGCACACAATCATGGGGGAAAGTGAAAGCTAAATCTGACCTTTTTCTGTGCTTTTTCTACCCTTAGTCAATAGGAATTGCCTGGAGAACAAATCCTAAACCAACCACCATTGGAGGATTGTGGAGAGTTTTCTGTATCTGGGAGTTGTCCCTTTGTGGGTTGGGAGAGAAGAAGATGGGGCTGGGCGATTTGGTGGGGAGACGCCCAGGGGGTGGAGGAGGGAAACACGTGGGGAGGGAGGATCAGGTGAGTTCCGTGGCTCGATGGTGCGAGGAATCGAGAGCGGGGGCCAGGTACTTTCCTATCCTAGACAGGGGGGGCAGAAAATTACTATTTTGGAAGGGCTGCTAGGGAGCGCTAGGGAGCAGCCGGCTGCTCCCTAGACGCGTCCAAAACTCTATATTTACTCAGGAGAAGGACCACAGTATGTGTCACGGTTGTCAGTCCGATGTCTATGGTTTTTCTCCGCAGAAGGCCAAACATTACGTCACGGTCGTTATGCAGACGACCGTTGTAGTCCAGCCACACATTCAGGTGTCCCACGTTGGCTACCCATCGAACTGCCTAGAAGTATACCGTATTTTTCGCCGTGTGTGCAGGGGTGTTTGAATTTACCCAAAATGAAGGTGCCCTGTGTGCCAGGGCAGGGGCCAAGGTGTCTTCGTCAAAATTCTAGCTTTCCCTTTCCCCCACCTCTCCTTTAGATTTCAATTGGGTCCAATCCTTTTATGTTTGGCTTTTTTCCAGCTTTGTA
Organism: Triticum aestivum; assembly: GCF_018294505.1. Lineage (NCBI taxonomy): Eukaryota > Viridiplantae > Streptophyta > Magnoliopsida > Poales > Poaceae > Triticum > Triticum aestivum. The sequence goes on from NC_057803.1 coordinate 605,634,363, forward strand.
TATTAGGTACGGTGAAAGAATATCTCATAAAGACCTGGTTTGTTCCGTACCTAAATTTTTATTTTAGAAGCCGAACCAAAATATTTAAACAGAGCCACCAATAAACCCCAAAAGTAGCCCTTAATCATATACGAATATAATTATCCCAATAAATTATATGTTAGTGGACTAGCTATTTCTTTTAGCTTTTTAGATATAAAATGACTGATTTTTTGACTTCGCATGCACACTATGCAATGCATCGCTTATTGCGAGCGAGCTCGCTCACGTGTGGCGCCCCACATGGGCTGGTGCAGTAACGCTTGGTATTTCAATTATTTAGTATTGTCACCGACTCGTCGTCTTAAAATAAGCGTCTCAACTTTGTACTAATTTTTTTCCGTAAAAAAATATTGTACTAACTTTGAAACAAAGTTGTACTAAAGTTGAGACACTTATTTTGGGACGGAGGGAGCATTTCTTTGTTTCTTTCCTCTCTTTTTTCCCTCTTTTCTTCTTTTTCTTTTTTTTCCTTGGGTAAATGTTTTTAACATATAAAAGGCTGAAACATGAAATTCTTATCAAATGGGCAAAGTAGAGCGGGGTATAATATACATGTCAAAGTAAATGTGTATTTTGTGGCAAATGGTAATGTAAAGCCGGCCGTTTTATGAGATGACCCCTCTAACTAAGATATGCCCAATCTGCTACGATCATGTATTAGTACAACTAAATCTAGATCGTCAGATCGGCACAGTGGACAATTAATCCGTATTAGGGAGGGGCGACGGCAACGGCGTGCCTTCGGCTTGTAATCATCGCTATGTGGTCTATGAATATGGATGCAATTTTAGTATTTCTGATGTTCGATGTACTGCCATGATTGATTGAAAATGAATAGATAGAAAATTTCCCAAAAAAAGAGTAAAGAATGCCGTTAAAAAGACTCTACCAATAAGGCGTGGGTGATGGGGTAGTGAGGACTGGACTTTGGCCTAAAGTTTGCAGTAACTCTAAAATCGATGACAATCTACATCTCGACATGTCGAGCCTCTTTGGTTGTACACCTTGTGCCCTGCAGGCCTGGGTCTAGAAAAACGACAGTTCGTATTCTGCCGAATAAGTGTATAGGGCTACAGTGTGACAATTGGACTTGGAGTATGTGAAAGATTAGATGTTTGAGTCGAACACGTATAATCCATTGCCAAATATATAAATGCATCGTGGAGTATGCCAAAATAGACATGACACATACTAGGCCAGACACATGATCACCAAGGGAACAGTCTAGGCACCGGAACGGTCTAGTGTCAATGTTTGGGTGGCTACGGTTATGACTGTGGGTGGATGTTAAGCATCGTGATTATGAGGAAGTATAGAATAGATTAGGATTTATTTCTACCTTATCTTGTACTTCAAATTGATCATCTACTTGTATATATATGCCCACAAGGCTTAAGCAATATAAAAACAATTCCATCATTCTTCTCTCTATAATAGTACGAACGAAAGAATTATCTCTGCAATAGGCCAAAGGTCACAGAATAAGTCACGGTCGTTAGTCCAGTCTCTATACGAGTTTCTTTCACAGAAGGCCAAAGGAAGTCACGCTCCTTAGCCATAAGGTGACGCACGGTGTAGCTGCCCCAACCACACGTACTACTGTCCCACATCGGCCAGTCCAGTCTTGTAAGACTTTTGTATATTTAATTATTTATCATAGTTTGCTATTTGAAACTTTTTTGTGATGGTCTGGTCTTGGAAGATTTTTCTCCGCAGAAGGCCAAACATTAAGCCACACTCGTTAGCCGGACGAGCGGTGTGTGCCACAAGAGAGCACATCCTTCCCCACGGGCACGCTTGTGCATGTGCGGTCTACGCACGTAGGAACTCCTGAAAATTCAAAAAAAAAGCCGGACACGGTTTGAGTGTCCCACATTGGCTAGTTCGCTCTCGTATATTTACTCAGCGGAAGGACCAAAGGCATTCAAGGGTGTGTTTGGTTCGGGAACAAAATGGAATGAAATGTCATGGTTCCATGACATTCTATTTCACTAGAATTGGTCGGTTTCGTTCATGTGTTTGGTAGAGATATTTTGTGGAATGGAACGGTTCTATTTTGATGTTTGCTTAGAGAGACCAAATGTAATGAATTTGATTCAACTCACCGTTTGACACATGAATGATGAGATTACATATCACATATATCATTTTACATCTATAATTATAATACATATTAGGTAATGAAGATATATGTCGTTCGTGAGGGAGAGACGAGGGGGCGGATCGAGATGGACTGGCGGCGCAGATGGGAAGGGGTCGCGGGGTGAGAGAATCGGGGAAGGAAAGGTGGGAGAGCGAGGCGTTTCGTGTAATTCCTTCGATTCGGAGGTACGAGCACATTCCGCATCTCAAGGGAATATGCCGCTCGGGGGAATGGGTGGGTTCCTGTCCTCGGTTGCTACCAAACACAAGAACGTGGCCTAGTCATGGCACAGACCCGTTACGTTCCACTCCATGATACAAACCAAACACACGGAGGGTTTACTTGGTTTTACGGGGTGGTTAGGATATAATTGGCTTAGATTTGATAGAGTGAGACGGGCCCACCACTTAAAATCAGGGGGGCCAATTAGTGAAGGCCAGGCGGCAGCGTCCGTGAAAGTCCGTCTGTTTTGCGCGTGTGTGTAGTATTATCGCCCCAAGTGTCCTACGTTGGCTACCCATCGAACTGCCTACAAATATCACGAGTGACCAGACCCGCCATTCACGTGGCACTCAGAAGTCAGAACACAGCCATTAGCCATTGACATGCGGACCATGCCATCCCATGCGCTGGCCCTCGTGCTGCTCCTTCTCGCAGCAAGCAAAGCAGCTTCCCAGGGGGTATGCATAGACCCCCGTCCTTCTTCCGCCGCAGCACCAGCGCCACCAACGTCCATGGGCTGCTATCGACATGGGCTGCTTACATGTATCCTTGAAATTATTGATAACCGGGCTCGTAATTAGGCCCATGAACTGATAGAATTGGCCGGTAAGCTTTTTAACCAAGTGCGGGTCGTTCCTTCAAGCATCATGGTGAAGTATTTCGCACATGCCGCATCATCCACATCCAGCATCTCCATGGTCATCTCATAGCTCTCCACGCATGTCTCTGGGGGTTGATCCGCTGTGTAATTTGGTACCTTGCGCGGGCCCTTGAAATCCTTGGGTAGACGCACATTGCGTAAAGCGGGGACAAGGCAAGGCACCCCCAAAGAGCTAGAAGTTACACCGGGTTCGACCGAAATAGTTGGACGAACCGGCGTAAGCTGCCGAGCCTGATATTGTGCGGCTAACTCGGCCTCCCTGCGTGCTCAGGCCCGGTCCACCACTTCCTGAGCGTTATCAGCACCACCCGCCGGGTTGTTGCCGCGGGGTGCTCCACGTCGTTCATTACTTGACACTGCCGGTTCCTCCATACGCCTGCTATAGCTCCGGCTTGGGCGAGGGGTCGAGTGGATCCGGTCGCGGCTGTACGAGTATGCTTCCTGTTGGTCCAAAGCTGTCCTAAGAAGCTCCTTGACCCGTCGCGTCTCTATCGCCTGCGGTGAGTCAGCTTCAATTGGAATGGCCTCCAACCGTGCAGCAGCGGCGACGAGATTGTCCATTGGGTTGGAGTAGTGACCCGGAGGTGTTGAAACAACCTGAGGTATAACGGTGTTTTGACGAGGCGGATCCATCCAACGAGGCTGAACCGGCGCACCGGTCCCAGGAGCTTCCGCCTGGTTTCCCTCCAGCAGATTACTGGTTCCTACTCCCGGGGTGTTGAAAAGGTCTCTGGCCTCGAAAACCGGAGGCAAACGGGATTGGTACTTCCTCCTCATGACTTCATGCGACGCGTTCCGGTCCAACATGAGCCTATAGGCTTGTGCGTCTAGAGCGGCCCGCTCTGTGGCCATCCTGGTATCCTCAGTTGCCAGGTCCGCCTTGGCCTGGGTGATCTGTTCCCTTACCTTTGCAATCTCTGCGTTGTGGACGTCCTGATCCGCCGGATTAGCTTTCGCCAAAAGCACAGCCAATGCATCAAATAGCTTTGATAGAACATGAGCCGGCGGGCGCACAGGGCCTCCTGCCCCGGCAGCCGTCGCCGCTGCTGAACCGGAGGTTGTTGCCGCAGCGGTCGAAGAATGAAGCGCTGCTTGTGTGCCGGTCATGAATATTCCAACTCGGTTGGGCAGATCAGAGGGGTCCGGAATACTGTCGCCGTCGGAACAGCCCCCAATCCGGCCATCTTGTAGCTGATATAGAGATTCGGTTTCTCCGGTTGATGACTCATCGCCGGAGTAAATGACGGTCTCGCCGCCAAATCCCGATCCATCCTCATGACCTCCTCCATGGATGACTCCCACGAAGGCACGCTTCATGGCCGGTTTAACCCGGGCAGATTGCGCACGCTGAGCCGTTTCGATGAGGTCGGTGCAGATATCCGGCTCAGGGTCCGGTTCTCCGATCTTGCCGATGAAAACGTGTATGCCACCAAAGGGGACCCGGTACCCGTACTCAACTGAGCCGGCCTCGGGGCCCCAGCCTGCATCATCGATGTAAAGCTTGCCGCGACGACTCTTAGTCATCCGGCCTACGGCGTAGCCCTCGAGTCCTTCAAAGCGGCCCTCCAAGAACTTGAAACCATCGTGCGATAGCCCCACGGTGGGTGCCAACTGTCGTGGTTTTGTCACGGCAGATGTCCTAGAGAAAGGACTTAGTCGTGGAGCCATCGCGACGGGTTAGCTTGAAGGGATTAAAGCGGACACAGGGACGCAAGAGAGTTTATACTAGTTCGGCCCCTTCGATGAAGGTAAAAGCCTACGTCTAGTTGTGATGGAATTGATGGGGTTTCGATGACCAGGGAGCAAACAAGCTTCGCCTATGTCTCGAGTTGTTGTCTATTGTCCCTGAACCGCCGCCGGGTCGTCCCCTTATATACACGGGTGACGCCCGTCGGTTCACAGAGTCCCAATACCAGCTCATAGATGTGTCCGGTTTGGTCTCTACTTATTCCTAACTTACAATACAAGTTAAATACCAACGCCAGTTTATGGCTATAGGCCTTGAACCGACTATGGGCCTTGAGCCCTCATCTGCCTTCTTGGGCTTTAACATACTTAAATACTGACGAAGTTAACCCGGCCCAGATAGGCCGGTTTACGCCCAGTAGTGATATCCCCAACACCCCTGAAGGGTTATAAATGATCTATTCGAATAGCCGTGTCCGCGGTAAAGGACTTCTGGTTTGCCTATAACAGTTCATAGACAAGTGAAAGTGGATACTCTAAAACTCGCAAGATAAGTGTGAGTGTATGGATGGCCTTCTCGTAGGGAGACGGGAGCGGATCCATAGTGGTGTATTGAATGGTGAATATGTGGACTCGTGTGCGCCACCTCAAAAGAGTTGCTTGCAGTCATAGTTCAGGTTAGCCACTAAGTCAAAGCTGGCTTGCTGCAGTTAAACTCCACCACCCCCTTTATTGATACTGATGCATATGTAGATAGTTCTGATGTAAGTCTTGCTGGGTACATTTGTACTCACGTTTGCCTATTTTATGTTTTGCAGAGAGACGTCAGTCTCGCTAGTAGTTCCATGTGGACTTCGACGTTTAGCTTGCTACCTCAGCTACGATCTTGTGCCTCGGTAGGATCTGGTAGATAATCAGGCTTCTCAGCCCTTTTCATTTGTAGATGTCTGTCCCCAGACATGTTAAGCTTCCGCATGTGCTTTGATTTGTATGCTATGATTGTTGGGTCATGAGACCCATGTTTGTAATATCTCGCTCCTCGGAGCCTAATGAATAAATACTTGAGTCGTAGAGTTATGTTGTGATGCCATGTTGTATTTACACATATCGAGCATATTGTGTGTATGATTGAAATGCTTGGTATGTGTGGGATCCGACAATCTAGTTGTTTATCCTTGGCAGCCTCTCTTATGGGGAAATGTAGTCTAGTGCTTCAATGAGCCGTAGTAGTCCGCTACAGCCCGGTTCACCGGAGTCCTGCTAGCCCAGCACTACTGCTCAGGACACTTGACTGGCCGGCATGTGTTTCACTTCGTTCCTGTGTCTGTCCCTTCCGGGAAATGTCACGCGGTGACATCCGGAGTCCTGCCTAGCCTGCTACAGCCCGGGTTCCCGGAGTCCTATTAGCCCATTGCTACAGCCTGAATTCACACGCTGCTGACCGACATGCTCGATGTGATTCATGTATGCCTGTCCCCATAGGTTGGTGCCGCTTTGGGTTCACGGCTAGCCATGTCGGCTCGGGTTCTCTGTCATATGGATGCTAGCGACACTGTCATATACGTGAGCCAAAAGGCGCATACGGTCCCGGGCCATGGTAAGGCGACACCCGTGGGAATACCGTACGTGAGGCCGCAAAGTGATATGAGGTGTTACCGGCTAGATCGATGTGACTTGGAATCGGGGTCCTGACAAATGTGGAATATGACACGTTCACATGCATTTTGGCAACAAGTGCACTTTTGGAGGGGGAAAACAGGTAGCCCCCATGCCTCCCACGATTTTTGTTCCATGTATTTCTCCACAAATATTGGAGGAAAAAATAAAAATGTATTTTCCCCTCAAAAAACGACTTGGGAAGAAAATCTGAAGTAACCATATTTAGCTACTCCGTGGAGGTTGTCCCCCGTGGGGAGATTCGATCTACCTCTCCTTGATTTTAGGGTGAGTTCAATGTGAACGTGATGGTGAGAGGCTGAAGAAGGAGTTTTGTGCGTTTATAACAACCTTTGTTTTAGAACTATATAATAATAAATGAAAGAGAATATGTGAAAAACAAAAAAGAAAAGGATATGCGTACATGATGGGCCAGCCCAACCATCTACAGGGACGCGTGGTCCAGCATGCGGGTGAGGTTCACCTGGGACAGCCCAACAAAATTTGGCCCAACGCTGAGACGCACCGGGCGCAACTCACGGGTGGTGGGAGTTTAGTCCCACCTCGCCAAGCGAGACGCGCACGCACCTACTTATATACGCGGCTGAGATACCAATTGCATGAGCCTCTCTCACTGAAACAACAAGTTCCCTATCCACTTCTGTGTATGCCCTGTGGGGCCTACTAGCAGGTGAAATCAACGTCCCACGGGCCTGCATCCTGGCCCATATGGTTGTTGGGTTTCTAGTCGTATGCAGGCCGTGGGGTTTGATATCTCCTGTTAGTTGGTGGGTTTTTTCTTTTCCAAATCACCCAATTTTTTTAGCATAGTCACATCCATGTAATAAACATGATTATCAAAGAAAATTCAGCAATAATGAAGTTTACACTGTCCCCTTAGGGTAAAGTCAGAGGTATGTACCTGAGTTTCACTGAGCCACTATAAATTATATAAAATTCTAAAAAATGGAAAACTTTCAAATTCCATCTATGTTTATGAAAAGATCATGTGTACAAAATTTCATGTGTATGAAAAGACCTTGTTAGAAAAACTCCCTTAAGTGAGACCAAACGGTCCGTTTGTAATGAAGTGATTTTTTTACCATCTCCAAAATACCCCCAAATTTTTTGTACACGATGCCATAAATGTAACAAACAGGATATCCAAAAATAAAACTCAAAATTTTTAGGTTTACACTGTCCCCTTATGAAAATTTTCGTGGTAAGGCAAGTGAGGTAGCTCATGACCATAGACATGGTATCCATTGTTCAAATGGCCTCAAACCGTTCCCCTTTACCCAAGTTGACCCACACCATCCATTCACCCTTGACCCCACCTCGGTTCGTTAATTATCCAACCAGTCCCTCCCTCCGTAAGCCAAGCATGTCAAAGCGACACACGGCTACCCGTCTTGGACACCGAGATTGGGCATCATGCACTAGTGCCAGCAAACATGTCCAACTGAGCATCTTTGCCCATCGTGGACACTACCGCATGGTCTACATCGAGGTGGCTAGCGGTGCATGTTGTCGGCTTGGTTGGCTAAGGGTGCATGATATGGGTCAACATGAATTGTATTGCATCACATCTAGATTCCCCTATCCGGTACCGGACGCCAGAGGCCCAGAGCAGCACATGCATGGTACAAGAATCTGCACGGTCGCTGGCAGAGCTTGGATAAAACAAATTTCACCTAAATGACATGGGGTAGGTGCATGCTGAAATTCAATATTTAGGAATTGTTAACAAAATAAAAATGACAATTCAATTGTTTGTACATGTGACACATTCACATAATATGGCAACTAGTGCACTTTTGGACGGGAAAAACAGGTGCACTCGTTCCACCGTGACTCCCACGATTTTTCTTCCATGTATTTCGCCACAATATTGGAGGAAAAAAAAGAAACTGATTTTGCCTCAAAAAACGACTTGGGGAGAAATTCTCAACTAACCATATTTAGCTACTAGCTGGAGGTTGCCCCCCGTGGGGAGATTCGATCTACCTCTCCTTCATTTTGGGGTGAGTTCAACGTGAACGTGATGGTGAGAGGCTCAATGTGGAGCTTTGTGCGTTTACAACACATTCGTTTTAGGAAAAAATAAGCACCTTATAATGTGAAATTATAAAATCCTTATTAAAACATGCTAAAAACCCTTATTTTAAAAAACTTGTTTCTCTAGCGAGATAAAACAAACATAAAATTATGGGGATCGTTTATTGCGTGGCCTTCCCCCTCCCCCCCCCTCCCTCCCATATTCGGGACATTTACCGCATTTCTAGGGTTGTAACATCGAAAGTTCAAGATCTACGGCGGCCACATGAAATCATAGCAAGGATTGGGATGAAAGCCCCATGTTAAGCTCTTTGGTCCATATATGCACCATATGCTACCAAAGGGAGGGGTGGCCTCGACGCCGTTCTCTAGGCTATGATGCTCATCAGCTGCCATTATAATCCATGCAAATTATCGAGGGGCCGAAAATTCACGGGACCTAGCGCAAGTGTAATCATACGACCCCTAGAGGGTGTGCTAAAACATCGAGAGCGGCATGCGTAGGCCCTCATGTAGGCTGTGGGAAACTGGGGCCATATCCCATGCTGGATCAAGCCACAGGGTGGGAATGCGTCCGTCCTGTGAAGGGAGTGCAGGGCCCGTTCCTTCATTTGCCTCAAATCTCGGTGCCGCGTGATGTTAGACCTAGTAACCAAGGACCGTCCCGTGCATCGCACTCAGCTGGAACCACAACATGCATGCACACATGGCCACATATGAGTCTACACGGCGGGAATGCATGGTTCTGGGGCTGGCACAAGTGTCGCGGCTCATGTGTCTAGGTGCTACTCCACTTGGGTCTAAACAGCGGGGGTGCATGGTTTGGATCTAGCTACCGAGAGGTAACGCGCCCGGTTTGTGCCTAGGCGGTGCATCACGGGGTTGGCGTGGTCTCATCATATGACCCATGAAGGGTATGGTCAAACACCGAGAGGGGCATGCATAAACCCTCACGCGGGGTAAGTGTAAACGAGGCCATATCGCATGTTGGATATAGCCAATGGGAGGGAACAAGTCCGGCATGCGGACGGTGTGTGGGGCTCGTCCCTTCACTTTCCTCAAACTTCGGTGCCGCTTCATGTGGTCCCTAACCACAAAGGCCCGTCTCGTGCATCACACTCACCTGGACCCACACCGTGCAAGCACACTTGGCCACATAGACACACACCGATAAACCTTGACAATAGCTAGGGTTTAATAATTATCCATTCATTTTACCTAACCGGTATAACATAGCCAGCGATGAACAAAAAAGCTAGTAGATGCCATGTGAAATTAAATGTGCCAACTGTCCCTTCTAGTATTTTTTTCAGTAGTTCTCCCTTCTAATATTTAGTGTTCCTCCTATTTTGCTGTTTTTAACACACTATTTTGGTGTTCGGTTTATGTTGCCACATTTGTGGACCGACATTGTGCACTTTTTATTTTACTTGGTTGGTTGATTGGTTGGTTCGGGCAAATCTCTGGGTGTGCACAATGCCGTATACGTGCATGTTTGTACCTAAATTTCAAAAGTGACGAATTGTGCGCGGCCTTGACCTCTCTCTACCAATCAAATTGAATTTTCACTCCCCAAATCTCGCTCCCACCTCCAGCGCTCGATCGCCTCTGCCTATCCACCCACGTCTTCGTCGCTGCCCACTACTCGTCGCCGCCAAAAATCCCACATTCTTGCCGGCGAGGATGATCCTACCTGCCGGGAGAGGGTGCGTGGCTGGTGCACTCCGTGCGGCGGATGTGGACCCCATGAAGGAACTGGTCGACAAGGACGTCGTCGCCGCCGATTCGCAGCCGCAGCTGGTCCAACACAACACCAACGTCGACGAATCGGTTAGTGTCTGCAGATATTAACCCTAAAATTTGCCTTCTCGAGGTTAACCCTAGAAATTGCTCTCTTGTTATTCCTTGCTATTCGTATAGACAATCGTACTGTTCGCCTTTTTTTGATTAATCGTACGGTTATAAGTCCTAGGGTTTGCAAATTTAGATGAATCGATCATTTGTATTCCATTTTATGCCTGTCTTTCATATAACCAAAGTTTTAGGAAATCAATACAAAGAAAAAACAATCTATTACCTGCCTTTGATATAATGTACAATTCGCTGGCATGAGATTTTTTTCTTCTAATACCAGATTGCAGATTTGGAAGAATGGAAGAACTACCTACAGCTGAGGGGAGCTTTCAGAAAGAAAATCTTCAAGTGGCTCATGGCTGCAAAGATTGTGTACCGGCGTAACGGTCTCTATAAATGCCCGTTCTGCAGGAAAGAGAACTAGCATTCCAAAACCACAGCAATTGCAGCTTACAGAAAGAGGTGGCATCTTAAGGCAAAACCTGCTGAGTTGGCCAACAAATTGGGGAGGGTGAAGACCTAAAAGCATATAGTCATGTTTGTTTTTTGTGTTCTATCGACACCAAATGTAAAAAAATATGGGCCCACATGAACAAGTATCAATCTTTATCTCCTTCGATGGTCAGTCCCACATTGGCCAACATGAACAAGTGTTGATCTCATTGGACTTACATCCTGGCAAAATTCGGTGTCATTCTGAACCTGCTTCATGGGAGGCCTTTCGGGACGGGAAGGTTCCGTCTCAAAGCATATTTTTGTCGACATCCTTGAAGTGGACCAACAACCTTGTACCAACATGACTAGCATCATCGCCAAGTTTCGTAGCTTTTTGACATTGTAAGGATTATCTAGGGCTTTCGCGTTGATAAATCATACTAATACATACTTTTTTTTCTGCGCCTGTTTTTTTTCTGCGCTTGAGGGTGGGCTGCCATGCATCGTGTTGTTGGGATGTGTAAATAAGCCCACCCGTTGGACTGAGCGATGTCCGCCGCCGTTGCATGCGCCCGAGCGAGCCTACGTTGCATGCGGTTGCATGCATGCGTCCGCTTCAGCCTACGTTGCATGCGTGCACATACGCGAAGGAGCACGCGCCGCAGAGCCGTCCCCGGCTGACCCGACCGACGGCGCATAGGCCAGCACTTAAACTTCGCATTTTGATTCACACTACAGTTTCCCACGCGTGTACACTCCCGATGCCGCGGTGGGTGGAAAATTTGTTCACATTTGACCCCATTACTGCCACGGTGGCTATTTAAGCCACCTATCATGTTCCTCTTCCTCTCACACCCTTCATCCATCTCCCATACTCTCCCACCTGCATTTTGCGCCTGCCCTTCTTCTTCTTCACCACAAACAGCCCCAAGAACCAGCCCGCCGCAGCCATGCAGTACACCGGGCCAACCTACCGCTTCCCCCCACCGTGCCAGAGATGCTCTACCCCGCCGAGGTGTACGTCGAGAGCACCCTTCGTGTGTGGGCGATGTCAAGGTGAAGGGGCGCAAGGGGGCTCACTGACTTCTTCCTTCGGGCCGGCTACGGGCACCTCCCTCGGGGATCTCCAAGGATGTACCGAGTCGAGGAGGTCATCCACAACGGGGTTGTGGTTGCTATCCTTGCCCACTTCACTAACCCCTTCGATGCATTCTATCTCCTAGACCGCGTGTTCTGGTGTGGCTGGGAGTTCATAGCTTTCACCACCCATAACATCTTCACGGACTACGACAATGTCTTCCCCACCGACGAGCGCATGCACACTCTGCCATACCCCATCAACAACACCGCGGAGGAGCAGTGAAGGGCGCCCGGAGGAGGAGCAAGGAGGAGCCTGGTGGAGAAGCGGCGGCCATCTATCTATCTATCTTTTTTAGCTAAAAAATCTATCTATCTATATTTGACTTGGTGTTATTTAAGTTGTAAGCATACTATTAATTCATGTTGTGGGCTTTGGTTGGCCCGAATTATCTATATTTATTATACAAAGTTTTACAGTGGTTGGGCTTTTTTGGAACCATTTTAATCTCTGGCATTTTAGTCATAGGAAAAAATTGTCTCAAAAAAGAGTCATAGGAAGAACACAATCACGCGCCGCCCCTCTCATCCAATGCAGAACCGCCGCCGCCATCGTCCTTCCCCTCACCCATCGCCATTATAACCGCGACATCTCCTCCCTCTCCTTCTCCTCCTTCTCGAGGCCGCAACTTTGCTCGTATCCTCTTCCACATCCCACCCCCTTCTTCCATCCACGCAAGAACCTCGATGGAGGAGCAGATCACCGGCGGCGAGAACGCCGACTTCGTGGAGATCGCCGGCGGCGACCAGGTAAAGATGGCCATGTTGATGGAGATCCGTTCTTGGTTTAACAACATAAAGCAGTTGCACTAGACGGCAAGGGCCACTTTGAGGGAAATGACATCCAGGGAGAAGAAAAAGCTTTTCCCCCCGCCCGCACAATCGAGGCACGACATCGAGATCCTCCTGTGGGCGATGGAGCAGGACAATTCGTCAAGCCCATGGGACAGGCGCAGGTGGTGGGCATTCAGATCCAGGGTAGAACATCCACTGGATCAGGAACCCACGGTGCATGAGGTGCCGTAGCAGATTGTGGAGCCTCCAACCGAGTTGGAGATGACTCTGAAGCGCAAGAGGAGGAGGACAGTGGTCGCGACATCGCTTCCCCGCCATTCTCCACGCTTCCCTCGCCGCTCCCCTCGTCTGAACGGCGGCGGTACCGTTGTTTAGGGTAAACTTTCCCACTCCTAATCTTCCCACTGCTCGTGCTTACAGTTGCAGTGGTAGTGATTGAGTACATGCTTTTGGGGGCTAGATTATGATGTATATGAACCCTAGGCTAAATTTGTACTGTTGTAGTGGTAGTATTTGATGTTCACCTGCACTTATACTCCAAAAATTTGTTATGTGTCTTTCTATTATTAAGTGCTTGATACTATATTTGAACCTTTTTTGAGTTGTTGATTTCTTTTTGGTAGAGCTACCAGCTCTTATGGAGATGCTCATGTTGTATGTCTTGTTCTCCATTATTTGTACTTAGCATTCTGTGCAACTAGATGCCATGACAAGCCATGTAGCATATTTATTTATTGCCTCCAACATGCCATCATTTTACTATGTGCGTCTCAGCAAGTATAAATCTGTCAGCTATAAAACTTTGCAAATTTGCTTGATGGTTCCCACTAAACTATAAACCCCCCTTTTGTTTTCAAAGTAAGCCACTGACATTCGGGTCCCACGGCACTCACGCACACACAAATGCTCCCAGTCATGTGGCCCCTGGCCCACTGGTCATCCTCGATGGCTAGCCAACCTTGGTGTGCCTCTACCAATAACAGCAGCCCTTTCTGTTATAAAGCTATGCAACTTTGCTTGAAGGTTGCCACTAAAAATATAACTTCTATGGCCATGCTTCCTAAAATTTATTTGCATTATGTTGTCAATAATTTCATGCCATGCCTTTTGTTGCTATGACAAGTTTATGTTGCATGGTAAAATCTTGCTCTAAAGTGGCCATGTTAATATAATTGTTTGATGTAAAAGTAAGTTGCACTTGTGAGCTTGGTTTTGTTTGCTTGTTGTAACCATCATGTCAACACTGTTTGTCATTATAATTGTTTCAACATAAATGTAATTTTCACTAAGTCCTAACCTGTAACAGCAACTTTGCCATTCGTGTTTCGCAGGAAAAAAACTAGAGTTCACAAGGCTGGAGACCTGGAGTTGCGAGGCTAGGAGGCTGATGGCGCTGCTGCTGGCTGATCCTTCTTCTTCCAGTTTTTGTTCCTCCTTTTCTCTCTACTCGTTGGATTCCTGGGCCACATCCCTATGTGCTGTTAATGTATTAAGTTGATCCTTTGAATTTATTGTATTAGATTGAATGTGGAAGTATCTTAATCTCTACGAAAGAGATGTTGGTTCTATGACTGATAATTTCTAGGAGCATTCTTAAATTCAATATTTAGGGATTTTTTTTTGAATTGTTTGGATTGCTTACCACATGTGTCACGTGGTCAATATGTAGGGATTATTAACATATGAAAACAACAATTCGATCGCCTATGTAAATGTGTACAACATAATTTTCAAGATAAATTGAAACATGACACGTGCACATGTAATTTGCCAACAGGTCCAGTTGTAGTAGAAAAAGACAGCATGTGCACGTATCCAACCGTGCCTCCTACGATTTTGTTCCATGCTTTTGTCGCCACATGTCTTTGGAAGTAAAAAAAATATAAGGTGATTTTCTCATAATAAACCGTTTTGGAGAGAAATTTGCAACCAAAAATATCTACTGCGTGCAACTTGGCCCCCGTGGGGAGATTGGATCGACTCCTAGATTATAGGGTGAGGCCATCGTGATCGTGAGAGAAGAAATCTTTTTTCAAGAGAAGGTAGGAATTTTGTGTGGTTACAAAATGGACCTTACTGTAATTAAGGAAATTATTATTTAACAGAAACCTTGCTATTTTCAAGCCATTATAAAAATAACTAAATTGTTTTGGCAAAAAAGTTGATTATGGGTTAGTTCGTTTTGTGGACACGTACATGTAGTGGTGCATGCTGTGGGCTCAGGTGGCTCTAGGTGCATGCAGTGTATCATGCTGGCTAGGGGTGCACAAGGTAGTAACCTGGTGAATCGGGGTGGAAGTCTTGTGCTAATTCTATTTTGTGGTGTGCGACATATGAGTCCACCCGGGGGAAATGCTTGGGCTTGGGGGCCGGTGTAAGTGGTGTTGGTCTACTGCGTAAGTGGTGCGCCACGTGAGTCTAGACGGCGGGGGTGCATGGTTTGGATCTAGCTACCTTGAGGTAACGCATCCGGTTTGAGCACTGAGTGCAGGCCCGTTCCTCCGTTATCATCGGTGCTTTCTCTCGGGTCAACGGAGAACAATCCAAACGCGCATGCTAGGTCCCAGCCTTTCTTGGGTCCCGCGTGCCATATTCGGGACAGTTGCCGCATTTCTAGGGTAGTATCATCGGGAATTCACGATCTATACCGCGGCCACATGAAATCATAGCAGGGAATGGGGTAACAATCACATGCTAAGCTCTTTGGTCCATATATATGGGCCATGTGCCACCAAAGAGAAGGGCCGCCTCGGAGCCATTGTCCATTGAGAGGAAACGAGTCTGGCCTATGAACGGTGTGCGGGGCCTGCCCCTTCATCTGCTTCAAAACTCCGTGCCGCAAGATGTGGACCCTAGCAACCAAGGCTCATCCCGTGCGCCGCACACCAATTGGACCCACACCATACATGCACGCGTGGCCAAGTAGACACTCACCGATCAACCTTGACAATGTACACAAGACGCATGCGCACTCATTAGCCATCTAGCACCCAGCCATGCACACCTAGCCAGCTTCACTCAAACCGTGAACCGTTTGCCAGGTTCACCCACACTATCCATCCATTATTGACCCCTCCTCGGTTCGTTGGACCTCCGACACGAGTCCCTTCCCTCGGCATTTCAGGTATGTCAAAGCAACACGCAACTACACATATTGCACACCGAGATACGACGTCATTCACTAGTGCCAGCCAAAACTGTGCACCTGAGCATCTCTACCCATGATGCACACTAGCGCATGGTTAGGATCGAGAAGCCTAGCGGCACATGATGTCGGCCCGATTGGTTGGGGGTGCATGACATGGGTCCATATGAAACGCATGGCATCGCATGGATCCACATTCCCCTGCCCAATACCAGACAGCGGGCATATACCAGATGAATCCAAGCGGTCGCTGACGAAGCTTGGAAACCATGTGTTATGTGCATGCTGAATTTCAATATTTAGAAATTATTAACATACGAAAACAATAATTCAAGTGTCTATGTAAAGGTGTACAACATAATTTTCAATAAAAAAATGAAACATGACACGTGCATATGCAACTTGCCAACAAGTGCACTTGTAGTACAAAAGACAATATGTGCACGTATCCCACCATGCCTTCCACAATTTTTGTTCCATGTTTTTTCGCCACATATCTTTGGAAGGAAAAACAAAAGAATGTGATTTTCCCATAAAAACCGTGATGGCGAGATGGTTGCAACCAACCAAGATAGATAGTGCGTGGAAGTTGTCCCCCGTGGGGAGATTGGAACGACCACTCCTAGACATTGTTGAGGAAATCGTTAACTGGTAGCTGCTCGGTTGGTTGGCGAGTAGGGGATTAATCGGCTAATCGGCAAGTTAATCGGCCATTTAATCAATTAATCAGACGATTTTTTGGTTTATCGGCTACTCGGTGACCCTATGAGTAGGGATTAATCGGCAAGTTAACTGGTTAATCGGATGAATTTTTGAACAGGGCTCCTAGATTATAGGGCGAGGCCACCGTGAACGTGATCATGAGAGGGTGAAGAAGGATTCGTTTTTTCGAGGGAAAAGAAGTAATTTTATGGGTTTACAAAAAGGAATGCACCCCTTTTTGAGGGACAACAAATGCATGTTATAATGTGTAATTAATGAAATTATAATTTAACAGAAACCTTGCTATTTTCAAGTAATTTAAAAACAACTTACTTGTTTTGGCAAAAAAATGTTGATAGTGCGATAGTCCATTTTTTGGACACTTACGTGTAGTTGTGCATGTTGTGGAAATCAGGATGGAAGTCTTAGCACCAGCGTGCTTCTTTGACCCGCGCTACTGCTAAAGTTCTGTGTATAAGGTTTTTTCTAGTAGTGGGATGTCACGCTCCTTGGTAAAAGAAAATGAGATCCACGCACACACACGATATATTTTTATAGAAGTAACCCACCCAACAAGATGAGGCGTTAGACTAGCCACAATGATTAGTAACATAGACTAGTAACATGTCCATGCGAAATTGTATAGGAGCACTCGGTGACTACGCTCACTGCAATCGCTCCCATCCACTAGCATCGAGATTCTCACTCACTATATTAGCTGCTTCGTATTCACACCTTTTCTCATTTAGTATTCATTTCTCACTAGTTCATATATCAGCCTAACAGTGCACACGTTTTTTGTCCTTGTCCAGACGAGTTTCTGTCCTCACCTTCCAACTTCCAACCACCCAACTGAAGTAAATGTGCACACTCCTCTCTTCCCCACAACGGCATTCTCCTCCTCACTGTAACAGTCATCTTCCTCCTCTGGACAGTTCTTAAAAACATGGATCCTCCTTACAACTGCATATTATACCATTCCGATCCATTCTTAGAGCATGTCTAGCCGCGCCCCCAACAGCCCTCCCCCCCCAGGTCACTTTTTCGGCGCCGGCGCCGAAAAAACGGCCCAGTCACGCCCCCAGGACACCGAAAATCGCCGGTTCGGACCTTTTCTCCGCCCGGCGGTCACAGGCCGAACCCGGCGCGCTGGGGAGCAGTTGGGGGCTCCGGCGCTAGGGAAAAGCACGCCTGGCCCACACCGACAGGGGAAAAGTCAAGGTTTTCTTCACCCGACTCGCCTCGCACCCCCCGCGCCCTCGGCCACCACTAGCTATATCCCGGCGACGGCCGCCGCCCTACTCCACTAGATAGCCATTCCCCGCCAGAAAATAGCAGCGCTTCACCGCGGCAGCCCCTCCCACAGCAGCTGGGCGTTTCCGGCCGCCGTTTCCATCCGCGGAGGCGCGGTTTAGCGGCGGGTACACGCCCACCGAGCGCAAGGTGTTCGGTGTTTTGCCTGTCTCGGCGATGGACTCGGATGACGAGGAAGAGCTCACCGCGCTGCTGGAGGAGGAAGCCGCGGCCGACGTCTAGGAAGAAGAGCATCTCATGGTGCTCGCCGCCCTCGCCCAGCTGCTGGCGAGCAATGAAAACCCGCAGCAAGGTGGCTCGGCGCCGGGGCGGGTGAAAGCAAAGAGCCGGCATCGTCTCGAAGGCTACTGCATGCTCTACTCCGACTACTTCGCCGATGCTCCAGTTCATGGCGAGAAAACATTTCAGAGCCGTTATCGGATGAGCCGAAAGCTCTTCCTTAGGATTGTGAATTCCATCCGGGAGTTCAACAACTACTTCAAGTGCAAGATGGATTGCACTGGCGCTCTTGGATTCACCTCCATCCAGAAGTGCACGACAGCGATGAGGATGCTTGCATATGGAGCTCCCAGTGATTCACTCGACGACTATGGGCGCATGGCCGAGTCCACCAGCATAGAGTGTTTCTACAAGTTCTGTCGGGCAGTGGTGGCAGTGTTTGGGCCATAATACTTGAGAACACCCAATGCGGAAGACACTGCTCGGATCCTAGCCCAGAATGCAGCAAGATGATTTCCTGGGATGCTTGGAAGCATCGACTGCATGCATTGGAAATGGAAGAATTGCCCATTTGGTTGGCAGGGGATGTACAAAGGCACCATAGGCGGTTGCAGTGTGGTGCTTGAGGTGGTAGCCACACAGGACCTCTGGATTTGGCACTCCTTTGGTATGCCAGGAACTCACAATGACATCAATGTGCTGCAGTGCTCTCCTGTTTTTTCCAAGCTCGTTGAGGGCCATTCTCCTCAGGTGAACTTCGAGATCAATGGGCACCAATACAACAAGGGGTACTACCTAGCAGATGGCATATATCCGAGATGGTCGACATTTGTGAAGACGATCTCAAACCCTGCGGCAGGAGGCAAGAACGCCTGGTTTGCAAAAGTTCAGGAGGCTTGCAGGAAGGATGTCGAGCGGGCATTTGGTGTGCTCCAATCTCGATTCGCTGTTGTTCGGTACCCCGCTCAGACCTGGTCCAAAGATCAAATGTGGGAGATTATGATTTGCTATGTCATCTTGCACAACATGATCATCGAGAGCGAGCAAGAAGACCCAGTATTTGACACTGAACCATACTACAGGCAGGGTCCTCTAGCCGAAGTTGATCACCATCTACCGGCAACTTGGACTGCCTATCTCAGTATGCGTCAGGAGATCCGAGACCCACAGGTGCATCATCAACTGCAGAAAGATCTGATTGAGCACCTATGGAGGCTCAAGGGGGACGCCGTGTGATGAAATACGAGTTTTTATTTGTTGAACAATATAATTTGTATTGAACTATTTGTTGTTGTACTATTTTGTTGAAGTATTTGATTTTTCTGTGATGAAATATGTGATAAGAAATAATTGTGTTGATAATTGAACGCCGAGACACGGCGAAACCACGCCAAATATGGGCCTATTCTCGCCCATATGGCCCCTTTATTCGTCGAAATTGGACTCCAAAGTGGGCCAATTTCGGCGCCTGGGGGCGAGCTGGGGGTGACGACTGGACGCAAAACCGCCCCCAGCGCCGATTGTATCGCCGGCTCGCCCCCCAGGGGGCGACTTTTATGCGTCCTGGGGGGGGGGGCAACGGCTGGAGATGCCCTTACCTTCAAGCTTGCTCTCCCACCTTCGCTCTCAGTGTTAGATGGTTCTCATTGTCATGTCAAGCTCAAGCACCCCCGTTTCAAGCTAGTCTCTTGAGCAAAGCGCTACGACCCTGGAAACGCTTTACTAGTAGGCCGGTGTCCATTGACGTGAAGGAAACTTCTTGCGAATTTCCATTTGCAATGAAATAAAATATTCCAACCCACCTGTTGAACTTACCTTGCCAGTCTATTAAGAGCTTCATTTATTACTGTCTACCTATGTATTAATCAACTTCACTTTTTCACCTATGATTTTTTACGTTGCCACGTCCATGCATTGTGTTATTTTTTGAATTTATATGTTTGTATTTTTTTTGCGGAGGGAATTTATATGTTTGTAAAGAACGAGATGTTCAAAAAATCCATCGGCTGGCACAATTACTCCATGTCACTGCTTCTTTGTACGACATCAGACTTTGTGGCACCATGCATGCATCTGGCTGCTGTCCACACGTCAACTTTGTAAATACACCGAATTTAAAGCCCTGCAGCCTTAAACCATATCCGACGACCCCAGGTTGTGGCAAAATTATTTTGAAGAACTTCATCGCATACGGACACATAACTGGATAAGTTGTGTTGCCGATTTTAAAAATATGATTAATAAATGGGAAGAATATATGATTTCAGTTTTGAACTATGGTATACCTTTTTTTTGCGGGAAAACTATGGTATACTAAGTAAGGTGGCCAGATAGAAGTTTACATATAGTCGAAAGTAACAAAAAAAATTGGTCCATCTTGTGATCGAAAACAACATAAAAAACGACCTTTTAAAATCCCAAAAAATTTAATTGCCACGCCATCCGGTAAATTGTCTATTTTTATTCTCATACATAGTTTCACCATACATAGGACAGATGCTCATACATTAAGAGTCACCATGCAGATGCTCATACATTAAGATGCTCGAAAAATTGGCTATCGTTATCACTAGTAGAAAACGGAGCTTTGGCGCCGATTCGTAAGGGCCTTTAGTGCCGGTTCCATAACCGGCACTAAAGGGTGGGCACTAAAGCCCCCCCCCCCTAGTACCGGTTCGGCACGAACCGGCGCTAAAGTGCCACCACGTGGCGTGAGCTCGCGCCCTGGTATGGGGGACCTTTAGTATCGGTTGGTGTTACCAACCGGTACTAAATGTTTTTTTTATATATTTTTTTGAAAATTTTGGAAAAAAAATTTTGATTTTTTTTATTTTTTATTTTTCTGAATTATTTGATGATTTAGTCTCTAATCACCTCTCTTAACTGCTCAAGTGTGGATCACTCATTCCAAATCGCCTAACTTCCCGGCCGGTCACCCATCCTCTCACTCCCCCAGCCTGAGCACACTTAACTTTGGAGTTCTATTCCCCCTACATTCCAAGTCTGCACTTGTTGTTTTTCTGACAAATGTAAGCTGTCAATCCTATTAACCCTCAGCAGTTTAGCTTGAGCATTAGGTCACACGTTTCACCGTTTGAGTTTGAAACTATTATTCTAAAAAAACAGTAATTATTTAGTAACACTAATATTTCTTGAATAAATTTGACCATAGTTTGACCAGATTTGACCAAAATTTAAAAAATTAAAATAATTATTTAGTAACACTAATATTCTTGAATAATTATGTAGTAACATTAATACTTCTTGAATAAGTAGTTTGACCAGATTTAACCAATTTTTTTAAAAAAAACTGAAATTTGACCATATCTTTTTTTCCTTTTGAAATTTGAGGATTCTAAAAAATTGCAAACAGGTCGTAGGCTGTCTCCATCGGATACGGATTTTCGTGCTGAATTTATTGATATATTATACGTTTTTTTCCGATATCGTATGCAAAAGTTATAGCCGTTTTATATTTTTGCTACACTTTTTGCAAAACATGTCCAAATTTAAGTTTTCAAATTTTCCTAACTAGTAGATGTAGTAATATAACTACCTCTCGAAGGATTTTATTTTTTGAAGTTTTTATCATTTTCTTTTGATTTTTTCAGAACTGAAAAGGCGATAAGGGGGGGTAGAGTTTGAAAATTGTCCTATAGTGCCAGTTTGTGTCACAAACCGGTAATATAGGTCAGACCCTTTAGTACCGGTTTGTGACACAAACCGGTACTAAAGGTGATCGTGGGGCCCCGGCCTGACGCCAGCCTGCCATCACCCCTTTAGTACCGGTTCGTGGCACGAACCGGTACTAAATGTTCAACACGAACCGACATTAATGCATAGCCGTTCGAACCGGCACTAATGGTACCATTAGTACCGGGCTAAAATCAAACCGGTACTAATGTGTCTCACATTAGGTCCTTTTTCTACTAGTGTATCTTGATTTTGACCGAAGGTCTCCATCTAGCACAGTAGACACATGCTTCTCGGTGCATGCATTCGAAGAATCGAGCTCGTCCGCTTCAGCTACGGTTGAGAGTGTGCACATCTCTGTGACGACCATTTCTGCTATGGCAGCCGTGCACTCATCGGCTCTCAGATCTTCTTCTTCATTCGAGCTAAAACTTAGAGATAGCAAAACCATAATGAACAACTGGAGAAGTAATATTCAGTAGGAATGTTTGAGAAACAAGTTACCTTCCGTCGATGCCGTGGACCAACTCGATATGCAGATCTGGTGAACGAATCATCTCCGTCAGCAAGATTAACTAGGCAGGTTCAGATTATTGCTAACCAAGGGAACCCTTGGACGAGTAGCGCACTCAGTATCCTTTGTGTCACTTTCTAGATTGATTGGAAGAAGAACAGTACGAGGCACTGCCTCCTTTTCAGATGTGGCAATGCAGCCTTTACGTGCTCGGAGAAGACTCATAAAGGTAGGCGAAGGTGGATTGAATTAATTGGTCCCAGGCCACTGTTCTGTTTCATACTGTTCACGTGAAACTTTAATAAATGACTCAGAACAGGTACGAACCGCTGCCTCGTACGCCACCGGTGGGTATTCACACCCAAGTATCATTTCGACGAAAGTGGCATGGATCCCAATAGATCATTGGAGCGGCCGAGATTTCGGAGGAGTGCGCCGCCGAGTGCTCTTAATCCGTATCCCATGTCCATGTTACTAGTTTATGTTACTATCTCTATAATGGGGAGTAACATGTGTGTGATAACATGCAACACTTTATTTATTAGGCTATAGACACATCTTGCCTTAATATATATGTGTGTGATGTTACTCATACTAGTAATAAGTAGTTATGTTACCATTTTTATCTCTTTCTTCATTTATTGCATGTCAGACCACCCACAGTGGGAATAAGATATCTCCAACAGTTTGTATGTTAGCTTGTTGGTAAAATATGTCATGTCATCAACCAACACCTTAAGGCTGGTCATAGTGGAGAGTAACTTAGACTAGTAACATACATATGTTACTAGTCTATGTTACTACCTTCATAGTGGTTAGTGTCATAGGTGTGGTAATATAGTTGCCTTCATTTATTACTTTGTAGACTCATTATGCATTGGAAACCGCTATGTGATGGTAACATATTATGTTACTCTATTTGCCTCTCTCCTCATTAACTACTTGCCACATCACCAATTTTGCTTATGTGGCATCTATGTTACTACCTATGTTACTCCCACTATGACCAGCCTAATATACAACAACTCCAATGGATAGTATCTAGTTTGCCCAGTAGGACGTGAGATAATAAATAAGGTGTTCCCTCATTCTACATTGGAGCTTGTGCAAGGGGTGTTGGTTCATGTAGATACAACATTGCTATCTTCCCTCATTTATTGTATGACACCTCATCAAAAATCCTATGTGGCAAAGTCTACCGACAATTATCTTACAACCATTGGAGATGTCCTAAGAGCAAGTATAATAAGCCTAGTCAGCTGGCTATAAGGTTTTACATGTCAGCAAAAATCCTTGCTGGAGGAGTGAGAAACGAAGAGAGAGAGAAGAGCCGGCGCTCCGTGTATCGCCCGGCTGCAGCTCAATCTTCAATGCAATACAGCCAACATGCAGCCGGCGTGAGTGCTAAACACAAGAGCTCCGTCTTTCCTGCCAATCATGTGAGCCTGTTTGACCTTCTTTACATGCAAACATTGAATAGTATAGTCCATCTAATAGCCAGCCTACAGCCAGCCTATTATACTAGTAGTCTTTTATCAAGCCTTTGGATGATGTGGCACCCATATACAGCCAGCAGCAGGCTCTTCTATTAGCCATGCTCTAACATATATAGGTAGTAACATCACACATATCTAGGTTAAATAGATGATGTGGCAAGCAATAAATAAAGAAATAAAGAAAAATGATAACATAGCTAGTTACTAATAGTATGAGTAACATCACACACTTATTAAGACTAAATGAGTCTATAGCTTCATAAATAAAGTGTTACATGTTACCACACATACATTACTCCCATTATAGAGATAGTAACATAGATTAGTAATATGTGCATGTTACTAGTCTATATTACTATTCATTGTGGCCGGTCTTAGAAACCATTCCCAACGGGAGTTGAACCGTGGACGCAGGGTGTGCCACTGGGACCCACGCTCCTAATTATCACGCACGCTGTAACCAACCACACGTTCAAGAATATCCAGGAAACAAAGACACGCGCAAGTGTTCCATGTTGGCTAGTCTGAATTCCTAAAACTTCATATAATTACTATATATCCAGCTAATTGTGTAATCAGATGGTCAGATTTCTTGTGGTGGAAAGAATCCACTAGAATTCAACTTTTAGACTTATTATTGATGCTTGTATTTTTCTGAATTTATTTTAGGCCTTTCGTCGATGTATTTTTTTCGAAAAACCTCCAATCTATTCATCTTTAATCATGGCAGTACAATGAATATCAAAAATAAAAATTACATCAAGATTCGTAGACCATCTAGCGATGACTACAAGCACTGAAGCAAGCCGAAGGCGCGCCGTAGTCATCACCCCTCGATCGCCGGAGTCAGGCACAACTTGTTTAGTAGACAGTCAGGAAATCGTCGTGCTAAGGCCCCATATGACCAGCGCACCAGAACAGCAACCGACGCAGATGAAGAATAACGTAGGTTGGAAGGATTCAACCCAAAGACACACGAACGTAGACGAATAACGACGAGATCCAAACAAATCCACCACAGATAAATCCGTTGAAGACACACATTCACACACTCACCAACGATACTAGAAATAGGATGTGCATGCATGCATGCATTCATAGGATTGAGTATATACGCATGTATATGAGTATCTGTATTTGTACTATATAAAAAAACTATTGGCCTCGTAAGATTTTTCTGACCAATGGCCAACCAGTAACTGACAGTTGTTAGCCTCGCAAAAGAAAATTCACGTTTTTTAGTTCGCAGAAGGGCAAACATTATGTCACAATCGTTAACCAGACGACGCTGTAAACCCAACCACACATTTAAGAAAGAAATTTCCCCCTGCTTTGTATTACAAAGTAACCATTCGATACAACCAATGAGCTGGGGCTGAAGCAGCACAAACAAGCCCAAAAGAAAGAAAAGAGAAAAAAAAAGAAAATAAACAAATGCCGATAACGGCGGATCGACAAAACGACGAAGCCTCGTGACGGCTGCGACCACCGGAGATCGCCCACCAAGCTCCGAGACTCCGAAGTGCCGCTACCCAACAACACCTCCAAGAAGAGACGTGACGATGGCGACGCTGCTACCAAGGGTTTCCCCCAGTACACGGCGAGGAGAGAGGAAGGGTAGCCCCGTCGCCCTCCAGGAAGGTCTGGCAGCATCCTCAGATGCCACCGCTTCGGTGTCGTCCAAGCCAACAGAGATTTCTCCCGATCCCAGCCTCTACCTCAGGCACTCCACTAGTCGCCACCAGACCGACCACCACCCAGCGCCAACATGGACACAAAGCTTCCCATGCTGTCTCACCACGGCACCGCGAAGGTGGTCTGCACAACGAAGAAGAGAAGCCGGGACTAGGCCAACATCACCGTCGGCGTACGGGAGGGCCCCACCTTCACTGTCCACGATGGTAGCCGACCGGACGCCATGGCAGGAGCCTACCGGGCCCGTGGCCCCACAGGCCCGGCCGGGCCCTCAAAGGCCCGGACAGCTCCCGCCTCCGTGCAACAGCTGGCACGCCGTCGACGTTGCTGTCCCAGTCCAAGCCGCTCCCCTGCCTCCCCATACAGAGAGCGTCGCGGTCGCGCCGGAGCCGACCCGCAAGGACCCAGAAGGGACCATACGGGCCCAGATCTGGGCCGGGGACGTGCCACCAGCCGACCAGCACCACCGGACCATCCCGCTGCCAAGAGACGACACCACCACGACAAGCACCTCCGGGCTCCACACCAGGATGCCGGACCGCCACCGGCCGAAGCGCACCGCCGCTGGCCATCACCGCCCGAGCAAGGGAGGACCACGCGTGGGGAAGGGCAAGCCCACCGCCGCCAGCATCACGCGGCCGAGGGCCAGCGGCGCAGGCTAACGGCGGCGGGAGGAGGGAGGGGCGCGAGGAGGGGCTGGAGGCGTGCGGTGGAAGGCCTCCCGGCCGCCTCGCTCAGGGAGGCGATGCGGGGGTACGGGGCCGTAGAGGGGTGGTGGGGAGGGGTGGGGGAGGAGAAGGGGAACAGGATGAGGAGGGGGTTAGTGGCTCCGGCGGGCTCCGGAGCCAAAATGGCTACTTTTTAATCAATCATCACCCAACCACACATTTGCCAGTTCAGTCTCGTAAAACTTTGTGTATTTGTTCCCGTCAAAAAGTAACTTTGTGTATTTGTTACCATATCGATCTTGTCGTCTAGTAAAACAGCGTCTCCGGTCTCATAAGACTTTTCTCGACGGAGGACGGCCATACACCAGAGTAAATAGCATAAAACTACTACTTTATAGGCTAGGGTTTCAAAAAACTACCGATTTTTAATTTTTCTCATATAACTACCAAATGGCTGGTCGATTATTTCAAAAAGCCCAAATCATTGAGTATTTATCAGTTGATCATGATTATGACAGGTTGGGCCCACACCTAAACAAACCGTTAGTTTGACCGTTTACTTTCACCGTTAAATTACATGTGGGGCCCACATGTAAGTTTCATCTTCCCTCTTCTCTATCTTCTTCCTCTCTATCTCTTCTCTTCCTCTCCCTGCCCACATGTGAGCCGGCGACGACACTCCCTCTCCTCCCCACCGCCCCGACTATCATGGTAGGTGCTCGCCGGAGCTCCTGGTGGCGACGAGGCCGGCCTCATCCATGGCGACAGGAGGTGCGCATGGCGTCCGCGTTGAGCCTGAGGAGCTCGGGGCATGGGATGGCGGCGGCTGCGGGCAACGCACGACGTGGCGGCGAGGCACAGCGTGGCAACGACGCGGGCGAGGCGCGGCGTGACAGCGGCCGCGGAGCAGGCGAGGCACGGCGTGGCGGCGAGGCATGGCGCGGCGACGGCCACGGGACAGGCAAGGCACAATGTGACGGCGGCCGCAGGCAGGCGAGGCATGGAGTGGCGCGGGGCAGGCGAGGCACGGCGTGGCGACGTCCGCGGGCGAGGCACGACATGGCGGCGGCCGCGGGGCAGGCAAGGCATGGTGCGGCTCGCCGGCCGGAGGAGGCAGCGCGGCCCTGCCGAGCGGGATCGAGCTCCTGGCTGCTCAGGGACCCGATTGCTTTTTTTAGAAAACTCACAGGGACCTGATTGCTTTTTCAAAAAACTTGTAAGGACCCGATTGCTTTTTACAAAACTTATTGTGGGACCCACCTGTAAGTTAACGGTCAAACAAACGGCTATCTTGCATGTGGGCCCTAATTGTCATAATCATGATCAATTGATAATCACTCGATGATTTGGGTTTTTCGAAACAGCCGACCACCCATTTGATAATTATATGAGAAAAATTAAAAATTGGTAGTTTTTTAGAACCATAGCCTATAAAGTAGTGGTTTTATGCTATTTACTCTACACTAAACAGTAAGTCACTGTCGTCTCTCTACAATTTTTCTGCCCAAAAGGCCAACGGAAGTCAGGCTCGTTACGGAGACGCACGCTGTAGCCCAACCACACATTCGAGTGTTCCACATTGGCTATCCACCGAATTGTGCACAAGTATATCCCGAGTGACCAGAGCCGACATTCACGCGCGCCATTAGCCATTGCCATGCCGTCCCCGGCGCTGGCCCTCGCGCTCCTCCTCCTAGCCGCAAGCATAGCAGCTTCCCAGGCGGAGACCAAGTGCCTAGACTCCGTTGCTTCTCCCTCCGCCGCACCAGCACCACCGACGTCCAACACTACCAACAGCAGCGCGTTCCAGGCCAACGTCCTCACGCTCCTGAACGCCCTCCCCCGGGCGGCGGCGCCAACGGGTTTCGCCTCCCTCTCCTTGGGCACCGGCCGCGACCGTGCCTTCGTCCGCGGCCTCTGCCGCGGCGATACCACACCGTCCGAGTGCCTCGCGAGCCTGCAAGCAGGCGTCCTGGACTCCCGCGGCAAGTGCGCGTCCAACCGGAGCGTCGCATCCTGGTACGACAAGTGCTACATCACCTACGCCGACACAAACGCCACGAACAACTACAACTACGAGGTGCGCTCGCTTGATGTGCTGAGCGACATCCCGACATCTTTTGACCGGAGTAGCCACGACCAGGAGTTCTACTCGCTGTTAGATCGCCTGGTGGCACGGGCGGCAAGCGCCGGAGGCACTGGGGAGGCGAAGTTCGCCACCGGGGAGGCCGTGTACGCACCCAATGGGACGATGTACGGTCTCGCGGAGTGCATGAGGGACCTTAGCGGCGAGGAGTGCAATCAGTGTCTGCAATTATTGTTGACCCCTATGCCGTCCTGCTGCAACGGATATCAGGGAGGGACGGTGCAAAACTTCAACTGCCGACTTCGGGTTCAAGCATATGCCTACTATGACCTGGCGCTCGACGCTCCGCCTTCGGCTGCCGCACCGCCCGGGCCCATCTCCTCGCTCGGTGAGTAAATAAAATTACTCCCGATTTTATGCCGGAGTAATGCTAGACCCACGTAAACTTACGTGAAGTTTTTACGTAAAAGTTGATGTGGAGGTAGTTAATTGGATGAAGATTAGTGGCTGGGGCCCATCTCACTTGAAATCAGAGGGGGAGAGGATTATAGTTAGGAAGATTACGTTACTTTATGTAGGCTGTTCGTAGATGGAGCATTATTGTTTATGCTGAGAGAGGGAAGAAAGAGAAATGCTACATCTACGTGCATGTTACATATGCTTTACGTGCCTGGCCAGTTAGCAATTTGTGACTGGAAATAGAGGGGAAGGGCGAGCCCATCCCGAGGGAATTTAGCGGGAGAGAATTAGAGGGAAGGTTACGAAACAGACACGTAGATGTAGCATTGCTGATGAAGAAACTATCCGTTTTTTTAGCAGCCGGAAGAAAATATCTGATGCAGGCGTGTTTGAATTAAACAAAATTGAAGGAACCTATGGCCCAGGGCAGGCCCCCATCTCTCGTTCCAATCCTTTTCTTTTTCTTCCATCATAAAAGCAAGATCATTAATTAACGAGTAGAGTGTGGCTAGGTTTCAGTTAACTGAGATTTAGCCAAGTCTCGGTCAAATCCCGTAAGAAAAAAAGTCTTAGTCTAGTGATATAACATGTAAGAAAGACAAAAGAAAATTATATTTTTTTGCACAAATCTTAATGTAAGAACTCACGAATATAACACGACTGAGACTCAATCAACTGAGACTTAGTAAGATTGTAACGAGTATTCCCTGCAAAGGTCACTCCCACCTCCCCAGGATGCGACAAGTGCCACACTGCAGGTGAGCCACTTGTCGCAACCTGGTACATTTTCTTTTTTCGTAGACTCATTTATTCAAAACATTTTTTTCTCTTAGACCGCGTGTTCAAATTTCAACCCGATTTCACTGTCGCATCGGGGTCTTTGAAATTAGATCCTCTGTTATAGGTTTTGACAATCTTTTATTTTCACAAAAACTAGAAAAGTCGGACAAAAAACAGAGCCAGAAGCACAATTTTGTTTTCCCCGTTTTCCTTTTCTAAAGAGGCATAGCCATGGCTCTAGTGGAGGCACACGAGAAGAAAATATGTGCTCTCTCACGGAAGCAAAAAAAGTTTTTTTTTCACTTTCCACGAGGCACAATTGTACCTCTCGCGAAGCAAATCCGTGCCTCCAGGAGAGGCAAACTTGCACCTTTCATGGAAAAAGAAAAGAAAACATAATTTATCCTTTTCCGAGAGGCACAGCCGTTGTGCTTCTGGCGGAAGCAAACGTGTGCCTCCATGGGAAGCAAACCTTTGCGTCTCTTGAAAAAGAGAAAACACATTCGAGGGAGGGAATAAAGGGAAATGCTACATCTACGTGCCTGGCTAGTTAGCAGTTTGTGACTAGAAATAGAGGGGAAGGAGGAGCCCATCCCGGGGGAATTTAGGGAGGGGGGGAATAGACTGAAGGTTACAAAACAAACACATAGATGTAGCATTGCTCGAGAAGAAACTATCTTTTTTTTAGCAACACGAAGAAAATATCAGATAAAGGCGTGTTTGAATTAAACAAAATAGAAGGAACCTATGGGCCCCCATCTCTCGTTCCAATCCTTTTCTCTTTCTTCCATCATAAAAACAAGATCATTAATTAACGAGTAGAGTGTGGCTAGGTTTCAGTCCATTGAGATTTAGCCAATTCTCAGTCGAGTCTCGGAAAAAAGTCTCAGTTAAGTGATATAACATGTAAGAAATAAAAAAGGAAAAAAACTAAAAAAATTGCCCAAATCTTAATGTAAGAACTCACAAATATAGCATCGACCGAGACATAATGAAGTCTCAGTCGACTGAGACTTAGCAAGACTTCCCTGCAAAGGTCACTCCCACCTCCCCAGGATGCGATAAGTGCCACACTGCATGTGAGCCACTTGTCGCAACTGGTACTTTTTCTTTTTTTTGTAGACTCATTTATTCAAAACATTTTTTCTCTTAAACCGTGTGCTCAAATTTCAAACCGATTTCTCCTCCCATCGGGATCTTTAAAATTAGATCCTCTGTTATAGGTTTTGACAAACTTTTATTTTCACAAAAAACTAGAAAAGCCGGACGAAAACCGAGCCAAAAGCACAATTTTGTTTCCACTTTTTCCCTTTCTGAAGTGGCATAGCTATGGCTCTAGTGGAGGCAAATATGTGCCTCAACGAGAAGCAAATATGTTCTCTCTCACGGAAGCAAAAAACACATTTTTTTCACTTTCCAAGAGGCACAATTGTGCCTCTCACGAAGCAAACCCGTGCCTCCAGGAGAAGCAAACTTGCACCTTTCGCCAAAACAAAAAAAAGAAAACAAATTTTATCCTTTTCCGAGAGGCAGTACTGTTGTGCTTCTGAGGGAAGCAAACGTGTGCCTCCATGAGAAGCAAACCTTTGCGTCTTGTGAAAAAGAGAAAACACATTTTTTTTCTTTTTCTGAGAGGCATAGCTATGCATGTCGCGAAAGCAAATCCGTGCCTCCCCGAATAGCAAACCCGTGTCTCTCACGTTAGCAAAAGAAACGAGTTTTTTGGGCAAAATTTTGTTTTTTGGATTTTTATTTTTGTCCAAAACCTAGTGGAAAACTGGGCAAAAGCCATAAAGCTGAAAAACTAAAAGAAAAATCATCTAAAACCCAAAAACATGTACTAAAAAAAGATCCCGAGAGAGTGCCCAACACAATACATGTGGCTACGACGGAGAGCAAGCCAAGTGACGTCCTCCCAGCCCACCAAAAAGTGACCCTTAAGGGAGCCGCGCAATGAGTACTCGTTTCTTTACTTGCTTCCTCATAAATGGCAGATCTTCTATGATATATGTTTTGGAGGACGGGTACCAGATAGCATTATGTTTACCATATGAAATTGGAAACTTCATTTTAGACACCTCTAAGAAAGACAAAAATTTGTTTAAAAATGGGCTTACCTTTTGTTTTTTTGGGGCCATTTTTTTCCTTTTTTGCATAGACTACAAATCATCGAATTATTTATGGAAACTTTTTGGCCCTAAGAAAAATGAAGGAA
This sequence comes from Triticum aestivum, assembly GCF_018294505.1. Classification (NCBI taxonomy): domain Eukaryota; kingdom Viridiplantae; phylum Streptophyta; class Magnoliopsida; order Poales; family Poaceae; genus Triticum; species Triticum aestivum. The sequence goes on from NC_057803.1 coordinate 605,666,038, forward strand.
CTTTTTTTGCAAACAGGATCAGAATCTATTATAGAAGTTCATCGGAAATATAAACATCTAAAATATAATAAAAATTAGATCGAGATTTCAAGACCTCTAAATGACCAGTACTGCCAACAGAATGTGTCGGCGGCGCGCCACTGTCATCACTCCCCTACATGAGCCGACTTGAACTAGTCGATGCTGATCGGTCCTATAATTCTCAATACAATTGTTGTAACATCCGGACCACATACATCCAGGTGGTGCTGAAAGAATTTTGTAGGGAAACCATCTGGGCTAGGGGACTTAAGAGGGAATATATGAAAAGGGTCCATTTTAAGGAAACTTTATAGATTTGTAGGAGATATCAATAGCTATCCGTCCGTAAAAAGTTGGAAATTTTAACTTATACTCCGTCCGTACCAGAATATAAGGTGTATTGATTTCTGTGCAAGTCAATCATTTGAATGTTTGACCAAGATTATAGAATAAAAAAACAGCATATGAAATACCTAATATATAAAATATGAAACTACTTTTCATGATGGACCAAATGATATAAATTTCAAATTGTGGATATTCATACACTTTCCTAAAAACTAGATCAAACGTACACTCGTTTGACTTTTGAAAAAAACAAATACACCTTATATAATGGAATAAAGGGAGTAAATTGGATTTTTTGAGTGGGATGTATCAGCCTAAAAAGGAGGGTCTCTAGATCCCGATAGCCAAATCTTCATGCTCAGATATGTTGTTGCTTCGCTAGAAAATGTCTTTGAATGAACTTTTTTTCATGAGAAACAACAATTTCTACTGGGATGTAGTATATCGGGGATGATTGAATTATGCTCCCTAAAAGGAAAAAAGAACTGCAGAATTATTCGCCTCTGCTTCTGCCCTCGGATAAACTATGTATCACTCATTGTGAGTAATGTCAGTTATTTCTTCTTCTTTTTATTGTTTCCTCCTTTTCACTTCTCTTTCTCTCTGTGTCTACATCGTCCAGCTTGGGCCTGTGTGTTTACTGCATGCATCAACATTATGTCTGGTCACAAGTAGTACATTTTATTTTGTTAGCTGCTCAATATGTTCGTATGTACCTCTACCTCTTTTCTTGAATGATGGACATTCCAAAACACACAAAATTGCAACCGAATGTAATCCAATCAAGATAAGGGCTGCTTTGGTTCAAAAGATTTAAAAAATGCAGGAATAAAAAAAACATATGCATGGTGTAGGAATACACGTGCGAAACAAAGGATTGCTAAACACAAGAATTTTGTCAATTTTGGTGTTTGGTTCAAAGGAATTTGGAAAAACACAGGAATTCTAATAAAACATGGTCAGTTCAAGTCAAACCACATGAAAATGTTTATTTAGAAAGTTATTTTGCCAGTAAGGATGTTAGTCTCGTATTTTGGGGAAATGAATTTGAAAGAGAGTTCCAAGTGAATTTTATAATTCCTGCATTTTCCCTTTGAAACTAGGATCAAAGAAATAGTTCCTCGGTTCCTTTGAATCAAAGGCATGAATAGTATCACCATGGGAAATTTTCCTATTCCTATGACTTTCCTCCACTTTTCGTTTGAACCAAAGGAGCCCTTAGATGCATAGTAGTGCATACACAAATGTTGCAACTAAGATTATCTAGACCAAGTCGAACTATTGCTGGTCACCTTCTAGGATCGAAAAATAGTGTTATCCATTGGTCCACACAATATAAACATGACAAACAAATTTAGAAAGTGACATGACCAAGTCACCTACGTTACTGTATCTACCGAAACTGATGGGCCTGCTTTGTCCTCTTACATGTAGTGAAACCCCTTGGCTTGGTTGTTGGTGACTACGACCACTTTTGGCTTAATGAACACAATCTCATCAGTATCAGAGCTAGAACCATACTTTTCTTAGGGACATTTATATTCATGCCCCTAATTTGCGCCCACTTTCATATTTACCTATAAATTTTTTTTATGTGCTCAAATTTGCCCCTAGAAAGCATTTTAGGTCACGAGAATTCCCTTCCAGCTGGTCAATGGTGCATGACCGATACATGGAAAATTCATAACAAATTCATATGAACTCAGAAGAATGCAAAAGAAGATATCAAAATGTTCATAAAGTATCACCTGTACGCGCATGTCATTTACTCTCATCACCTACACGTGCATTTATTTGCATTCACCCTAAATAGTTTTTTAATGTTATAAACCCTAAAAAGCTTTAATGAGTTCTTTTGTAATGAATGTAAATGACATATGCATATAGGTGATGTTTTCTGAACATTTTGATATCTTATTTTGCATTCTCCTAAGTTCATATGAATTTGTTATGAATTTTCAAAGTTTGGGTCAAACAACTTTGACCAGATGAAAGGGCATTCTTGCGACCTAAAATGCCTTTTAGGGGCAACTTTGAGCACATCAAAAAGTTAGGGGTAAATTTGAGTAGTGGGTTCGAGTTAGGGGCACAAATGTGAAGGTCCCTTTTTCTTGATGCAACATGCAAGAACAAGCTTAACTTGTGTAGGGTATGGGTGAAATTATTTATTGTCTAGTATCCAAATTTATTCCTCCATATCCAAAATACCCAATATCTTCATGTCCAAAATATCTTCCCTACTATGCAACTAAGTCTCCAAGTGTCCAAGATACCTTCCCTACTATGCCATCGTGACAAGCATATCCAACACCTACTAAGTACAACAATAAGATAATATACAATAGCCAAGCACTGTAATGCAATATAACAATCATAATAAGGTAACATTACCTAGAGGAACAATGTAACATCGCCTCTCTTTGTCTTGTCAGTAAAGTATGAGAGCATCATGTTGGGGAACGTTGCGGAAAATTAAAATTTTTCCTACGGTTTCACCAAGATCCATCTATGAGTTCATCTAAGCAACGAGTCTAGGGAGAGAGTTTGCATCTACATACCACTTGTAGATCGCGTGCGGAAGCTTGCAAGGTGATGATGTAGTCGTACTCGACGTGATTCAAATCACCGATGACCTGCGCCGAACGGACGGCACCTCCGCGTTCAACACACGTACGGAACAGCCACGTCTCCTCCTTCTTGATCCAGCAAGGAAGGGAGGAGAGGTTGAGGGAGATGGCACCAGCAGCAGCACGACGGCGTGGTGTTGGTGGAGCTGCAGTACTTCGGCAGAGCTTCGCTAAGCGCTATGGAGTTGGAGGAGGTGTTGGGGAGGGAGAAGGAGGCAACCAAAGGCCAGGGCACCAGGTATGAAGTCCCTCCTCTCCCCCCACTATATATAGGGGTGCCAAGGGAGGGTGGCCGGCCCTAGGAGATCCAATCTCCTAGGGGGTGCGGCGGCCTAGGGAGGTTTCCCTCCCCCCCAAGGCACCTAGGAGGTGCCTTCCACTAGTAGGACTCCTCCCCCTTGGAAACCCTAGGCGCATGGGCCTTGTGGGGCTGGTGCCCTTGGCCCATGTAGGCCAAGGCGCACCCCCTACAGCCCATGTGGCCCCCGGGGATGGGTGGCCCCACCCGGTGGGCCCCCGGGACCCCTCCGGTGGTCCCGGTACAATACCGATAACCCCGAAACTTGTCCCGATGCCCGAAACAGGACTTCCCATATATAAATCTTTACCTCCGGACCATTCCGGAACTCCTCGTGACGTCCGGGATCTCATCCGGGACTCCGAACAACATTCGGGTTACTGCATATACATATCCCTACAACCCTAGCGTGACTGAACCTTAAGTGTGTAGACCCTACGGGTTCGGGAGACATGTAGACATGACCGAGACTCTCTTAGTCAATAACCATCAGCGGGATCTGGATACCCATGATGGCTCCCACATGCTCCTCGATGTTGTCATCGGATGAACCACTATGTCGAGGATTCGATCAAACCCTGTATACAATTCCCTTTGTCAATCGGTACGTTACTTGCCCGAGACTTGATCGTCGGTATCCCAATACCTTGTTCAGTCTCGTTACCGGCAAGTCACTTTACTCGTACCGTAATGCATGATCCCGTGTCCAACACCTTGGTCACATTGAGCTCAATATGATGATGCATTACCGAGTGGGCCCAGAGATACCTCTCCGTCATACGGAGTGACAAATCCCAGTCTCGATCCGTGTCAACCCAACAGCTACTTTCGGAGATACCTGTAATGCACCTTTATAGTCACCCAGTTACGTTGTGACGTTTGGTACACCCAAGGCATTCTTACGGTATCCGGGAGTTACACGATCTCATGGTCGAAGGAAGAGATACTTGACACTTGCAAAGCTCTAGCAAAACGAACTACACGATCTTTTATGCTATGCTTAGGATTGAGTCTTGTCCATCATATCATTCTCCTAATGATGTGATCCCGTTATCAATGACATCCAATGTCCATAGTCAGGAAACCATGACTATCTGTTGATCACAACGAGCTGGTCAACTAGAGGCTTACCAGGGACATAGTGTGGTCTAAGTATTCACACGTGTATTATGATTTCCGGATAATACAGTTATAGCATGAATACAAGACAATTATCATGAACAATGAAATATAATAATACTTTTATTATTGCCTCTAGGGCATATTTCCAACAGTCTCCCACTTGCACTAGAGTCACTAATCTAGTTACATTGTGATGAATCGAACACCCATAGAGTTCTGGTGTTGATCATGTTTTGCACGCGAGAGAGGTTTAGTCAGCGGATCTGCGACATTCAGATCCGTGTGCACTTTGCAAATCTCTATGTCTCCATCTTGAACATTTTCACGGATGGAGTTGAAACGACGCTTGATGTGCCTGGTCTTCTTGTGAAACCTGGGCTCCTTTGCGAGGGCAATAGCTCCAGTGTTGTCACAGAAGAGTTTGATCGGCCCCGACACATTGGGTATGACTCCTAGGTCGGTGATGAACTCCTTCACCCAAATTGCTTCATGTGCTGCCTCCGAGGCTGCCATGTACTCCGCTTCACACGTAGATCCCGCCACGACGCTCTGCTTGCAGCTGCACCAGCTTACTGCTCCACCATTCAACATATACACGTATCCGGTTTGTGACTTAGAGTCATCCGGATCTGAGTCGAAGCTAGCGTCGACGTAACCCTTTACGACGAGCTCTTCGTCTCCTCCATAAACGAGAAACATGTCCTTTGTCCTTTTCAGGTACTTCAGGATATTCTTGACCGCTGTCCAGTGTTCCTTGCCGGGATTACTTTGGTATCTTGCTACCAAACTCACGGCAAGGTTTACATCGGGTCTGGTACACAGCATGGCATACATAATAGATCCTATGGCTGAAGCATAGGGGATGACACTCATCTCTTCTTTATCTTTTGCCGTGGTCGGTGACTGAGCTGAGCTCAGTCTCATACCTTGTAACATAGGCAAGAACCCCTTCTTGGACTGATCCATTCTGAATCTCTTCAAAATCTTTTCAAGGTATGTACTTTGTGAAAGACCTATGAGGCGTCTCGATCTATCTCTATAGATCTTGATGCCTAATATATAAGCAGCTTCTCCAAGGTCCTTCATTGAAAAACACTTATTCAAGTAGGCCTTAATGCTGTCCAGAAATTCTATATCATTTCCCATCAGGAGTATGTCATCTACATATAATATGAGAAATGCTACAGAGCTCCCACTCACTTTCTTGTAAACGCAGGCTTCTCCATAAGTCTGCATAAACCCAAACGCTTTGATCATCTCATCAAAGCGAATGTTCCAACTCCGAGATGCTTGCACCAGTCCATAAATGGATCGCTGGAGCTTGCATACTTTGTTAGCGTTCTGAGGATCGACAAAACCTTCCGGCTGCATCATATACAGTTCTTCCTTAAGATGCCCGTTAAGGAATGCTGTTTTGACGTCCATCTGCCATATCTCATAATCATAGTATGCGGCAATTGCTAACATGATTCGGACGGACTTTAGCTTCGCTACGGGAGAGAATGTCTCGTCGTAGTCAATCCCTTGAACCTGTCGATAACCCTTAGCGACAAGTCGAGCTTTATAGATGGTAACATTACCATCCGCGTCCGTCTTCTTCTTAAAGATCCATTTGTTTTCTGTCGCTCGCCGATCATCGGGCAAGTCTGTCAAAGTCCATACTTTGTTTTCATACATGGATTCTATCTCGGATTTCATGGCTTCAAGCCATTTGTTGGAATCCGGGCCCGTCATTGCTTCTTCATAGTTCGAAGGTTCATTGTTGTCTAACAACATGATTTCCAGGATAGGGTTGCCGTACCACTCTGGTGCGGAACGTGTCCTTGTGGACCTACGAAGTTCAGTAGTAACTTGATCCGAAGTACCTTGATCATTATCATGGTTTTCCTCTTCAGTTGGTGTGGGCATCACAGGAATGGTTTCCTGTGCTGCGTCACTATCCCGCTCAAGAGGTAGTACTTCATCGAGTTATACTTTCCTCCCACTTACTTCTTTCGAGAGAAACTCTTTTTCCAGAAAGCATCCGTTCTTGGCAACAAAGATCTTGCCTTCGGATCTTAAGTAGAAGGTATACCCTATAGTTTCCTTAGGGTATCCTATGAATACGCATTTTTCCGACTTGGGTTCGAGCTTTTCAGGTTGAAGTTTCTTGACATAAGCTTCGCATCCCCAAACTTTTAGAAACGACAGCTTAGGTTTCTTTCCAAACCATAATTCATACGGTGTCGTCTCAACGGATTTAGACGGTGCCCTATTTACAGTGAATGTAGCTGTCTCTAGAGCGTATCCCCAAAATGATAGCGGTAAATCGGTAAGAGACATCATAGACCGCACCATATCCAATAGAGTGCGATTACGACGTTCGGACACACCGTTTCGCTGAGGTGTTCCAGGCGGCGTGAGCTGTGAAACGATTCCACATTTCTTTAAGTGTGTACCAAATTCGTGACTTAAGTATTCTCCTCCACGATCTGATCGTAAGAATTTTATCTTTCGGTCACGTTGATTCTCCACCTCATTCTGAAATTCCTTGAACTTTTCAAAAGTCTCAGACTTGTGTTTCATTAAGTAGACATACCCATATCTACTCAAGTCATCTGTGAGAGTGAGAACATAACGATATCCTCCGCGAGCCTCAACGCTCATTGGACCGCATACATCGGTATGTATGATTTCCAATAAGTTGGTTGCTCGCTCCATTGTTCCGGAGAACGGAGTCTTGGTCATTTTACCTAAGAGGCATGGTTCGCACGCGTCAAACGATTCATAATCAAGAGACTCTAAAAGTCCATCAGCATGGAGCTTCTTCATGCGCTTGACACCAATGTGACCAAGGCGGCAGTGCCACAAGTATGTGGGACTATCGTTATCAACTTTAAATCTTTTGGCATCTACACTATGAACATGTGTAATATTACGCTCGAGATTCATTAAGAATAAACCATTGACCATCGGAGCATGACCATAAAACATATCTCTCATATAAATCGAACAACCATTATTCTCAGACTTAAATGAGTAGCCATCTCGTATTAAACGAGATCCAGATACAATGTTCATGCTCAAACTTGGCACTAAATAACAATTATTAAGGTTCAAAACTAATCCCGTAGGTAAATGTAGAGGCAGCGTGCCGACGGCGATCACATCGACTTTGGAACCATTCCCGACGCGCATCGTCACCTCGTCCTTTGCCAGTCTCCGTTTATTCCGCAGCTCCTGCTGTGAGTTACAAATATGAGCAACGGCACCGGTATCAAATACCCAGGAGTTACTACGATTACTGGTAAGGTACACATCAATCACATGTATATCAAATATACCTTTGGTGTTGCCGGCCTTCTTATCCGCTAAGTATTTGGGGCAGTTCCGCTTCCAGTGACCCTTCCCCTTGCAATAAAAGCACTCAGTCTCAGGCTTGGGTCCATTCTTTGACTTCTTCCCGGTAACTGGCTTACCAGGCGCGGCAACATCTTTGCCGTCCTTCTTGAAGTTCTTCTTACCCTTGCCCTTCTTGAACTTAGTGGTCTTATTGACCATCAACACTTGATGTTCTTTCTTGATTTCAGCCTCTGCTGACTTCAGCATCGAGAACAATTCAGGAATGGTCTTTTCCATTCCTTGCATGTTGTAGTTCATCACAAAGCTCTTGTAGCTTGGTGGGAGCGACTGGAGGATTCTGTCAATGACCGCCTCATCTGGGAGGTTAATGTTCAGCTGGGTCATACGATTGTGCAACCCAGACATCTTCAGGATGTGCTCACTGACAGAACTGTTTTCCTCCATCTTACAACTGTAGAACTTGTCGGAGACATCATATCTCTCGACCCGGGCATGAGCTTGAAAAACTAGTTTCAGCTCTTCGAACATCTCATATGCTCCGTGATGCTCAAAACGTTTTTGGAGCCCCGGTTCTAAGCTGTAAAGCATGCCGCACTGAACGAGGGAGTAATCATCAGCGCGAGACTGTCAAGCATTCATAATGTCTTGGTTCTCTGGGACGGGAGCGTCACCTAGCGGTCCTTCTAGGACATATTGTTTCCTGGCAGCTATGAGGATGATCCTCAGGTTCCGGACCCAGTCCGTATAGTTGCTGCCATCATCTTTCAGCTTGGTTTTCTCTAGGAACGCGTTGAAGTTCATGTTGACATTAGCGTTGGCCATTGATCTACAAGACATATTTGCAAAGGTTTTAGACTAAGTTCATGATAATAAAGTTCTAATCAAATTATGAACTCCCACATAGATTAGACATCCCTTTAGTCATCTAAGTGTTACACGATCCGAGTCGACTAGCCCGTGTCCGATCATCACGTGAGACGGACTAGTCATCGTCGGTGAACATTTTCATGTTGATCGTATCTTCCATACGACTCGTGTTCGACCTTTCGGTCTCCGTGTTCCGAGGCCATGTCTGCACATGCTAGGCTCGTCAAGTTAACCCTAAGTGTTTTTGCTGTGTAAAACTGTCTTACACCCGTTGTATGTGAACGTAAGAATCCATCACACCCGATCATCACGTGGTGCTTAGAAACGACGAACTGTAGCAACGGTGCACAGTTAGGGGAGAACACTTCTTGAAATTTTATAAGGGATCATCTTATTTACTACCGTCGTCCTAAGTAAACAAGATGCATAATACATAATAAACATCACATGCAATTATAGTTGTGACATGATATGGCCAATATCATATAGCTCCATTGATCTTCATCTTCGGGGCTCCATGATCATCTCGTCACCGGCTTGACACCATGATCTCCATCATCATGATCTCCATCATCGTGTCTTCATGAAGTTGTCACGCCAACGACTACTTCTACTTCTATGACTAACGTTTAGCAATAAAGTAAAGTAGTTTACATGACGTAATTCAATGACACGCAGGTCATACAAAAATAATGACAACTCCTATGGCTCCTGCCGGTTGTCATACTCATCGACATGCAAGTCGTGAATCCTATTACAAAGAACATGATCTCATACATCACAATTCATCATTCATCACAACTTTTGGCCATATCACATCACATGATCAATCGCTGCAAAAACAAGTTAGACGTCTTCTAATTGTTGTTGCATCTTTTACGTGGCTGCAATTGGGTTCTAGCAAGAACGTTTTCTTACCTACGAATCACCACAACGTGATTTTGTCAACTTCTATTTACCCTTCATAAGGGCCCTGTTCATCGATTCCGCTCCAACTAAAGTGGGAGAGACAGACACCCGCCAGCCACCTTATGCAACTAGTGCATGTCAGTCGGTGGAACCGGTCTCACGTAAGCGTACGTGTAAGGTTGGTCCGGGCCGCTTCATCCCACAATACCGTCGAAGCAAGAAAAGACTAGTAGAGGCAAGTAAGATGACAAATCCACGCCCACAACAAAATTGTGTTCTACTAGTGCAAAGAGAACTACGCATAGACCTAGCTCATGATGCCACTGTTGGGGAACGTTGCGGAAAATTAAAATTTTTCCTACGGTTTCACCAAGATCCATCTATGAGTTCATCTAAGCAACGAGTCTAGGGAGAGAGTTTGCATCTACATACCACTTGTAGATCGCGTGCGGAAGCTTGCAAGGTGATGATGTAGTCGTACTCGACGTGATTCAAATCACCGATGACCTGCGCCGAACGGACGGCACCTCCGCGTTCAACACACGTACGGAACAGCCACGTCTCCTCCTTCTTGATCCAGCAAGGAAGGGAGGAGAGGTTGAGGGAGATGGCACCAGCAGCAGCACGACGGCGTGGTGTTGGTGGAGCTGCAGTACTCCGGCAGAGCTTCGCTAAGCGCTATGGAGTTGGAGGAGGTGTTGGGGAGGGAGAAGGAGGCAACCAAAGGCCAGGGCACCAGGTATGAAGTCCCTCCTCTCCCCCCACTATATATAGGGGTGCCAAGGGGGGGTGGCCGGCCCTAGGAGATCCAATCTCCTAGGGGGTGCGGCGGCCTAGGGAGGTTTCCCTCCCCCCCAAGGCACCTAGGAGGTGCCTTCCACTAGTAGGACTCCTCCCCCTTGGAAACCCTAGGCGCATGGGCCTTGTGGGGCTGGTGCCCTTGGCCCATGTAGGCCAAGGCGCACCCCCTACAGCCCATCTGGCCCCCGGGGATGGGTGGCCCCACCCGGTGGGCCCCCGGGACCCCTCCGGTGGTCCCGGTACAATACCGATAACCCCGAAACTTGTCCCGATGCCCGAAACAGGACTTCCCATATATAAATCTTTACCTCCGGACCATTCCGGAACTCCTCGTGACGTCCGGGAGCTCATCCGGGATTCCGAACAACATTCGGGTTACTGCATATACATATCCCTACAACCCTAGCGTGACTGAACCTTAAGTGTGTAGACCCTACGGGTTCGGGAGACATGTAGACATGACCGAGACTCTCTTAGTCAATAACCATCAGCGGGATCTGGATACCCATGATGGCTCCCACATGCTCCTCGATGTTGTCATCGGATGAACCACTATGTCGAGGATTCGATCAAACCCTGTATACAATTCCCTTTGTCAATCGGTACGTTACTTGCCCGAGACTTGATCGTCGGTATCCCAATACCTTGTTCAGTCTCGTTACCGGCAAGTCACTTTACTCGTACCGTAATGCATGATCCCGTGTCCAACACCTTGGTCACATTGAGCTTAATATGATGATGCATTACCGAGTGGGCCCAGAGATACCTCTCCGTCATACGGAGTGACAAATCCCAGTCTCGATCCGTGTCAACCCAACAGCTACTTTCGGAGATACCTGTAATGCACCTTTATAGTCACCCAGTTACGTTGTGACGTTTGGTACACCCAAGGCATTCTTACGGTATCCGGGAGTTACACGATCTCATGGTCGAAGGAAGAGATACTTGACACTTGCAAAGCTCTAGCAAAACGAACTACACGATCTTTTATGCTATGCTTAGGATTGGGTCTTGTCCATCATATCATTCTCCTAATGATGTGATCCCGTTATCAATGACATCCAATGTCCATAGTCAGGAAACCATGACTATCTGTTGATCACAACGAGCTGGTCAACTAGAGGCTTACCAGGGACATAGTGTGGTCTAAGTATTCACACGTGTATTATGATTTCCGGATAATACAGTTATAGCATGAATACAAGACAATTATCATGAACAATGAAATATAATAATACTTTTATTATTGCCTCTAGGGCATATTTCCAACACATCATGTACTGACCCTTCTCAACCGGCTAGGACATAGGTGAATTTTAGATCACAATATGTGTAACACAAGAAAATTTAGGTTATTGCAGTGCTTTCTACCACCGAAGGATGTAGAAACTACTGCCGGTACTCTAGCAGCACATCATGTGCATCATCAGTCACATCCACATGTACACAATCCTATGTTAATATGAAAAAATGTGGCTAATCTAGCTTCTAATATTTGGAACATAACTAAGACCATTTTTTAAGTGGTTACCTTCAAATATGATTGCCATTTTGCACTTTTTTATATTCAAAGGTGTATCATCAATGTGTGACGTGATCATTTACGCCTAAGATCACCAATTGCATGCAGCACTTGCTTGAAATATCGACGGTTGCCTCTACAATCCTTCTGGAGGTGTTGCAAATCACTCTAAACCTTTGGTTATGACCAGTAACATGAAGGAACATTGTGACTTGGGCCATATGATGAGGGAGACCTTGTGGAGGTGCTCTGCCACCAAGGTGGAGGTGATGGGGTAGTGAGGATTGGACTTGCACCAAAAGTGTTGTGGTAACTCTAAAATCCCCGACAGTGTACATCTTTGACCTGCCGAGCCTCTCTTGCCACACACCTTGCGCGCAGCAGGACTAGCTATACATAAACAACTTTTGGAATTGGCATTGGTATTGGATTGTGTATATGTCTATGGTTGGGACTTGAGTATGTTAAAGGTTAGATGCTTGAGTCAAACATGTGTAACGCGGGCTAATAAATTAATGCATCGTGGCGGTAGTCAAAATAGACAAAATAAATCTAGGCTAGATGGATAATCACAAATGGAACGTTGCGGGCGCCCGTGGCATGGTGAATGGACCGGCCCTGGCGTGATAGTCAAAATGTGTCTAATGATCTTGGCGTCGCTTTGTAGTCGATTCTATTATATCAATTGATCACTGACTCTAATTAACCAATATCATCTCCATGTCTGCTTTCTGTAAAGGTCCAGTCATGTAAATTGTAACAACATCCGATTCAGGTTTCCTTGGCTGGCCTAGGTGAGGGATTCTTTGAGTACCTTGTGAACCTAACCAAGGGGGCCACACAGGCACCTAACATATAAAACAATATATCTGAGGCCCAAGTTTAACATCGTACGAGCTTCCAGTTAAGCACCAAATGATTCATGCAGCACGACATTGTGAATGCTCCTCCTCCCATTTCCGTCTCTCATGTTGGCAGCCGTTGCACTACGGTTCGAAGATGTTAAGGATCGAATAATTGTCTTGTGCAATGACCAGTGCCGATAGTGATAAACCGCTTAAAACATGTAGGAAAGAGGAGATTACAACAAGTCATCCTTGATGTTGGTATTTCTGTTGGAACTTTATTAGTCCTAGTGGTTGTGCTCGCTTGTGTTTTCCGGCAGAGGAGAAGGATCAAGGCCAACAAGGAAAACCAAGGTATGCCACAGAAGAGCACAGGGTTCAAAGGGGAACAAAGAGAAAGCGAGGCATAGTTGAATTGTGTGTTTCTTATTGCAGATAATGCAGGGGATGGCATGAACTATATTAGTCTGGAAGCGTTAAGAGCTGCAACATCCAATTTTTCTATAAACAATAAACTGGGAGAAGGAGGATTCGGAGAGGTGTTTAAGGTACGCTTAATATGTTGTTATGAATATCACATGAGAATACAAATCCATACTAGTAATACCAGGCAATAATTAGGTAAATTGTTTATTTTAATCCAAGAGCAAACTTGCTTCTACATAGGGCGAATTGCAGGATGGAACCAAAATAGCCGTCAAAAGGCTCTTAAAGGACTCTGCTCAAGGGCTCGATGAGTTGAAAAATGAGCTAATGTTAGCTAACAGACTTAAGCACAAGAATCTGGTGCAGCTTCTCGGCGTTTGCTTGCGAGAGAAATTGATGGTGTACGAATACATGCCTAATGGAAGCCTACACACGAGCCTTTTCAGTAATCCTCCCTGTCCCAACTCATCTTGTTAAAACTTTAGTACAGCTAGCTATACACCCCTAGTCCGCATATTCTGCTGTTTTTAGTTCGAGTGGTGCATGTATGTCACAGGTTCAGAGAAGGCACACCAGCTGGATTGGACGAAAAGAAGCATGGTCATCTCTGGGATTGCTCGAGGTCTATTGTATCTCCACCAGGAGTCTCGTCTAAAAGTCATACACCGCGACCTGAAGCCAAGCAACATCTTACTGGACCTGGATATGACACCCAAGATCTCGGACTTTGGTCTGTCTAGGGCTTTCGGTGGAGATCAATCAATGGATATAACAAAACGTCCTGTCGGTACAATGTAAGTCTGTACTTCTATACTTTCTCTGCAAATATACATGTTGATTGCACAAAGTACTAGTCAAATTAACTGAAGACGACTGTTTATTTTTGGAACTAATTCATGCAGTGGATACATGTCTCCGGAGTATGCGTACTGCGGCCAAGTCTCTACCAAGTCCGACATGTACAGCTTCGGAGTCATAGTTCTAGAGATTGTGACTGGTAGGAGGAACAATAGGTCGGTTGAAGATGATACTGCCTGCAGATCTCTGCTCAGCTACGTAAGATCCGCACAGATATGTAATACATGTGTACGTATAACCTACCTCACTCAACGAGCTGCTGTTTATCTTTGACGTACAGGTATGGGAGAAGTGGAGCGCAGGCTCGATGGAAGGGGTGGTAGATCCTTCCCTGGCCGGACGTTACCCTGACAGCGAGGTGCGAAACTGCGTGCAAATCGGGCTGCTGTGTGTCCAGAGGAATCCCAGCGCCCGGCCGACCGCGTCGGAAGTGGTCGTCATGCTCGACAGCCATTCCATGTCGATGACTATGCGGACTCCCCCCAGGCCAGCGTTCTGCTTCGCACAACCTGGCATCATCAGTCCATCACTCAGTTACCACAGCAACCTGGATGCCCCCGGTTCAAGCAATGACGTGACGATATCCGATGTGCAGCCTAGGTAGGACGAATTCAGAAGTTTGTATAAGTAACTACAACTAAAATGGCTCTCACAAATGCGAGAGCATCATACTTATTTTTCGGAGATGTTTGAAAATGAATTATTATTATTCTTTTGCGGGTAAAATTTTAATTAGTCAACCATCAACCTTACAGTCTTTCTTACATAGATCAACGATTTCCGGCAGGCCATAGCCTGAACTTACATATATGTATGCCGGTCCGCCACAGCTCACACAAATAATTAAGCTTAGTGCGTACAAAAGCTCATCAAATAATCGCAAGAGTGGGAAAATGGTAACCATGAAAAAGTTGCAGAGGGCAAATTCTTTTGCTGGCTTCCAGAATAAGCTCCCCTACCCGGCTTATTCTAGAAGCCCAACCAAATTAATATATTGTTTTAAAAGCCTCCTAATTAAAACTTGACTAGTAGGCTTCTTAAAATTTAAATTTGGTTGCTACTAGAGTAAGCTGGGTAGGGGGCAGCTTATTCTAGAAGCTACAAAAAAAAACTGGCCCTAAGTAATATATTGCATTACAAAATAAATAATAGAAAAACAGGCTAAAATATTGCAGTGGAGGATAGACTGGCTTAACGCCACTAGTAGTTACCAGTGGCGGGCTGAACTAGAGCCCGCCATATTTACTTCCGCGATCTGGCGTGGAAAAAATGATTCCTTCTAATTGGTCAAAACGACCCTCCCATGATTGATGACGTGGTTAGCATCCGCGCTTCCACACCCATGTGTGCTTCTTCTAAATGGTGGAGAGGAGAGGAGCCAATCAGGTCCTCTCAGCACCGACCATCTTTTCACCTCCATCGTCATCGATCAATTCCGGCCTGCTCCGGCCATCTTCTTTGGAGCCAAGCATGCTCCAACGCCTCCTTGCTGTCCTCTGTCTTCCCCATCGACACTGCTTTGTCCATGCAGATGTGATGATGCTCCGGTCCATGTATGCGAGCTCAACTGCGGGCCTTGGTCTGTGCAAGTGATAATGCTGCAATGGCAGAGCTGAGGTCACGTGCAACCTGCTCGACCACGGGATCAGCATCGACGCCGTGGAGGTGGAGCGGCGCTGGGCCGTGGATTTTGTGTGTGTGTGCTAGCTTCCCGAGCTGGGACACGGCCCCACCATGGAGAGCCGCTGCCACACTCATGGGAGGTGCATATTTTTAAATTTGTAAAAATCATACCAGCGGCGGATGAAAAAAGGCCGCCACAAGTATGTTTCCCTGCCAGTGGCGGGCCAATATTGGCACTTGGCATTGGTAATGTACACCGTCAATGGCGAGTGCTACACAAAGCCCGCCACTAATTGGCCTTTACTAGTGACGGGCGGGACGCCCGCCACTAATGACATGTTTGCAGTGCCGGGAGATCAATGGCGAGCGGCCCTGAGAGCAAAGCTGTCACTAATGGGCTTTTTGCACCCATCATTGTTAGGCATTCCTACAGTAGTGCTAATGCAATCACCCCGATGATTGCCGGATTGCCTCATATCTATAACCTTGCTAGGGTTATTGATGATCGAGCTTCTCAACGGTCTCCTTACTACAATAGGTAATTTATGAATCTGTAACCACATCGGCATATGCACCATCCAGATGTCCTACGCTCGACTAGCTGTCGTAGGGATGCAATAGCAAAAGAATGAAGCTTGTTCAGTGAACAGATTTGTGCCCAAAGGTCCGAAGCATGCCTCCTATGTACGGTCTGTTAGGATGATCTCCACCGTGTGGGCTCAACGGCCCACCGGGCCCTTAGATCCGCGCCCTGATCGGGGGCGCTCAGCCCACTATGGGTGACGGGCCCCTGTCACCTGCACTATATAAAGAGGTGGGGGAAGGCGGCTCGCATCACGAGGTTCGTCGCGATGCCGCACACCCCACCTACATCCCCTACCGATCTAGGGTTAGTGCAGTGCTGACGGGAAGCACCGCCACCACATTGCCATCTCACTGCAATCACCGCCGCCACAACACCACCATGGCTGCTGGCTCGAGCTCGCCGAGCCAAGGAGAAGGTAAATCACCGATTGATCTAGCCTACATCGATCCAGAGTTCTATCAATGGTATCAGCCAGATTAGGTTTGAGTTTTTTCGGTGGAAATCAAAAGAATCAAGCCCTTCCCACAGAACCCTAATCTACAGGGTAAATAAAACACCTCACCGGCGAAGGGCCTCCAGCCTCGCCGGCAAAGAGCGTCGCCGCAAGGACGCGCCGTTCCTCTCGATCCGGACGGGCATCGGCACGCCGAGCTGTCCGGAAGAAGAACCACCGGAGTTAGCCCAAGGGCTCGCCGGAAAAGGAGAAGGGGGGCACCGCCGCCAAACCGCTCGGCGGTGGCGCGCTCACCGCGAGGTGGATGTGCATCTGGCGAGGGGGAAGGCCACGTTGCCGCCGTCAGAATCTCCGCCGCAGTCGTCGTCCAGATCGAGAAAGAGGATGCGCTGGTGGTGGAGACAGAGAGGAGAGGACAGGAGGAAAAGGGGGAAGGAAAGGGTGGCGCGCGCGGCGTGGTTTCTATCGTTGCCGTCGCCGATGGCCTCAAGCCCCAGCCGCAGCAGAGAGAGGAGCGAGCGGCGCGGATGAAGAAAGGAACGGGGAAGGAGAAAGAGCCGGCGGCCGAACGCGGTGCGGTGGCCACTTGGTGCCGTCGCCAGCTGCCGGAGCGGGCGGCCTGGGCGCCGCCCGGTGCTTCCACCATCGAGAGAGAGAGCACGACGGGAGAGAAAGAATTGGGGCTAGGTTTCGTTCGAAGGGTCTCGCTCCCAGGTTTTCTTCAAGCGAAAAAAGAGGTAGACCACACGATCAGGTTGAACGGCACATATCGAAACCCTAGAACGGTTGCAGGCTTTTGGGCTGAAAGCCTGATGGGCCGTTGGCCGGCGGACCAGGCTAGAGAGGCGCGCGCCCGCGCCGGGCCTTTTGGGCCAAAAGGAGAGGAGGCGCAGCTGTTGTTGCCCAGAGCGCGCAACTGTCTTCTGTTTTTGTCCAGGTTTTGGACAAATTTAATACAGTTTGGCTATACAAAATTATTCAAAGAAAAAATTTCGTTTAGAAAATAGAAACGTAAAAGTAATGTTTCGGAAAATAAAAAGATCATGAATTTTTTTTCATGTTTTCCGCTGCAAATAAAAATAAAAGTGCTCTTTTTAAAAGTGAATAGAACTAAAGTAAAAGATTAAAATCGTTGCTTCTCTAATGCTTTTTCGAACCAATCGGTTAGAGTTGCTTAGAGATTAAAATAGTACAAAATTGTTTCTGAATAGGATATTATAAAGTTTCCGCTGCAAAGTAAAAGTTTTGTCCTCCAGTTAAATTGGAACCAACGGGAAAATTTAATTGGAAGAATTGTTTTTAGCAATGTTTTTCCCCTGTGGGTGAAATAAGATGCAGATAGTTTTCGATATGACAAAAGAAAGCTATTTGTTTTAAAGTGAAAATATGGTATTGTTATTTTCTGACCAACGTTGATGATAACAGTATTATAGTTCTATGAGTCCTATGTTCAAAGCTTAAATCTCTGATAAATTTTGTATCAAAGTGATCAATTTTCAGAGAACAGATAAAGATCAATAAAAGCTCTTAAGCTGGAGAAATGTATATTTCTTGTTCCTGCTGTAATAAAGTTGATGATGATGATGATTTCTTATCAAAGTTGTTCAATAGAAATACTATCATCACATTGTTTAAGAGTTATATGCATTATTCTCATTTCCGCTCAACGGTGATATGGAATTAATGTAGAAGGATGATGTTTTATTCTAATTCTGCCCAACGGTGATTTCGAATATAAAAGAAAGTTTTTCAAAGTTTAATGTGCATATTTTTTTTAATCAAACCAACATGGGGTTATTTTTTATGCTCATTATTGTTGAATATTGGCTAAGTTTTCTCAGACTAAAAGTTTTACATGCTTTCATTCGTGAAAGCGAATGGTTGGGTACTTGTGACCCGAAAGATGACCAAGAAAGGTCATAACGTGAGGGAGTATGTTCTCTCTAAAGAATGGCTTCAAAAGAAAAGAATTATTGGATATTAATCCAAGAAAAGAAAATAGATAGAACATTGAGAGTCTTGGTTGACGAATGGCTTTCATGTATTCTATATGAAGAAGTTTTTTCGGTCAACATGATTTGAGATGAGACAAGCAACATGCATGTTTAACCAACGTCGGATTAAGCATGTGTGTCAAAGAGTGTTCGGATTTATTTTTGAATTTGATGATTGCGTATGCAGTCAAAAGAGCCAATTCTGGCATTTATGTTCCTTACAGGGAATTACCAGCATAGCGGGAAAAGAGGATTATGATAATACCCGCATGGCGGGGAAAGTCTGGGAAAATACCTGCGTCACTGGGTAAAGTTGACATAGTATTATGTCAAAAATCCTATATGGCAGGAGAAATTTTGGCAAAGAACTTATCATGTATGACAGCACAAAGATATGATGACTCATGTGCGTTTAATGTGTCCCACTCTGGGAGAAAGGTATGGAGTAGCTATTATGCTTTCCTAGTATCGACCGTACACCTTATGTGTGACGGTCATTAAGCATTCAATAAATCCAAAGAGAATAAAAGTGAAAGACGAACCTAAAGATAAGATTGATATGCAAGTGTGACTTGCAAAAGTACTAATAATACAGAACTCTCTTGAGTTTCTGAAATGGAATGAGGAGAAAGTACTCCCATACCAGTTAACAGATAACTTCATTTCGCATGAAGTAATCAGATGAATGAAATAGATAATTGAAGTTTCCTCATTTCACAAAAGTCATGAATGGTTTTCGAAATTGTGGCAGAAAATTTCTTGCCACATTTCGAGGGGGAGAAAGAAATATTAGACAAATTAAGAATGATGAAACTCCCCTATACTTTAGATAATGTGATGCATATTATGCATCTAAAGTGATCCATTGATGAAGAATGTGATCGTCTGGGGGAGTACGATGGTCATAATAATACCTCTAAAGAACAGAAATAGTTGTATTCCTGGATCTTTTATAGTTTCAACAGTAGACTAAGGAATACTAAGACGGTGCTTAAAAGTGCCATAAAGAAGAAAGTTTTAACAGAATAAACCCAAATAATAAAGTTTAAAGATACCCCATTTTAGTGAAGATGGAGTAAATCTGGGGGAGCATGGTATGAAAATATCAAAGACTATAGAATTAATTTGCCTCTTGGCAACGACAGAGCAACAACAGCCCCATATGAAAGAAGTGCTAGTACCTAAGACACAGATGGTCTTAAGGAATGAGAAGGTCAGATACTTCTGATTACTATAAAGTCTATGTTAGTGAAATTCAAATGGAGGTTGATCCCGCCTCATTTAAAGCGCTCAATCGAGTTTTGAGACTCATGAGTAATTTCCAATGGAACCAAAACAGTAGGCTGTAAAGGGTCTACAAGGTCAATGTGACTCCAAAGGAAATATGTAAAGCTGTAAAGCACGACTTAAATTGAAAGTTTTGTGCATGATCTGAGTTACATCAGATGAAAGTAAAGAACACAAGGGATACTGCTTCAAGAAGTTTTTTATGGACTAGAGCAAGTCTCTAGACAGTGGCATTTAAAGTTAAAAGAATCATATGTTATTTTGGGTTAAAGAAAATGAGAGGACAATTGTATTCGTGCAAAGTTATAGAATGGGAAATTCATTTTCTAATCCTGTGCATGTGGATGACATCCTACTTGCTAGTGGTGATGTCAACCTACTGCAGGAGGAGAAAATAAGTTCTTGTCCTCAAAGTTCAAAAGAATGTTCTCGGTAGAGTGTCTCTCGTTATAAGTATCGAGATTCACGAAGAAAAGAATAAAAGGGGGTATTAGGGATGTCAAATAGACATGCTAAGAAAGGTCTCTAAAGTATGCATGCGAGAAAACCTACACTTGTTCTTATAGTCAAGGGTAATGGAAATGGAAACTATGGTGTTCCAAGAGTTGATGAGAAAAGATTGAAAACGGATATGGTACCATATGCTTCAGTTGTTGGAAGCTCGTTACATTACCCTGACACAGTTCACATATCCGGGTTGTTTTGGCAATGTCCAGTCCATATATAGATCACTGGAATGGAGTCAAAGACATCGGCCTCATGCTGAAAGAAATAAGTGCTCTCAAAAGATTGTGAGTACAGAGACATGAGTTGCGAAATGTATAACGAAATTCACAATTGTCGCTAACTTTCATACTTGGAGGTTTTTGTGTGGAAAAGCTCCAAAGAATGAAACAATTATCATGAATGTGATGCAAAGATATTTTATAGCTTGATATAAGGTTGAGGGATAGGCAAAATGGTTAAGGAGACCGGTACCCGGAGTTGATAATGGTTGACAACAGCGATAACCATTTTAAGTTTTTCTCTCCTATGACAACGAGTCAAGTATTGATGCCAAACACACTGACACAGAGTTATGCGTTGTAAAGGAGAAAGTCCGGAATTATGTAGAAATGCTTGAAGCATAAAAGCAATAGACAAGTATTTGCAGAACTGATTATTAAAGGCTTACCGCCCAGTGTGTTCGGAGAACACACAGTCGACATGGGTTTTATGGTATAGTCTAAGATTTCCGGACAATAAAAGGGCCCAAGGATAAAGAATTTGTTTCAAAACAGAGGTACATTGTGGCTGTCTGATTCCATCGGCAATTGGGTTGTGGTGATGAAACATGTTCTATATATTGATCTGTTATGAAACGAGTAAAGTAAAAGTATAAGGTCAAAAGTAAAAGTTGAGATCAAGGGGGAGAATGTTAGGATGATCTCCACCGTGTGGGTCCAACGGCCCACCGGGCCCTTAGATCCGCGCCCTGATCGGGGGCGCTCAGCCCACTATGGATGACGGGCCCCTGTCACCTGCACTATGTAAAGAGGTGGGGGACGGCGGCTCGCATCACGAGGTTCGTCGCGATGCCGCACACCCCACCCACATCCCCTACCGATTTAGGATTAGCGCAGTGCTGACGAGAAACCCTTGTACGAATGTTATTTGAAAATGAAATTTTGCAAGCAGTTAGAATATTTGTCAAAGTTTACCACAAAAAATTCAGAATCTTTTGAATATTTTAAAAATGTTTTTTGATTTTACTGTTCACCCGAGCTCATTTGAGCTCGAGCTGAGAAAGGACTTTCTGGTACTCTGGTTCTTTTCATGCTTTGGCGGTGTCTCATTGGACAGGTAGTGTAACGTAGTTATGGAGATTTGGTGTGTCCAATCTTATGGATTTTAGGTTCATGCCGTTACTGATTCATTTCTAATGATCTGATGAGTCAGTGTGGTTTTTCTTTTTCTTTTTTCGTTATTGATATCGTTGGTGTAATCCGTTGTGACATTGAAGTTCTTGTTTCCGCGTTATGGTGAAGGTCATGTCGTTCGACAACCAGAGGGATCATCTTCATCTCAAGTACGTTCAACGTTTACCACTTCTCATCCTCTTAGATGGCCCGCTCAAGCAGGTTTGTAAAACCTATGAAGATAGTTAAGTTTGTGCAGGGTGTACGAGTGACAGTGCGGCTGTTAGGATCTAATTACACTCTCTTCACCGAACATAAACACATGAGCATAACTATTTTTCACTAAATATACACATGTGAATAACCACTGTATCGAAAAGTCAAGCCACGGTAGCCATAAGGTGACGCCGCTGTAGCTAGCACAACCACACGCTCTATTGTCCAACGTTGGCTAGTCTGGTCTTGTAAAACTTTATATATTTGATTATTTAGAGCAACTCCAACGCAAGGACCCAAACAGACATCGATTTTGTCCGTTTCGTGTCCGTTTGGATCACCTGTCCGCCTAGTGGACATGGGGCGGACAAGCCTTATATCCAACGCACGACGACCCAAACTCTCTGTGCCGTCCGCCCCCTCCTCCCTCCCTCGCGCCGCCCGCCCCCTCCTTTCTCCCTCGCGCCGCCTGCCCCCTCCTCTCTCCCTCGCGCCGCCCGCCCCCTTCTCTCTCTCCCTCACGCCGCCTCTCCTCTCCTCCTCGCGGATCCCCTCCCCCACAAGATTTTTCTCTGCTCGCGCCTCTGCTGCAGCCACCTTCTGCTCG
This sequence comes from Triticum aestivum, assembly GCF_018294505.1. Classification (NCBI taxonomy): domain Eukaryota; kingdom Viridiplantae; phylum Streptophyta; class Magnoliopsida; order Poales; family Poaceae; genus Triticum; species Triticum aestivum. Next base: position 605,688,689 of record NC_057803.1, read on the forward strand.
CGCCGCCCTCCGGGCCTCGAGCCCCAGCAGGAGCGCACGGAGGAGCCCTGCACCGGTGGCCTCGCTGGGGCGTGGAGGAGCGGCCGAGCGCGCCGTGGCGACCTGCTCCAGTGGCCTCACTACTAGGGAAAAGGCTAGCAGCAGCGCGGGTTTTAGACCTATCAGTAGCGCGGGGTGGTGCGCTACTGATAAGGCGCTACAGCTAACGAATAGCAGTAGCGTGCCTCCACCCACGCTACGGCTAAATCGACTTAGTAGCAGCGAGTTCCAGGAAGAGCGCTGCTGGTAATTAGTAGTAGCGCTTCTCTCTGCCCGCGCTGCTACTATTATTTCATATTTTATTTCTTTTTTATTTCATGTTGTATTCGTACACCTTTACACAAATTTTCATACAACAGGAATTTACAAATTGTTTTTACATCATAATGAGTTATTACATCACGGGGTGAAAGAACCGTGTGGACTAGTTTCAAGTGGACGGACATCCACTTGAAACTAATCCGCGGTTCTTTCACCCAATGATATAATAAATATCATCATCATCATCATATCATTAACAACTTATCATCATCATCATCATATCATTGGTCACTAGTCGTAATCACAAGTACTCCTCACATCTTCAACTCTAACACATTGTATCACATAATAAACATATTGTACCTCATAGGACCTACTACATTCTCTTAGGACCTACTATATTATCTAAGGTAAAATAGCAAAAAAACAAGATAGCCCCTCGCTCTCCATTATGGAGAATGCAGATTATCCTGTCTCCAATTCTTGCCTTTCGCTTAATGTTGCTTCCAAGAACCTCCTTACGAATGTCCAAACATTTTTTCCACTTTTTGATTAGCATGTGTTCACCGGTTTCAGAAATTCGATATGCACAGACCTGGCTGTAGGTTCAGAACTTCAAGGCGACCATTGTAATACATCAGATGAGGCACACAATCCATCGGGATTTTCTGTTGAAAAACATAGTAATAACTTCGTAGTTAGCAATGATGTACTAGTTTTAGAAGTACGCAAAAGATGCACGGATGTCGTAATAGTAAAATATCTTAACAGGGTATCTCCATAGAAGTTATCGTGGTTCAACACGTGCACTAGTGGTATGTATTCACCATAATTTGGAGGAGTTCGATAATAGGTATTGTAATTCTCAAAAAAAGTACAATAAGCAATCAGATGATTTTTCTCCTTATAAGTTAATTCGGAGCCATCAGTGTAGTGGGTTTTGTCTACCATCTTCTGCACATTCTTTGAAGATTCAAAATAAGCTGTCAATGGAAATAAGCTGTCAACTATTTTGAAATAAACAATATAAATTAGTTAATAACTATATTTGAGAAACTCACATTGCGGTAGAATCGGAAGTGTATCAACAAGAACCCAAATGTCCATATTGTCTTGCTCGATGTCAGGATCACCAAGATCCATGCTGACAATCATACCCTCATAAAAATCATACATTTTGCAAAGTGCTTCCCAATTTTGGCAATCAAAATGGGTTACGCTCTGAGAATTGTACATATTTACTTCAAAATCGATATCATGATGGGTCCTTAGGTGTATTTTCTTTGTTTGAAAATTTTCATGGTCTTCAAAACCCATCCTCTCCAAGACATAGCGTCTTGCATGGCATGGGATAAGCTAGTCGAATTGTAAAAGATGAAAATTAAACGTTGAAATAGTCGAAGTCATGCTTAATTACGAAAAAAACACTTGTCGTTGTTGCGTACCATTTCAACATCGAAGGTCTCCTCGAGCTTAATGCTGAAGCGCCGATCTTCATCCAGCTGAACGAACCTGTCGCACATACCTCGATCATCGTGGCACCAACTGCACTCCTCCGAGAGACTGTCGTCGTTCGAGTACGACATTTCCTACGTTCATAATTCAAAGATTAAACTTGTACATATTCTAGCACAAGTCATGCCAGAATTCACGAAAAAATCTGGCATGACCTTTGCTAAAAAAGGACATATGGAGCGCCTGAAATTTGCCGGAACGAAAATTAATCAACACTCCGGCAAAACTTAGGCCACTCGGAGGTGTAACCAAAACATGAAATAATTGCTTAAACTAAAAAATAACACCAAATATGGCATGTTCAACTAGTTCTATTAATTCAACTAGTTCTATTAATTCAACTAGTTCTTACTAAATATAAACTTAGTATAAAAAGAAAAAACTAGTTCTTTCTAAAAATGAAGTAGTTCAACTAGTTATTTATTTACTTACTATACTAGTTCAACTAAAACTTAACTAGTTCAACTAAAACTAAAGTAGTTCTATTAATTCAACTAGTTCTTACTAAATATAAACTTACTATAAACAGAAAGAAACTAGCACATCTACTACTACTAATTAACATCTAACTACTACATCTACTACTAATTAACATGTACTACTGCTAATTATACAACTAGTTTACCATCACTACTAGTAATTAATATCCACTACTTCTAAAAATCATTATCTATGAACCCTAAATTAACATCTACTACTACTAAAATCATCTACTAACTAAGCAAAGAGAGAGGGGGTTGGGGAGGGGTGGGGGGCTTACAGAGGGAGAGACGGTGGCGGGGAGGTGCTCGGCGACGGAGGGGCGGCGAGGGCAGGCTCGGGATCGGGAGGGCGGCGGTCCTGGGCGGCGGGCTCGGCGGGCTCGGTCGAGGGCGGCGGCGGTGAGGTCGAGGGCGGCGACAGTGTGGTCGAGAGCGGCGGCGGTGAGGTTGAGGGCGGGCGGCGGCGGTGAGGCCGCAGGCGCGCTCGGGCTCGGGCGGCGGCGACAGGGAGTAGGGGAACAGGCTGGTGGGGGAAGGGGGAAAGGAGGACTTAGCGAAATTTTGATGCGGGGGGTGGTTAACTCGAACTAGCAGTAGCGCACGTACAGACGCGCTATAGCTAACTTATCTACAACGTGTTTTGGGGAAAACCGCTACTGCTAATGGAAGCAGTTATTTCTTTTGTTTAGTAAAAACATCAAAAATATACATTGATCATCATTGATCTTTTTGTGTATAATCTAAATAGTCAACATGAATCCTCACTGTACCTGTATAGGTACAGGCGAGGATTTATATTGCAACCACAAATCATACACATATAGTTCAATGAAGACCAAGTGCTCGAGATAGGTTGAGAAGCAACATATTTAAGGTGGTAAACACCTTGTTCGCTTAGCAGTATGGGACTAAACTTAATTAGTTGCGGTCATACTTAGCAGCAGCGAGTTTTGAGCAAAACCGCTGCTACTAAGTTCTTTAGCAGTAGCGCGTCCACGGGAAGGGCGCTACTACTATATCTTTTCTGGAGGCAACACCGTGGCAATTATAGTAGTAGCGCTCTTTTCACCTAGAGCGCTACTGCTACTCAGTCATTAGCAGCGCTCTTTTCTAAAGCTCGTTGCTGCTAATTAGCAGTAGCGTCTGTTTTTAGACCGCGCTGCTGCTAAGATTCTGTGTATAAGGTTTTCCCTAGTAGTGCCTCGCGGCGGTGCGGAGGAGCGGCCAAGCGCGCGTCGGCGACCTGTGCCGACGGCCTTGCTGCGGTGCGGAGGAGCAGCCGAGCGCGCGGTGGAGACCAGCACCGGTGGCCTTGCTGCGGGCGTTGCAGTCGCTGACATATGGGACCAGGGGCGGACACGAGCGGGCGACAGCGGTGGACGAGAGCGTCCGCTTTCATCCGCTTCGTACCCATTTGTTCCCAGATTTGGGTCAGGTTTGGGTCGGGGACGGACAGCAGGCGGACACGGACGTCCGTTTGGGTCGCCCCGTTGGGCCAAGTTTTCTGTTCGGATGACCCAAACAGACAAAATGAGTCCTCTCATTGGAGTTGCTCTTATCGTAGTTTGCTATTTGAAACTTCTTTTCCTTGTGGTTTGATCTCCCAAGATTTTCTCCGCAGACGACCAAACATTAAATCGCACTCGTTAGCCAGACGAGCGATGTGTGCCAGAGGATAGCACATCCTTCCCCACGGGTACGCTCATGTATGTGCGGTCTGCACACGTAGCAACTGCCTGAAAATTTAAAGAATTGGTTTCTTTTTTCTTTTGCGGGTAAAGAAAAGGCCAGATGGACGATGTAGGCAAACCACGATTTCCTATCCCACATTGACTAGTGGGCGCTGGTAGGCGCCGGTGCGCCGGCCGAAAGTTTCGGCCGGTCTAGCCCAGGCCGTTGGATGTGAGCCGCGCGGGTCGTTGGATCCAGGAAAAAAAACGAATCGCCCCCGGCTTCTTCTTCCTCCCGCACGCACGCGTAAACGCAGGAAAAAAACGGATCTCCGCGGGTCAGCCTCCTCGTGCTCGCCCTTGGACGCCGCGTCGCAGCTCACCGGGGCCGCTCGCCGTCGCAGCTCGCCGTCGTAGCTCACCTGGGGGGTTCGCCGTATGCAGCTCCGTCGGGCCGGGCGTGTCTCCCTCCCTCTGGTTGCAGCACCGCCGGGTGAGGGTTCCAGCATTGTCGCAGTCCGCCATCATAGCTCGCCGCGTGCCCGTCGCAGCACCGCGCGCCCATGCAGCTCCGTCGCCGCCGCTCACCATTGTTAGCTAGCCGTTCTCGGTTTGAAGCTTTTTTAGAAGCGCGTTGTAGCTTTCCTCCAAGCCGGTTGCAGCTTTTTGTCGCTGCGAGATGCCGACCCCCAACTACCTCATATCCAGTTGAAGCATTTTTCAAGCTGGTTGTAGCTTTCGTGGCTACCGGATGTAGCATTTTTCAGCACTGGTTGCAGCTCTGACGTACATCCGTTGAAGCCCCTGCTTCTTTTGATTCCAACAAAAAATGTTGTTGGTTCCAGCTCTCGATTTGCAGGTTGTAGCAAAAACAAAAGCTGGTTCCAGCTCTGGGTTTTGCCGGGACAAAAATCATTTGCTGGAAAAGCATTGCTGGTCGCTGCTTCCGCCGGTTGCCGTGGTAGCAAAAAACGATGCTAGTTGTAGCAAAATCCTGCTACGGTTGCAGCAAAACATCGTTGTCGTCGTCGCGAGGGTCCGAGCTCCGCCTGATGGATGTAGCAAAAAGCTTCGCCGGTGGTAGCAAAATTCAACTATGGTTGCAGCTTCCCCCTTGTTGTGCAGTGCCATTGAAGCTTTCTATGTCTATGGTTGAAGCTTTTTTGAATGGCCGTTGAAGCTTTTTTAGGTGATGGTTGCAACACTTCTATACGCGGGGGTGGATCCGGGCATGGCGGGCAGGCAGTTATGGTGGGCGGCGAGGGAGCGCCCTGGCCGTCGGCGATGGAGCTTGTGGTGGCCCAGTCGCTGCCCGGGAGGAGGAGGAGGGGAGGGGATGCGCGCCCTTGAAGGCTGTAGGTTAGGGATGGATCTGGCCATGGCAGCAGGCAGCCATGGCGGCCGGCGAGGGAGCTCCTGGCCGCCGGCGAGGGAGCGCCTGGCCGCCGGCGATGGAGTTCGTGGAGGCCCAGTCGCAGCTCGGGGGAGGGGAGGTGCGCGCACGTAGGCTGAAGGTAGGGGATGGAGGCATGTAAGGAAGGAGCACGGGGATCGCGCGGGCGCGTTGGCAGCGTGGCGTGCGAACCGGCGGAACGGTTCGGCCGGTGCGCCGACGGAAAACGTTTCCCTTGACTAGTTCGGTCTCGTACGTAAAACTCTATATTTACTCAGGAGAAGGACCACAGTATGTGTCACGGTTGTCAGTCCGATGTCTATGGTTTTTCTCCGCAGAAGGCCAAACATTACGTCACGGTCGTTATGCAGACGACCGTTGTAGTCCAGCCACACATTCAGGTGTCCCACGTTGGCTACCCATCGAACTGCCTAGAAGTATACCGTATTTTTCGCCGTGTGTGCAGGGGTGTTTGAATTTACCCAAAATGAAGGTGCCCTGTGTGCCAGGGCAGGGGCCAAGGTGTCTTCGTCAAAATTCTAGCTTTCCCTTTCCCCCACCTCTCCTTTAGATTTCAATTGGGTCCAATCCTTTTATGTTTGGCTTTTTTCCAGCTTTGTATATTAGGTACGGTGAAAGAATATCTCATAAAGACCTGGTTTGTTCCGTACCTAAATTTTTATTTTAGAAGCCGAACCAAAATATTTAAACAGAGCCACCAATAAACCCCAAAAGTAGCCCTTAATCATATACGAATATAATTATCCCAATAAATTATATGTTAGTGGACTAGCTATTTCTTTTAGCTTTTTAGATATAAAATGACTGATTTTTTGACTTCGCATGCACACTATGCAATGCATCGCTTATTGCGAGCGAGCTCGCTCACGTGTGGCGCCCCACATGGGCTGGTGCAGTAACGCTTGGTATTTCAATTGTTTAGTACTGTCACCGACTCGTCGTCTTAAAATAAGCGTCTCAACTTTGTACTAATTTTTTCCCGTAAAAAAATATTGTACTAACTTTGAAACAAAATTGTACTAAAGTTGAGACACTTATTTTGGGACGGAGGGAGCATTTCTTTGTTTCTTTCCTCTCTTTTTTTCCTCTTTTCTTCTCTTTCTTTTTTTTCCTTGGGTAAATGTTTTTAACATATAAAAGGCTGAAACATGAAATTCTTATCAAATGGGCAAAGTAGAGCGGGGTATAATATACATGTCAAAGTAAATGTGTATTTTGTGGCAAATGGTAATGTAAAGCCGGCCGTTTTATGAGATGACCCCTCTAACTAAGATATGCCCAATCTGCTACGATCATGTATTAGTACAACTAAATCTAGATCGTCAGATCGGCACAGTGGACAATTAATCCGTATTAGGGAGGGGCGACGGCAACGGCGTGCCTTCGGCTTGTAGTCATCGCTATGTGGTCTATGAATATGGATGTAATTTTAGTATTTCTGATATTCGATGTACTGCCATGATTGATTGAAAATGAATAGATAGAAAATTTCCAAAAAAAAGAGTAAAGAATGCCGTTAAAAAGACTCTACCAATAAGGCGCGGGTGACGGGGTAGTGAGGACTGGACTTTGGCCTAAAGTTTGCAGTAACTCTAAAATCGATGACAATCTACATCTCGACATGTCGAGCCTCTTTGGTTGTACACCTTGTGCCCTGCAGGCCTGGGCCTAGAAAAACGACAGTTCGTATTCTGCCGAATAAGTGTATAGGGCTACAGTGTGACAATTGGACTTGGAGTATGTGAAAGATTAGATGTTTGAGTCGAACACGTATAATCCATTGCCAAATATATAAATGCATCGTGGAGTATGCCAAAATAGACATGACACATACTAGGCCAGACACATGATCACCAAGGGAACGGTCTAGGCACCGGAACGGTCTAGTGTCAATGTTTGGGTGGCTACGGTTATGACTGCGGGTGGATGTTAAGCATCCTGATTAGGAGGAAGTATAGAATAGATTAGGATTTATTTCTACCTTATCTTGTACTTCAAATTGATCATCTACTTGTATATATATGCCCACGAGGCTTAAGCAATATAAAAACAATTCCATCATTCTTCTCTCTATAATAGTACGAACGAAAGAATTATCTCTGCAATAGGCCAAAGGTCACAGAATAAGTCACGGTCGTTAGTCCATTCTCTATACGAGTTTCTTTCACAGAAGGCCAAAGGAAGTCACGCTCCTTAGCCATAAGGTGACGCACGGTGTAGCTGCCCCAACCACACGTACTACTGTCCCACATCGGCCAGTCCAGTCTTGTAAGACTTTGTATATTTAATTATTTATCGTAGTTTGCTATTTGAAACTGTTTTGTGATGGTCTGGTCTTGGAAGATTTTTCTCCGCAGAAGGCCAAACATTAAGTCACACTCGTTAGCCGGACGAGCGGTGTGTGCCACAAGAGAGCACATCCTTCCCCACGGGCACGCTTGTGCATGTGCGGTCTACGCACGTAGGAACTCCTGAAAATTCAAAAAAAAAAGCCGGACACGGTTTGACTGTCCCACATTGGCTAGTTCGCTCTCGTATATTTACTCAGCGGAAGGACCAAAGGCATTCAAGGGTGTGTTTGGTTCGAGAACAAAATGGGATGAAATGTCATGGTTCCATGACATTCTATTTCACTAGAATTGGTCGGTTTCGTTCATGTGTTTGGTAGAGAAATTTTGTGAAATGGAACGGTTCTATTTTGATGTTTGCTTAGAGAGACCAAATGTAATGAATTTGATTCAACTCACCATTTGACACATGAATGATGAGATTACATATCACATATATCATTTTACATCTGTAATTATAATACATATTAGGTAATGAAGATATATGCCGTTCGTGAGGGAGAGACGAGGTGACGGATCGAGATGGACTGGCGGCGCAGATGGGAAGGGGTCGCGGGGTGAGAGAGTCGGGGAAGGAAAGGTGGGAGAGCGAGGCGTTTCGTGTAATTCCTTCGATTCGGAGGTACGAGCACATTCCGCATCTCAAGGGAATATGCCGCTCGGGGGAATGGGTGAGTTCCTGTCCTCGGTTGCTACCAAACACAAGAACGAGGCCCAGTCATGGCACAGACCCGTTACGTTCCACTCCATGATACAAACCAAACACACGGAGGGTTTACTTGGTTTTACGGGGTGGTTAGGATATGATTGGCTTAGATTTGATAGAGTGAGACGGGCCCACCACTTAAAATCAGGGGGGCCAATTAGTGATGGCCAGGCGGCAGGGTTCGTGAAAGTCCGTCTGTTTTGCGCGTGTGTGTAGTATTATCGCCCCAAGTGTCCTACGTTGGCTACCCATCGAACTGCCTACAAATATCACGAGTGACCAGACCCGCCATTCACGCGGCACTCAGAAGTCAGAACACAGCCATTAGCCATTGCCATGCCGACCATGCCATCCCATGCGCTGGCCCTCGTGCTCCTCCTTCTCGCAGCAAGCAAAGCAGCTTCCCAGGGGGTATGCATAGACCCCCGTCCTTCTTCCGCCGCAGCACCAGCGCCACCAACGTCCAACACTACCAACAGCAGCGCGTTCCGCACCAACGTCCTCACGCTCCTGAACGCCCTCCCCCAGGCCGTAGCGCCAACGGGCTTCGCCTCCCTCTCCTTGGGCACCGGCCGCGACCGTGCCTTCGTCCGCGGCCTCTGCCGCGGCGATACCACGCCGTCTCAGTGCCTCGCTGACATGCAAGCAAGCGTCATCGACTTACGCGGCAGGTGCGCGTCAAACCGGAGCGCGGCAGCCTATTACGACAAGGCCTACATCACCTTCGCCGACACCAACGACACGATCAACCTCTACTACGAGAAGCGCTCGCTTAACGCGCTGTACGACGTCCTCACAGTGTCCGACCCAGAAAGCTTCGACCGGACGTACAACGTGCTGATGAAGCGCCTGGTGGCGCGGGCGGCCAGCGAAGGAGGCAACACCTCGGCGATGTTCGCCACCGGGGAGGCGGTGTACGCACCAAGCGATCCCAAAGGGACGATGTACGGTCTCGTGCAGTGCATGAGGGACCTCAGCGCCTCGCAGTGCGACTGGTGCCTGCAGTCCTTGGTACCAGTGCTGCCGACGTGCTGCTACGGATATCAGGGAGGGGTGGCGCGAAACTTCAACTGCCTGCTTCGGATTCAAATATATACCTTCTACGACCTGGCGCTCGATGCTCCGCCTCCGGCTGCTCCAACACCGGGATCCCCCGACGAAACACGCCGTGAGTAACCCGGACCATCATTGCCTAACCTCATCCTCCGTATTTTTCGCCGTGTGTGCAGGACTGCAGGGGTGTTTGAATTTACCCAAAATGAAGGTGCCCTGTGTGCCAGGGCAGGGGCCATGATGTCTTCGTCAAAATTCTAGCTTTCCCTCTCCCCCACCTCTCCTTTAGAAGAGACCACAGGCCTATTGGATTTATTTTTTCGGTACACGTTTATTTGGCTATGCGTTACCCTAAAATATGTCTCTGACACAACCTTAATCTGCAGCCAACCAATTCATAAGAACCAGGAATATCTAGTGGGATGCAGTGTCTCTAGAACTAGAGGATGCCCTACACGTTATTGCGGGAATCTTTTGCAATATAGTTTAATTGGATTCAATTGCATGAAACATTAATATTAGAAGTAAAAACAATTGATAATACATATGACTTGTTTTGTTTGATTATTGTATAGTTACAAAATATTTACTAATTATAAATAACTTATTAGAATGGAAATTGTCATGCATATTTGGGTGTTAAGGTGGAATTTTTCCAATGCATGGTTACAGGTTACGTGGGTTTTTTTTCATGCATGTTACATGATGAGATGACATGCTTGCCTATCATAAGAAATATCGTCTCCCTTTTTACTTTTCTACAAATCGTGTAAATTCTAAAAACAAAAAAAATCAGGTTTTTATCGTGTAAATTCTTTTTTAGGATATTTATCATGAAAAAATTTAAGAATAGACAGAGTTTATTTGGCTGTCCTTTGTGAGGGACGCTCAGTACCGGCCAAAAAACTATATATCTAGCAAGCCGCGTTTAACCTCATACAAGCTAGCTTTCAGTTATGCCCCCAAATGATTCATGTTGCGCAACCTTGCGACCCACAAGAACACATGCGGACGCCCCTGCTACTATTGCCCTTGCTGCCATTTCTGGCTCTCATGACGGAAGCTAGTGCACGGCAGTTCAGTTGTTAATGATCGACTAATTGTCTTGTGCAATGACCAATGCTGATGGTGATAAATTTCTTAAAAACATGCAGGAAACACAAGATTACAGCATGTCATCCTTGCTGTCGCCATTTCTGTTGGGACACTATTTGTCCTAGTCGTTGTGCTTGCTTGTGTTCGTCGGCAGAGGAAAAGGATCAAGGCAGACAAGGAACAACAAGGTATGTAATAATTCCTACAGAAGAGCACATGGGTCATACGGAACAAGAGAAGGCGAGAAATAGTTTTTTTTTCGATCATAGGGGCAACATGGCCCCCATTTTTATATGAAAATAGAGTCATGAGAGCATCTCCAACAGAGGTGCTAAAAGTAGTCCGCGTTGTAAAAATCGCTAATTTAGCGCACGGAGCATCTCCAGCAGACGCTGCAAAAGCCAACACGCTGTAAAATCCAACCGGCGCGCTGGGAATTTCTGCATCACACGCGAGATATTTGCTGCGCGGCGTACAGCGCGCTGGACAATGACGCGCGAAGACCAGCTGCTCCGCTCCGCTTCGCTCCCTCTGCTCGTTCCGCCATTTCCTGCAGCTCGCCGCCGCCGGCCGCCGGCCGCCGCCACTCCTCTGTGTGCTCGTCATCTGCTCTTCCTGGCATGGGGCGGAGCCGCCACTGCCCTTCTGCTCACCGGCTGGAGCTTGCCGCCTCGAGTTCGCCGGCCGGGAGCCGCCGTTGCCTCTCTGTTCGCAGCCTCCCTGTGGCCGAAGGCTAGCGTTGCATGCGGAGCTTGCGGTTTCCGATCGATTGCAAGCCAGCTGATAGGGAAGCCAAGCTAGCTAGCTCGTGTTTGTGCATCAAGCTAGCTCGCGTACGGTGGCCGGCGATTTCAACGATCCAACAATTGGGAAGCTAATTGCGTTTTTGTTTTGGTCAGATGAATTTATCTGTAAATGTTAGGGACCTGTTTGTGATATATTTGTGACACTTTTTTTAGTGCATCTGCTGGACTGCTGCGCGCCGTTCGCTACGCGTTATCTTTTTGTGCGTCTGCTGGACTGAATCGGCCACGAAGCGCTAAAATTACTAAAATAGCGCTGTAAAATTATTTTAGCGCGTCGCTTTTTTGAGCATCTGTTGGAGATGCTCTTAACATAGCATCACATCATTTGCAGAAGCCCCCCCCCCCCCCCCCCCCCGCGCATCGATGCATACCATGCATCAGGGAAGGAAAAATAGCTACATTCCTAGACATTTGGACCACATCTAAGAAATGCAACCATAGCACTTCAGTAACCGGCAATCTGGTAAACATCTAGAGATTATAAGCAAAATGGCTCAAATCCAGGACAAACAGAGGCTAAGCAGGCATCATTGGCACAGTCTTTGATATTTACGTCCCCAGCCATGTGCCCTTCTGAAGATATCATATGCTACTTAGGTGAGCCTTTCAGCTGCTTCCTTAAGGCATAATTTACGAGACCAGTAGTGCACACAAAGTAGAAAACTACATTAGTAGGTTGAGCAGGACGCATATGGAAAAAATAGGATATATTCCTTGTTTTGCAAACAGTCCATAATAAAGCACCAGAACCAATAGATACAACGGCTCTACTCTTTGCTAGTATAGGTCGGCAGCCAATTTTGATAGAGACCAAAGAAGGATGTGGGCGTTGACTATACCTCAAGTACAATATATGGTTTCTAACCCCCGCGTCGCCTCCCCCGGCGGCGGCGGGGGAACCCTAGCCGCACTGCCTTGGCACCCTCCCCACCTCATCCCACCTCCTCGCCGCCGCCTGAGGCCGCCACCGGGCAAGCCCGGGGCGCCAAGGATGGTGGCGGCGGGGTCTCGGCTGCCCTGCCTCTGCGTGGGGAGTCTCAGATCTGGAGCGGCGGCTCCTTTTGGCGAGGCACGGCAAGCTCCGGTGAGCAGCCGTGTGGGCGGTGGATCTGGCGTCCTGGCCGTGTGGGTGGCGGGATCCCGGTGGTCGTTGGTGGCTGGCAGCGGCTTCTGCGGCGGTCGGTGCGCGCGATCTGGCGCCTCCCCTCCTCCCCTGTTCGGCGTGTGGGCCAGCCTGGTCGGGCCGCGCTTCCCGTGGTCGCCGGTTCTGTACAGGAGGCGCTGGTGGTGGCGGGGATCTATTCGGGCGAAAACCCTGGCCGGCCATGCCCGGCCGCGCCGACGATGACGCCTAGGGCGCCGTTCCCCTCCTTGGAGGCGTCGGTATGGACTGATCTCCTCACTTCCCCTTCCCCTAGGTCTCCCGGGTGAAAGCCCTAACTTTATTGGGCGGCGGCGGCACTCACGGCGCCGTTACCTCCTTGAAGGCGCCGCTTTGGGAACCTTGGGGTTGGGTAGCGCTTGTGGGTGGTGGGCGACGGTGGTGGCGCGGACCTATCCTAGCATGGATCTACGTCTGTTGCTTGGAGATGGACTCGCGTAGGTGGAGGTCGTCGTTTGGCGTCGTGGTGGCGTCCATGGCGGAAGACCTTCCAAGGCTTGCGTAGGTGGAGGTCGTCGTTTGGCGTCGTGGTAGCATCGATGGCGAAGGACCTGCTAAGGTTGACACCTCAATCTACTCTGAAGATGGACTAGTGGAAGATGACAGCGACGACACATGTGAGTGCTTCAGACCGGTTTGTGCCCCGAACCCGGTAGATGGCTGGGTTGGGGCCTCCGGCTTTAGATGTTAGGCTTAGGTGAGAGGTCTGGGTTTGTGGCCCAGCTTGCACCCCTTCATCATATGGATAGGAGTAGCGGCAAATGTTGTCAAGATGGTGGATTTAGGCATATTGTTGTTATACTACTTTGTAAGGTCCTCGAGAATAATCAATAAAATGACCGCATGCATCTTCCAGATGCAGAGGCCAGGGTCATCCTCCTTTTCTAAAAAAAATGGGGTTACCCAATGCCCCAGAAACCACATTCCATTGACACAGGAGACTAATATTCCTAGCTTCAAGATTAGTAACTCCCAACCCCCTCGATCTCTAGGACGACAAACATCCAACCAGATAACCAACCGATACTTTTACACTCCATCCTTCTCTTGCCAACAAACTATACAAGCACGAAAGAAATCAAGTCTCTTACCAACACCTCTAGGCCAACGAAAAAGGGACAATAAGAGAATAGGAATATTACTGACACAAGTATCACAGAGAATAAACGAGGCCCCATGGAGTGAAAGATCCCTTGCCATGAAGCTGCCATTTTTCATATTTGTCCTCAGGTGGCTCCCAATCAAGATTACATAACTTTTGAAAATGTAGAGAAATCCCTAAATATCTAAAAGGAAAATCACCTACTATGTAAGTAAAAATTTGAGCATAATCATTCTATTCCAGCAACGCATCGCTAAAACAGTGGATCTTGCTCTTCAGAACTTAATTTTAGCCATGTTCAATGCTCATAAACATATAAGATAACCTTCAAGGTCATCTTCCAAATAAAAGATGGTATCGTCTGCGTATTGTAGAATGGTGAAACCTCGGTTATACCAAGGAAGCAATAACATCAATAGTTAAATTAAAGAGGAGAGTGGGGAAAGGACTCCCCCTGCCTCAAGCCTTTCCTAGTAACAAACTAAGAGCCTGACATGTCATTCAAGGTAATAGTTGCTTTACCATCGCTAAAAAAACAATTAGGCCACCGTACAAATTTAACCAGGAATCCTTTCATGCTTAACGCATCATGCACAAATTCCAAAATGAATTTATTGTATGCTTTCTCAAAATCTAGTTTAAAAAGGGCAGCAGAGTATGCAATGAATATAAAGTCTCATGTAAAACAACTACATTATCTAACATAAACTGACCTTTGGTAAAAGCAGATTGAGCTTTGTGAACACTCTTGTCTACAGTCAACATGGCTCTACTATTGAGAACTTCAGTAACAATTTTAAATCGAACAATAAGGATGAAGATGGGCCTATACATCTGTTTTATCAGCCCCTTGACCTTTAGCGGTCAGAGTTACTATATCATAGTTTAGTCTAGAAATGTCAATAACGCGATCATAAAAATCCTGGAAAATTTTAAGAAAATCACCAGAGACAAGACGCCAAAAGATTAGGTAAAACTCAACAAGCATGCCATCTAGCTCGCTGCTCTATTGTGACTCGTGGGGAAACTGCAGTTTTAATCTCGTCATGTGTAAACTTGTCATTCAACCTACTGTTATCTACATCGGAAAGGCAACCGGGCAAAGGAATAATAAGAGAGAAAGGAAGAAGATCGTCCTTCCAAAAAGCTTCTTATAAAAGGTAGTAGCATATTTGATGAGTTGTTCGCCTCCTTGAATGATGCGCTCATCTTGATTGAATCTGAAAAATCTTATTCTTACATTTTGTACCACTAGCATTAATCATAAAATACTTAGAATTACTATCTCCATGTCTTATATCTCTCTCTTTATACTGTTAGTACCATTTAAATTCCTCCTCCCTAAGAATTTTATTTCAGTCATTTTCCAGTTTATCTCTTAAGCCATAGTCAGCTTCTAAGGCACCAAAAAGCTCACATTTCTTATCCACAACATCCAGCCAATTAGTAATGCATTCTCTATCCCTCCTATAAGCCTCCTCACCATTAAGATTCTAGCCCTTGAGGCTTGTCTTGAAAGGTTTCATAGTCAATGCAAGGTACTGCCTCTGCGAGCGAACAATAGACGACCAGGCATTGTTAACTATATCGGAGAGATCTTTCATAGTCCACCAGCTTAATTCAAACCTAAAAGATGCATTTATCGCAACAGGATTATCACAGTATGTAAAAGAAGAGCAGCATGGTTAGAAACCCCTCTAACCAGGATTCTGACAGTAACCAAAGGAAACCTTTGCTCCCAGGAGGGGCTAACCAAAATTGTATGTAATTTAACAAACAGAGGGTCCATCTGGTTATTAGACCATGTGTAGCTCGGACATGACATCACAAGCTCTTTAAAACTCATCCCCGTACACATTGATTAGGATTCACTTGAATCCTGATCACTTGTTCATTATGACCATTCTAGTCATAAACCTCTCGGCCATACATGTATCTACCTGGAACAGATCATGTCTAACACCCATAAGTGAACATCCAAAAGCCCCATCAGAAGGCTGCCAGAACCAAATAACTGTAGCCAGCCAGGAATCAATAAGATCCTTCTTTTTTGTCTCTTGTATACAGATAAACTCAAGGTAAGGTATAGCTAAATCGCATGTTTCTTATTGCAGATAATGCAGGAGAGGGCTTGAACTATATTAGTCTCCAAGTGTTGAGGGTTGCCACATCCAATTTTTCTATAAACAACAAACTGGGAGAGGGAGGATTCGGAGAGGTTTTTAAGGTGTGTATTGTGCTTTGGTATGAATATTACATGAGAATACAAATCTATACTAAATGTACCAGAGACAATATTTGGTGAATTATTTAATTTAATCCAAGAGCAAACTTGCCTCTACTGTCTACATAGGGGGAAATGCAGGACGGAATGAAAATAGCCGTCAAAAGGCTGTCAAAGGACTCTGTTCAAGGGTTTGGTGAGCTGAAAAATGAGCTAGTGCTAGCTAACAAACTTAAGCACAAGAATCTGGTGCAGCTTCTCGGTGTTTGCTTGCAAGAGAAACTGCTGGTGTACGAATATATGCCTAATGGAAGCCTAGACACGATTATTTTCAGTAATTCTCCCATCTCATCTTGTCAAAACTTTAGTACACCACTAGTCTGCTATTCTGCTGTTTTTAGTTTGAGTGGTGCATGTGTGTCGCAGATTCGGAGAAGGCACACCAACTCGATTGGATGAAAAGAAGCATGATCATCTCTGGGATTGCTCGAGGTCTACTGTATCTCCACCAGGAGTCTCGTCTAAAAGTCATCCACCGTGACCTGAAGCCAAGCAACGTCTTACTGGACCTGGATATGAACCCCAAGATCTCAGATTTTGGTCTTTCTAGGGCTTTCGGTGGAGATCAATCGATGGATGTAACAAAACGTGCTGTTGGTACACTGTAAGTCTTTGCTTCTGTGTACGTACTTTGCAAATGCACACTGTTCTAGCCAAATTAACGGAAGATGACCGTTTGAGTGATACGATATCAAATGGTAAATGCAACACTGAGCAAGAGTGCTTATTTTGGAACTAATTCATGCAGCGGATACATGGCTCCGGAATATGCGTACCACGGCCAAGTCTCTACCAAGTCAGACATGTATAGCTTCGGAGTCGTAGTTGTAGAGATTGTGACTGGTAGGAGGAACAATGCATCACTCGACGATGATACTGCCTCCAGATCTCTGCTCAGCCAGGTAAGATCCGCACACATAATGTACCTCACTCATTTGTGGAGATAACTTGCCGACTAGCTGCTACTTATTTATCTTTTACGTACAGGTATGGGAAGCGTGGAGCGCAGGCTCGATGGAAGAGGTGGTGGATCCTTCCCTGGGCAGAGGTTACCCCAAGAACGATGTGCTAAAGTGCGTGCAGATCGGGCTGCTGTGTCTCCAGGAGGATCCCAGCGCCAGGCCGGCCGCGTGGGAGGTCGTCCTCATGCTCGACAGCCCCTCCATGTCCATGACTATGCGGACTCCGACCAGGCCAGCGTTCTGCTTCACACAACCTGGAGTCAGCAACCCCACGCTCAGTTACCAAAGCAGCCGGCCGCGGGGTGCTATCACCAGCCAACAACTGCCTACCCCCGTTTCAGGCAATGACGTGACGATTTCTGATGTCGAGCCTAGGTAGGATGATTTCAAACAAGTTTGCATCAGTAAGGCGAATACCAACTGTTAAAAATAATTGCCTTTAGTCATGTCCGGAAATGTACAAGATGCTCGTTCATGCTTCTTTAGCTAGCTGATCAAGAGTGAGTCGATAGATACATACGTGGGTCTAGTGATACTAGTCGTATTCAATAATGTTTAAGCTAATAGTGATCAAGGTAGCCGAGTGATTATTGTTGGCTTGCATATCATATGGAGCAAGCTGAGACCGGTTGTCATGTCTGTGTAGGCCCAGGTTGTTTCTATCGGCTGCCTGTGTATATAAGCATGGGGAGGTGCGTGAGTATTGTAACGTCTTGGTATTCGAGAGATTGTAAATAAAGAAAACAATGCATGTCAGGTCTCTTTGGCAAACCTTTTGCGTGCGCGTGTTTGTGATATTTTTTATTTGATATCCGAGCAAGGTTGAAGATTCAAATCCACAATTGCCCCATGAGTAAGACGATGTAACACCCTGTAATTTTAACAGGTGTTCTCATACATCAACGGTTCTTCTCATTGCCACTGACGGCCATTTTTTTTGCCCTTATTGATTTTCAAATCAGAGACGGCCGTGGGGGCAACTCTGAGAGGCATTGAATCTTGGAGTACTCTTTTATTCATATCAAACACGGTACCGTGAAATTGATTCCACGGCTTCGTCATTCCCCCTGTCGTAGTCACCTTCATGTAACATTTCAAAACAAAGCTTCTTCTCGAAAGATCTGAGACCATGGCTCCGCCAGGCTTGTTGAGCTAGTCAAAATTCACTACTCATTTTCGCGAATCGCACTCCGGAAGCATCTTCCATGGTTTATTCTAATTCAGTGGCTAGATTTATTTGGTACTCCAAAAATGTTTTAATTGAAATGAATTGGTGGCCTGGTTTGGATAACCCCATAGCAACCCCCTTCCTCCCACATCGTGTCCTCACTCCCTTCTTCCTCCTCACACCGTGCTCCCCTACATGGCCTAAGCACCTCCATCCCTTGTCTATCTTCCATGCAATGGGACCCTTGCAGCACTCCCTCTCACGAGCAGCCCCCACCAACGCCTCACCTACTCCATTTCCCTCATTTGCGATGCCCTTGCTTGTCCTCCCCCCACCTCCTAATGCAGACTAGACCTGAGTTTGAGGAAGAAAAAGAAGAGGAGACATGAATAAGAGCAAGATGAGAAGGACAAGAGGAGAAGATCCCCGTCTCCCGTGTTTCCTTCATCATCCTCTTGTGTGCTCCCACCACCATGAGCCATATTCACTGCTCTGACCCTTTTGTCAAACTTTAATACGACTTGACCCTGTTTTAAAATCTTTTTTGAATCTGACCTTTTTTCTATCGCCGCCGTCTTTGGCGGTAGGTTTACACTGCCTATCGCCATTGACTTTGGCGATAGGTTTTGATCAACGTTTAAACAACTGTTTGCTGACTGCGCGAAGCCTACCGCCATAGCTGGTGGCGGTAGCTAGTTGTAGCATACCGCCAGCCACAGTGGCGGTAGGCTTCTATTCGATTGCAAGTGTGTCTCATTGCATGCATTCATTGTCATACATAGCACTCCATCATCTTGATGTTTTTTTTTTGAAAATGGAGGCTTACCCCCGGCTTCTGCATCATAATGATGCATGCAGCCATCTTATTAAGAGATCACAAAGTATCACAAAGTCGTCAAAGTATTACAGCTCACAAGTGGAGCAAAAAATAAAAATAAATGAAAGTTCATGCTGACAATCACAACCGGAATGGCAATAAGAAGGATAAGCTCCCTAGACTCCTATCATGTTATGCGACTGCCATCCGAATCGGTTGAATATAACCCGTGCTACCATTTCTTACTCATTGCACCCAGTAACCAAAGGCTTCCTGGATTCCATAGGAGTGAGTAAGGACCACATACAGATACAAGCGGTAGCTCTGAAGATGACCTGCAAGAAAGTTAAATTGTATTGTCTGTTAAATATCAAATCATTCCTACAATTTCATATAGCCCACAAGAGCGCACATATTCCAATCCGAATACGAGCCACCGTAGTCTGTTCGACCCCAGTTAACCACATTCAAAACAACGATGCAATGTCAACTAGAGGAGTAATGTTGAAGGCTATATGAATCGTTCTCCAAAGCAATTTGGCTAGTGGGCATTCAAGAAATAAATGTTGTATTGTTTCGTCATGATCACAAAAGCAACATCGTGGACTACCTACCCATCGCCTCTTGATTAAGTTGTCCTTTGTAAGAATTTCTTATTTGTGGACAAACCACATAAAGATTTTAATGCGCAAAGGAAACTTAATCTTCCAAATATGCAATGATCTCGAGACTGGGCCAGAATTAATCAAATCCAAATAGAAAGATTTTACCATAAAAATCCCATTCTTAGCTAGTTTCCATTGTGTGGAGTCCGGTTGGTCGGAGAGTTGAACATCTATCAATCTCCGAACCAGGTGCATCCATGCATTCCATCGCTCACCAACTAGAGCTCGTCTGAATTGAATATTTAAGGGGATCGTATGTAAAATTGTGCCTACGTAACCCTCCTTACGTTGCACAATGTTATACAAGGTGGGATATTGTACGGCCAGGGGGCGTCTCTCCTAACCACGTATCCTTCCAAAACCTTGTTGACATCCCATTGCCAACCAGGAATTTGACCCTCCGAAAGAACAGGCCCTTCACTTGCATGATGTACTGGACCGTCGAGCCTATCCCTCCGCCGACTCTGGGGGCGACTGCGGGAGGGGGGGGGACCATGGAGGCGACTCATGGGGCAACTGCGGGGGCGACGGCGGGAGTGAGTACACACCTTTGACACATGTGCTAAGCAACTCAAACTTAGTAAAAAGTGGGAGTGGCTATCGGTAGCTCGACTGATTTTTCAAATTAGGTTGGTCAATTCATTCTGGACGTTGGATGGAGATCTAACAGCTCGCAGCCCTCCTTCTTCCTCCTCCTCCCAGCGTTCCACCGACCGAACCGCCGGCCATCACCAGCGCCGACCAGCCCTCCCAGAAACCACCCCCCCCCGGTCTTCCGCCGCCCTCGGCCATCCCTCTACCCCCCCCCTCCCACACACACACCGAGTTTTTTCTTCGGCGAAGCACGACACCACAGCCCCCCACTACCGCCGTCCACCACCGCCCCACCCTCAACCCTAGGATAGATAATGTGGTAGCTTGCCCAACGAGCTTCTTCCTCCCCTCCAGAAATTTCTTTCTTCAACCAAAATCGATTAACTCAAATTCGAAATTCAGGCGATTGACATGCAACTATTGTGAAAAAGTAAACACCTTTGACATGCATGTACATGCACGCTGATCAATAAATCAACTAGTGCATGCAGACGCGAACACCAAATCCGGCCCCACAAACGCCCGCGGACGCGACCAGGCGCGTTCGCGGACAGTGTCCCCCTCTTCCTCCGGATCCGCCGCGTCTGAAGGTAAGCCCACGGTGATCCAGACTTTGCACATTACTCGGATCTGATCAAGGAGCTACAACCGACGCTCCGACGCTAGATAAGGGTAGCTCCTAACCCGTCGGCGTGGTGGCGTGACTACTTGATTGTGGTGGCGGACGGCGAGTGATGGCGAGTGAAATATAGAGGTGGACGGGAGAGGAGAAATGTGGATGGATAGGGTTTCGGTGCCAGCGCTCGCCTTAAATAGCTGGGCTAGGGGCCTTGCACAGGCACCAGAGCGCCAACACGTGGCGCCATCGGTCCATTGGAGGAGACGCGTCGGACCGTTGGGTTCCGGGTGATTTCATGTGGGACCTGGCTGTCAGTCTGACTAATTATCCAAATGACTATCCTTGTGATTACAAGAAAAGTAGCACTCGCTGCGGACAATGCCTAGGCGTACTCTCGAAAAAACCATTCTTGTGATTACTATCTATTTTGAGATAAACAATAATTTATGAAATAATTACATGCAAGCTAATATATGATAAGTATACTTAGTTTAACGTTTAAACTCAGATCTATATCTGGTACTCATCTCATTGGCTGGCTCTATAGCTACATGGGTATTCGGATATACTCCCTCCATTTCAGAATATAGTGCGCTCGTGCTTCCCAAAGTCCAATTTTGACCATAAATTTAACTAATAAGACCGGCTACGACGGAAGAAAAAAATTATTCACTAGTATAATGTTTGCTCCCGTTGTAATTGATCTCGTTGGTTAAATTTATGGTTAAAGTTGAAGCATGGGAAGTATTATATTTTAAAACGGAGGGAGTATATGCATGTGCGGCCGGCCGATGTATGTATTCAAATATGTAGTCTATATGCATGCATTAGTGCTTACGTACTGGGGCTACTTACCTGCGTGCTTACGAACATGCATGCATATCAACAGCAAGTGGTGTGAGTGAAGCATGGTCTCCCTATAAAGATGCATGCATGCAACGACACACTTGCACGATGGCATGCAACGACACACAGCACGATGGAAGCCTGCCGTCACTGCCATTGGCGGTAAGCTAAAACGGGCTACCGTCGCCGGCTATGGCGGTAGGCTTCGCAAAGTCAACAAACGTCCATTTAAATGTTGACCAAAGCCTACTGTCATTGATCTAGGCGGTAGGCAGTGTAAACTTATCGTAAAAGACAATGATGATAGAAAAAAGATCAAATCTAAAAAAGATTTCAGAACGAAATCAAATCATGCTAAAGTTTGATAAAAAGAATTTGGCCACCACCATGGTGAAGATCTACACCCCTCTTACATGTGCCATGGTTCTATAGGTACGGGATTCATGTTGATTATGGTTGGGGACTGAAAATAAAAACCACCCCCCATGGCGCCTGCGGATTCTCAATGCTAAGCTTTTCTTCAAGAAGAAAACTAGGAAAGGCCCATTAGTCGGCCTGAAAAGGTAGTATACATATATTTCTTGCGAGTTAAGAAAGAAAACAGTTTTGCTAAAGCACATCTAGATGCGCCATAAGTATTGCATATCTAAGTCGTAAGTCATTGATCTTACGCGAAGATTCGTGTGAGTATTTTCTTTTTTTTTCACTTCTTATGTTTGATTGAGGCATTTAAATGTGCAACAACTAGGGCATATCTAGACAAACCTAAAAGAAAATTAATTATTCCCACTTCAAAATGTGCAACTATACCCATGACACGACCGGTTGGATAAACTAAACGCTTGATCAGGAGTGCGTTGGACTTAGAAATAATAATTTCCAAATCCACCCAACAAATGATTCAGAAGCTTTTTTTTTGGCGAATAAAAATGATTCAGAAGCTAGCTCTATAGTTGTGAGGTGGAAGGAATTTTTCCATCTTTAATCAGTGCGCAGCGCACCACCTATGATCAATTGATTCTCTCATGTAATCCTCCTTTGATGTATAGCTAAGCTAGCTCTTCCAGCAGGCAGCATATATTCCGGAGCGCCCACCTCTGAGCTCTGACCCATCACCGCTCCTCTCCCGCCTTTCCTTTCTTCCACCCACAAGCATTTGGCATCTGCTTCCTTCCTTCCACTCCAATAATATATACCACCACCCTGCACGCGCCTACACCTCGGTAACGCAGGAGCGGCAGCAGGCAGCAGCCAATCTAAGCTAGCGCGATGTCGTCGTGGGCGCAGCACTCGCGGCGGGGCTGGAGGCACGGCTGGGCGGCGACGCTGCCGCCGTGGCGCCTGCTGGCCTTCTTCGCCATCGTGGTCTCCTTCCTGGCCACCTCCTCCTACGTCGACTACCGGGCCGTGGAGCGCCGTGCCGAGATCGGGGCACGCGTCTTCGCCGCGCCGCTCGCCGCCATGGCCGCCTTCCTCCTCTTCGCCGCGCTCGGGTACTGGCGCCGCCGTACCCGCTGGGCGCTCCGACGCCACGCCATTAACGCCCAGCCGGCCGTGGCACCGTCGCAGTCGTCGGGGGCGTCTCCGTGGGGCGTGGCGGCGATGGTGGCGGTGCTGCTGGTGATGGTGACGTTCCAGCCCTCCGTGCACTCCATGTGGTTCAGGCCGCTCTGGAGTTCAGACTACAGCTAGCCCCTAGCTCATCAGATGCTCCCCGTGTGTACTACCTTTTTTTTTGCGAAATCTCCGTGTGTAGTACTGTCAGTGTGCATAAAAGTAGTACTTTCTAGGTAGAGATCAACTACTACGTGCTTGAGATATATCGATTTTGCTTGGCATATTTGTGTTTTATCGATGTGTAACCTCACGGTATTACTCGCATTTTGTACGCGTCTGTATGTTTGTATTCTCATTTTGTTAAAATTTTGCGCCTAGGTTCGGTTTCGCATCGGCGATGGCAAAGCATCGTGTTCGGAGACACAATTTGGAGGTCATATGTTGCGTTCCTTCCGTGCTTGTTGCTGTCAGGTGGATTTTCAAGGGCGCTATGTACACCACCACTGCTGCGTCCAAGACGCTGCCTTTCTCGTGACCGTCCAAGCCCTGCCACCTACTCGCAAATCTCTGGTAGGCATTCATGGATGGATGATGCGTCGGCAAAGGTAGTCCAAATTGGTTTGTTGTCTTCGGAGACGGCAAGTGTTGGTCGAGACGCGGCTTTGTATTTCAGTTTAGGATAGACCCCTTATGTTGTGGTTGTAGTGGGTGTGGTAGCTTGTAATTGGACTGCCCTGGTGTGTGTTGGCTTATCTTCAAACTTGCCTCGTTGTCTAGTAAAATGTGCACTGCACTTGTTCGCAACAAGGGTAGTCTTGTAACTTATTTCTACATTCTACAAAAATATGGTTCTTCTTGGCGTACTTTTAAAGAAAGAATTTCACCTAAACTAGCACTAAGTCTGTTTTAAGAATAACTAACACTCACAAATGATATGTAACACACAATGGATCCTATATGGCGCGTAGGGCGCCCCAAGCATTGTGGCACATACCCCCAAGCTCACCCACGCTCATTCTGGGCCGGCCCAAGTGGGGCGCGAGGTCCCCCCTTTTTTCTACTTCTTTCGTTTTTTTCTTTTCTCCTTTCCTTTTATTTTTTGTTTTCCTTTTTCTTTCCTACTTTTCCTATATTTTTTTAAAAAAATCAAATTCACAAACAATATTTCGTTCATCGAATTCAAAAATGTTCATCATTTTAAAAAAATGTTCAACAATTCAAAAAATGTTCATTGAATACAACTTATTGTGTTCACCGGATTTAAAACTTGTTCAACAAAATTAAAAATTTGCTCACCTATATAAAAAAATGTTCATCAAATTCAAATTTTGTTCATCATTTTAAAAAAATCTTCATCGAATTCAACTTTTTTGTTCATCAAATTTACAAAACCTTCACAAATTTTCGAAAATTGTTCACTGACTTAAAAAATGTTTCTTAAATTCAAATTTTGTTCATTATCTATGAAAAATGTTCATCATATTCAAATTTTTTGTTCTTCGGATTTAAAAAATGTTGACCAAAAAGAAAAAAATATTCACTGACCTAAAAAGTGTTCAGTAAATTCAAATTTGGTTAATCATTTTCAAAACAATGTTCGTCAAACTCAAAATTTGTTCATTGATTTCAAAATTTATACAAAAGAAATTCAGAAAAATGTTTTTGAATACAAATTTTGTTCATCAATTTAAAAAAAATCATGGAATTCAAAATTTGTTCATGAAATATAAAAAATGTTCATCATTATTAAAAAATGTTCATTAAAATTAAAAAATGTTCATCCTTATCAATCGCAAATATTTTTGAATTAAAGAACTGTTTTTATGACAATTAAGAATATTTTCAATTTTAGATCCAATCGAGAATTATTATAATATAGAATAAAAAGATAAAATAAAAAAGTAAAGTAAAAAACAAAAACGAAAACGAAAAAACGAAGGCGTCCGCCCAGAGCATGGGCCGGCCCAACTGGGTGCGCGCTACCGCGACTGGGGGGGGGGCAAATAGAGAGAAACTAGTTAACGAGCGCTCCTTCGGAAGCCTCGCAACGATCAGTGCCACTTGGCGCGCTTTCAGTCATTCGCCACGTGTCGCGCTCTGGGCGCTTCCTCTGGATTTTTATTTTTTTATTTTTCCGCACGCGTTTTCGGCTTTTTAAATGATTTTTTCGACACTTTGGTTTTCCACTGGTCTTCCTTAACTTTTCAATAAAAAAATTGCGCGAAAAAACATGTTTTCCTTTTTTTTCCTTTCGTGAGAGTCATTGTTTTGCTTCCGCGAGAGTCACCGCCGTGTCTCTGGGAAACGGAAAAAAAATGTGTTTTCTGTTTTTCCCTTTTACGAGAGTCACAGTTTTGCTTCCTCGAGAGTCACGGTTGTGCTTTAGCGAGAGTAACGACCGTGCCTCCCGAAAACAAAAAAACATGCGTTTTCTAATATTTTTTTCTTTTGCGAGATTCATGGTTTTGGTTCCGCAAGAGGCACAATTGTGTTTTCACGAGAGTCACGGCTGTACCTCTCGGAAACAAAAAAAACGCATTTTTTATTTTTTTTTCTTTCATGAGAGTCATGGTTTTGCTTCCGCAAGATTTTGGTTTTTTTGTTCGGTTTTTTTTGTGAAAAAAATCATCAAAACCTATTAATATGCGATCTAGTTGTAAAGATCTCGACACGAGAAATCCAACGGTGAAGGCGGTTCGAGATTTGGACGCACGGTTTGAGAGATAAAACGTTTAAAATAAACGGATCTACGAAAAAGGGAAAACTCTCAGGTTGCGACAAGTGATGCTCTGGAAAGTTGAAGTGATATTTGCAACGAGTATTTTCGGGGCAAATAGGAGAGCATTCGCTAAACGGCGCCCGTTACATGGACGCAAACGGGCACACACCCCTGCGCCGCACTAGGCTGCACCGGCAGGATTCGAACCAACTACCTCACTCAATCAAGCTGAGCTAGTATAACCACCACGCCGCCCGCCTTGATTTATTTACCATCTTTACTTTGCCTTCTATTCTTCCTTTCTTTTTTTGATTTCCTTTTTAATGTTTTCGTTTTCTTTTTTTCTTCATCTTGGTCCGATGAATTGGTTCACAAATACATAAAAGTTTTCTTCAAATTGATGATTTTTTTCTAAATCCATAAATATTTTTTAAATTTTGATGAACTTTTATTCAAATTCGATGAACTACTTTCAAAATGGATTAACTTTTTCCAAAATCGATGAACCTTTTTTTCAAAATTTGATGAACATTTGTTGAATTTTGATTAACTTTTTCAATGTCAATGAACTTTTTTCAGATTTAATGAGGTTTTTTCAATTTCAATGAACTTATTTCAAATTCATGAACT
Organism: Triticum aestivum; assembly: GCF_018294505.1. Classification (NCBI taxonomy): domain Eukaryota; kingdom Viridiplantae; phylum Streptophyta; class Magnoliopsida; order Poales; family Poaceae; genus Triticum; species Triticum aestivum. The sequence goes on from NC_057803.1 coordinate 605,715,203, forward strand.
TTTTTAAAAAGTCGGTGAACTTTTTCCAAAATCAATGAACCTTTTTTTCAAAATTTGATGAACTATTTTGAAATCCGTGAACTTTTTCTCAAGATTTGTGAACTACTTTTCAAAATAGATTAACTTTTTCCAAAATCGATGAACATTTTTGCAAATTTTATGAACTTTTTTGAATTCTGTGAAATTTTTTCTAAAGATTTGTGAACTATTTTTTAAAATGGATTAACTTTTTCCCAAACCGATGAACTTTTTTCTCAAGATTTGTGAACTATTTTTCAAAATGGATTAATTTTTTTCAAAGTGGATTTAATTTTGTCAAAATTGATGAACCTTTTTCCAAAATTTGATGAACTTTTTTCTCAAGGTTTGTGAACTATTTTTCGAAATGGATTAACTTTTCTCAAATTGCTGTACTTTTTACAAAATTTTATGTTTTTTCAAGACCAATGTACTTTTTGCGATTCATGAACTTTTTTCAAAATGTTTACAAATTATTCAAAAATAAAAAGCTCTATAGTAAATGACTTGTGCACAATAAATTACGCGCCTATGAATTTTCTTTAAGGACTTCACTCTGCAATACTTCAGTAGCAAGCAGTAGGTGGTTAGAGAAGCTCGTACGTCATTGCCATAGCACAAGTTGGATCCTCGTCGGGAACCACTTTTTGGCGTTTTTTTAGCGCTACCCACAAGCTAGCTCTGTCGATCAAAATTTTGCTGTGCCGGCGCATCGCCTTTAGGCGCGAGTAACCCGAACCGGCGCTCTCCTCCTATGTGATACTCTCTGCCTCAAATTGCTGCCGTTTCGCAATGGCGGACTTTGACTGGGCCGGTGAAGACAGCAAACCGACGCAACACTATACATGACAAGTTAAGAGTAGCATCAGACTTAAAGAACCAGACATGCTGTGCAACATTTTTTTTTTCAAAAAACGGAATGTTCTGTGAAACGTAAACACTTTCCAAATTTGTGAACAAAATTTTTAAAACTATACCATTTTTTCAAAATCTTTACCAAAATTTTTTAAACGAGAACATTTTTTGAAATTTCAAAACAAAATTTGGAAACATGAACATATTTTGAAATTCCTGAACAAAATTGGCAAACATGATGTTATAAAATTTGTGAACAACTTTTTAAACCGGAACATTTTTTGAAACTCCTGAAAAATGAAAACAAGAACTATTTTTGAAATTGTGAACAATTTTTGAAAACGGGAATATTTTTCAAAAATTGTAGAAAAGTTGAACAAGAACATTCCAAACGATTTTTGTAAAAGAAGAATATTTTCTGAAATGCCTGAACAATTTTTGACAAATGTGAACATTTTACGAATTTATGAACAATTTTTTAAAACATGAACATTTTTTGGAATTTTGAATGTTTTGACACGAACAAATTTTGAACTTTCTGAACAACTTTCAAAAGAAACGAAAAAACAGAAGGTTGTGGGCGGTCAATGAACTGTTGGGCTCCCGTTTTTGGAACCTTCCGCCCGGTTTAAAAGATTTTCTCGTTTTCTTTTTGATTAATTTTACTTTTTACACTTTCCTGTGTTTTTATTTATTTATTTTTACTTTTATAATTTTAAGACATGGCACTATTAAACATTTGTTAAGTTTTTCGAACTCATGATTATTATTTTAATTCATGAATATTTATTTTTGAATTCCTTTAAAAATATATTTTTTGAATTCATGAATATTTTTAAAATTCTAATTACTTTTAGTTTCAAATATTTATTTTTGAATTCTTGAACGTTTATGAATTTTGTGAAAACATTTCAACATACACATATATTTTTGATTCACAATTGTTTCAAATTTGTTAACCTTTTTAATCCACAAACCTTTTTTGAATTCGTGAATATTTCCTAAAAACACAAAAAAAAACAATTAAGTGCAACTGTTTTTAAGAATCCAAGAACATTTATTTTCATCAACCTGAAAAAGGCAAAACTAAAGTTATATTAAATCAGACACAACCCACAAGTAATATACTCCCATGACCCCTCAAAAAAGTTTATTTTCCCTTAGCTAGAAATAAAAGAGCAAGAAAAACAAAGGAACAAGCTTTCCTAGCGAGGCGAACAACGAGTGTGCGGAGCCTCCTAGACGGGCCCACCAATAAAAGACATGGTTGATGCGCTCATATTGCTCGCAAGAAGCGCTATATAGCAAAATCATTAATTAAGGGGTGCCCCTTACAAAGGTCACTCCCACCTTCTTAGTTTGCGACACGTGGCACACACTTGTCACAATGTGGGAGTTTCCCCACTTTCTTAGATTCATTTATTCGAAGTGTTTTATCGCTTATACCGTGCGTCCAAATCCCGAACCATTTTCACTGTTAGATTTCTCGCATCGAGATCTTCAAAACTATATCTCATATTAATAGATTTTGATGAAATTTTTTTTCGAAAAAAGAAAAAATGAGGAAAAATGAGCTGGAACACAATTATTTATCCCACGTTTTGCCTCTTGCAAAACAAACTCGTGGCTTCACGAGAAGCAAATATGTGTTTCTCATGAAAGCAAAAAAAAAAACATGCTTATTTTTCCTTTCCGAGAGGCATAGGTGTGTCTTTTATGAAAGCAAATCTATGACTCCACGAGATGCAAATATGTGCCTCTTGCAGAAGCAACAGAAATGTATTTTTTTTCCTTCTCCGAGAGGCAGTGTTGTGCCTCTCGCAGAAACAAATATGTGTCCTCCACAAAGAAGCAAATCGGAGCCACTCATGGAAGCAAGGAAACACATTTTATGTGCCTCCTGCGGAAGCAAATATGTGCCTCTCGCAAAAGCAAAAAAAAATTCACGGAAAAAATGTTCAACTTGTTTCACGAAAACCTAGGGAAAACTGGGAAAAACCCGAAAAGCCAAAAAAACTTCTAAAACCTGAAAATGCGTACAGAAAAAAATTCAAGGAAGTGCTAAGCACATGCACTAAAAGTGACCCTTGCGAAAGGGTACCCATTAGTTAGTTGCTCCCCCTATATAGGGTGTTTCCTATTTTACGCAGTTGCCTTCGCACAAGAGTGACCAAGCTGGGCCAGCCCATTTAACGCTAGGAAAAATTTCACGTTGGTTCCGGTTTTGGAACTTTCTGTAGGTTTGAGCCTGGGCTTTTTCGCTTGTAGGGATCTTCGAGACAGTTCCTGCCTGGGTGTTATCAGCTTGGGGAACCTTTTAGCAGGTTCAGCCATGTTCTTGATCACTTATTTTTTTTATTTCTCATTAATTTTTTCATTTTATATTTTGTTCACAAGTTTAGAAAAAAGGTTTTTCAAAATAATGTTCACTCTTGCAAAATTTGTTTGTGTTTTCTAATAAGTATTTATTGTTTTGAAAAATTGTTCACGTTTTCAAGAAATGTTCTTGCTTTGAAAAGTATTCAGAATTTTAGAAAGCCGTATTTTTCAAAAAATCTTCATAAAATTTAAATTTTGTTTGGAATTTAGAAACATGTTTGTATTTTCAAAAAATGTTCATAATTTTAGAGAAGTGGTCAATAAATCAAAATAGGTTTACTTTTTCAAGAAAAGTTAACGGGTGTCCAAAAATTGTCTGAGCTTTCAAAATCACTCGCAAATTTGAAAATGTTAATGTCCACTATTGTCGTGGTTTTGTCACAGCAGATGACTTTGTGAAAGAACTTAGGTGTGGAGCCATCTTAACGTAGTTTAGTTTGAAGGGGTTGAACAGGACAAAGGGCATAAGTTTTACCCAGGTTCTGCCCCTCACAATGAGGTAAAAGCCTACTCCTGCTTTTGTTGACTATTGCTTGAATATCAATTACAAGGGAGCGGAATCGCTTAACCTAGCTCTTGATCAATTGTTTCTTGAGTTCACCCGCCGTAGGGTCTCGCCTTTATATATACAGGTCGAGGCCCTGGGCTTACAAGAGTCCAGGTCAGATCACACAACGTGACCAACTCGGTTTCTAAGTCATCCTACCTTGCTAGGAAAGTCGCATCATGGCGGCTCACACCCTCCGGGTCATAATCCTTCCGCAAGGTCTTGGGCCTTTAACAGGCCCATCCTATAAGCCGCCACCAGTCTTCATGTTTTATCTTCTAAGCAAGCAAGCAAGAATTTCAAGAGCAATAAGCTGCTAAGGATTTTCGAAAGATCGAATAGTATTTTGAAGACCTTAGTGAAACACATGGACAACTGAGGATTAGCGATACTTGGTAAGTGTGAGGAATTATCCGTAGGGGTATTGAGGTGGCAAGGAACTGCAAGGCAGTAGGCACAAGTATTCTCAAAACAATAGAGAGAAATTCGGGGTATCTTGTAATAACAAGATCAACGGGGAATGATTGTATGAATGGCAAGTGTATGTAGTTATCCATAGGGTTGACGGTGGAAGGGAATTGCAAACACAATGAGCACAAGCTCTCGGGATAACATCGGAGAGTAACTTCTGAATCTACTGGTGCAGCAGGCGATCATCTGTAATAAGGGGGCTCTCCGGAAGGAAGTAATTACGAGAACCTAGAGTTAGAGTTAGCAAATTCGTTTAACCCGAGTAGAAGAGAGTTCAGAGTCCCAGAGTTAAGATCGAGGAGTAAAAGATCCTAATACCACCCAAATGTCGATGTGGGCCCGTAAGGCACACAACCATGTTAGTAAAAGTTTTGTAATGTCTAGACTCGACTTCGGCCAAGGAGTGTGGAAGGGGGATTCCTATAGGCAGTTGGCTCTGATACCAACTTGTGACGCCCCCGATTCAATCATACACTAATCATACACGCAAACGTGTACGATCAAGATCAGGGACTCACGGGAAGATATCACAACACAACTCTACAAAAAAATAAGTCATACAAACAACATATTACAAGCCAGGGGCCTCGAGGGCTCGAATACAAGAGCTCGATCATAGACGAGTCAGCGGAAACAACAATATCTGAGTACAGACATAAGTTAAATAAGATTGCCTTAAGAAGGCTAGCACAAACTGGGATACAGATCGAAAGAGGTGCAGGCCTCTTGCCTGGGATCCTCCTAAACTACTCCTGGTCGTCGTCAGCAGGCTGCACGTAGTAGTAGGCACCTCCCGAGTAGTAGTAGTCGTCATTGACAGTGGCGTCTGGCTCCTGGGCTCCATCGTCTGGTCGCAGCAAGCGGGTATAGGAAGGGGGAAAGGGGGAGAAAAGCAACCGTGAGTACTCATCCCAAGTACTCGCAAGCAAGGAGCTACACTACATATGTATGCATTGGTATCAAATGGAATAAGGGTATCATACGTGGACTGAACTGCAGAATCTCGGAATAAGAGGGGATAGCTAGTCCTTTCGAAGACTACGCTTCTGGTAAACTCCATCTTGCAGCAGAGGAAGAGAGTAGATGGTAAGTTCTCCAAGTAGCATCGCATAATCCTACCCGGCGGTCCTTTCCTCGTCGCCATGTTAGAGAGCGACCACCGGGTTGTATCTGGCACTTGGAAGGGTGTGTTTTATTAAGTATTCGGTTCTAGTTGTCATAAGGTCAAGGTACAACTCCAAGTCGTCCTGTTACCGAAGATCACGGCTATTCGAATAGATTAACTTCCCTGCAGGGGTGCACCACATTTCCCAACACGCTCGATCCCCTTTGTCCGGACACACTTTTTTGGGTCATGCCCGGCCTCGGAAGATCAACACGTCGCAGCCCTACCTAGGCACAACAGAGAGGTCAGCACGCCGGTCTAAATCCTATGGCGCAGGGGTCTGGGCCCATCGCCCTTTGCATACCTGCACGTTGCGAATGCGGCCGGAAGCAGAACTAGCCCCCTTAATACAAGAGCAGGCTTACGGTCCAATCCGGCGCGCGCCGCTCAGTCGCTGACGTCACGAAGGTTTCGGCTGATACCACGACGTCGAGTGCCCATAACTGTCCCCGCATAGATGGTTAGTGCGTGTAGGAAAATGGCCAGACTCAGATCAAATACCAAGATCTCGTTAAATGTGTTATCTTGAAATAACCGCGAACGCCGACCAGGGCCAGGCCCACCTCTCTCCTAGGTGGTCTCAACCTGCCCTGTCGCTTCGCCACAAAGATCCACACAGTGGGCTGTCGGGAAAGTATGTCCTTCCAGCCCCCAATTCATGAATCAACCGAGGGTACTCCTCGAGCCAACCCGACTTTAGTCACCACATGTATAATGTATAAAGTATATAGTATATACTTATGATCACCTTCCGAGTGATCACGGCTCGATAGTATAGCATGGCAGACTGACAAGAATGTAGGGCCACTTACGATGAACCAACATCCTATACTAAGCATTTAGGATTGCAGGTAAGGTATCAACAGTTGTAGCAACAATGACAGGCTATGCATCAGAATAGGATTAACGGAAAGCAGTAACATGCTACACTACTCTAATGCAAGCAGTATAGAGAAGATTAGGCGGTATCTGGTGATCAAGGCGGGGGGGGGGGGCTTGCCTGGTTGCTCTGGCAAGAGAGAGGGGTCGTCAACACCGTAGTCGTACTGGGTAGCAGCGGCATCGGTCTTAGTGTCTAGCGAGAGAAGAGGGGGAAGAAACAATAAATATTAAGCAAACAGATGCATAGCGATGCATGACATGACAAGTAGCGGTGCTAGGGGTGCCCTAATGCGGTTTGAGGTGGTACGGGTGAAGGGGGGAACATCCGGGAAAGTATCCCCGGTGTTTCGTGTTTCCGGACAAATGACCGGAGGGGGAAAGTTGTGTGTTCGCTATGCTAGGGATGCGTGGTGGACGAACGGGCTGCGTATCCGGATTCGTCTCGTCGTTCTGAGCAACTTCCATGTGCAAAGTTTTTCCATCCGAGCTACGGTTTATTTTATATTAATTTTAAAAGATTTAAATCATTTTTAAGATTTATTTAATTATTTAAATCAACATTATCCAGAATAGTATTTGCTGACGTCAGCATGACGTCAACAGTCAATAGGGTTGACTGGTCAACCTGACCAGTGGGTCCCACTGGTCAGTGACACATTGTAGTTACCCATTTATAATTAAACTAATCAGGATTAATTAGGGGTGGGCCCCACTATCATTGACTACTTAATTAACTAATTAACTAACCAGGTTAATTAGGTAACTAATGTGTAATTAGTTTAATTATTTGTTTAGTTTAATTAATCAAAATTAATTAAGTTAATTTATTCTTTTATTAATTAATTAATTAATTATTTTTTAATTATATATTTTTTAGTACGTTCTGGGCGGGGCCCCCTTGTCATTGGCCCCTGGGGGCCTAGCGGGGCGGGTGCCGGGAGACGGGCGCCAACCCGCCTAATAGAGCGCTGCGGCCAGCGGTTGAAGGGGGCCGGCGCCGGCGACCGTGGCCGAAGCGGGGTTGCATGGAGAGCAGCGGGCGGCGTGGTTGGCGATCGACAAGGGCGTGCATGCAGGCGCAGGTGCGCGTGCAGCCAAGGAGACGCGGGTGGGAGGCAGGCTCGCGGCGAGGGAAGGCAGGGTGGCGGGCGTCGGTGGCCGGAGTGGCCAATGGAACCAGGAGCTGGCGACGCGGGCACGTGCGTGGCGAGGCGAAGGCAAGGCCAGGAGGGCGCGGGGTGAAGGGGGAAAGGGCTGTGGCAAGCAGAGGCGGACGCAGCGGCGCTCGGGGCGACAGCGGGGTGCAGGCGACGACAGGCAACGACGGCGTTGAGCGTGGGCGTGGTCTGGTGCGAGTCAGGGGCGGGGCGCGGGGTGGCGCGAGCGGACGCGGGAAGCGAGGGCGGCGGCTGGTGAGCGCGCGGGGCGCGTCCCACCGCTGCGAGGCGAGGGGCACGAGTGGGGGAAGGCCGTCCGAACCGCGTGTGCGCGCGGTGGGCGCGCGTGCGCATGGCAGTGGAGGTCGGGGCGGGCTGCGATGATGGAGCGAGCAGGACCGCGGCGGGGCACGACCGACAAGTGCGCGGGCGCGAGCGGTTGGTGGTGAGCGCACGTGCGGGCACGAGGGAGAGAGGAGAGGGGGAGCTCACAGGGGCAGTAGGGGTTAGGTAGTGGGACGCGGGGAGGACGTCTGGGAGGACGACGACGGTGCAGTGGCGACGGTGAGGACGGCGGTGACGACGGGCGACGACATCGGGTTAGCGACGAGGCGAGGCTGCAGGTTCAGGCGGGCGCCGCGCGAGTGAGAGGAGTCCGGGAGGGACGGCACCAGCAAGGTGGAACGACGGGCAGCGAGGTTGCGGCGTCGGCGTCGAGCGCTGTCAAGGGCGGCTGCGATCTAGCGCGATCCAGATCGGGCAGGGAAGGGGACCGGGGGACTGTGGAGAGGGATTAGGGTTTGCGGTCAAGGGGGAGTGGCCTTATAGGCCCAAGAGAGTGGGACGGACCGTGGGCTGGCCTGGCGGCCTGGTGACCTGCTAGGTCGAGGCCCAATTGGGGGGGGGGGGGTTTATTTCTTTTACATTTTTCTTTTTTGTTTATTTACTTTTCTCTATAGTTTCAATATACCTTTAACTTTTAAAAATACAAAAATAGCTCCTAGGTCAGTATAGCTAAATATAATACTGCCACATTTAATTATGGCACCCAAATAAAATAGCCTAACATTTTACTAATTATAAAAGGCAATAATTAATTGATTAAGCCACTATTTTATTTATCTTAGTGCATTTAACTATTTCATAAAAACTTGGTTTCTTCATCAATATTACTTATGAATTATTTGACACATTTAGAACATTTAGTTTTAATAATTGAAACTTTTTATTGCTTGCTTGATTTTGAATTTGAATCCGAACCGGTTTCGAAATAACGCGAGATTAGCAACAGTAATCGGGTGACGTGGCATCATTAGCAAAGGTTCACTGTAGCTTAAATATCCGGGCATCACAATTCTCCTCCACTACAAGAAATCTCGTCCCGAGATTTAAGAGGTAGAGAAGAGGGGAGTTCTAGTTACGAAATTCTAACGAGCTTCTCGGTCTTGATTGCTCTTCTCGAAGAAGTCGATCCATTACATTGACATCTTCATTTCTCTGCATCAATGCCTCATGATGAAGTTGTCGTCCTTTCTTCGGGATCTCCATTGTACTTACGGAAAAGATAAGGGGGGAAGACTCGGGAAGGGCAGAGCTCCACACACGTTACGTACTTGGTGGCTATCTTAGTGAACATCTCTCGAGTTGAAATTCAAGAAAGTCATCGAGAGCATGGTAAAAAGGCGCAATTAGAAATTGCAAGCGGATAGGCAATCGTTCGTTGGCTCAAACAAAGTGTGAAAGGGTTTTAGCGCAACGGGAATAATTATTATGTCTGATACCAGAATTGATGATCTCTTGGAAGGGGGCTCGTGAATTACATATGAAGCCAAACGTGAGGAATAACTTTTAGAAACTAGGGCGTACAGGAGAGTCAGGTTTCGATCCTGTGGAACTGTGGGTTATGGGCCCACCATGTGGGTTAAAATTAGGAAGGGCGGTGACGTCTTGCACATTCATGTAAGGAGGGCATGTCAGAGGATAGCCTGTCAGTTATCGGCAACAACATCGGTACCAAGGGCGAGGGATGGAGAGAACCATTTTCCTACTAGTTGAACGAGGCGGACCATTAGGCAAAGTTCTCGTCCATCGGTGGCTACCAGAATGTCATCAACAATAGTAACACGGTCTTACTGACAGAGTTGTACAATGAGGTGTTTACAAAAGCAGTGACTGGTTACTGCTTAGATCATGTAATTCTCAAGAAGGTTAAACAAAACGATGGAAAGGAAAATGTGATTACCGGATTGAACAGAACAATGGAAAGGAAAAATGTGTTTAAACACATAATTCAGGGGTATGTCCTTCCCAAGGTCAATCAGAGCATGATATACATGATAGGGCTCAAAGTATGAAAGCATTTAGACAAAGAGGCAAGGAATTTATGAGGTTTACCCATACAACGGTGGTTGGACAATTGACCAAGAAAATTTAGCATCGCGCCGACAAAGTCCTTGTTGATGTTTGAGTACCACCGTCGTGCTTCGGGGTAGGACTGACATGGTCATCAGGTAAAGGTCAGACTTTGGATACACAGAGGATCCATCGAAAACAACTCACAACATAAGTCATTCATTTTCAGCAAGGAAAATATGAGAATGTGGTCGATGGGTTTAGCGGTTATCCATCGACATGCCAAAGGAAGTATTTCTAAAATTTATGTGAACAAATGGGTGTCGTCAATGATAACACAAATCATCGAGGGCAAGGATGGTACTACACATCAAGAGTTTGATAGATATCTTGGAAGAGCTCAGAATGTTGATGATGATCACGACACATTTGTCGAGAGATTTCATTAAGATGTAATCGATGATCGATCAACGACGACATCGAGGGAATGGATGATGCAGCAGAAGGTTATTGGAACCACGGGTATGACACAAACTCGAAATCAAGCTCGATGTTTAAGGCGAAATGATATGATGAGGAAGATCGACGTGAGGTTAGCTCAACGTCGAAAATTGTGCTCTGGAAAGAAGGGCCAGGTAGCATAGTTAAAATTTTGCATGATAATGACATAGTCAGCCAAACTAGGACTGGCTTGAAGGATTATTAAACTCGTAAGCAATGAAAATTTACTTAGAGTTATTGAATCAGAGTGCGGATTCGATTCAACCGATTCACTTATCAGTGTCCTCGGGTGATTAAAAACTCAGATCCCGGGGGAAATCTGGAATCGGTGAGAAGCAATACTAGATGAAGACTCATAGGAAGCAACACAGTTCTTTGATATTCTTGCGATACTGGAGGATATTACTCAAAGGAAGATCGACATAGGGGTTGCGGGGATGTATTGATCCACAGAAGACAAGTGTTTTCACTTGCTCGAGAAATGGGATCAAGTAGAAAATATGGTCGGAACCACGAGTGCAAATGATCAATTCATAGATACCAGATGATATCATATAAGGAAATAGTTATTATTACAAGAAGCTTCCCTGTTAGGATCTACATCGTGTCCATGGGCATGAACACAAGTTCAAGGTCGACTCCCACTTCTTCAATGTATAACCTTCCATTCACCTCTCGCTGTTCGAAAATGACATTAGTTGTTGAAAGTTTTACCTGGTGCAATACCAGATAATTATGACCCGTGAAATCTTTAGGGTTCACACGGATTAAGGAAGGCATAGGTTCAACCCATCGGGGCATCATGGAAACATATACCACAAACTTCAGGAGTAAATAATACAAGCTCGAAAGTGGAGCATGGTTGACAAGCAAAGTATATAATTTACCAAAGGAATTATTTAGCCTAGGAAAGGCTCACAGGCTTATTGAATATGAAGGACGCTGTCGGATAAAATCCAACAAAGGATCTGGTGGTCCACAAGGGATCTGATGTGAGCATTGGTACTCAACCAGAGGAAGAAGAATGCAAGGAGATAAGGTTATAGAAACAACTGAGTAACTCAAAACTCAAATGCAAAGGAATTATGAATTCCAAGACAAGGGATCAAAATCAATGCTCTGTTTAGGGATGGATAAGTTGAGTAGCCTTAGGGGTACAATCGATGGCAATTTGATTGGTCGAAATCCAACTCATCCTTTAAATGATGCCTGAGCCGAAAGGATAAATTCTAGGAACTGATTGAGGATTGCAAGCATTCGCAGCATATTGAATCAATGGACTCAAAATCATAGTGACAAGGGCTGCCAGTAAGATTACTATACTTATGGGATTAACCATAATGCAAGCAAGAAAGAATTTCAAGAGCAATAAGCTGCTAAGGATTTTCGAAAGATCGAATAGTATTTTGAAGAACATAGTGAAACACATGAACAACTAAGGATGAGTGATACTTGGTAAGTGTGAGGAATTATCCGTAGGGGTATTGAGGTGGCAAGGAACTGCAAGGCAATAGGCACAAGTATTCTCGGAACAATAGAGAGAAATTCGGGGTATCTTGTAATAACAAGATCAACGGGGAATGATTGTATGAATGGCAAGTGTATGTAGTTATCCATAGGGTTTGACGGTGGAAGGGAATTGCAAACACAATGAGCACAAGCTCTCGGGGTAACATCGGAGAGTAACTTCTGAATCTACTGGTGCAGCAGGCGATCATCTGTAATAAGGGGGCTCTCCGGAAGGAAGTAATTACGAGAACCTAGAGTTAGAGTTAGCAAATTCGTTTAACCCGAGTAGAAGAGAGTTCAGAGTCCCAGAGTAAAGATCGAGGAGTAAAAGATCCTAATACCACCCAAATGGCGACGTGGGCCCGTAAGGCACACATCCATGTTAGTAAAAGTTTTGTAATGTCTAGACTCAACTTCGGCCAAGGAGTGACGCCCCCGATTCAATCGTACACTAATCATACACGCAAACGTGTATGATCAAGATCAGGGACTCACGGGAAGATATCACAACACAACTCTACAAAAAAATAAGTCATACACGCATCATATTACAAGCCAGGGGCCTCAGGGCTTGAATACAAGAGCTCGATCATAGACGAGTCAGCAGAAGCAACAATATCTGAGTACAGACATAAGTTAAATAAGATTGCCTTAAGAAGGCAAGCACAAACTGGGATACCGATCGAAAGAGGCGCATGCCTCTTGCCTGGGATCCTCCTAAACTACTCCTGGTCGTCATCAGCAGGCTGCACGTAGTAGTAGGCACCTCCCGAGTAGTAGTAGTCGTCATCGACAGTGGCGTTTGGCTCCTGGGCTCCATCGTCTGGTCGCAGCAAGCGGGTATGGGAAGGGGGAAAGGGGGAGCAAAGCAACCGTGAGTACTCATCCAAAGTACTCGCAAGCAAGGAGCTACACTACATATGTATGCATTGGTATCAAATGGAATAAGGGTATCATATGTGGACTGAACTGCAGAATGCTGGAATAAGGGGGGATAGCTAGTCCTTTCGAAGACTACGCTTCTGGTAAACTCCATCTTGCAGCAGAGGAAGATAGTAGATGGTAAGTTCTCCAAGTAGCATCGCATAGCATAATCCTACCCGGCGGTCCTCTCCTCGTCGCCCTGTTAGAGAGCGACCACCGGGTTGTATCTGGCACTTGGAAGGGTGTGTTTTATTAAGTATCCGGTTCTAGTTATCATAAGGTCAAGGTACAACTCCAAGTCGTCTTGTTACCGAAGATCACGGCTATTCGAATAGATTAACTTCCCTGCAGGGGTGCACCACATTTCCCAACACGCTCGATCCCCTTTGTACGGACACACTTTTCTAGGTCATGCCCGGCCTCGGAAGATCAACACGTCGCAGCCCTACCTAGGCACAACGGAGAGGTCAGCATGCCGGTCTAAATCCTATGGCGCAGGGGTCTAGGCCCATCGCCCTTTGCACACCTACACGTTGCGAATGCGGCCGGAAGCAGAACTAGCCCCTTAATACAAGAGCAGGCTTACGGTCCAATCCGGCGTGCGCCGTTCAGTCGCTGACGTTATGAAGGCTTCGGCTGATACCACGACGTCGAGTGCCCATAACTGTCCCGGCGTAGATGGTTAGTGCGTATAGGCCAGTGGCCAGACTCAGATCAAATACCAAGATCTCGTTAAATGTGTTATCTTGAAATAACCGCGAACGCCGACCAGGGCCAGGCCCACCTCTCTCCTAGGTGGTCTCAACCTGCCCTGTTGCTTCGCCACAAAGATCCACACAGAGGGTCGTCAGGAAAGTATGTCCTTCCAGCCCCCAATTCGTGAATCAACCGCGGGTACTCCTCGAGCCAACCCGACTTTAGTCATCAGGGTGTAGGCGGCGACAGGCAACGGCGGCGTTGGGTGTGGGCGTGGTCTGGTGCGAGTCAGGGGCGAGGCGCAGGGCGGCGCGAGCGGGCGCGGTGGGCGCGCGTGCGCATGGCAGTGGAGGTCGGGGCGGGCTGCGATGATGGAGCGAGCAGGACCGCGGCAGGGCACAGCCGGCAAGTGCGCGGGCGCGAGCAGTTGGTGGTGAGCGCGCGTGCGGGCGCGAGGGAGAGAGGAGAGGGGGAGCTCACAGGGGCGTAGGGGTTAGGTAGTGGGACGCGGGGAGGAGGTCGGGGACGACGGCGACGGTAAGGACGTCGGTGACGACGGGCGACGCCATTGGGTTAGTGATGAGGCGAGGCTGCAGCTTCAGGCGGGCATCGCGCGAGTGAGAGGAGTCCGGGAGGGACGACACCAGCAAGGTGGAACGATGAGCAGCGAGGTCGCGGCGTCGGCGTCGAGCACTGTCGAGGGTGGCTGCGATCTAGCGCGATCCATATCGGGCGGGGAAGGGGATCGGGGGACTGTGGAGAGGGATTAGGGTTTGCGGTCAAGGGGGAGTGGCCTTGTAGGCCAAAGAGAGTGGGACGGGCCGTGGGCTGGCCTGGCGGCCTGGTGACCTGCTGGGTCGAGGCCCAGTTGGGGGGGGTTATTTCTTTTACATTTTTCTTTTCTGTTTATTTAGTTTTCTCTATAGTTTCAATATACCTTTAACTTTTAAAAATACAAAAATAGCTCCTAGGTCAGTATAGCTAAATATACTACTGCCACATTTAATTATGGCACCCAAATAAAATAGCCTAACATTTTACTAATTATAAAAGGTAATAATTAATTGATTAAGCCACTATTTTATTTATCTTAGTGCATTTAACTATTTCATAAAACTTGGTTTCTTCATCAATAGTACTTATGAATTATTTGACACATCTAGAACATTTTAGTTTTAATAATTGAAACTTTTTATTGCTTGCTTGATTTTGAATTTGAATCCGAACCGGTTTCGAACTAACGCGAGATTAGCAACAGTAATCGGGGTGACATGGCATCATTAGCAGAGGTTCACTGTAGCTTAAATATTCGGGCGTCACAACAACCTCCGCCGCACAGGAGCTCTCCCGCTCTGACCGTTCTGCACCAGCGACTCCGACAAAGGCCGCTTCATCAAGCTGACCGGACCAGATAACAACAGCGCACCCCCGCTCTTCTTCAACTTCGTAAGGTATTACTCATTTTCTGCTTTAGATCCGCATTAGGTCATATTAGTTCATCATCCTTGTCGTGGAAATATCACGTCAGATGTCCTGTTCATCGCGGTTCTCTTAAGTTTATCCACTTTCTGCTTTAGAGAACCTAGTTCAATCCAAAAATGAAGTAGACATGGGGTTGTAGCAGTTTTAGCCCTTACAGTATCTTGCATCGTTTGTAGATCCCCTTTCCTTCAGAATCCATGCACAACTTGTCACTTTTTTCGCTACTGTTCCTTAGGTTTCGGAATTGTTCTTTATTTCCTGAGCTGCCGTAGATCCAAAATTATAGACACAATCCGTGAAACTTGTTTGTCCCATACTTAGCGGAATTTCAACAATCTTGATTTCATAGACAACTGACCCGCCATTCTTTGTCTGGGCGGCTTAAATAACAGCTTTTATGACCCGCCATAACCGGGCCGGCTTAATCATGAATTTATGACTTGCCAAGAAATCCAAAGTTTTGTATAACCCGCCGACAATGCTTGCTGGCTTATATCTTCTCAACTTAACCCGCCATGTGCTTATAATCTGGTCATTGCTCCGTTCCATGGCTATGGAGGCTCACACTCCCTTCAATAGCCGATAATGCATAGCCTTTTAACTGTATCTAGCTCATCATTGCTGAATTGTTGTATGATCATTCAGGCAGCTTATTATCATACATTAACCCGCCATACCTTTATTCTCAGGCCGTAACTTTTAACCAGCCATCATGACTAAGACTCCTACCTCCTGTGACTAGATTGCCTCCAAAGTCACGGAGAGCACAATCAATGATTTCGTGACCATGGGAGTTTTGCCTCCCAAACAGGTCATTCACTAGCGAGTTCCAAGCTTCGAATGTCCCCCTGAGCCCCAAGAAGGGGAGGTTGTAGTTTACACGGATCACCTTCTCCGTGATTTCTCACCCCCCCCCCGGGGTCAAAAAAAATTCGAGGCGTTTTGCATTTCTACAATCTTCATCCACAAGACATTGGCTCCAACTCTGTTTCCAATATATGCAACTTCCAAGTGTTCTGCGAAGTGTACCTTAGGGAAGAACCCTATGTTGATCTGTTCAGAGACTATTTTTACATCAACGTCAAACTGAGATGTCAGATGGGCCCAGTCTTGAACTCGGAGGCGTTTCTATCCAAAGACGAAGAGACGTATTTTTTCCTTCATCCACCCTGCCTAGTCACCTCAAAGACTGGAATTTTACCTGGTTCTACAGCAAAGACACCTCTCCAGCTGGAGAAACCCCTTGCCGGGCTATAAGCCGTCTGCGGTAGCAAGGTGACAAGACATGCGAGAGGAGGACGAAAGGTCACATATACATACGGTTAATAAAAAAACGTTTGCGATCTAACTACCTACTATACCCCTGTCCTAGTTTATAAGTAGGATTTAACTAATAAAATACAAATGCATGTCGCCAAAGATTATATAGTTGGATTCGTATTTGAACATAGTTTCCAATTATATACTTTTTATAACATGCATTAACATTTTGTTGGTTAAATTTAAGGGCAGAGTATGGCACATAATATAAAGGGGACTAATAGACCAAGGTAGAGGTAGTAGCACACGGCCGCTCTCAATGCAGTGACGCAACTGCCGGTCGGCTTATATGCAACCATTTCCTGCGTGTTCAACTGCTCTATGCATGTGGTTGGTTGTGGTTGAGGCGACCATTGTGCGCTCTGCTCTCGCGTCCCTCCGGGCGCTCTGCCCTCGTCCCTCCACGCGCACTGCCAGTGTTTGGGGCCGACGCAAGATCACGCACGTTCGTATGCATGCGGTTGCGCCGGGCGCGGCGCGACGATGCAGTTACCCGCTGCAAAAACTGCCATGCAGACGCGCCGAGAATCCAGGCCGCCCGACCCCCATTTATTCCTGCGGCCATTTACCTGCATCTCTCGTGCCACAAGACACAATAAGCACACCCACGACGACACATACAGAGAGGACATCTAGCAGCTCCAATGGCGCTCCCCATGGCTCCAATGGCGCTCCCAGCGGCCGACGACGACAACGGCGGGCAGTTCATCATGCATCACATAGTGGACACCCACATGAGGGGAAGGCCCTCTCGGTGGTGTACACAAACGATCCGGTCTCGGTGGAGAGCTCCATCCAAACTATGGAGCAGTTGCTTGCCGAGGACAAGTACCAAGTGGTCGGCTTCGACCTCGAGTACACCATCGGTCATGCCGGGGACGATCAGAAGGTTGTTGTCGCCCAGTTGTGCGTGCGACATGAGGTCCTTGTCTACCACTACCACCTGGCCACAAGGCCTTGCAAGCTGTAGGATCGAAACTATGTCTAGAGGGGGGGGGTGATTAGACTACTTGACCAAATAAAAATTTAGCCTTTTCCCAATTTTAAGTCTTGGTAGATTTTAGCAACTAAGCACAAGTCAAGCAATCAACCTACACATGCAAGTCTAAGAGTATAGCAACAGAATGTAAATCACTTGCATATGAAGGTAAAGGGAGGAGTTTGGAGGGAGCAAACGAAATGTCGACACGGAGATTTTTGGCATGGTTCCGATAGGTGGTGCTATCGTACATCCACGTTGATGGAGACTTCAACCCACGAAGGGTAACAGTTGCGCGGGTCCATGGAGGGCTTCACACACTAAGGGTCCACGAAGAAGCAACCTTGTCTATCCCACCATGGCCATAGCCCACGAAGGACTTGCCTCACTAGGGTAGATCTTCATGAAGTAGGCGATCTCCTTGCCCGTACAAACTCCTTGGTTCAACTCCACAATCTTGACGGAGGCTCCCAAGTGACACCTAACCAATCTAGGAGACACCACTCTCCAAAAGGTAATAGATGGTGTGTTGATGATGAACTCCTTGCTCTTGTGCTTCAAATGATAGTCTCCCCAACACTCAACTCTCTCTCACAAATTTGGATTTGGTGGAAAGATGATTTGAGTGGAAAGCAACTTGGGGAAGGCTAGAGATCAACATTCATATGGTTGGAATGTAATATCTTGGTCTCAACACATGAGTAGGTGGTTCTCTCTTAGAAAATGTATGCTGGAAGTGTAGGCCCATTTTGATGGCTCTCTCTACTAACGAAGAGTAGGTGGAGGGGTATATATAGCCTCCACACAAAATCTAACTGTTACACACAAATTACCAAACTCGGTGGGACCGAATCAGAAAACTCGGTCAGACCGATTTAGTTCAAAATGTGAACGTTAGGATTTTCGGTGGGGCCGATTCCATTAGGGTTAGGGCATAACGTAATCTCGATGAGACCGATTACACAAACTCGGTAGGACCGACTTTGGTAATACGCTAACCAAAGAGTTGGCCAGGCAAACTCGATGGGACCGATTTGCTCATTTCGGTGAGACCAAAACGTTACGAAAGGGAAACAGAGAGTTTGCATTGCGAACTCAGTGGGACCGATCACTCATCTCGGTTGGGTCAAAACATTACAAAGGGAAACAGAGAGTTTGCAATCCCATCTCGGTGAGAACGATATCCCTATCGGTGAGACCGAAATGACTATGGTTTGTGGCAGTGGCTATGTCAAGTGAAGTCGATGGCGCCGAATAGAACATTTCGGTGGGCCAAGTTTGACTTTTGGTTTGGGACATATGTGGAAATGAGAATGTGGTTGAGGGTTTTTGGAGCATATCACTAAGCATTTTGAGCAAGTAAGCCATTAAGCAACACCTCATCCCCTTTTAATAGTATTGGCTTTTCCTATGGACTCAATGTGATCTTGGATCACTAAAATGAAAATGTAGAGTCTTGAGCTTGAGCCAATGTGTGTCCTTAGCATTGTGAGGGGTCCACATTCCTAATCCATGCCATGCCAATCATTGAACTTTCTGAAATGATCATCTTGAAATAGTATTAGTTCAATGAGCTATATGTTGTTAGTAATTACCAAAACCACCTAGGGATAGTTGCACTTTCAATCTCCCCCTTTTTGGTAATTGATGGCAACATATAGACCAAATCTTTGACAAATGATAATAAGATTTAAATACATCGTCGCTTTGAGAAGTATGTGATAAGAAAGAGCTCCCCCTAAATTTGTGCATTATTTAAAATTTTCTTTTGAATGCAAATGCACACTCAATTAGGATCATGGGTTACTCTTCCATGTCACATACATCTTTGTGGAGCGCTCAAAATGATAGGAATTAAAACATGCACTCATCACCAAGCAAAGTGAATGACCATATAGGGATATAAAAGATAATATCATCCAAGCAAACATTAAAGTATAATATGATCAAACACATGATCATATAAGTACCTCACACACAGACATAAAAAGTATCAACCGAGCACACACAAAAGTTCAACCAAATAGCAAGAGAGACAAAGAAGCAAAACACACACTCTCTCAAAGCCTATGATCTATACATTTCTCCCCCTTTGGCAACAAGTTACCAAAAAGTTTGAAAATGCATAGTGCTATGCGTCTCTCAGGCTTGGTCTTCGGGAGGAGGTGTAGAGAGAACTCCAAGGACGAAGACATCAGTAGATGTTGTTGGAGCTGGTGGAGTAGTTGCTGGAGATGGCACTAAAGCTGTTGCTGCTGGTGCAGATGAAGTAGCTCTTGTATCTGGCATTAGCACTGCAACTGACCTCTGACCTCTTGGCACTCGCTGAAAAGCATCCGTAGTTGTCTTCCCTTTCTTCTCCTCTGCTTCCTCCTGGAGCTGCTCGACTACAGTCTGTATCTCGGTCACTTTCAAATCAAGATCATAAAACTTGGTCTCAACGATCCTCTCCAAGCTCTCCTGATTCTGAGTCAGGGTGGCCAAGCCCTTCTCAATCCTCAAAGTTGCCTAAATCAGATAAGCTAGCTGATCTTGTTTTCTCTTTAAGAACACTTGAGATGCCTCCTCAACACTTGGCATCCTTGCAGCCTTTTCTGCCTTTGCCTTTGCTCTCTTCTCTTGTGCTTGCACTGATGAAGGATCATCCTCATTCATCACAACCGTGTTATCCTCAAATTCTGGGTGCAAAGGTAAATGCTCCTTGTCCAACAAGTAAGTGCATGTGCCCATCTTGGAGTTGATGAGCACCTGGATGTGTGGAGCATACCCACAAGATCTTTTCTGATCTGCAGTAGTCCTCTTGATTGTCTCAACAATCAGACTCATGATCTTGAATTTTTGAGGAACATAAAATATCTGTAGCAAGTTGATTGAATGGCCTCTGATCATCTTGTGATCTCCAGATTTGGGTAACAAAGTATGCCTCAAGATTGTGTTGATTGTAGGCAGACCGGACAACAAATAATGCACAGATCCAAGCTTATGTGTCTCCAAAGCTTTGTCTGGGATCTCCTTGTACATGTTTGCCATAGATTTGTGGTATTTCTTCTTCTTGGCATACACATCCAAATCATCCTCATGCTCTTCTGGGGCATTGATCAACTTGGCCCACTCATCAACAGTTGACTGGTACCTTGTACCCTCAGACATCCAAACAATTCTACCATATGGATAGAAATGAGTTGTAGAATAGAACTGCACAATGATCTCGTCATTCCATTTGGTAAGCTTCTGTCCCACAAACTCATCAACTCCACAAGCTTTGAAGCTTTCATGTACTCCTGGAAAATAGTCTTCACTCATCGATGAATTCCCAATCAACCCATTTCATATCACAGACTATAGGTTTCTTGCCAAGCAAAATAGTGTCATAGAATTCTTGTTGTTCTTTGGTGTGGAATCTATAGTCCACTGCAGTATTCCTCCTGACAGCATATGGATCAAACTGTCTCCAAAGTCTCAGTCCTGCATCCTTCCTGATGTTCATATCCTCAGCCACGGGATGAGTGTCATTGTGTTCTGGAATCTTTGGTTTCAATTTCCTCATAACTTGGGCTTCTGCATCTTCTTCTTCAACTTCAGGCACTGGGGCCTTGTTCTTCTCTTCTGCTGGGATGTTGCTGGTGCTTCTCTTGGGCTTAGAAGGCTTCTGAGCTTGAGCAGCAGCCTTGGGGACAGTCCCGGGCTTTGAAGTGGCAGCCCCTGACTTAATGGCATCCCCCATAAGCTTCTGGGACTTGGGTGTTGGTGCAGCATCCTCTTCCTCTTCATCTTCTTCTAGATCTCTCATTATAGAGGATCTACCAATGACTCTGGCAGTGGTCTTCTTGACCCTCTCCTTCCTTTTCTTACCCTCTTCAGCAGCCTCTTCAGTTGGCTTAGAAGTTTCAGTAGTTGAGGCCCTGGCCTTTAAGGTTGGCACCCTCTTGGCAGGGGTCTTCTTATGTAGTCTAGGATTTGTTGTTGCAGCAGTACCATATTATTTCTTCGACACTTCCTTTTTGGAGCTAACTTCCTCCTCTGGAGCCACATAGTCCTCAGCCTCAAAATCTGAGTTTTTCTTCTTCATTGATCCGGTGGCTGCCTTAGGCAAATTACTAGGAGTGCTCCTGCTGCCCTCATCATAGCTGCTTGACGGACTAGTGCCCTCACTCATTTGCACTTGCTCTTCTAACTTGTTCTAACTATCACTCTGGTCAGAAATTCTGGCAAGCAAACTAATAGCAAACCCTGTGAATAGATATAGATGAGGTAGAATAGATGAGCATCCCAAAGTGTAGACTTTTTGCAAAACAAATGATTTTAAAAACTTAGTTTTAGTTCTCCATAGAAATCATTTCGGAGCTACCGATTTGTTAAACTCGGTGATACCGAAGCAACTGTTGGAGTCTAAACTAGTGAACTCGGTCAGACTGAGTCATAGTTCGGTGGTTCCGATATTGCTAGGGTTTCACAGAGAGTCGAATTCGGTCGAACCGATTTGCAATTTTCGGTCAAACCGAAAAGCGCATGTGCAATGGCCTAAGCCAAATCGGTGGGACCGATTTCTACAACTCGGTCGGTCTGAGATGAGTTCGGTGGAGACCTAACCCTAAATTTTCGAATCAAAGCTATCCTAAAGGAAGTTTTCTCTGGATAGATTGATTTCATATGTGGTAATGATCATGGCAAAGCAATGTGCTAGGAATCAGAGTAAGGAATTAGCACACAAGATCGAACTCATACCCTAGTTCAGCGGGAGTTTGCTACGACGACAACGGCGGGGCAGAATCTCGTTGACGATGATGGAAACCAGCGGTGGGAAGTTGCTGGTGACGAGGAGACGATCCAGAGACCCGAGGCGGCAGAGTAGGATACGCGCGGGACGAAGTGTTTTGAAGAAATTTCGAAAATCTCACTCGTGGGTATATATATCCTGACCCTGTCGGTGTGACCGAGTGGAACAATTCGGTGGCACTGAGATGCAGAATCGCAAGCGGTTACTGCAACTCGGTGTGACCGAAAAGTTCAAATCGGTTGCACCGAGATTGAAAACCTAGATCAACTCAGTGAACTCGGTGTGACCGAAGTGGATGCATCGGTCGGACCAAAATGCATAGAGAGGTTTTGGAAGTTTAAGTCTATGACAAATCGGGGACTCCGAGTGCTCCTCACACAGAGTGGTTCCGAATCTGACTTGATCAAACTTTTTGATGTAGCATGAATAGAGTTTGAGACGAGAAAAGCATAGAAAGCCAGAGGAAGTTCTTAGGCATTCTTGTCCATCCACTTGGCAAAAGAGAAAAAGCTAAACAATCAAAACAACAAGTGGATGTCCTCAAATGAGTAAAATACGCAATCAACATGCTCACACAATAAAATGGCAAATGAAATATGTGGCAAAGCATGCACAAACACTCTAGCATCTATCAAGCAATTGGCGATGACTAGGTCATCTATATATGAGTATATTGACTTAGGAGTCAAATGAGAACATTTGTACGTAGGTCATACTCATCGTTTAAGCACAAGTGGGGTTACCACTTTTACATAAAGCATTGTTGTGTTCACACCATTAGAGTTGCTTTAGCTCAACTGATTAGAGTAAAGCTCCCCCTAGATGTGATATCCCCCCTAAGAGGGATGAACTAACCTTAGGTTTTGTCGATGATGACTTCATGTAGATGTTGAAGATGTGGATGCTCAATCTTGATGTAGATCATTTGGAGCAATCCATTGGAGTGAGTTGCACTTTCAATACCTACACGGGTTAGTCCCACAAGGAACAAACAAGGATATCCATAGACATAGAGTGATGTTTACATAAGATGATGTCCATGAAGGAAATAGGTTACCTTGTCCCTTGTCTTACCAACAAGAGGGTTTGTGACTCCTTGAACTAGTGCAAGATGTGGAAGTTGTTTGCACTTGTCCTCGCCAATATGATGTGAGTGAAGTATGTTGGCGGAGTCACCCTCAACAACTCTCTAGTTCTTCTTCTTCGGGATCCACATCATCTTGATGGGAATCCTTGGAGTTGTAGTCGTACTTGATGAAGTAGAACTTTATGTAGTCTTGGGAACCCACTTGACCAAGGCCTTAGGAGCTTCTTCAAATGCATCAATCTCCTCTTGAAGCTTGTCCTTGCCTTTTTGCTTGTGGTCTTGTGGTGGAAGATGCTACCTCTTGATCACTATGTTGGTTTTCCCTTGAAAAGGAAAGGGTGGTGCAGTAAAGCAGCTTAAGTATTTCCGTCAGTTTTTGAGAACCAACGTATCAATCCAGTAGGAGACCATGCGCGAGTCACCTCATACCTACACAAACAAATAAGAACCTCGCAACCAACGCGATAAAGGGGTTGTCAACCCCTTCACGGCCACTTGCAAGAGTGAGATCTGATAGAGATGATAATAATAAGATAAATATTTTTGGTATTTCTATGATATAGATTGAAAGTAAAGATTGCAAAATAAAGTAGATTGTAAACTTGTATGATGGAAAATAGACCCGGGGTCCATAGGTTTCACTAGTGGCTTCTCTCAAGATAGCATAAGTATTACGGTGGGTGAACAAATTACTGTCGATCAATTGATAGAAAAGCGAATAATTATGAGAATATCTAGGCATGATCATGTATATAGGCATCACGTCCGAGACAAGTAGACCGAAACGATTCTGCATCTACTACTATTACTCCACACATCGACCACTATCCAGCATGCATCTAGAGTATTAAATTCATAAGAACAGAGTAACGCCTTAAGCAAGATGACATGATGTAGAGGGATAAACTCATGCAATATGATGTAAACCCCCATCTTTTTATCCTCGATGGCAACAATACAATACGTGTCGTTTCCCTTTCTGTCACTGGGATCGAGCACCGCAAGATTGAACCCAAAGCTAAGCACTTCTCCCATTGCAAGAAAGATAAATATAGTAGGCCAAACCAAACTAATAATTCGAAGAGACTTGCAAAGATAAACCAATCATACATAAAAGAATTCAAAGAAGATTCAAAAATTGTTCATAGATAGACTTGATCATAAACCCACAATTCATCGGATCTCGACAAACACACCGCAAAAGAAGATTACATTGAGTAGATCTCCAAGAGAATCGAGGAGAACTTTGTATTGAGATCAAAAGAGAGAGAAAAAGCCATCTAGCTACTAGCTATGGACCCGAAGGTCTAAGGTAAACTACTCACACATCATCGGAGAGGCCATGGAGTTGATGTAGAGGCTCTCCGTGATCAATGCCCCCTCCGGCAGAGCTCCGGAAAAGGCCCCAAGATTGGATATCTTGGGTACAGAAGGTTGCGGCGGTGGAAATAGGGTTTCGTGGTGCTCCTGGATGTTTGCGGGTTATATGGATATATATAGGAGGAAGAAGTAGGTCGGTGGAGCAACGAGGGGCCCACAAGGGTGGAGGGCGCGCCCAGGGGGGTAGGCGCGCCCCCTACCTCGTGGCCGCCTCGTTGATTGCTTGACGTCCACTCCAAGTCCTCTGGATCACGTTTGTTCCAAAAATCACGTTCCCGAAGGTTTCATTCCATTTGGACTCCGTTTGATATTCCTTTTCTATGAAACACTTAAATAGGCAAAAAACAACAATTTGGGCTGGGCCTCCGGTTAATAGGTTAGTCCCAAAAATAATATAAAAGTGTAAAATAAAGCCCATTAACATCCAAAACAGATAATATAATAGCATGGAACAACCAAAAATTATAGATACGTTGGAGACATATCAGCATCCCCAAGCTTAATTCCTGCTCGTCCTCGAGTAGGTAAATGATAAAAACAGAATTTTTAATGTGGAATGCTTTCTAGAATATTCTTCAATGTATTTTCCTCTATTGTGGCATGAATGTTCAGATCCGAAAGATTCAAGATAAAAGTTTATTGTTGACATAAAAATAGTAATACTCCAAGTATGCTAATCAAGCAATCATGTCTTATCAAAATACCATAGCCAAAGAAAACTTATCCCTATAGAGTCATATAGTTTGGCCATGCTTCATTTTCGTCACACAAAATGCTCCCATCATGCACAACCCCGATGACAAGCCAAGCAATTGTTTCATACTTAGCCTTTTCAAACTCTTTCAACTTTTACGCAATATATGAGTGCGAGCCATGGACATAGCACTATGGGTGGAATAGAATATGATGATTGAGGTTGTGTGAGAAGACAAAAACGGAGAAAGTCTCACATTGACGCGTCTAATCAATGGGCTATGGAGATGCCCACCGATTGATGTCAATGCAAGGAGTAGCGATTGCCATGCAACGGATGCACTAGAGCTATAAATATATGAAAGTTCATCAATGAAACTAAGTGGGTGTGCATCCAACTTTCTTGCTTTGGAATATACAAGCCAAGTTCTATAATGAAAAATTCCCACTAGTATATGAAAGTGACAAAACAAGAGACTCTCTATCATGAAGATCATGGTGCTACTTTGAAGCACAAGTGTGGAAAAAGGATATTAACATTGTCCCTTCTCTCTTTTTCTCTCATTTTTTTATTTGGGCCTTCTTTTCTTTTTTGGCCTCTTTTTTTTTCTTTTTTTTCGTCCGGAGTCTCATCCCGACTTGTGGGGGAATCATAGTCTCCATCATCCTTTCCTCACATGGGACAATGCTCTAATAATGATCATCACACTTTTATTTTCTTACAATTCAAGAATTACAACTCGATACTTAGAACAAAATATGACTCTATGTGAATGCCTCCGGCGGTGTACCGGGATTGCGATGAATAAAGAGTGACATGTATGAAAAAATTATGAATGGTGGCTTTGCCACAAATACGATGTCAACTACATGATCATGCAAAGCAATATGACAATGATGATGCGTGTCATAATAAATGGAACGGTGGAAAGTTGCATGGCAATATATCTCGGAATGTCTATGGAAATGCCATAATAGGTAGGTATGGTGGCTGTTTTGAGGAATATATAAGGAGGCTTATGTGTGATAGAGCGTATCATATCACGGGGTTTGATGCACCGACGAAGTTTGCACCAACTCTCAAGGTGAGAAAGGGCAATGCACGGTACCGAAGAGGCTAGCAATGGTGGAAGGGTGAGAGTGCGTATAATCCATGGACTCAACATTAGTCATAAATAACTCATATAATTATTGCAAAAATCTACAAGTCATCAAAACCAAGCACTATGCGCATGCTCCTAGGGGATAGATTGGTAGGAAAAGACCATTGTTCGTCCCCGACCACCACTCATAAGGAAAGCAATCAAAGAACACCCATGCTTCAAATTTGTCACATAACGTTCACCATAAGTGCATGCTACTGGACTAGCCAACTTCAACACAAGTATTCATCAATTTCACAATTAGTCAACTAGCTCACTTATAATATTACCACCTTTATATCTCAAAACCATCTATCAAGCATCTAACTTCTCTTAGCATCTAAAATTTATAACCAAAGTGAATTACCATGTTGTTCTAAAGGACTCTCAAAATGATATAAGTGAAGCATGAGAGATCAATTATTTCTATAAAACAAAACCAGCGCCGTGCTCTAAAAGATATAAGCGAAGCACTAGAGCAAACACTATATAGCTCAAAACATATAAGTGAAGCACATAGAGTATTCTAATAAATTCCAATTCATGTGTGTCTCTCCCAAAAGGTGTGTACAGCAAGGATGATTGTGGTAAACTAAAAATAAAAGACTCAAATCATACAAGATGCTCCAAGCAAAACACATATCATGCGGCGAATAAAAATATAGCTCCAAGTAAAGTTACCGATAGACGAGGACGAAGGAGGGGATGCCTTCCGGGGCATCCCCAAGCTTAGGCTTTTTGGTGTCCTTGGATTTTACCTTGGGGTGCCTTGGGCATCCCCAAGCTTAGGCTCTTGCCACTCCTTGTTCCATAATCCATCAAATCCTTACCCAAAACTTGAAAACTTCACAACACAAAACTTAAAAGAAAATCTTCGTGAGCTGCGTTAGTAAAATAAAACAAACCACCACTTCAAAGTACTGTAATGAACTCATTCTTGATTTATATTGGTGTTAAACCTAATTTATTCCAACTTCTCTATGGTTCATAAACTCTATTACTAGCCATAGATTCATCAAAATAAGCAAACAACACGTGAAAAACAAAATCTGTCAAAAACAGAACAATCTGTAGTAATCTGTAGGTTTCGACCACTTCTGGAACCCCAACAATTCTAAAATAAATTTCTGGACGTGAGGAATTTATCTATTAATCATCTTCAGAAAGAATTAACTAAATAGCACTCTCCAATAAAAAATGGCAGCAATTCTCGTGAGCGCTAAAGTTTTTGTTTTTTACAGCAAGATCAAACAGACTTCCCCCAAGTCTTCCCAACGGTTCTACTTGGCACAAACACTAATTAAACACAAAAAACACAACCAAAACAGAGGCTAGATAAATTATTTATTACTAAACAGGAGCAAAAAGCAAGGAAATAAAATAAAATTGGGTTGCCTCCCAACAAGCGCTATCATTTAACGCCCTTAGCTAGGCATAAAAGCAAGGATAGATCTAAGTATTGCCATCTTTGGTAGGCAATCCATAAGTGGCTATCATAAAAGATTCATATGGTAATTTAAGAATTTAATTTTCCCTTCCTTCATATCAATAATTGCACCAACCGTTCTAAGGAATGGTCTACCAAGAATAATAGGACATGAAGGATTGCAATATATATCAAGAACAATGAAATCTACGGGCACATAGTTCCTATTTGCAACAATAAGAACATCATTAATCTTTCCCATAGGTTTCTTAATGGTGGAATCCGCAATGTGCATGTTTAGAGAACAATCATCAAATTCACGGAAACCTAGCAAATCACACAAAGTTTTTGGAATCGTGGAAACACTAGCACCCAAATCACACAAAACATAGCATTCATGATCTTTAATTTTAATTTTAATAGTAGGTTCCCACTCATCATAAAGTTTTCTAGGGATAGAAACTTCCAACTCAAGTTTTTGTTCATAAGATTGCATCAAAGCATCAATGATATGTTTAGTAAAAGCTTTATTTTGACTATAAGCATGAGGAGAATTCAGCATGGATTGCAACAAGGAAATACAATCTATCAAAGAACAATTATCATAATTAAATTCCTTGAAATCCAAGATAGTGGGTTCATTGCTATCTAAAGTTTTAACCTCTTCAATCCCACTTTTACCAATTTTTGCATCAAGATCTAAAAACTCTGAATTTTTGGGACGCCTTCTAACTAAAGTTGACTCATCTCTAGTCCCATAATTATCAAGATTAATATTGCAAAACAAGGATTTAATAGGGGACCCATCAATTACTTTTAGATCTTCATATTTATTGTCATGAAAACTAGAAGAACACGCTTTCACAAAGCAATCTTTCTTAGCACGCATCCTAGCGGTTCTTTCTTTGCACTCATCAATGGAAATTCTCATGGCTTTGAGAGACTCATTGATATCATGCTTAGATGGAATAGATCTAAGTTTCAAAGAATCAACATCAAGAGAAATTCTATCCACGTTCCTAGCCAACTCATCAATCTTAAGCAATTTTTCTTCAATCAAAGCATTGAAACTCTTTTGCGAAGTAATAAATTCTTTAATACTAAATTCAAAATCAGAGTGCATCTTATTATAATTTCCATAAGAATTGTTTTAGGAATTACCATAATTATTAGAGGAATTACTAGGAAACGGCCTAGAATTAAAATTACCTCTATATGCGTTATTACCAAAATTGTTCCTACAAACAAAATTCAGATCCATAGATTCATTATTACTCTCAATCAAAGTAGACAAAGGCATATCATTAGGATCAGTAAGAGCACTCTTATTAGCAAACAATTTCATAAGTTCATCCATCTTTCCACTCAAAACATTAATCTCTTCAATTGCATGCACCTTTTTACTAGTAGATCTTTCAGTGTGCCATTGAGAATAATTAACCATAATACTATCTAGGAGTTTGATAGCTTCTCCTAAAGTGATTTCCATAAAAGTGCCTCCCACGGCCGAACTAAAAGATTTCTGGAAGCAAAATTCAATCTGGCATAAAATATTGTATAATCATCCATAAATTCAAACCATTGTAGAGCAATTACGTATCATTAATTTCATCCTCTCCCAAGATTGTGCAACATGTTCATGATCAAGTTGCTTAAAATTCATAATATCGTTTCTAAGAGAGATGATCTTAGCGGGAGGAAAATACTTAGAGATAAAAGCATCTTTGCACTTATTCCATGAATCAATACTATTTTTAGGCAAAGACGAAAACCAAGCTTTAGCACGATCTCTAAGCCAAGACGGAAATAGCTTAAGTTTAACAATATCGTTGTCCACATCTTTCTTCTTTTGCATATCACACAAATCAACAAAGTTGTTTAGATGGGTAGCGGCATCTTCACTAGGAAGGCCAGAAAACGGATCTTTCGTGACAAGATTCAGCAAAGCAGTATTAATTTCACAAGATTCAGCATCGGTAAGAGGAGCAATCGGAGTGCTAATAAAATCATTATTGTTGGTATTGGTAAAGTCACACAACTTAGTATTATCTTGAGCCATCATGACAAGCAAGCAATCCAACACACAAGCAAACAAGAAGCAAGCGAAAAAGAGGCGAACGGAAAGAGAGGGCGAAAGGAAAAGAGGGCGAATAAAACGGCAAGGGTGAAGTGGGGGAGAGGAAAACGAGAGGCAAATGGCAAATAATGTAATGCGAAGGATAAGCGTTTTGATGGGTACTTGGTATGTCTTGACTTGGCGTAGATCTCCCCGGCAACGGCGCCAGAAATCCTTCTTGCTACCTCTTGAGCACTGCGTTGGTTTTCCCTTGAAGAGGAAAGGGTGGTGCAGTAAAGCAGGTAAGTATTTCCCTCAGTTTTTGAGAACCAAGGTATCAATCTAGTAGGAGACCATGCGCGAGTCACCTCGTACCTACACAAACAAATAAAAACCTCGCAACCAACGCGATAAAGGGGTTGTCAATCCCTTCACGACCACTTGCAAGAGTGAGATCTGATAGAGATGATAATAATAAGATAAATATTTTTGGTATTTTTATGATATAGATTGAAAGTAAAGATTGCAAAATAAAGTAGATTGGAAACTTGTATAATGGAAAATATACCCGGGGGCCATAGGTTTCACTAGTGGCTTCTCTCAAGATAGCATAAGTATTAGGGTGGGTGAACAAATTACTGTCGAGCAATTGATACAAAAGCGAATAATTATGAGAATATCTAGGCATGATCATGTATATAGGCATCACGTCCGAGACAAGTAGACCGAAACGATTCTGCATCTACTACTATTACTCCACACATCGAACGCTGTCCAGCATGCATCTAGAGTATTAAGTTCATAAGAACAGAGTAACGCCTTAAGCAAGATGACATGATGTAGAGGGATAAACTCATGCAATATGATGTAAACCCCATCTTTTTATCCTCGATGGCAACAATACAATACGTGTCGTTTACCTTTCTGTCACTGGGATCGAGCACTGCAAGATTGAACCCAAAGCTAAGCACTTCTCCCATTGCAAGAAAGATCAACCTGGTAGGCCAAACCAAACTGATAATTCGAAGAGACTTGTAAAGATAAACCAAACATACATAAAATAATTCAGAGAAGATTCAAATATTGTTCATAGATAGACTTGATCATAAACCCACTATTCATCGGATCTCGACAAACACACCGCAAAAGAAGATTACATCAAATAGATCTCCAAGAGAATCAAGGAGAACTTTGTATTGAGATCCAAAGAGATAGAAGAAGCCATCTAGCTACTAGCTATGGACCCGAAGGTCTGAGGTAAACTACTCACACATCATCAGAGAGGCCATGGAGTTGATGTAGAGGCCCTCCGTGATCAATGCCCCCTCCAGCAGAGCTCCGGAAAAGGCCCCAAGATGGGATTTCTTGGGTACAGAAGGTTGTGGCGGTGGAAATAGGGTTTCGTGGTGCTCCTGGATGTTTGCAGGGTATATGGATATATATAGGAGGAAGAAGTAGGTCGGTGGAGCAACGAGGGGGCCATGAGGGTGGAGGGCGTGCCCAGGGGGTAGGCGCGCTCCCCTGCTTCGTGGCCGCCTCATTGATTGCTTGACGTCCACTCCAAGTCCTCTGGATCAGGTTTGTTCCAAAAATCACATTCCCGAAGGTTTCATTCCGTTTGGACTCCGTTTGATATTCCTTTTCTACGAAACACTGAAATAGGCAAAAAAACAGCAATTTGGGCTAGGCCTCCGGTTAATAGGTTAGTCCCAAAAATAATATAAAAGTGTAAAATAAAGCCCATTAACATCCAAAATAGATAATATAATAGCATGAAACAATCAAAAATTATAGATACGTTAGAGACGTATCAGAAGATCATCTTGAGCTTGTGTCCCTTGGAAAGAAGTAGGATCATACTTCTCTTGTTGAGGAACAAACTTCGTCTTGGGGTATTGATCTTCTTCCCACTCAACCCCATTGTCATTGAACTTCCATTCAAAACCAACACCTTTATTCTTCCGGTGCCTTCCTTGCTTGCGTACAATTTCCTCAAATTTCTTACTTCCGGCAAGGCTCTTGTAAACACCTTTCTCTATAATTCCCTTCAATAAGCTATTTTCTTGCTCAAGTGTGACTTGGCTAAGAGAATCATTAGTGGAATCAAGAGAACTACTAGAAGAAACAACATTGGTTTAACATGATTATTGTTACTACTAGAAGAAGAATCTTTCTTACTCTTGTTGCTAGATTTAACTTGTGGCATGTAGGTAGACAAGAGTAAACGCTTGGCAATGTAAGAAGAACTTTTCTTGCGAAGATCATCATTGATTGCTTTTAAGAACACATGCTCTTGCTCAAGGTTGAGCTTTTCAAAGCGTAACTTCTCATGAGTCTTTAAAATTTCTCGATGATCTTCCAATGTAGTTTCATGAGCTAACTTAAGAGTTTTCAGCTCTTTAGTTAGACGCTCAATCTCCTTCTTATCATCATCATTCATTTTATCTTGATTAGCATGATTAATAGCAAGTTCATTATAGTTTTCATCACTAGAGTTGTCAACACGTAAATCATCATCACCTAGCAAATCATCTTCATCACTATTGAAATCAACATACCCGGGGTGTGATACCTTTGGGCCTTTGGCCATGAAGCATCTTCCAATTCCTTCATTTGGAGAGTCAAATATGTCGTAGGAGTTGGTTGACACAAGTGCTAGACCGGCAACACCTTCATCTTGAGTATATTCGGAGTCAGAGTGATAACTTCTCTCAGAGTGATCGTCGGAGTCGGAGCCGGATACCCATTCACCAACATGAGCTTGATGTCTTCGTTTTGTGTAGCTCCTTGATGACTTGTCCTTCCTTTCCGAATCTTGCTTCTTCGTGATGTTCTTCGTTCATAACGATCATCTCTACTCATTCTCTCTCTTGGTGGTGATTCTTCTCTTCTACTTCTCCTTTTGGGTGAATCTTCTCTTCTTTTGTAGGGGGCGTACACTCATTGGAGTAGTGTCTGGGTCTTCCACAATTGTAGCAATTTCGTTCATGACTCGAAGATATTTTGTCATTGTAGGACCTTGACTTGTAACTTCTTTCATTGCTTCTACTCTTGTATAACTTGTTGAAGTTCTTCACCATTAGGCTCAATTCTTCATTGAAGGCTTGTTTCTCACTAGATGATGTAGGGTCATCACATGAGGCTTTGTAAGCACCACTTGACTTGTTATGAAGCTCTTCCTTATCCTTGAGTGACATCGCATGAGCAACAATTCTTCCAATGACTTCCGTTGGCTTGAGATCTTTGTAGTTGGGCATCATTTGGATCAATGTGCACACCGTATCATATTTTCCATCCAAGGCTCTTAGGATCTTCTTGATGATGAATCTATCGGTCATCTCTTCACTTCCTAAGCCGGCAATCTCATTTGTGATGAGAGCAAGCCTAGAGTACATTTTGGCGACACCTTCACCATCCTTCATTTTGAACTTGTCGAGTTGACTTTGAAGCACATCCAATTTGGATTCCTTGACGGAGTCGGTACCCTCGTTCATATCAATCAAAGTATCCCAAATTTCCCTTGCATTCTCAAGACGGCTGATTTTGTTGAATTCTTCAGGGCACAATCCGTTGAAGAGGATATCGCAAGCTTGAGCATTGTATTGCAGCATCTTCAACTCTTCGTGCTAGCCTCACAGTTTGGTTCTCTCCCATCAAAGAATTCACCTTGCAAGCCAATACACACAATAGCCCAAACGGCGGAGTTATGTCCAAGAATATGCATTTTCATCTTATGCTTCCAACTAGCAAAATTAGTACCATCAAAGTAAGGACATCTACGGTGGTATTTCCCTTGCTAGACGCCATACTCTCCTAGGTTGTAAAACCAAGGCTATGATCACCAAAGCTATGGAAATCAAGGAAAATGGAGACCATTGCTCTGATACCACTTGTAGGATCGAAAGTATGTCTAGAGAGGGGTGATTAGACTACTTCACCAAATAAAAACCTAGACGTTTCCCAATTTTAAGTCTTGGCAGATTTTAGCAACTAAGCACAAGTCAAGCAATCAACCTACACATGCAAGTCTAAGAGTATAGCAGCGGAATGTAAATCATTTGCATATGAAGGTAAAGGGAGGAGTTTGGAGGGAGCAAACGCAATGTAGACACGGAGATTTTTGGCGTGGTTCCGATAGGTGGTGCTATCATACATCCACGTTGATGGAGACTTCAACCCACGAAGGGTAACGGTTGCGCGAGTCCACGAAGGGTCCATGAAGAAGCAACCTTGTCTATCCCACCATGGCCATCGCCCACGAAGGACTTGCCTCACTAGGGTAGATCTTCACGAAGTAGGCGATCTCCTTGCCCGTACAAACTCCTTGGTTCAACTCCACAATCTTGACGGAGGCTCCCAAGTGACACCTAACCAATCTAGAGGACACCACTCTCCAAAAGGTAATAGATGGTGTGCTGATGATGAACTCCTTGCTCTTGTGCTTCAAATGATAGTCTCCCCAACACTCAACTCTCTCTCACATATTTGGATTTGGTGGAAAGATGATTTGAGTGGAAAGCAACTTGGGGAAGGCTAGAGATGAAGATTCATATGGTTGGAATGGAATATCTTGGTCTCAACACATGAGTAGGTGGTTCTCTCTCAGAAAATGTATGCTGGAAGTGTAGGCACGTTCTGATGGCTCTCTCTACTAATGAAGAGTGGGTGGAGGGGTATATATAACCTCCACACAAAATCTAACTGTTACACACAATTTACCAAACTTGGTGGGACCGAATCAAAAAACTCAATCAGACCGATTTTGTTCAAAATGTGAACGTTAGGATTTTCGGTGGGACCGACATGTCAACTCGGTGGGACCGATTCCATTAGGTTTAGGGCATAACGTAATCTCGGTGAGACCGATTACACAAACTCGGTAGGACTGACTTTGGTAATAAGCTAACCAGAGAGTTGGTCAGGCAAACTCGGTGGGACCGATTCGCCCATTTCGGTGAGACCAAAACATTACGAAAGGAAAACAAAGAGTTTGCATTGTGAACTCGGTGGGACAGATCGCTCATCTCGGTTGGGCCGAAACATTACGAAGGGAAACAGAGAGTTTGCAATCCCATCTCAGTGAGACCGAGATCCCTATCGGTGAGACCGAAATGACTAGGGTTTCTGGCAGTGGCTATGTCAAGTGAACTCAATGGCACCGGATAGAACATTTCGGTGGGGCCGAGTTTGACTTTTGGTTTGTGACATATGTGGAAATGAGAAAGTGGTTGAGGGTTTTTGGAGCATATCACTAAGCATTTTGAGCAAGTAAGCCATTAAGCAACACCTCATCCCCTTTTAATAGTATTGGCTTTTCCTATGGACTCAATGTGATCTTCGATCACTAAAATGAAAATGTAGAGTCTTGAGCTTGAGCCAATGTGTGTCCTTAGCATTTTGAGGAGTCCACATTCCTAATCCATGCCATGCCAATCACTGAACTTCCTAAAATGATCATCTTGAAATAGTATTAGTTCAATGACCTATATGTTGTTAGTAATTACCAAAACCACCCAGGGATAGTTGCACTTTCACAAGCGTTTCTCTAGGTTTATCAACAGTTCCGACTACAGTTTCACTACGGTGGACACCACCAACGATCTAAAGCGCTCAAGGTTTCAGGCTTGAAATGCCAGAATCTTGTCAACATCCAGGGCCACTACAAGGTCTGGGATAGCGACAACAACAAACAGAACTCCCTGGTTGACCTCGCCTCGGCCATCATCGACCCCTACTACATGAAGATGAAGGATGAGAGCAAGAAGGACAAGAACGTCTGGCACAGTGTCTGGCATGAGAGGCTAGATGAACAACACGTCAAGTACGCGGCCAAGGATGCGTACACAAGCTACGAGATGTACATGCGGATCGTTGACATGAGGGAGTGTCTTCTTCCTGCCCCAGACGAGGGATCAAGTCACAGAGCAGTGGTGGGAGCGTCACAAGAAGTAGATGACTAGACGATCTTTTCTCCTAGTTTAGAATGCATGCAATTGTTTATTGAGGTGTGTGTGAATGATCTCTATAGTCACTTATGTAATTAGATGTTTATTTCAGTTATATATACATGTTATTATTCCATAGACAGAGCAAATCACACGACTTATTAGTAGCAATCGTCTATGTTATTATTGGTCTTCGCACACATTTCTGATTACGGACCTGTTTGTCGCATATCACACACATCTTGTTGTTTCATTGAATTTGCTTCATTAATAGGCTCACGATTTGACTTTGATCGTTATGGATTTCAGTTGAACCGTTTCCATTGTGTTGCCTAATCACACATAGTTCATCTAGTCAGCTATATGATGTGTATCGCACACACCCTCATCTGGCTGCCCGTTTTTGTTGTTCTGCATCATCGCAAACAGTTCTTCTAGATTAACCGTTTGCCACTCATCGCACACACAACTCTAGTATGAACCATGTTTGATATCGTCGCCATCGCAAATGTTTTGCATCTTTTTTGACGGTTTTATTACATCATCGTTTGTGATTGATGCATCGCACACAGTTTCGTTGAAGGGTCTCTGATTCGACTGTGGCCTTTGGACCATCCTGTAGTAATAATGCATGATTTGATATCTTTGTATTTCTCTTCAAATTATTGGTTTGGTTTGGCCAACTAGATTGGTTTTTCTTGCAATGGGAGAGGTGCTTAGCTTTGGGTTCAATCTTGCGTGATTTCACCCAGTGACAAAGTAGGGGTAGCGAGACACGTATTGAATTGTTGCCATCAAGGATAAAAGATGGGGTTTTCATCATATTGCTTGAGTTTATTCCTCTATATCATGTCATCTTACTTAAGGCGTTACTCCGTTCTTTATGAACTTAATACTCTAGATGTATGCTGGATAGCGGTCAATGTGTGGAGTAATAGTGGTAGATGTAGGCAGGAGTCGGTCTACTTGACACGGACGTGATGCCTATATTACATAATCATTGCCTTGGATATCGTCACAACTTTGCGCTTTTCTATCAATTGCTCGATAGTAATTTGTTCGCCCACCGTATTATTTGCCTTCATGAGAGAAGCCTCTAGTGAAACCTATGGCCCCCGGGTCTATTTTCCATCATATTAGTTTTCGGTCTACTATTTTGCAATCTTTTATTTTCAGATCTATAAACCAAAAAATCCAAAAATATTTTATCTTTTGTTTAGTTTTATCTATCTCTATCAGATCTTACCTTTGCAAGTGACCGTGAAGGGATTGATGATACGTCTCAGTCGTATCTACTTTTCCTAACGGTTTTCCTCTTGTTTTGGACTCTAATTTGCATGATTTAAAAGAAACTAACCCGGACTGACGTTGTTTTTAGCAGAACTACCATGGTGTTGTTTTTTTGTGCAAAAGTAAAAGTTCTCGGATTGGAACGAAACTTTGCGAGGATTTTTTATATAATAAAAGATAATTTCTGGAGCCAAGAACCACCGGAGGGTTGTCCCCACCTGGTGGCCCTGCAGGCGCGCCTAGGTGGGTTGTCCCCACCTGGTGGCCCCGCAGGCCTCAACCTTGATACTATAAAATCACATATTTGGAGAGAAAAATCATAGAGGAAGAATTATTGCATTTCACGAGACGGAGCTGATTTCTCCTAGACTACGTCGGTATTTCCCCAAAGAGGAAGGGATGATGCAGCACATCGATGGTAGGTATTTCCCTCAGTGATGAGACCAAGGTTATCGAATCAGTAGGAGAACCAAGCAACACTACATAAAAAACACCTGCACACAAATAACAAAAACTCGCAAGCGTGCATATTAAAGGGGTTGTCAATCCCTTTCGGGTAACGGCGCCAGAAATTGGCAAACGGACGTGAGAAAGTTGTAATAAGTTGATAGATCGAACGCCAAATGAAATAAAGTGCAGCAAGGTATTTTTGGTTTAATAGATCTGAAAATAAAAGCAAAGGAAAATATATCGCAAAGGCAAATATATTAAAGAAGAGACACGGGGCCGTAGATTTCACTAGTGGCTTCTCTCAAGAAAAATAGCAAACGGTGGGTAAACAAATTACTATTGGGCAATTGATAGAACTTCAAATAATCATGATGATATCTAGGCAATGATCATTATATAGGCATCATGTCCAAGATTAGTAGACCGACTCTTGCCTGCATCTCCTACTATTACTCCACACATCGACCGCTATCCAGCATGCATCTAGTGTATTAAGTTCATGGAAAAATGGAGTAATGCAATAAGAACAATGACATCATGTAGACAAGATCTATTTATGTAGAAATAGACCCCTTCTTGTTATCCTTAATGGCAACGATACATACGTGTCGGTTCCCCTTCTGTCACTAGGATCAAGCACCGTAAGATTGAACCCATCACAAAGCACTGATGAAGCTATGTACCTAGGGTAGGGTCATGGACCTGTCCCAACTGCCCTACCCAAGGACATCTCTAGAAGAAATCACCTTTGAATCGACTTGGAGGTGTTCCACTCGACAGACTCAAAGACACTCGACCAAGAAGCAATCACTCGACCAAGATCCAACCACTGGACGGCCAGGAGACCTAAAGTCGCTCCGCATGCTAACGGTCGGTTATTAAGTAGCCTTTATGGTCATCATAGCACTTTATTAGGAGCGTTACCAGTAACGCCCGACCTTAATGTATTTAAAACCCTGCATAACTGAGGGCTAGAGGGGTCCGGCGAACTCTATATAAGCCAGCCCCCTCCTCAGTGTAAAGGGTTCGCACCCCTGTAAACCATACACGCATAATCCAGTCGACTGCCTCCGGGCTCCGAGACGTAGGGCTATTACTTCCTCCGAGAAGGGCATGAACCCGTAAACCTCGTGTGCTTACAACTTCTCCATAGCTAAGATCTTGCCTCTCCATACCTACCCCCCTACATTACTGTCAGACTTAGAACCATGACAGTTGGCGCCCACCGTGGGGCTGGTGTTTTAGCGATTTGTTGGAGGAGTTGCGATCTTTTACGATCCAAATCATCATGGTTTCTGGCAGAGTTTTGGTGGAGGGCCGTGAGATCCGTCTCGGCGCGCTCACATTCATCGCCGACGACTCCGCTTGGCTTCAGGAGGCTCCGCTCGACGTGGATGCACTCCCCGTCTGCGGGGCAACGCACTTTAGCGCGTGCGTCCGCGGCGTTCTCTTGCGGCAACCATCGACCCCCTGCCGGTCGGCTCCTGTGTTGTCCTCCCTCCCTGTTTCCCACCGGCGCAAGCGCTCCGGTCGGTCGAGACTTCAGCGGTGGGTGAGACATGCGGTGGCACGCCGGTCGGCCACCCCTCAAGTCGCGGCGATCGAGCCCGACGAATCCCTCTACGGCCTGTTTGATCTGTCGACTGGCTCCGCAGAGACCGCATTCAAGTGCGATAGCAGTGATCCGGCGGCGACGATTCTAATGTCGATGGACCGCCCAGTCCTCCCGGTTTTCCCTGTCGCATCCCCATGAGGAATATCTTCCCGAGCCTCTCACGTCGTTGCAGAGAGAAGAACTTCGTCGCCGGAACATGGATGCACTGCACACTCCTATCGTTGGAGAAACCCCCGAGGCTCGTGCCTTGGAGGACGCGCGCCTGACAAACTTGGCCGAGCGCACTCGACTGGAGAACCACCAGCGAGCACTCGACGAGCGTGCGCGACAACGGGTTCCAGAATCCAGTCGACGTCAGCTCTTTCCGCCCCTGCAGGTATATCGAACTCCGATTCAGAATTTAGCAGCTGCAGCCTGTATAGCAGAGTCGATTCAGCCTTCCTAGTCAGAGGCTGGCAGAGGCTTGCTGCAGATCAGAGCGTTACTCCGGGCAGCAGGAGACCAGAATTCCGCTGTTTCTTAGTCGCGGAACAGGATTCATAGCAGATCCGTTGCTGCAGACACACTCCAGTCGGCTCATAGCCCAAGATTGCCCACGAGGCGTGAGGGACGTGGGGACCGGCGTAATCAGTATGGGAACTGTGAACAATATGATCACCGATTCGATCATGATGATCGACGTCGAGTGCCCACCCCTCCTCCAGGAGCGGGTCGTATGCGCCTCGACAGCAGGATGACAGGCGCCCTCATAGTGTTGGGGGAAGGATTCCAGTCGACCCCAGGGAGCCAGGCTTTGATGCGAGATCCATTCTCGTTCAAGGTTTGGTTGACAGGAACAGAGCTCACCGAGAAGGTCACAACAGAGATGCACCTACCAGCAGCAGAGTACATGTTTCGGGGGCCAGAGTGCTTTAGTAGAGCCATCAGGGCCGCTGTGATTCCTCCCAACTTCAGGTTGGCGACTGGAGTCAGTAATTTCACTAGCAAGTCCAAGCCCGATACTTGTCTTGAAGACTACCGAGTGGCTGTCCAGATTGGTGGCGGTAATGATGAAGTGGCCATGAAGCACCTGCCTCTCATGTTGGAGGGCTCGGCCAGAGCGTGGCTGAACCAGTTAGCACCCAGCAGCATTTACACTTGGGAAGATCTCGCCCGA
This sequence comes from Triticum aestivum, assembly GCF_018294505.1. Taxonomy (NCBI): domain Eukaryota; kingdom Viridiplantae; phylum Streptophyta; class Magnoliopsida; order Poales; family Poaceae; genus Triticum; species Triticum aestivum. The sequence goes on from NC_057803.1 coordinate 605,755,457, forward strand.
GTGTTTGTCTCACATTTGAAGGAACATGCAAACGGCCGGCAGGGCTGACGGAACTGCGGTCTTGCGTGCAGAAGCCGAATGAAACCTTGAGGGATTACATCCAGAGATGGATCACATTACATCACACGGTAGAGAATGTGCCTAACCACCAAGCAGTGTGTGCCTTCAAAGAAGGCGTCAAGTACAAAGAACTGAATCTGAAATTCGGTCGAACCGGAGATATGTCTCTGAATCGGATGATGGAGATTGCCACCAAGTATGCTAATGGTGAATACGAGGATCGACTCAGGAGTGGCAAGCTCAAGTCAGTCGCTCAAGAAACCGGAGGAAATTCCAATCGGAAACAGAAGCGGAAAGCCGAGCCAGCTGCTCCTGGGGAAGCCTTGGCTGTAACTCAAGGAAAGTTTAAGGGGAAACCCAAAGGACCTTGGAACCCCAAGAAGGTTAAAGACCAGGACGGAAATGATGTGTTGGATTTACCATGTCACATCCACACCAAGAAATATGAAGAGGGTAATTTCATTTACCCGAAACATACCACTCGACAGTGTCGACTCTTGATCCAGCAGTTCCAGGGCAAGCAGCCCAAAGATAAGTAAAAGGAGTCTGACAAAATTGAAGACAAGGAAGATAGTGACGATGGATACCCCCAAGTCAATTCCACCCTGATGATTTTTGCTAATGTTGAAAGCAAAAGTTGACTGAAAGTTATCAACCGAGAGGTGAATATGGTTGCTCCGGCGACACCCAGTTATCTGAAGTGGTCTCAGACTGCCATCACATTCGACCAGTCCGATCATCCAACGCACATTGCTACCCCTGGGAGGCAAGCTTTGGTGGTCGACCCAGTTGTTGAAGGCACTCGACTGACCAAAGTCTTGATGGATGGTGGTAGTGGTTTGAACATACTATATGCTGAGATGTTGAAAGGGATGGGCATTCCGATGTCCAGACTCAGTACCAGCAACATGAGTTTCCATGGAGTCATTCCTGGAAAGAAGGCTGAGTCACTCGGCCAGATTGCTCTTGATGTGGTTTTCGGTGATTCCAAGAATTTCCGCAAAGAAAAGTTGACGTTCGAAGTTGTAGATTTCCAGAGTGTGTATCACACTATTTTGGGCAGGCCGGCTTATGCACGCTTCATGGCTCGACCATGTTATGTGTATCTCAAATTGAAGATGCCTGGTCCCAAAGGTGTGATCACTGTTACGGGCAATCGGAAGAAAGCAGAAGAGTGTTTTTTAGAAAGGTTCAAAGATCGTTGATGCTCAGATGGCAGTGGTAGAGCTGCAAGAATACCAGAACACTACAGACCCGAGTGATTTGTTGCGAGCCAAGAAGCCCGCTATAGAATCAACTTTTCAGTCGTCTGGCGAAACGAAGACAACTCACATCCACCCGACCGATCCCAGCGCTGCTCCAACTCATATCTCAACAACACTCGACTCCAAATAGGAAGAAGCGCTCATCCAGTTCCTCTGTGAGAACTGGGACATTTTCGCATGGAAGCCTTCTGACATGCCCGGTGTTCCCAGGGAGCTGGCTGAGCATCGCCTACGAGTCGACTCAAAAATAAAACCTGTCAAAGAACATCTCCGACGGTCCGCCGTCCAGAAGAGAAAGGCTATTGGCGAGGAGGTGGCTCGACTCTTAGCAGCGGAGTTCATCCGAGAGATCTACCACTCCGAGTGGCTCGCCAACGTTGTCATGGTCCCCAAGAAAGACAAGTCACTTCGCATATGCATTGACTTTAAACATATCAATTGGGCCTGCCCGAAAGATCATTTTTCTCTCCCCCGCATCGGCCAGATAGTCGACTCGACTGCGGGATGTGAGCGACTGTCTTTTTTAGACGCCTATTCCGGGTACCATCAGATCCGTCTGTATGACCTATTACGGGTACCACCAGATCCATCAGATCCGTCAAAGTGCACATTCGGAGTTCCTGGCGGAAAATTACTCGGTTTTCTCATTTCCGAACGGGGAATCGACGCCAATCTAGAGAAAGTCGGTACTATACTTCGAATGAAAAGTCCTGTGCGAGTGCACGACGTCCAGAAGCTTACTGGTTGCTTGGCCGCTTTAAGTCGATTCATATCTTGTCTCAGTGAAAAGGCATTGCCTCTTTACCGATTGATGAAGAAGTCCGACAAGTTCGAGTGGACTCCCGAAGCTGATGCAGCGTTTGCAGAGCTCAAAGCTCTGCTCTCCACCCAGCCGGTGCTTGCTACCCCAATCAGCAAGGAGCCTTTGCTTCTTTACATCGCAGCCATGGGACAAGTCGTCAGTACGGTACTTACGGTCGAGCAGGAAGAAGAAGGAAAAGCCTTCAAAGTTCAGCGCCCAGTATATTATATTTTTGAAGTTTTGACCCCATCGAAGCAAAGATATCCTCATTATCAGAAGCTTGTATATGGGATTTATATGACCACAAAGAAAGTTGCTCACTACTTCTCTGATCATTCCATTACAGTCGTTAGCGATGCTCCATTGTCAGAGATCCTGCATAACAGAGATGCAACTGGTCGAGTGGCAAAATGGGCGATTGAACTCCTTCCACTAGATATCAAGTTTGAGGCAAAGAAAGCTATCAAGTCCCAGGCAATAGCAGATTTTGTCGCCGAGTGGATTGAACAGCAACTGCCGACTCAGGTTCACTCGGAACATTGGACCATGTTCTTCGATGGTTCCAAAATGCTGAATGGTTCCGGTGCCGGGGTGGTGTTGGTCTCCCCCCGAGGAGATAAGCTCAGATATGTTCTTCAAATCCACTTTGATTCTTCCAATAATGAGGCAAAATATGAAGCACTTTTATATGGGTTGCGCATGGCCATTTCACTCGGCGTCCGTCGCCTCATGGTCTATGGCAACTAAGATTTGGTGGTTAATAAGGTGATGAAGGAATGGGACGTCAGAAGTCCAGCCATGACTGGTTATTGCAATGCAGTGAGGAAGCTGGAGAAGAAATTCGAGGGGTTAGAGCTTCATCACATACCCCGACTGAAAAACCAAGCAGCTGATTATTTGGCAAAAATAGGTTCCAAAAGAGAAGCCATTCCCAGCAATGTGTTTTTGGAACACATCCACACACCATCAGTTCAGGAGGATCCCTTCACTGAAGAGACCCCACAGCCAAAAAGTGCCATGGATCCGACTGAAGTCGAAGTTCCAGCTGTGGTCGACCTGATCATGGAAGTCTTGGTCATCACTCCCGACTGGACAATACCGTACATCGCGTACATCCTAAGGAGAGAATTCCCAGAGGACGAAGAAGAGGCTCGATAGATCGTCCGTCGATCCAAGGCCTTTACAGTCATAAAGGGACATTTTATAGAGAAAGCGCGACTGGAGTCAGTCAGAAGTGTATAACACCAGAAGAAGGTCAGATGATCTTTGATGATATCCACTCGGGGACCTGTGGTCATCATGCGTCCTCTCAGAACATTGTGGCTAAAGCATACCGAGCAGGTTTATACTAGCCAAGGGCCAATGAAATGGCAAAAGAGATAGTCAACAAATGTGAAGGATGTCAGTATTACTCCAATATGTCACACAAGCCCACGTCAGCTCTGAAAACCATTCCACTCGTCTGGCCCTTCATTGTTTGGGGGCTGGACATGGTTGGACCACTGATAATGGGCAGGAGCGGCTTCACTCATGTGCTAGTAGCAGTCGACAAGTTCACCAAATGGATTGAAGCTAAGCCTATCAAGAATCTTGATGCTTGCACTACTATCAATTTCATCAGAGAGTTGATATTTAGATATGGAGTTCCGCACAGCATCATCACTGACAATGGGTCAAACTTCGATTCCGACAAATTTAGGGCCTTTTGCGCCTCTCAGGTGCACACGAATCGACTATGCATCGGTCGCTCACCCCCAGTCGAATGGACAAGCGGAAAGAGCAAACGGCCTAATTCTCAAAGGACTGAAACCTCGATTGATGCGCGATCTCAAGCACGCAGCAGGTGCATGGGTCGACGAGCTTCTGTCAGTTCTTTGGGGATTGAGGACAACCCCGAACCAATCGATCGGAAGAACCCCATTCTTTCTGGTCTACGGAGCCGAAGCAGTCTTGCCGAGTGACATGCTTCACAACGCCCCCCGAGTTGAGCTCTACTCTGAAGAAGAAGCAGAACAAGCCCGGCAGGACGCAGTCAACCTCCTGGAAGAAGAAAGAGAAATGGCCATGATCCGATCGACCATCTATGAGCAAGACTTGCGTTGATTCCATGCCAGAAATGTGAAGAGTCGAGCCTTCCAAGAAGGAGACTTAGTCCTCCGAGTGGATCAGCAGAAACCACACAAACTCGCTCCTACTTGGGAAGGCCCCTTCATAGTCACCAGAGTCCTCCACAATGGAGCCTACCACCTCTATAATGTCGATCGCCAGATTGATGAGCCATGAGCCTGGAATGCGGAGCTGCTCCGCCCCTTTTATACTTGAATTCTCACTCGGATGAGATGTAATAAGAAAAACTCCTGTAGTTTATTTATCAAAGACAAGAGCGTTATAATTTTCCTAGTGATTGTATTGTTTTTGTTTGCGTGAGAAATCCCCCAGTGGGTGGCTTAGCCGCGAATCCGTTTCACCTAAGTTTGTAAAAATAATCTCCTACCGAGTGGCGAGCCAACCTCCCACTCAGGGGCTTAGCTGCAAACCCGTTTCGCCTAAGTATTTGAAAATCCTACCGAGTGGTGAGCGAGCCTCCCTCTCGGGGGCTTAGCTGCAGTCCAGTACTCGCCTAAGTATTTGAAAATCCTACCGAGTGGTGAGCCAGCCTCCCGCTCGGGGGCTTAGCTGCAGTTTAGTACTTGCCTAAGTATTTGAAAATCCTACCGAGTGGTGAGCCAGCCTCCCGCTCGGGGGCTTAGCTGCAGTCCAGTACTCACCTAAGTATTTGAAAATCCTACCGAGTGGTGAGCCAGCCTCCCGCTCGGGGCTTAGTTGCAGTTCAGTACTCGCCTAAGTATTTGAAAATCCTACCGAGTGGTGAGCGACCCTCCCGCTCGGGGGCTTAGCTGCAGTCCAGTACTCGCCTAAGTATTTGAAAATCCTACCGAGTGGTGAGCGACCCTCCCGCTCGGGGGCTTAGCTGCAGTCCAGTACTCGCCTAAGTATTTGAAGATCCTACCGAGTGGTGAGCAAACCTCCCACTCGAGGGCTTAACTGCAGTCCAGTACTCGCCTAAGTTTGAAAAAATCCTACCGAGTGGTGAGCCAGCCTCCCGCTCGGGGGCTTAGCTGCAGTTCAGTACTCGCCTAAGTATTTGAAAATCCTACCGAGTGGTGAGCGACCCTCCCGCTCGGGGGCTTAGCTGCAGTCCAGTACTCGCCTAAGTATTTGAAAATCCTACCGAGTGGTGAGCGACCCTCCCGTTCGGGGGCTTAGCTGCAGTCCAGTACTTGCCTAAGTATTTGAAAATCCTACCGAGTGGTGAGCGACCCTCCCGCTCGGGGGCTTAGCTGCAGTCCAGTACTCGCCTAAGTATTTGAAAATCCTACCGAGTGGTGAGCGACCCTACCGCTCGGGGGCTTAGCTGCAGTCCAGTACTCGCCTAAGTATTTGAAGATCCTACCGAGTGGTGAGCAAACCTCCCACTCGGGGGCTTAGCTGCAGTCCAGTACTCGCCTAAGTATTTGAAAATCCTACCGAGTGGTGAGCCAGCCTCCCGCTCGGGGGCTTAGCTGCAGTTTAGTACTCGCCTAAGTATTTGAAAATCCTACCGAGTGGTGAGCCAGCCTCCCGCTCGGGGGCTTAGCTGCAGTCCAGTACTCACCTAAGTATTTGAAAATCCTACCGAGTGGTGAGCCAGCCTCCCGCTCGGGGGCTTAGTTGCAGTTCAGTACTCGCCTAAGTATTTGAAAATCCTACCGAGTGGTGAGCGACCCTACCGCTCGGGGGCTTAGCTGCAGTCCAGTACTCGCCTAAGTTTGAAAAAAATCCTACCGAGTGGAGAGCAAACCTCCCACTCGGGGGCTTAGCTGCAGTCCAATACTCGCCTAAGTTTGAAAAAATCCTACCGAGTGGAGAGCAAACCTCCCACTCGGGGGCTTAGCTGCAGTCCAGTACTCGCCTAAGTGTTTGAAAATCCTACCGAGTGGCGAGCCAGACTCCCACTCGGGGGCTTAGCTCCAGTCCAGTACTCGCCTAAGTACGAAACACATCTCAATCCTCAAGGACGACGAGGTGCAGGTCGACTGCCGCCTTCTCCTTGAGAGCTTCACCACAAATACAACATGTGCTCCATCCCACTCCGCAAGGACGACGAGGTGCATGACTACTGCCACCTTCTCCTGAGGAGCTTCGCCACAAATACAATGCGCACTCCATCACCGACCCGCAAAGAGAACGAGGTGCAGGTCGAATGCTTCCTTCTCCTTCGGAGCTGCGCTACAAATACAAAAGTTTTCTCGAATGAAGAACGAGTTCACTCGGCGGGTATTCATGAAGATATTCAACAATAAACCAAGTTCAGATAAATCCTAAAGGATCCGGACCACAGATCGAAGTACTCGGGCGTTCATCCCGAAAGAGTTTAACGGTTACAAAAACCACTCGGCATTCCGAGGCAAATTTAAGGTAAGGCATAAAAGTTTGTTCACTCCGCGGGAGGAGGACTAGCAGGCTCGACAAACTCGTCTAAGTCGACGCCGTCGGCGATCCGAGTGGCTGCAGCAATGAAAGTCTCCATAAAAGATCGGAAGTCATGCTTCTGGGTGTTGGCGACCTTGATTGCTGCCAGCTTATCTTGTTGCACCTCCTTGCAATGGACGCGAACCAAAGACATAGCCACATCAGCACCACACCGGGTAGAAGATTTCTTCCACTCCTGCACTCGGTCAGGGATTTCGGTAAGTCGAGTCATCAGGGACTCAAGATCATTCTGGAGCGTGGCCTCTGGCCAAAGTGCCGGGTCAATCCGTGACATGGCGACCTTCAGTCGAGCCAAGTAGTCCACGACACCGTCGATGCGGGATTCCAGTTAGAGCAGATTCATGGCAGTTTCGTCTTTCACGGGAGAATTGATTGGGTCCAAACCTGGCTCAATCCGCCCAGTCTCCTCCTCGAAGTTCTGGCAAAACTCTGCATTCACGATCCAAGGATAAGTCAATTTTCGTATGCTAGGTCGTCACAAAAAAAATCAGTCGGAAAAAAATGTGCACCTTCAAGCTTGATGAACATTTTCTTGTCAAGGCTCCTTAGATAGCTCTCCAGATCGTCCCTCCTGCGAGCGATGCCTTCCATCTTTCTCGCACAGGTTGAGATTGTCCTTCTTCCAGCGCGTGCACTCCTTGTTGGCTTCGTTCAGAGAAGATTTCATCTTGGAATTCTCTTCTTCCAACTGGCCGACCGAAGCCAGTTTCTGTTCAGCCAGAGCGGTTCTGTCGTCAGCTTCCTTTCAAGCAGCAGCCAAATCCCGATCCTTCTTCTCTAGAGCTTCTCTCAGTTTTTCTGCAAAGAAATGATGCTTGATTCAGAAAGAGCAGAAGGGTACTCAAGCCTAAGACAGACCAGTCGACAAACTCGTCTTACCAGTGGCGCCGTCCTTGACCTTTTGCAGCTCTGTCTTGGCCAGCTCCAAGTCAAGGTTCAGTTGGATCTACTGTCTCTCCAAGTCAGCAAAGCAAGCTCCAAGATCACAAGATTTCTGAAATCAAAGAGGAGAAGTTATTTTACAGTGAAAAACAACAAAGACAATAAGTACTAAGACTACGGTCGACTGCCTGCAGTCCACCATAGTCTCGGGGACAACACCTAGTGGGTGCACTTTGCGTGCCCCCACCGGTTCTAATCCCACTCGACCGGCCCGTCGGAGTCGAGTGTAAGGAGTAAAAAAAGAGGAGAGAAAGTAGAACTCAGACCACAGTCGACTGCCAGCAGTCAACCGCGGTCTCGGGGACTACACCCAGTGGGTGCACTTGGCGTGCCCCCACCGGTTCTGATCCCACTCGACCAGACCGAGTGGAAGAGACAAACTACTAGTTCGGTTTACACTCGACAAAATACAAAGACTACAGTCGACTGCCAGCAGTCCACCGTAGTCTCGGGGACTACACCCAGTGGGTGCACTCAGCGTGCCCCCACTAGTTCAACAATTCAATCAACACACCCAGTGGGTGTACAGATGCAAAGATTTTCGGAAAGAATCTTCAGATAGCATATCCTAACAGAACAAGCGGTGACCAACTAACCTAACGGTTGCTTTGGAGAGCCGAGCTAGCATGGTAGGTGGCCTGACTGGCGTCCCGCACCGTCTTCATCTTCTCCATCATGATGCCCGCCTGGCGTATGGCTTCCCTGACAGCATTCACTTCATCCTCTGGGACATGATGGGTCGCAAAAACTGAAGGTGGGTCGACAGGGGCCTGAGCAGTCGACGAAGAAGGCAAGGCACTCGACAGTGGCACGACGAAGGTAACAGAACCCCGATTGGCGTCGCCAGTGTCCTGAACGACTAGTTCCGCCCTCAGCGTCGACTGTGACACCTTGCTCGCAGGAGCTTGCCTATTCTTCCTCGTCAAAGGCCTCTCGGGCTCTTCATCATCATCGGGGAGGTCGATAATGTTGGGATCTGTGTAGAGTTCAATCGCCAAAATCACATCACCCAATGGTGCACATTGCAGTTGAGTCGACCGAATAAAGACAGAATGGCAGAAATCATACCCAGATTGGAAGTGACCACATCCTCCATTACCTCATCCTCGTCCCTGTAAGCTGAGGTTCCGGAAGTAGTAGCGCTGCCAGTTCCAAAGTCCGTCTGGTTAAAACAAGAAAAACAAACAACACGGGGTGTCGAGTGAATACAAAGGGAGACACTCACGCAGAAGCGACGGGGATGTCAATCTTAATCTTCGGCAACGCCTTCCGAGTCTTCGGCTCTGCAACTTTGGGATGCTTTGGCGCTTTTTCAGTCGGGGTCGGTGAAGAGGTCCGAGGACGCTTTGAAGACTGACCAGCCTGAGCAGTCGCCTTTTTGCGGGCGCTCGGTCGTTCTTGGTCAAGCTTGGATCGCCTTTCCCTGCGAGGAGGCGACTCGACTTCTTCTTCGTCACTTGGGTCGTCGCTTTCTCCGTCCCCTTCACCGTCAGAAGTCCATTCGCCACTGTCACCGCCGCTCGCCTCTCCTTCCAGATCTTGCTCTTGCTCTCCGTTGGGCATTGAATACATTTCGATAAGGGCCTGAAAGAAGGCAGGAAGAATAAAGTCAGTCCACGCGGTAAAGACAGATGCGTGAGTGAATTCAGATTACAATCAAAAGCTCAGAATCGGACCTTCTCTGGTACATGGGACTGGTCGAATGGAGGAACTGTCCTGGCTCCCCTGGGATTGTCCTTGTTTCCGGTCATGCCCGACAGCCACTTCTCCAGTGTGTCATCATCGACCTCCTCCGGGTGAATCCGAGTGGAGTCGTCAAGACCCGAATACATCCACATCGGATGGTCTCGGGCTTGAAGAGGCTGGATGCGCTGCTGGAGGAAGACCTCCAAGAGATCCATACCGGTGATCCCGTCACGGATAAGCTAGACCACTCGCTCGACTAGCACCCTCACCCGCGCCTTCTCCTCTGGGAGCACCTTCAAAGAGGAGGGTTTCCTCACTTGGTCCATGGTAAAAGGAGGGAGGCCAGTCGACTGCCCTAGTGTCGGCTGGTCTTTGCAGTAGAACCAGGTCGACTGCCATCCGCGAACCGAGTCAGGAAGAATCATGGTCGGAAAGGAACTTTTCCCTCTCATCTGAACACCAAGACCCCCACACATCTGAATCACTTGGGTTCTCTCGTCGCTCGGATTGGCCTTTTTCACCGTCTGAGAGCGACAAGTGAAAATGTGCTTGAACAAACCCTGAACAAACCCCACTGAGGCCAACAACCCAGGAAATTCTCACACAAAGAAACGAAGGCGGCGAGATAAACGATTGTGTTGGGAGTGAAGTGGTGGAGTTGTGCCATAAAGAAGTTCAGAAATCCCCGAAAAAAGTGTGAGGAGGCAAGGAAAATCCACGGACGACGTGGGTGGCAAGGAGAACGCGCTCACCCTCCCGAGGTTGCGGCTCGGATTCCTTCCCCGGAAGCCGCGCCGATTCGTGGGGGATCAGCCCCCTTCGGCTAGGTTGTCGAGATCCTCTTGAGTGATCGTCGAGCGGATCCAGTCGCCCTGGATCCAGCCCTTCGGCAGGCTGGTTCGCGAGGAAGATCCACCCCGACTGGTAGCCTTCCCCTTCGCCTTTGTCGTTGCCTTCTTCCCCCGCTCCGGAGCCGCCATCTTCTCCATCCCCATCGTCGCCGGCGAGACGCGTATGGAGCGGTGGCGCTGGGGCGAGAGCGAGCGCGGCGAAGGAGCATGAAGAGGAGAAGAGATAATGGGGATGCACTGTTCGAGAGATCCCGGTCCGACACCTTATATGAGGCCGCTTCCGAGTGGCTGACTGGTAGGCCCGGGCGGCCCTGTCCAATCCCATAACAATCACACGTGCGATACGTGGCGAAAAAGGTGGCATGGGGATCGAGGCGGCTCCGCCCTATCCCATCCGATTACTACGGCCTCCCCCGTCCCGCGCGCTTCCCAAAATTCGGATCCCGCGAAATCTGCGGGCAGTAGAACAACTTGTCAGACTGAAGATCTCCTCCGCACCATCACTCGGAGCCTTTCAAGTAAAGAAACTCACTCGACAAAAAACTAAGAATGGATCAAGGCGACCGAAAAAGAAGTTGCTGTCATCACTCAGGTTCATTGATCCGAAACCAGACGTGCTCGTAGCATAAAAATGAGTCGGGGAAATTCTCAACTCCTGCCCCACTCAAACCTCGATCCATTCGGGGGCTAATGATGAAGCTATGTACCTAGGGTAGGGTCATGGACCTGTCCCAACTACCCTACCCAAGGACATCTCTAGAAGAAATCACCTTTCAATCGACTTGGAGGTGTTCCACTCGACAGACTCGAAGACACTCGACCAAGAAGCAATCACTCGACCAAGATCCAACCACTGGACGGCCAGGAGACCTAAAGTCGCTCCGCATGCTAACGGTCGGTTATTAAGTAGCCTTTATGGTCATCATAGCACTTTGTTAGGAGCGTTACCAGTAACGCCGACCTTAATGTATTTAAAACCCTGCATAACTGAGGGCCAGAGGGGTCCGGCGAACTCTATATAAGCCACCCCCTCCTCAGTGTAAAGGGTTCGCACCCCTGTAAACCATACACGCATAATCCAGTCGACCGCCTCTGGGCTCCAAGACGTAGGGCTATTACTTCCTCCGAGAAGGGCCTGAACTCGTAAACCTCGTGTGCTTACAACTTCTCCATAGCTAAGATCTTGCCTCTCCATACCTACCCCCCTACATTACTGTCAGACTTAGAACCACGACAAGCACCTCTTCCCATTGCAAGATAAATAGATCAAGTTGGCCAAACAAAACCCAAATATCGGAGATAAATACGAGGCTATAAGCAATCATGCATATAAGAGATCAAAGAAGACAAATAACTTTCATGGATAAACAGATAGATCTAATCATAAACTCAAAGTTCATCCGATCCTAACAAACACACCGCAAAAGGGTTTCATCATATGGATCTCCAAGAGACCATTGTATTGAGAATCAAATGAGAGAGAGGAAGCCATCTAGCTACTAACTACGGACCCGTAGGTATACAAAAGACTACTCACACATCATCAGAGAGGCGCCAATGGGCATGATGAACCCCTCTACGATAGTGTCTAGATTGGATCTGGTGGTTCTGGAACTTGCAGCGGCTGGAATTGATTTTCATCGACTCCCCTAGGGTTTCTGGAATATTGGGGTATTTATAGAGTAAAGAGGCAGTTCGGGGGGCACCCGAGGTGGGCACAACCCACCAGGGCGCGCCTGGGCCTCCATGCGCGCCCTGATGAGTTGTGCTCCCCTTGGAGCACCCCCCAGGTGCTTCTTCGACCCACTAGATGTCTTCAGGTACAAAAAAGTACACAAAAAATTTCGTTGCGTTTGGACTCCGTTTGGTATTGATTTCCTGCGATGTAAAAAACATGCAAAAACAGCAGCTGGCACTTGGCACAATGTCAATAGGTTAGTACCAAAAAATGATATAAAATGATTATAAAACATCCAAGAATGATAATATAACAGCATGGAACAATAAAAAATTATAGATACGTTGGAGATGTATTAGCATCCCCAAGCTTAATTCCTGCTCGTCCTCGAGTAGGTAAATTGTTTAAACATAATTTTTGATGTGGAATGCTGCCTGACATGTCATCTCATGTTCTTTTATTTGTAGCATGGACATTTGGACTTTTATATGGTTTAAAGCAATAGTCTAGTTTTGACATGAGACTTAAATACTCAACTATATCAACAAGCAACCATGTCTTTCAAAATATCAACGCTAAAATAAGTTACCCCTAGCCCATTATGCTCAATCATTGATCCATTCGTGAAACACACTCGCATATTAGCTACATCCAATGCTCAAGTACGATCATAGTGCCCCCTAGTTGGTGCTTATAAGAGAATATGGAGACTCAAATTTAAAATAAAAATTGCATAAAGTAAAAGAAAGGCCCTTCGCAGAGGGAAGTAGGGATTTGTACAGGTACCAGAGTTCAAAGCGAAAATTGGGAGATAAAAACATTTCGAGAGGCATACTTTTCCCACCAACGAAAATGGCTTAGAACTCCCAACACTTTCCATGCTAGATATATCATAGGCGATTCCCAAACAGAAAATAAAGTTTATTCCTTTTTCCACAATACTTTCACTTTCCATGGCTAACCGTATCCATGGGTGCCTTCCATACCAACACTTGCCAAGGAATTTATTATTTGACAACATAAAGTAAATTCATTTTTCATTTCGGGACTGGGCATCCCTAATACCTTTGCCTTACTCTCGTGCAATGACAAGTGAATAAACACTCATCGTGAGAATAACACATCTAGCATGCAAAATATCGCCCACCCCTCATCGCCTCGCGAGCGGTACGAGCACACAAAAGAGAAATTTATTTTGAAAATTAGAGATGGCACATACAAATTTGCTTAGAACGGCAAAAGAATACTGCATAAAGGTAGGTATAGTGGACTCATGTGGCAAAATTGGTTTAAAGGATTTTGGATGCACAAGTAGTGATCACACTTAGTGCAAAATGAAGGCTAGCAAAAGATTGAGAAGCGACCAACCAAGAAACGAGCATTGAGCATAATTAACATCGAATAATGCACCACAAGTAGGATGTAATTTCATTGCATAACTATTGACTTTCATGCTTGCATAGGGAATCACAAAGCTTAACACCAATATTCTTACTAAAGCATAATTACTCATCAACATGACTCACATATCACATCATCATATCTCAAAACTATTACAAGGAATCAAGTTTATTTTGTCCAATGATCTTCATGAAAGTTTTTATTATATCCTTCTTGGATATCTATCACTTTGGAACTAATTTTCATGTGTTGCTTTTGATAAGCTCAAACAAATATAAGTGAAGATCACGAGCATAATATTTCTTTCTCTCAAATTAATATAAGTGAAGCAAGAGAGAATTTCTTGAAAATTTTACTAACTCTCAAATAAATCTATGTGAATAAAGAGAGCATTTCTTCAAAAATACTAAAGCACACCGTTCTCAAAAAGATATAAGTGAAGCACTAGAGCAATTCCACAGCTCATAAAAATTTAAGTGAAGCATAGAGAGCAATTCTAACAAGCCATGGCATAATTTTGGCTCCCTCAAATAGGTGTGTCCAGCAAGGATTAAAGACTTAAAACAAAAGGCAAAACAAGCAAAGACTCATATCATACAAGACGCTCCAAGCAAAACTCACAGTATGTGACGAATAAAAATATAGCTTCGAGTAAAATACCGATGGTCGTTAGAAGAAAGAGGGGATGCCACTCGGGGCATCCCCAAGCTTAGTTGTTTACTTCTCTTTCAATAATAGATTGGGATTCCATGGGCATCCCCAATCTTAGGCTCTTCTTACTCCTTATTCCTTCATCCATCGTAACATCACCCAAAACTTGAAAACTTCAATCACACAAAACTCAACATAACCTTCGTGAGATCCGTTAGTATAAGAAAAAAATCACTACTATAAGTACTTTTGCAACCCATTCATTTTTTATTCTTGCATTATATCTACTGTATTCCAACTTTTATATGGCAAAAACTCTTCAAAGAAAACCATAGAATCATCAAAACAAGCACACAACACAAAGAAAACAGAATCTGTCAAAAACAGAACTGTCTGTAGAAATCTGGATATTTTGAATACTTATGAAACTCCAAAAATTCTGAAACATTAGGACAACCTGAGAAATTTGTGTATTATTATTCTTCAAAACTAATTGGTATTTTGTTGTGCTTCTGTTAAAAATGAAAATTATTTTCGTGAGAGCGAAAGTTTCTGTTTTTCAGCAAGATTAAACAACTACCACCCAAGAAGATCCTAAAGGCTTTGCTTGGCACAAACACTAATTAAAACACAAAAAACACAATAATAACAGTAGCATAATTGTGCAAACACTCAAGAACAGAAAGCAAAAGACAAAAATAAATTTTATTCATTGGGTTGCCTCCCAACAAGCACTATTGTTTCACGCCCCTAGCTAGGCATAAAGCAAGGATCTAAGTTTTTTCATCCTTCTTCTTAATTTCCTTAGAGGTCTTTTCGTCATGAGGTTTTGTAAAAACAACGTAAAACATATTATCCATAGAAACCTTAGCACTATTAAGTTGCTTAACATCATAACCCCTTTGATTTCCGGCAACAATCCAAGAGTAATGTTGATTAACATTATTGAAAACTTGTTGGATTATATCTAAAATGGGGAGTTCCTTTTTAAGATTATCATCAAAGATTTGATTATCCCCAATCAAATGTCTCAATGCATAATCACTATTGTAAAGAATTTCATCTATCATGGGCTTTTCACGATTCATACCATAAAAATCAAAGATTTCCTAGCTTCCCGTATTATGTAATCAAATTCATTCATAAGAACGAGAGCGGCCAACTTTTTAGCCTTAGGATTCTTTATAACGGGAAGCTCAAAAATCAATCTTTGCAAAGTAGGATGAGTACAGATAAATTTACTTTCAAGTTTCAGAACTAGTGTTGAAATAGCATCCACATAAGATCTAGTATTTCTAAGTATAGGAGCATCCTCAAGACTTAGATTTCCAACACAATTGAAAAATTCTTGGATACGTTCTTTTCCCATAACATTCCCTGGCCCCAAGATTAAAGTTTTAGCATCTAGATTGCCCGTACGTGCAATCTTAGGAGTTAGGCTATCATCTATTTCTGCCATATCAAAATTACTCATGATTGTAGGCAAAGGATAGATCTCACGAGAAAACAGCGAACAAAGAAGAGGGCGAATAAAATGACAAATTTTTGTGAAGTGGGGAGAGGAAAACAAGAGGCAAATGGCAAATAATGTAAATTGCGAGGAGATGAGATTTGTAATTAGGAACCTGGTAGGTGTTGATGATGTCTCCCCGGCAACTGCGCCAGAAATTCCTTTTGATGTCTGCTAGACTACCTCGGTATTTCCCCAAGAGGAAGGGATGATGCAGCACAACGATGGTAGGTATTTCCCTTAGTGATGAGACCAAGGTTATTGAACCAGTAGGAGAACCAAGCAACACTACGTAAACAACACCTGCACACAAATAACAAATACTCGCAACCCGACGTATTAAAGGAGTTGTCAATCCCTTTCGGGTAATGACGCCATAAATTGGCGAACGGACGTGAGAAAGTTGTAATAAGTTGATAGATCGAATGTCAAATAAAATAAAGTGCAGCAAGGTATTTTTGTATTTTTGGTTTAATAGATCTGAAAATAAAAGCAAAGGAAAATAGATCACAAAGGAAAATATATTAAAGAAGAGACCCGGGGCCGTAGATTTCACTAGTGGCTTCTCTCGAGAAAAATAGCAAACGGTGGGTAAACAAATTACTGTTGGGCAACTGATAGAACTTCAAATAATCATGACGATATCCATGCAATGATCATTATATAGGCATCACGTCCAAGATTAGTAGATCGACTCCTGTTTGCATCTACTACTATTACTCCACACATCGACCACTATACAGCATGCATCTAGTGTATTAAGTTCATGGAAAATGGAGTAATGCAATAAGAACGATGACATGATGTAGACAAGATCTATTTATGTAGAAATAGACCCCATCTTGTTATCCTTAATGGCAACGATACATATGTGTCGGTTCCCCTTCTGTCACTGGGATCAAGCACCGTAAGATCGAACCCATCACAAAGCACCTCTTCCCATTGCAAGATAAATAGATCAAGTTGGCCAAAAAAAACCCAAATATCGGAGAAGAAATAGGCTATAAGCAATCATTCATATAAGAGATCAAAGATGACTCCAATAACTTTCATGGATAAAAAGATAGATCTGATCATAAACTCAAAGTTCATCCGATCCCAACAAACACACTGCAAAAGGGTTACATCATATGGATCTCCAAGAGACCATTGTATCGAGAATCAAACGAGAGAGAGGAAGCCATCTAGCTACTAACTACAGACCTTTAGGTCTACAAAAGACTACTCACACATCATCGGACAGGCACCAATGGGCATGGTGAACCCCTCTGTGATGGTGTCTAGATTGGATCTGGTGGTTCTGGAACTTGCGGCGGATGGAATTGATTTTTGTCGACTCCCCTAGGGTTTCTGGAATATTGGAGAATTTATAGAGTAAAGAGGTGGTTTGGGAGGCACCCGAGGTGGGCACAACCCACCAGGGCGCGCCTGGGCCTCCAGACGTGCCCTGGTGGGTTGTGCTCGCCTCGGAGCACCCCCCAGGTGCTTCTTTGGACAATTGGATGTCTTCTTGTCCAAAAAACCCATGAAAAGTTTCGCTGCATTTGGACTCCGTTTGGTATTAATTTCCTGGGATGTAAAAACATGCAAAAAACAGCAACTGGCACTTGGCACAATGTCAATAGGTTAGTACCAAAAAACGATATAAAATGACTATAAAATGATTAAAAAACATCCAAGAATGATAATATAACAGCATGGAACAATAAAAAATTATAGATACATTGGAGACATATCAGGAGCCGCCGCCACCTACTGTTCTTCATTGGGAGGCCAGATCTGGAGTCTGTTTGGGGCTCCGGAGAGGGGGATCTTCGATCTTCGTCATCACCAACCCTTCTCCATCGCCAATTCCATGATGCTCCCCACGGGGAGTGAGTAATTCCTTCGTAGGCTCGCTGGTCGGTGAGGAGTTGGATGAGATTCATCATGTAATCGAGCTAGTTTTGTTAGCGCTTGATCCCTAGTATCTGTTATGTTATGAGATTGATATTGCTATGACTTCGCCATGCTTGATGCTTGTCACTTTGGGCCCGAGGGCCATGATTTCATATCTGAATCGTTTATGTTATCACCATTATATCTATGTTCTAGATCCGATCTTGCAAGTTATAGTCACCTACTACGTGTTATGATCCAGCAACCCCGGAGTGACAGAAGTAGGGACACTTCCTGGTGATGACCGTAGTTTGAGGAGTTCATGTATTCACTATGTGTTAATGCTTTGTTCCGGTTCTCTATTAAAAGGAAGCCTTAATATCCCTTAGTTTCCAATAGGACTCCGTTGGAGGGTAGGACAAAAGATGTCATGCAAGTGCTTTCCATAAGCACATATGACTATTTACGAAATACATGCTACATTATATTTATGAACTGGAGCTAGTGTCATATCACCCTAGGTTATGACTGTTATATGATGAATATCATCCAACGAATTCCTCGGTCCAATGCCTACGAATTGCTCTTATATTGTTTCTGCTAAGTTACTACTGCTAATGTCTATTGCACTTGCTACAAAATCATTGCTATCACTTCTACCATTACTATTACTGTTGCTACCAGTATCAAAACTAGCATACTACTTTGCTACTGATCACTTCACTGCAGATAATGAATCTCCAGATGTGGTTGAATTGACAACTCAACTGCTAATACTTGCAAATATTATTTGGCTCCCCTTGTGTGGAATCAATAAATTTGGGTTGAATACTATACCCTCGAAAACTGTTGCGATCCCCTATACTTGTGGGTTATCAAGACCTTTTTCTGGCGCCGTTGCCGGGGAGCATAGCTATATTTGTTGAGTCACTTGGGATTATTATCAAATTATCACTATGAAGAATCTGAAGCATGCTAAGACTAAGATTTTTCCCTCCAAGACGAGGGGAGGTAAGGACTTGCCATCTAGCTCTGCACTAGATTCACCTTCTGTTATAAGTAAACTTGCAACACCACCACATGCTATTAATCCTGATATGTCACAAGTTACTGATGATGCTACTTCTGCTATGAATGATATTTATAATGATGCTAGTACCTTGCTTGATGATAATGTGCCACTTGGTGAATTTCTTGTTGAACAGCTTGCTAGAACTAAAGCTTTTGAGATTGTTGAAACTGATGAAATTGTTGAAACTGATGAAGAGCTTGAAACTAAAAATCTTGAAACACCTATTAGAACTAGTTCTCCTAGATATGAATTGCCTAAGATACTGGAAGGTTATGTTATGGATGAGGAGACAAGTAGAGACTTTCTTGCTTGCAGTGATAGAGATGACCTTAAGAAATTATTATGCAAACTGAAAGAAAAATCTTTGAATGCTAGAATGAAATGTGATCCTAAGTTTACTACTTCACCTATCTTTGTTGATGATAAGGATTATGAATTCTCTGTCGACCCAGAGTTAATTACTTTGGTTGAATCTGATCCTTTCCATGGTTATGCAACCGAAACTGTTGTGGCACATCTTACTAAGTTGAATGATATAGCCACTCTTTTTGCTCATGATGAGAAAATTCGCTACTATAATATTCTCAAATTATTTCCGTTCTCATTAAAGGGTTATGCTAAGACTTGTATAATACTCTCGCTCCTGGTTGTGTGTGTAGTCCCCAGGATATGATCTACTACTTCTCTGAAAAATATTTTCCTACTCATAAGAAACAAGCTGCCTTACAAGAAATATTAAACTTTGTGCAAATTGAAGAAGCGAGTCTCCCACAAGCTTGGGGGAGGCTTCTCTAACTGCTTAATGCTTTACCTGATCATCCTCTTAAGAAAAATGAAATACTTGATATCTTCTATAATGGACTAACTGATGCTTCTAGGGACTTCCTAGATAGTTGTGCTAGTTGTGTTTTCAGGGAACGAACTATTGGACAAGCTGAAGAACTATTGAATAAGATATTGAAAATTATGATGATTGGACTCTTCCCGAACCACCACTCAAATCCACTCCGAAGAAGAGGGGTATATTATATCTCAGTCCTGAAGATATGCAAGAGGCAAAGAAATCTATGAAGGAAAAAGGTATTAAAGCTGAAGATGTCAAAAATTTACCTCCTATTGAAGAAATACATGGGCTTGATACACCACCACCACCTAAGGTGGTAGAGGTAAATTCTTTAATTAATTTCAATGACAATCCTTATAATATGCATCCTAGTCAATGCCTTTATGAGTTTGATAATTACATTAGAAAGCAAGATCACTTCAATGCAAATGTTATGAAACTATTGAAATACAATTCTGATATGATTGCTCGCTTGAGTGACTAGTTATTTAGAATTACCAATGATGTTAGAGGTGTAGGAAAACATGCCTCTATGGTTCAAACTCAATTAGAACAAGTTGCTAAATCTCAAAGAGAATTGCTTGATGAAATGAATAATAATATCAATGATCATGTTGTTAGAGTAATCACTAGAGGAGGTAGAATGACTCAAAAACCACTTTATCCCGAGGGACACCCAAAAAGAATTGAACAAGACTCTCAAAGAGTTAACACTGATGCACCTAGTCCTTCTAAAAAGAAAAGGAAGAAGAAAAATGATAGGACTTTGCATGCCTCTAGTGAACTTGATGTAGAAAAGCCTCCTGATAATGATAATGAAGTTTCTATCTCTGATGCTGAAACTCAATCTGGTAATGAACATAAAACTTTTGATAATGAAAAAGATAATGATGAGGTTCATGAAGACACTCAAACAAATAATAAAGAACCAGACAATGATGTTGAGATAGAACCAGTAGTTGATCTTGATAACCCACAAACCAAGAATAAAAGATATGCCCTTTCAACCTAAGTCAACTAAGAAGAAAGATGATAAATGTCATGGTATTCTCATGGGGGGGGGTTGCGAGACGACAGATGCCATAGGGTGGCTTGAGTGTGAGGGCAAGACTGCTGCCGGAATATTCAGGGACGGGTATGCAGGTAGCACACGCTAGTTTACCCAGGTTCGTGGCTCTCCGGAGAGACAACACCCCTACTCCTGCATGTCTGGATATATATGTGGGGTGTACATCGGGCAGTACAAAGTGCTCCTGGAGCTGTATCTGAGATCAGTGCCATGGGCACCTGATCTCGTATATGCACCAGTGTGTGGCGTGGCTGGCCGTAGCTTGTGGCCGAATGTGTGTGGTGCATGCCTGTGAGAGCATGTGGTGGATGGATGGATGGTTGCTATATATATAGTGTGGCTTAGCTTAGGAAGTAAGCTACGTAGGCATGGTAGCTAGCTAGTGGCATGGTGGCAGTGCCATGCTTGTCTCCTGGGTCACTTCATAAATGGTGCCCGGGGACAAGTGACACTATACATGATGGCTTGAGGTGATGCATGCATAGTGCTGGGTACGGACATCTCATCGGTGTCGGTGGTTGACTTCGGGCAGCCGGCCGTTGGCGCAGTCAATAGCCGGCTGGCCGGAGCAGCCGGCCGGGGAGCAGTCCGGGTGGTGAGTCAGTCCGGGCAGTCGGATAGGGGGGGCCTCCTGGGCGGCCTGAGCAATCGGACTGAGGGGCTTTGCTAGCCCCGATATCTTGAAATATTGTCTTGCCGTCTTCGGGGTACCCGTGGTCAATTACCCCGACAGTAGCCCCCGAGCCTCCGGGTAACTTGGCGAAGTTGGGCGGAGGTTTTTTAGCAGGTGTTGATGTAGAAGATGTCGATGACGGCCGGCTGCGGACCGCAGCGGGCGTGGCTTGCCTCCGGTGGGGGCACGCAAGCACACCCACTGGATGTAGCCTCCAAGCCTCCGAGCGAGGGGGGGGGGTTCCCCACGGAAATGATCATCCAAAAGACAAAGTTAGTCCACGCAGATATATCAAATGTTTGCTTTTAGCATTGCAAGTTTATGCGGAGGGTGCCGAATCGGTTTCGTCCGAGCCCCCTTAATCTTTTGCGTGTTCCCTCCGCTTTTTGGCTTGTGCTCTCGCTTGACGGACAGCCGCTCTGCGGTCTGTGGCTGAGAGTTGTCAGCGAAGTGGAGTGTACAGTACTCAGACTCTGGGAGCAGATTCAACCGAGTAGATACTCGTAAAGGAAATGGCCGGGTCGCCCGAACCGTTTTTCTTCCCAGACATTTTTCGCGTGGGTGGCCTCCGGCGTTCACTCTTGCTAGCCGGACAGTCACTCTGCGGTCTGAGACTAAGAGGAGGTCTTTGGTACCGCGCATGCTACTAAGCCGTCTGTGGGAACTAACGTCTCAGGCCAAGCGGCCAGCCCCAGGGCTAACTCTGGCTGGCGCCGGGGCAAACAGTGATGCAACAGTAATAAAATGTGGAGATAGCCCCCCGAGCATCGCTCGAGGTTATCCATGCTTTCGCGGGAAAAAAATATGCGGGTGAGGAGCTCACATTGATTTTCGTGTAGGCGAGGCGGAGTTTGCCGAAGATAGACGGCGCGGCTCAGCGCTTGCTGAGCGCGCCGGCGCACCCACTAGGTGTAGCCTTCGAGCCTCTGGGTGCTCGAAGGGGCTCCCGGCCGGTCAGGCTCGACCGACCAGGCGTAGAGGCGTCTTGCAATGCCCTTTTTATTCTTTTTCTCTTCTGCCGGCTGCCGACAGCCGAATAAAACTCTTCTCTTGTCTCTTGTTTTTGTTTCTTGCAATCTTCCGTGGGGCCGCGCCAGCGCACCCACTGGGTGTAGCCCCCGAGATTCGAGCCGACTACTGAGCAGTTGGGCCGGATCTCCCGGCAATTACTTTGTCTTTTTCCTCGCGGGGGCGCGTCAGCGCACCCGCTGGGTGTAGCCCCCGAGATTCGGGCCAACTGCTGAGTAGTCGGGCCGGATCTCCCGGCAACTACTTTGTCTTCTTCCTCGCGGGGGCGCGTTAGCGCACCCGCTGGGTGTAGCCCCCGAGATTCGGGCCGACTGCTAAGCAGTCGGGCCGGATCTCCCGACAACTACTTTGTCTTCTTCTTCGCGGGGGCGCGTCAGCGCACCCACTGGGTGTATCCCCCGAGATTCGGGTGCTCGAGGAGGGTCCGGTCGGTCGGGCTTGACCGGCCAGGTGGCGGAGCGGGACGCGGTCGAGGCGGCTTGGCACGGCCGGCCGTCTGCTGAGGCAGGCATGATCGTTGGCGGAGCAGCGTCGCAGGCAGACGAGCGGCCTTCTCCTTTTCTTCATTTGCACCAGCTGCGAACAGTCAGACATGGCTGTTTTTTTCTTATGCCGGCTATGAGCAGCCAGATGCATTGTCCTTTTCTTTTCTCTCTGGCCGGCTATGAGCAGCCGGACGCACGTCTCTCTCTCTCTCTCTCTCTCTCTCTCTCTCTCTCTCTCTCTAGCCAGCTAACTGAGCAGTCGGCCCTCTGTTTCTTTTTGTTTCCGATCGGCCCCTTTTTCAACTTCAGAGCTCGGCAATACCAAACTCGGTTATTCCTCCCAATGCTAGATTTCTCTCTTATGAAAATATGAAAAAGAGTGTTGCTTTTTCTCCCGTAGCAAGGAGTCATCCATGGGTGGATGGAGCTCTAGCCATCATGGGTAAATTTCGCAAGGAAGTAATGGATCTTAAGCAACAATTTAATAAGCTCGAGGAAGAGAATCGTATCCTAAGGGGCATCATCGCCAAGAATATTGCATCACCACCCGCGAAGAAAGAGATCTAAATACTTGGGTATGGGCACTCCCCTTGGCAATTGCCAAGCTTGGGGGAGTTGCCCCGGTATCGTATCACTAGCACACCTTTATCTTTATCGCTTTTCTTAGTTCGACCCTTTTGGTTATATCTTGATCTAGTAGAATAAAGTTTTTAGTATGATCTAGCCTTGAGTTTTGCTTTATGTTCCCTCTATGTAATCGAGTCCTTGAGATATACATAATAAAGAATAGTTTTGAGTTAAGGGCTTTGCTTTCTTGCTATGATCTTGAGGGAATTAAATAAAAAAAAGATCATATATTGATCTTATGGAAAGTAATGACTTCACATATAAAGAGTATGATGAATAAAAGTTGTTGAGGGTTGACAAACATAGTTTTGGTCAATGTTGCAATTAATAGGAAGTAATAAAGAAAGAGAGGCTTCACATATAAATATACTATCTTGGACATCTTTTGTAATTGTGAGCACTCATTAAAATATGACATGCTAAAATGTTGACGTTGGACAAGGAAGACAACATAATAGTTTATGTTTTCTTATATCCGAATAGAAGTTATATCGTCATGGATCATCCAACATGTTGAGCTTGCCTTTCCCTCTCATGCTAGCCAAATTCTTTGCACCAAATAGAAATACTACTTGTGCTTCCAAACATCCCTAAACCCAATTTTACCATGAGAGTCCACAGTACCTACCTATGGATTGAGTAAGATCCTTCAAGTAAGTTGTCATCGGTGCAAGCAATAAAAATTTCTCTCTAAATATGTATGATCTATTGGTGTGAAGAAAATAAGCTTTATATGAACTTGTGATATGGAAGAAATAAAAGTGACGGACTGCATAATAAAGGTCCTTATCACAAACGGCAATATAAAGTGACATTCTTTTGCATTAAGATTTTGTGCATCCAATCATAAAAGCGCATGACAACCTTTTCTTCCCACTGCGAAGGGCCTATCTTTCACTTTTATCTTCTACCCTTATACAAGAGTCAGGGTGATCATCACCTTTCCTATTTATACTTTTTCCTTTGGCAAGCACTATATGTTGTAGAGTGATACGTCTCCAACATATCTATAATTTTTGATTGTTCCATGCTATTATATTATCATTCTTGGATGTCTTATAATCATTTTATAGTCATTCTATATCATTTTTTGGTACTAACCTATTGACAAAGTGTAAAGTGCCAATTGCAGTTTTTTGCATGTTTTTTTACATTGTAGGAAATCAATACCAAACAGAGTGCAAACGCAGCGAAACTTTTTGTGGATTTTTTTTACCAGAAGACAACCAATGGGTTGAAGAAGCACTTGGGGGTGCTCCGAGGGGAGCACAACCCACCAGGGCGTGCCAGGAGGCCCAGGCACGCCCCGGTGGGTTGTGCCCACCTCGGGTGCCCACCGAACCGCCTCTTTACTCTATAAATACCTCAATATTCCAGAAACCCTAGGGGAGTCGACAAAAATCAATTCCAGCCGCCGCAGAGTCCAGAACAACCAGATCCAATCTAGACACCATCACAAAGGGGTTCACCAATTCCATTGGTGCCTCTCCGATGATGTGTGAGTAGTTCTTTGTAGACCCGCGGGTCCGTAGTTAGTAGCTAGATGGCTTCCTCTCTCTTGTTTGATTCTCAATACAATGGTCTCTTGGAGATCCATATGATGTAACTCTTTTTGCGGTGTGTTTGTTGGGATCAGATGAACTTTGAGTTTATGATCAGATCTATCTTTTTATCCATGAAAGTTATTTGAGTTTCTTTGATCTCTGATATGCATGATTGCTTATAGCCTTGTATTTCTTCTCCGATATTTGGGTTTTGTTTGGCCAACTTGATCTATTTATCTTGCAATGTGAAGAGGTGCTTTGTAGTGGGTTCGATCTTACGGTGCTTGATCCCAGTGACAAAAGGGGAGCCGACAAGTATGTATCGTTGCTACTAAGGATAAAATGATGGGGTCTATTTCTATTTAAATAGATCTTTTCTACATCATGTCATCGTTCTTATTCCATTACTCCATTTCTCCATGAACTTAATACACTAGATGCGTGCTGGATAGCGGTCGATGTGTGGAGTAATAGTAGTAGATGCATGAAGGAGTCGGTCTAGTAATCTTGGACATGATGCATATATAATGATCATTGCCTAGATATCGTCATGATTATTTGAAGTTCTATCAATTGCCCAACAGTAATTTGTTTACCCACCGTTTGCTATTTTTCTCGAGAGAAGCCACTAGTGAAACCTACGGCCCCGGGATCTCTTTCTCATATTATTTGCCTTTGAGATCTATTTTATTTGCCTTTTATTTTTAGATCTATTAAACAAAAAATACAAAATACATTGCTACACTTTATTTTATTTGGCATTCGATCTATCAATCTATTATAATTTATTCACGTCTATTTGCCAATTTCTGGCGCCGTTACCCAAAAGGGATTGACAACCCCTTTAATACGTCGGGTTGCGAGCATTTGTTATTTGTGTGCAGATGTCATTTACGTATTGTTGCTTGGTTCTCCTACTAGTTCGATAACTCTCATCACTGAGGGAAATACCTACCGTTGTTGTGCTGCATCATCCGTTCCTCTTTGGGGAAATACTGATGTACTTCAAGCCGCATCAAAAGGAATTTCTGGCGCCGTTGTCGGGGAGGATCTTCAACATATACCAGGTTCCTAATCACAAATCTCATCTCCTTGCAATTTACATTATTTGCCATTTGCCTCTCATTTTCCTCTCCCCCACTTCACACAAATTTGCCGTTTTAATTGCCCTCTTTTTCGTTCATCATTTTCTTGCTGGATCTATTTTTTAGTGCAATCTTGTTGAATAGTCATCATAGCTCAAGAGAACACCAAGTTGTGTGATTTCTCAAATACCAACAACAATGATTTTATTGGCACTTCGATTGCTCCCGCCACTAGTGCGGAGTCTTGTGATATTAATACTGATTTGCTGAATCTTGTTATGAAAGATCAATTTTCCGGTACTCCTAATGAGGTTGTCGCGTCCCATCTAAATACCTTCATGGAATTATGCGATATGGAAAAGAAAAAAGATGTGGACAATGATATTGTGAAGATGAAATTATTTCTGTTTTCTTTGCGTGATTCTGCAAAAAGCTGGTTTTCTTCTTTGCCTCGTAATAGTATCGATTCTTGGAATAAGTGCAAAGACGCTTTTATCACTAAGTATTTTCTGCTCGCAAAAATTACTTCCCTTAGAACCCAGATCATGAACTTCAAGCAACTTCAACATGAGTATGTTGCACAATCTTGGGAAAGGATGAAAATGATGCTAAGGAATTGCCCAACTCATGGGTTAAATCTTTGGATGCTCATACAAAAATTTTATGCGGGGTTGAATTTTGTTTCTCGTAATCTTTTAGACTCCATCGCGGGTTGGTACTTTGGGAGGTCAACGAAAATCAATTCCAGCCCCCCGGACCACCTCTTCACTCTATAAATACCCCAATATTCCAGAAACCCTAGGGGAGTCGACGAAAATCAATTCCAGCCGTCGTAGAGTCCAGAACCACAAAATCCAATCTAGACACCATCACGGAGAGGTTCACCACTTCCATTGGTGCCTCTCCGATGATGCATGAGTAGTTCTTTGTAGACCTTCTGGTCCGTAGTTAGTAGCTAGATGGCTTCCTCTCTCTCATTTGTTTCTCAATACAATGGTCTCTTGGAGATCCATATGATGTAACTCTTTTTGCGGTGTGTTTGTTGGGATCAGATGAACTTTGAGTTTATGATCAGATCTGTCTTTTTATCCATGAAAGTTATTTGAGTTTCTTTGATCTCTGATATGCATGATTGCTTATAGCCTTGTATTTCTTCTCCGATATTTGGGTTTTGTTTGGCCAACTTGATCTATTTATCTTGCAATGTGAAGAGGTGCTTTGTAGTGGGTTTGATCTTACGGTGCTTGATCCTAGTGACAGAAGGGGAGCCGACAAGTATGTATCGTTGCTACTAAGGATAAAATGATGGGGTCTATTTCTACATAAATAGATCTTGTCTACATCATGTCATCGTTCTTATTGCATTACTTTGTTTCTCCATGAACTTAATAGACTAGATGCATGCTGGATAGCGGTCGATGTGTGGAGTAATAGTAGCAGATGTAGGAAGGAGTCGGTCTACTAATCTTGGATGTGATGCCTATATAATGATCATTGCCTGGATATCGTCATGATTATTTGAAGTTCTATCAATTGCCCAACAGTAATTTGTTTACCCACCGTTTGCTATTTTTCTCGAGAGAAGCCACTAGTGAAAGCTACAACCCCGGGTATTTTTATCATATTATTTCCCTTTGCAATCTATTTTATTTGCCTTTTATTTTCATATCTATTAAACCAAAAATACAAAAATACCTTGTTGCACTTTATTTTATTTGGCGTTCGATCTATCAATCTACTACAATTTGTTCACGTCCATTTGCCAATTTCTGGCGCTGTTACCCGAAAGGGATTGACAACCCCTTAAATACGTCTGGTTGCGAGTATTTGTTATTTGTGTGCAGTCGTCATTTACGTATTGTTGCTTGGTTCTCCTACTGGTTCAATAACCTTGGTCTCATCACTGAGGGAAATACCTACCGTCGTTGTGCTGCATCATCCCTTCCTCTTTGGGGAAATACCGACATAGCTTCAAGCCGCATCAGAGAGATCCGGATATATATATCTACTCGGATGTAGGTTTTCATAAAGTATTGTTGCTGACATTACCCTTGAGGTAAAAGGTTTGGAGGCAAAACTAAAGTCCCTATCTTTCTATGTCCGATTGAAGCTTTGAACCCATAAGTATCGCATGAGTGTTAGCAATTGTGAAAGCTTATATGATAGCTGAGTATATGGACTTGCTGAAAAGCTCTTTAATTGACTCTTTCCGATGTTATGATAAATTGCAGTTGCTTCAATGACTGAGATCATAGTTTGTTAGTTTTCAATGAAGTTTATTCATACTTTACTTTGTGAATGAATTGTTACTTTAGCATAAGAAATTATATGACAATATATGTTGTTGTTCTAAAGATGATCATGATGCCCTCATGTCTATATTTTATTTTTATCGACACTTCTATCTCTAAACATGTGGACATATTTTTCGATATCGGCTTTCGCTTGAGGACAAGCGAGGTCTAAACTTGGGGGAGTTGATACGTCCATTTTGTATCATGCTTTTATATTGATATTTATTGCATTATGGGTTGTTATTACACACTATATCACAATACTTATGCCTATTATCTCTTATTTTATAAGGTTTACATGAAGAGGGAGAATGCCGACAGCTGGAATTCTGGACTGGAAAAGGAGCAAATATTAGAGACCTATTCTACACAACTCCAGAAGTCCTGAAACTTCACAGAGCTTATTTTTGAAATATATAAAAAATATTGTGCGAAGAAAGTACCAGAGGGGGCCACCAGCCAGCCACAAGGGTGGAGGGCGCGCCCTACCCCCCTAGGCGCGCCCCTCGACCTTGTGGGCCCCCTGGCTGGCCTTCGGTGCCCATCTTTGGCTATATGGTGTGTTTTGACGTGGAAAAAATCAGAAGGAAGCTTTCGAGACGAAGCACCGCCGTCTCGAGGCGGAACCTGGGCAGAACCAATCTAGGGGGAAACATCCCTCTAGGAGGGGGAAATCATCGTCATCGTCATCACCATCGATCCTCTCATCGACAGGGGGTCAATCTCCATCAACATATTCACCAGCACCATCTCCTCTCAAACCCTAGTTCATCTCTTGTATTCGATCTTGGTCCCAAAACCTTAGATTGGTACATATGGATTGCTAGTAGTGTTGATTACTACTTGTAGTTGATGCTAGTTGATTTATCCGGTGGAAGATTATATTTTTATATCCTTAATGATCGTTAATACTCCTCTGATTATGATTATGAATATGCTTTGTGATTAGTTACGTTTGTTCCTGAGGACATGGGAGAAGTCTTGTTATAAGTAATCATGTGAATTTGGTATTTGTTTGAAAGTGCAACTATCCCTGGGTGGTTTTGGTAATTAGTAACAACATATAGCTCATTGAACTAATACTATTTCAAGATGATCATTTCAGAAAGTTCAATGATTGGCATTGGCATGGATTAGGAATGTGGACCCCTCAAAATGCTAATGACACACATTGGCTCAAGCTCAAGACTCTACATTTTCATTTTAGTGATCCAAGATCACATTGAGTCCATAGGAAAAGCCAACACTATTAAAAGGGGATGAGGTGTTGCTTAATGGCTTACTTGCTCAAAATGCTTAGTGATATGCTCCAAAAACCCTCAACCACTTTCTCATTTCCACATATGTCCCAAACCAAAAGTCAAACTCGGCTCCACCAAAATGTTCTATCCGGTGCCACCGAGTTCACTTGACATAGCCACTCCCAGAAACCCTAGTCATTTCGGTCTCACCGACAGGGATCTCGGTCTCACCGAGATGGGATTGCAAACTCTCTGTTTCCCTTCGTAATGTTTCGGTCCAACCAAGATGAGCGATCGGTCCCACCGAGTTTGCATGCAAACTCTTTGTTTCCCTTTCGTAACGTTTCGGTCTCACCGAAATGAGTGAATCGGTCCCACCGAATTTGCTTAACCAACTCTCTAGTTAGCTTATTACCAAAGTCGGTCCTACCGAGTTTGTGTAATCGGTCTCACCGAGATTATGTTATGCCCTAACCCTAATGGAATCGGTCCCACCGATTTGACATGTCAGTTGATAACCCACAAGTATAGGGGATCGCAACAGTTTTCGAGGGTAGAGTATTCAACCCAAATTTATTGATTCGACACAAGGGGAGCCAAAGAATATTCTCAAGTATTAGCAGCTGAGTTGTCAATTCAACCACACCTGGAAACTTAATATCTAGAGCAAAGTGTTTAGTAGCAAAGTAATATGATAGTAGTGGTAACGGTAGCAAAAGGTAACGATAGAAAAAGTAATGTTTTTGGTATTTTGTAGTGGTTGTAACAATAGCAACGGAAAAGTAAATAAGCAAAGAACAATATATGGAAAGCTCATAGGCAATGGATCGGTGATAGAGAATTATGCCGGATGCGGTTCATCATGTAACAGTCATAACCTAGGGTGACACAAAACTAGCTCCAATTCATCAATGTAATGTAGGCATGTATTCCGAATATAGTCATACGTGCTTATGGAAAAGAACTTGCATGACATCTTTTGTCCTACCCTCCCGTGGCAGCGGGGTCCTAGCGGAAACTAAGGGATATTAAGGCCTCCTTTTAATAGAGTACCGGACCAAAGCATTAACACATAGTGAATACATGAACTCCACAAACTACGGTCATCACCGGGAGTGGTCCCAATTATTGCCACTTCGGGGTTGTCGGATCATAACACATAGTAGGTGACTATAGACTTGCAAGATAGGATCAAGAACTCTCATATATTGATGAAAACATAATAGGTTCAGATCTGAAATCGTGGCACTCTCGCCCTAGTGACAAGCATTAAGCATAGCAAAGTCATAGGAAGATCAATCTCAGAACATAGTGGATACTAGGGATCAAACCCTATCAAAACTAACTCGATTACATGATCAATCTCATCCAACCCATCACCGTCCAGCAAGCCTACGATGGAATTACTCACGCACGGCGGTAAACATCATGAAATTGGTGATGAAGGAAGGTTGATGATGACGATGGCGACGGATTCCCCTCTCCGGAGCCCTGAACGGACTCTAGATCATCCCTCCCGAGAGGTTTTAGGGCTTGGCGGCGGCTCCGTATCGTAAAACGCGATGAATCCTTCTCTCTGACTTTTTCTCCCTGAAAGCAAATGTATAGAGTTGGGTTTGAGGTTGGAGGAGCTCCAAGGGGCCCACGAGGTAGGGGGCACGCCCCCCACCCTCGTGACTAGGGTGTGGGCCCCCTGGTCTTCATCTTTTGCAAGGATTTTTTATTATTTCCAAAAGGATGTTCCGTGAAGTTTCAGGTCATTCTGAGAACTTTTGTTTCTGCACATAAATAACACCATAGCAATTCTGCTGAAAACAGCGTCAGTCCGGGTTAGTTCCATTCAAATCATGCAAGTTAGAGTCCAAAACAAGGGCAAAAGTGTTTGGAAAAGTTGATACGACGGAGATGTATCAACTCCCCCAAGCTTAAACCTTTGCTTGTCCTCAAGCAATTCAGTTGATAAACTAAAAGTGATAAAGAAAAACTTTTACAAACTCTATTTGCTCTTGTTGTTGTAAATATGTAAAGTCAGCATTCAAGTTCTCAGCAAAGATTATGAACTAACCATATTCACAATAACGCATAGGTCTCATGTTTACTCATATCAATGGCATAATCAACTAGCAAGCAATAATAATAAATCTCGGAGGACAACACTTTCTCAAAACAATCCTAATATAATATAACAAGATGGTATCTCGCTAGCCCTTTCTAAGACCGCAAAACATAAATGCAGAGCACCTTTAATGATCAAGGACTGACTAGACATTGTAATTCATGGTAAAAGAGATCTAGTCAAGTCATACTCAATGTAAACTAACAGTAATGAATGCAAATGACAGTGGTGCTCTCCAACTGGTGCTTTTTAATAAGAGGATGATGACTCAACATAAAAGTAAATAGATAGGCCCTTCGCAGAGGGAAGCGGGGATTTGTAGAGGTGCCAAAGCTCGGTTTCGAAATAGAGGTGAATAATATTTTGAGCGGTATACTTTCATTGTCAACATAACAACCAAGAGATGGCGATATCTTCCATGCTACACACATTATAGGCGGTTCCCAAACAAAATGGTAAAGTTTATACTCCCCCTCCACCAACAAGCATCAATCCATGGCTTGCTCGAAACAACGAGTGCCTCCAACTAACAAGAGTCCCAGGGGGAGTTTTGTTTGCAATTATTTTGATTTGATTTGCATAAAGCATGGGACTGGGCATCCCGGTGACTAGCCATTTTCTTGTGAGTGAGGAGCGAAGTCCACTCCTCTTGAGAATAACCCGCCTAACATGGAAGATACAGACAGCCCTAGTTGATACATGAGCTATTTGAGCATACAAAATAGGATATTTATTTGAAGGTTTAGAGTTTGGCACATACAAATTTACTTGGAACGGCAGGTAGATACCGTATATAGGTAGGTATGGTGGACTCATATGGCATAACTTTGGGGTTTAGGGGATTGGATGCACAAGCAGTATTCCTGCTTAGTACAGGTGAAGGCTAGAAAAAGACTGGGAAGCGACCAGCTAGAGAGCGACAACAGTCATGAACATGCATTAAAATTAATCAACACTGAATGCAAGCATGAGTAGGATATAATGCACCTTGAACATAAATATCGTAGAGTCTATGTTGATTTTGTTTCAACTACATGCGTGAACATGTGCCAAGTCAAGCCACTCGAATCGTTCAAAAGAGGATACCACCCTATCATACCACATCACAACCATTTTAATAGCATGTTGGCACGCAAGGTAAACCATTATAAACTCCTAGCTAATTAAGCATGGCACAAGAAACTATGATCTCTAGTTGTCATTGCAAACATGTTTATTCATAATAGGCTAAATCAGGAATGATGAACTAATCATATTTACAAAAACAAGAGAGGTCGAGTTCATACCAGCTTTTCTCATCTTAGTTAGTCCACCATATATCGTCATAATTGCCTTTCACTTGCATGATCGAACGATGTGGATAATAATAATAGTGCACGTGCATTGGACTAAGCTGGAATCTGCAAGCATTCAATAAATAGGAGAAGACAAGGCAATATGGGCTCTTTTGTCAGATCAACAATGATGCATATAAGAGCCACTTCAACAATTTAATCATGGGCTTCTCCTATCGACCCCCAAAGAAAAGAAAAGAAATAAAACGATTTACATAGGAAAGCTCCCAACAAGCAAAAGAAGAACATGAAATCTTTTGGGGTTTTCTTTTTAATTACTACTACAAGCATGGAAAGTAAACTAATTAAAAGCTACAACTAATTTTTTTGTTTTTCTTAAGGTTTATTAAGCACACAAGAAGAAAGCATAAAAGGAAATAAACTAGCATGGATGATACAATGAAAAAGTATGAGCACTGACATCTAGCAATGAGTGTGTGAACATAAATGTAATGTCGGTGAGAAATACGTACTCCCCCAAGCTTAGGCTTTTGGCCTAAGTTGGTCTATGGCCACGGTTGGTGTTGGAGATATGACTACTGGAGGTAAACTGGCTAGGAGTGGCCGGGTTAACTCCATGAATATAGAAGCCCATAAAGACATGAGGATGTTGGCGCTTTACGAAGGCCCAAGGCCTAAAGGCGGGTTAAGGCCTGTAGATGTAAACCGACTCTTTCATCGGTCACGTTTATGATCCGAGCCGGACATAAGTTAGAAGGAATAGAGACCGAGCCGGACACGTTTATGATCCAGCCTCGGGACTCTGTAAACCGGCGGGCGTCAACCTATGTATATAAAGGGACGACCCAGCCGCGGTTTAGGGACAACAGACAACAACTCGAGAGCCAGGCAAATCGGATTCGCTCCCTGGTCATCGAAACCCCAGCAATACCAATCACAACTAGACATAGGCCTTTACCTTCATCGAAAGGGGCCGAACTAGTATAAAATCCCTCGTGTCCCTTGTCCGGTTTAACCCCTTTAAGTTAACCCATAGCGATGGCTCCATGACTAAGTCCTTTCAAGAGGACATCTGCCATGACAAACCCACGACAGTTGGCGCCCACCGTGGGGATTTCGCATGATGGTTTCGAGTTCTTGAAGGGCAGCTTCAAAGGACTCAAAGGATATGCTATGGGCCAGATGACGAAGATTCATCGCGGCAAGCTCTACATTGACGACGCAGGGTGGGGTCCCGACGCCGGTTCGATCGAATACGGGTATCGGATCCCCTTTGGCGGGATTCACGTCTTCATCGGTAAGATCGGCGAACCGGACCCTGAGCCGGACACCTGCACGACATCATCGAGACGGCTCAGCGTGCAAGCCCTGCCCCGGTTCAGCCCGCAGCAAGGCATGTTTTTGTAGGTGTGTCATCCATGGAGCGGAACATGAGGATGGACCGGCATCTGGTGGAGAAACCGTTGTCTGTTCTGATGACGAGTCTTCAACTGGAGAGACCTAGTCGATGTATCAGTTGCAGGACGGCCGAATTAGCGGAGGTTCCGATGGCAATAGTATTCCGGACCCCCTCGATCTGCCAAACCGGGTTGCTGTCTTCATGGCTGGAACACAACCAGCGCAGGACTCTTCTACCGCCGTGGAGATGTTCTCCGGTTCAGCAACAGCAACGCCATCAGGAGCAGGGGGCTCTGCGCTGCCTCCCGCTCAGGTTTTATCTGATTTGTTCGACGCCTTGGCAACATTGATGGCTACGGAGGTGGGCGCTGCAGCCCGAGATCAGCACAACACGGAGATTGCAATGGTGAAGGATCAAATAACTCAGGCTAAAGTGGACCTGGCAGCAGAAAATGCCAGGATGGCTACAGAATGGGCTGAGTTGGAAGCTCAGGCCTACCAGCTTAGGTTGGACCAGAATGCCTCAGATGAGGTCATGAGGAGGAGATACCAGTCGCACCTCCCACCGGGTTATGAGCCAAGAAATCTTTTCAACACGCCAGGAGCCGGAACCAATAATCAGCCAGTGGTAAACCGGACGGAGGCGCCGAGCACAGGAGCGCCGGTTCAACCACGCATGATGAACACGCCTCGTCAGAACAATGTTGTGCCGCAGTATGTTCCGACGCCCCCAGGGCATTACTCCAACCCGTTGGATAACATTGTGGCTGCCGCTTCATGATTGGCAGCCCTCCCAACTGACGGCGAGTCACTAGTGGTGATCGAGACACGACGGGCTAGAGAGCTCCTTCAAACAACTTTAAACCAGCAGCAGTCTTATTCACATAGTCGTGAGAGGACTCATTCCACCCTCCCGTCCGAGTCGGAGCTACAACAGGCACGTTGAGGATGAACCGGCCGTATCAAGCAGTGCACGTCACCGTAACTCACCGCGAGGACACAACCCGGCAGGTGGTGGTGCTAATGCACAGGATGTGGTGGATCATGACGGTGCATGTCGAGAAGCCGAGTTAGCGGCTCTGCACGCCGCTCGTCAGCCTACTCCGGTTCGCCCTACCACCTCAGTGGATCCCGGCGTGGTCTTCAGTTCTTTAGGGGTGCCGTGTCTTGCCCCCGCTTTGCGTAATGCGCGACTGCCCAAGGATTTTAAGGGACCTCGTAAGGTGCCCAATTACACCGCCGATTTGCAACCGGAGTCATGGGTGGAGAGTTATGAGATGGCGATGGAGATGCTGGACGTGGATGAAGCAGTGTGTGCTAAATACTTCACCATGATGTTGGAGGGGACAGCTCGAACCTGGTTAAAGAGCTTACCAGCTAACTCTGTTGGGTCATGGGCTGAGCTAAAGCACCGGTTTATCCAAAATTTCAAAGATACATGTAAGCAGCCTATGTCAACTGTGGACCTAGCCGCTTGTGTCCAAGAGGAGGGGAGTCTACTATGCATTGGGTGAAGCGAGTCTCAGCTAATTTGCATTCATCAGACCACATTAATGCAGATACATCAGTTTTGACGTTGGAGGGAAACTACTGGTTTATGCCATTAAAATTGAAGCTAGGGAGGCTCAAGCGTCACTGCAATGACATGTCAGCCCTTATGGCAGCTTTGGTGAAATACGCCGATTCAGATAGTACCAAGGACCCTGAGTCGGAGGATGACAAGCCAGGGAAAGGGAAAAAAGAATGGCAATACCAAGGGGCAGCAGCACAATCTGGCAGGTCATGGGAATAATGGTAAGCACAAGGCAGACAATAGTTTGGACTTCGTGGCTAACACCAATGCTCAGGACAACGGTCGACGTCGTAAGGGTAAACAACCCCAGAGGGGCGGGGGGTCAGGCCCCAATCTGGAGTGCCTCTTAAATCAACCTTGTCCAAAGCACGGATCAAAAGAAAGGCCCACTTCACATCTTTGGAAGGATTGTTTCATTATGCGGGAGTTTAAGAATTCCAATATGTTTCAATATGACAATGGCCCGCCCGGTGGTTCAGGAGGCGGTTTTCATGGGCCGGTTTATGGAGGTGGCAGCTCCAGTTTAGGATTCCAAGGCAATCAAACCGGACATGGCCATCAAGGGAACCAGGGCAATCAAGGAAGTTATAACCATCAGGGGAATCAACAGCAGCAGCAGTCGGGTTATCAGAGCAATCTGAAGCAGTTGAATAGTGGGCAGTACCATGTTTTTACCACTAGATTGTGTAAACGCGATCAGAATCTTCACAAGAGGGCAGTAAACTCTGTTGAACCGGCGGTGCCTCAGTATGTGCGCTGGTCTGAGCAACCCATTTTATGGAGTAGAGAGGATCACCCACCCCGGGTTGATAATCCGGGTCATCTAGCCTTAGTGGTGGCACCTCAGGTTGGGGGTATAAATTCACCAAGGTGCTTATGGATGGGGGAAGTAGTATCAATATTCTTTACTATGATACCTTCCGCCGTATGGGGTTGACATATAAGAATCTTAAACCGTCAAACACCATTTTTCATGGCATGGTGCCCGGTAAGTCTGCGTATCCAGTGGGCAAGATAGCCCTAGAGGTGGCCTTTGGAGATGATCATGATTTAAGGTCAGAAACATTGACTTTTGAGGTGGTGCAAATCAAGAGTCCGTATCACGCCCTATTTGGGCGACCGGCTTATGCCAAGTTCATGGCAAGGTCGTGTTATGTTTATCTGCAGCTTAAGATGCCAGGTCATAAGGGGACCATCACAGTACACGGGAGCAGGAAGATTGCTTTGGAATGTGAGGAAGGTGATGCGGCTTACGCTGAGTCAGTTTGTGCCACAGAAGAGCTGAAGTTTTATAAAGACAAGGTTGATCCGGCAGACATGACTTCTTTGAAAAAGCCAACTACGGAGCATGATCCGGCGTTGAAGTTTAAATCGGCCACAGACACTAAGATGGTTGATTTTGTTCCTGGCGATTCATCCAAGCAGTTCAGCATCAGCGCTAACCTAGATCCCAAATAGGAAGCGCGCTCATCGAGTTCATCCGTGAGAACCGGGACATCTTTGCATGGAAGCCTTCTGACATGCCAGGTGTATTGAGGGAACTCGCTGAGCACACACTTAATATAGATCCTAAGTTTAAACCGGTCAGGCAGTTTCTCCGCCGCTTCAACAAAGAAAGGCGTAAGGCTATTGGTGAGGAGGTAGCTCGGCTGTTGGCCGCAGGGTTTATCGTGTTGGTTTTCCACCCGGAGTGGCTAGCTAATCCGGTGCTAGTCCTTAAGAAAAATGGCACTTGGCGTATGTGTGTGGACTACACAGACTTGAACAAGGCTTGTCCAGCTGATCCTTTTGCCCTCCCTCATATTGATCAGATTATTGATGCTACGGCAGGTTGTGACCGTTTGTGTTTTCTGGATGCTTACTCTGGTTATCATTAGATCAAAATGGCAGTGAAGGACCAGGAGAAGACAGCTTTTATAACTCCCTTTGGAGCCTTCTGCTATGTCTCCATACCCTTCGGGCTCAAGAGTGCCCAGGCGACTTATCAGCGCTGTGTTCAGAATTGTCTTCATAAATAGATTGGGCGCAATGTTCATGCATATGTGGATGATATTGTGGTGAAGTCCGGGAAGGAGGAAACATTGATAGATGACTTGAGGGAGACTTTTGACAACCTCCGGGTTTATAAGATGATGCTTAATCCGGACGGATGTGTCTTTGGTGTTCCAGCAGGTAAGCTCCTGGGTTTTCTGGTGTCAAACAGGGGCATTGAGGCTAATCCGGAAAAAAAATCAGCAATCACGTCCTTGGCTAAACCGGTGTGTATCAATGACGTTCAACGTTTAGCCGGCTGGATTGCGGCTTTGAGCCGGTTTATCAGTCGTCTCGGGGAGAAAGCTATCCCTTTATATCAGATGCTAAAGAAAACGGATGACTTTGTCTAGAGTGATGCGGCTGATAAAGCATTTGAGGATTTGAAGAGGCAGTTAGCTGAACCGCCTGTCCTTGCGGCTCCGGTCGATAAACAGCCTTTACTACTATATGTGGCTGCTAATGCCCGGGCTGTTAGTGTGGCTATTGTTGTGGAGCGCAAGGAGGCTGGAAAGGAGTATCCGGTTCAACGACCGGTTTATTATATCAGTGAGGTACTTATCGAATCAAAGCAGAGGTATCCGCATTGGCAGAAGCTGGTATATGGGGTGTTTATGGCAAGCCGGAAGCTCAAGCATTATTTTCAGGGTCATCCTATCACAGTGGTCAGTCAGCCCCTCTGGGAGATATCATTCAAAACAGAGAAGCAACTGGCCGGATTGCCAAGTGGGCCATTGAGCTTGGACCTCATGGTCTCAAGTATACACCTCGCACATCGATCAAATCTCAAGCATTCATGGACTTCATCAATGATTAGACAGAGTTGCATGCACCAGAGGAAAAGCCAGATAACACTTATTGGACTATTCACTTCGATGGGTCCAGGCAATTGGAGGGCTCGGGGGCTGGAGTCATATTAACTTCCCCACGAGGTGACAAGTTTTGTTATGTTCTTCGCTTAATGTTCCCTTGTACTAACAATGCAGTTGAGTATGAGGCCTTACTCCACGGTCTTCGGATGGCTAAGGAGATGAACTTAAGGCAGGTTAAGTGCTTCGGTGACTCGGACCTGGTGGCTCAACAGGTATCTGGCACTTGGGATTCTAAGGACCCACTCATGGCTGCATATCGACGAGAGGTGGACATAGTGGCTTGTCATTTCAAGGGTTATCAAGTTGACCATATAAGAATGAAGCGGTGGACGCTTTAAGTCGCCTAGGCTCTCAGCATAAACCGGTCCCACCTAATGTCTTCCTTGACGTACTACATAATCCGTCGATCAAAATACCAACAGAGGAGGAGTTGGCTATTCCTGACCAGGAGGCCCAATTGGTGGCGGCTTTGCATGTTACGCCGGATTGGACAATCCCGTACTTGGCTTACATGAACCGGGCAGAGTTACCGGAGGACGAAACCTTGGCCCGGCAGATAATCCGGCGTTCCAAGTCAATGACCATAATCAATGGGGAGTTACATCGCTACAGCGTCACAGGAGCAATTCGGTGTTGTGTGTCTCCTCAAGAGGGTTGTGAGATTTTGCGAGAAATCCACGAAGGAGATTGTGGTCACCACGCCGGTTCAAAATCCTTGGTGGCTAAGGCTTTTAGTCACGGTTTCTATTGGTTGACAGCTCATGCTGATGCTGAGGATTTAGTTAAAAGGTGTGACGGTTGTCAGAAATTTGCATGCCGCGCTCATGTTCCGGCTCAGGAGTTGAGAATGATTCCCATCACTTGGTCGTTTGCAACTTGGGGGCTCGATATGGTTATACCCTTTAAGAGATCCAAGGACAAAAAGACCCACCTATTAGTGGCAGTTGACAAGTTTACCAAATGGGTAGAAGCAGAGCCAGTCAGTAAGTGTGATGCAGCCACGACGGTTCAATTCATCAAAAAGGTGATATTCCGGTTTGGTTTCCCACACAGTATTATAACTGGTAATGGTACGAATCTGTCAAAGGGTGAGATGGAGGAATTTTGCCAACGTGAGCACATCCGGCTTGATGTAGCATCAGTGGCTCACCCCCAGTCTAATGGTCAAGCAGAGAGGGCAAATCAAGAAATTTTGAGAGGTATTAAACCCCGACTTATGGTTCCTTTAAAGCGGACACCGGGTTGTTGGGTGGAGGAGTTACCTTCTGTATTATGGAGTATCAACACCAACCTGACAGATCTACGGGTTACACGCCTTTCTTCATGGTTTACGGAGCGGAGGCGGTTCTCCCTAGTGACATCCGTCATGACTCACCCCGTGTGACGGCTTACGTTGAAGGTGACAATGAGAAGGCACGTCAGAACTCACTGGACCTGTTAGATGAGGAGCGCGATCTTGCAGCGGCACGCTCGGCGATTTATCAACAAGATCTCCGGCGTTATCACAGCCGTCGGGTTAAAATCTCCGGCTCATCCAGGATCAAACTGATATGCACAAGTTATCCCCACCTTGGGAAGGACCTTTTGTGGTCAGCAAAAATCTGCACAATGGGTCATACTACCTCATTGATGTTCGAGAGCACAAAGATTCACGTAAATCGGAGGAGGAGACCAATCGGCCGTGGAATATAGCCCTTCTTCGGCCTTACTATACTTGAGCCACAGGCTCTTCTTATGTACATA
The DNA here is from genome assembly GCF_018294505.1 of Triticum aestivum. Classification (NCBI taxonomy): domain Eukaryota; kingdom Viridiplantae; phylum Streptophyta; class Magnoliopsida; order Poales; family Poaceae; genus Triticum; species Triticum aestivum. Next base: position 605,795,705 of record NC_057803.1, read on the forward strand.
CTAATGACAATGTATATATTATATAATAAACCAGAGCCTCGGCTAAAGCGGGGTCTATGTTCCTTTTTTACATCATGTGTGGTTTCACAGGGGTTTCTACTGACTAAGCGGAGTTTTGTTAACCCGGCCCATATGGCCACACAGATATAAAGAAATTCACTAGGGGGCTTGGTCGTATCCGAACCATAGCCACACCTCTTGATCGGTTTAAAACCAAAAAGGGATATCACTAGGGGGCTTGGTTGTCTTCACACCATAGCTACAACTCTTGATAGGCTTCAAGCCAAAAGGAAATTATGTGGAACCAAAGAGATTTTGTAGCATCAAGCATGACTCAAACATAGGTAACCATTGAGCACAGCTCAAATATTACCTGGGGGCTCCTTGCTTCTAAAAGAACAAACGAGCTTGCACCCTTGTAATAGGCTATCAAGCCAGGCTTGGAAGCCAGGTGTATTCACCTAAAACCCCGGGTTATCCTGCCTATTTAAGTAAGCCACTCCATCCAAGTAAACCTGGTATGACTCATCGAACGTTTGACAAGTCAATCCCATGGACCCTGAACTTGTCAAAGTTAAAATGGTGATTGGTTAAAGATTGAGGTCCATCTTAAAAGGCTTTGCAAAATGGTTTAACTCAGCGGCCTGGCAGCCCATGAAAAGCCTTGATTTAGGGCCTGGCAGCCCATGAAGAGCCTTGTATATTTCTTTTTGATTTGTTGTTTTTAATGTCTTTTGATAAGGGATTTATGAATATTTCTGATAAACCGGTGTTTATTACAACCCGGCGTGACTTTCAATGCTTAGTTGACAGTACATGATCAGTTTTAAACTGGTAGTACGTTGCTCCGGTCTGGTTTTGACTAGATGTCACCAGTATTATACAAATTAGCGGCTATTATAGCCCAGTATGGTTTTTATATGAACCGGAAAGAGGGCAAGGAGTCATCAACACTCCGAATTGGTGTTTTTCACCTTTACTATACAAGCAGTTGGTCAGCCAACAAGGTATGTCATAGATATCATCTATTTTATCTGGTTAATACAAATCTTGGTTATCCATCCAAGTTATGTATATATTTTTGGGCATCATGACCCGTCCAGTGGTAAACCACTATGACACTTTCAAGTTCTTATATGCAGGAACACAAATCATAATGGACTATGCATAAATAGCTCCCAAAGGCGGAACCAGTTTTCAGGTATCGATCAAAACAAACATGCTCAATGGCATGGCAGATAAAGGTGTTCCTGCTATCCTATTACAAGGCGCTTCAAACGGCCCCAATTGAATAATTGTTTTCAAGAAGTAGCAGACTGTCACTAATAAACCGGCCGCCGGTTTAGGATTCCTCATCGGGGCGGCTTGACGATTGAGGATCATCTTGCGCGGTCACATTTTCTTCATCCCTCCCCAGACGCTGGAAATCAACCATTGACCAATCGATTCCGGTTAAGGCTTGAAAAACGGCCTCTTCATGGATAAGATTGGAGGGGTCAATGTCAGGAGCGTAAGTATGCTTACGGATTGGTGGCACAAGATCTTCAACATTATGGATCAACGCGGGCTGTCTTTTTCCCTCAGCATCATAAACTGGTTGGAAATGAGATAAATCTGTGTCCTCCGCCAGTTTGCTTGCTATTGGTCGCATCTCCTTTGTCAGCCTTCGAAGATCGTCCTTATTGAAGTCGGAGCCGTCTTCTTTCATGCCAGGATACCCTTTGATGATATCTGCCGCTTCAAGATCCGGAATCCATGCCTTGGCCCAGATTAGCGCGGTCAGCGCTCCTGGTCTTGCGGCTGCTCTCTTCAGTTTGTTGATCCGGGCAGGTAGCATGGCCAGCTTTTCAATAGTTTCCTTTATCAGCGATGGCGGAGGCTTGTTATACGCTGCAGTGCAAATGGCTCGCTGGGATCCAGAGAACAGCTGTTCTATCAAGGTGTAGGCCGCTTTAAGTTTCATCCGCATGTCAGAGCCCAGATGAGCAATGCTGGTCCCTGTCATGGTTTAGCATTAGTAAACCGGTAACTGATAAGATCTTATGAACTACAAGAGGAGGCACTTACCAAACACAGCGGAAGTCATGGTGTTAATCTGCCGCTTTAAGCCGGTCAATTCGTCAACCACCGGTTTCAGGGCTGGCTCTGTGTCCTCGGCCTTCTTTGTTAAACCGGCCTTTTCCGTCTCCCAGTCTGCACACTCTTTATCAAAGGTTTCTTTCAGCTTCTCCATAGCTGCTAAGGCATTGGTCAGCTCTTCTTTGGCTTTGGCAGCCTCTGCTTGTTGAGATTTTACATTCTCTTGAAGGTCTGCGGTTTGAGCATCCTTCTTATTCAGCTCAGCCCACAAAGGTGAGATATATCATCAAAACTGGTTATGAAGTACCAAGCGTATAACAAGTTATGCACTTTGTACTTGGGGGCTAATGCCTATTTGCTCTATTATCAACATATTTTTTCACAAGTCTCAAGTACAATGCAAGCATTATCCTTAACACTTGGGGGCTAATGTACATCTGTTCAAAGATGACGCATTGATTCAAGACCCGGTTTACCTCGCAAAGTTAAACCGGCCCTTGGGGGCTACACAGGCAAAAAACTACAGGAATATAATGATCACGTCTGATTTACTTCAAAAGATTAGTTGGTATATGGAGGACAAGTTTGTAAGAGTTAAGGTATTATACAATCCCGGTTTATGATTGTCATCATAAACCGGCCATTGGGGGCTACTTGGGTTGATGCTTGTACTTTGGATTCAAGAAAGGAAAGTGATGAAAATACCTCATAGCGCTCTTTCATCAAGTTCACCAAACCGGCTTCATAATCACGGTTTGAGTGCAGACGATTTGGAAAACCGGAGTGGAGTTCTTGAGCACTGAGATGGGCGTAGCTTGACAAGTCAGTGCTCCATTTGCAATTCCATGGCAGCACGCTCTTCCTTGGCACTATGTTTGGCCAAGATTACAGGATGGCCAGGAGAGGTGTGACCAATACCAGTAATGGTAACCTCGCTTCTTTGTCTCCAGCAGCCTTTTCTGGAGTTGATGGAGTGTCAGTAGCTTTCACCGAGCTAGAAGACCTATCATCAGCCCGGATTGGATCTGCCGGTTCAGCATCAGGCACAGCAATGTCAACTTCTGGTTGTTCATCGATATTGTGATCTTAAGGGGGTGGCCCATCAAAAGTAGCTTCAGGATTGGGACCCTCCGGTTCAATAGTTTGTTCTGGTTCAACCGTTTGCTCCGGTTCAAGAGCCACCTGGTCTTCGGGTAGATTGTTCACCCGAGCCTTTTTGTTGGGTCTGGCTTTGGCTCTAAAAACAGAAAAAGATGCGAAAGTTAAGCATAGTTTACAAATTATGGAAACATTCAAAGAAGGGGTTCAAGTACTTACCCAGCTACAGTTTTGAGAGGAGGAAGTTTGGTCGTTGTTGACTCGCCAGAGGATGAGGCAGGTGTCACCTGATAATTCGAATCGGATGGATTAAGAGGTTGTCGGAAATAACATGCCTTGGGATAAGAATTGTCGGAAGTGGGTGAGGCCTTAGATCGGCGCTTTCGAACTGGGGTGTCAGTTAAACCGGCGGACATGACCTTTTGGCCGCTATGCCGGGTGGTGCGGCGAGCCTCGTGCTGCTACGTCTTCAAAATAAATGTTGGGTCCAAATGAGCAAGAGGATGAGAAAAGCTTACTTTCCGGACTGCTTGACGGATTTTTTGTGTTGGCATAGAGTCTGAACCGGAGGAAAGGGTAATTACCTCTACATCGTCAGCTTGGATGCCCTCCACGTCCTCCTGATAAGTATCATTGTCAATGAGATGCATGAAAAGGGAGCCAAGTGAATCAAGTTCTACCTCAACTTCCAGTTCATCCGGGTCGTCATCCAGTTCCATGCTGATGCATTCAGTTGCCTTCCGCTCTGAGGTTTTCTTGACGGCTTTTGTTTTAGGACGGGAAGGCTTTGCCGCTTTCTCCTGAGGCTTCCTTTTCCAGAACGGATCATCACCCTGTTTAAAAGAGGGGCAAAGGATATTCAAAGCTTATACAGTACAAGGATATCAAGTGTAAAGTGGAAGATAATACTTACAGCAGGCGGTTTGTTTTTAGTATAAAAGGGGTTTAATCCTGTTTGGCGACAAACAGCCTCCGATTCATTCAGTATCTTTTTGACAGACTCTGTTACTTCTTCGTCTGTTAGCTGAATGTTGATATGGCGTTGGGAGTCTTCTACGTTGCCAATATACTCGCACATTAAACCAGTGCGGCGACTTAATGGCAGGATGCTCCAGGATATCCAGCAACGGACAAAGTCTACACCTGACAAACCGTTGGCCATAAAGGCCCGGAGCTTGGTGAGTTGAGGGGCACATGAGGCCCGTTCCTGGGCACTTAGACGTTGCGGAAGTGGATGAGTATTGGTGAGTCGGTGAGCACGGTAACCCGGCAGAGGGTTCTCATCTTCAGGGGAGGTGTCTTTACAATAGAACCAAGTTTGGTTCCAGTCTTTGGGATGACTGTGTAGCTTAGCATGAGGAAATTCAACTTCTTTCCTTTTCTAAATGGAGACGCCGCCAAGTTCAGTATTGGGACCGTCTACGAATTCAGTACGCCGGTTCAGTTGAAAGAAGTCTCGGAACAACTCAACCGTTGGCTCTTCTTGTAAGTACACTTCACAGAAGACTTGGAAGTTGCATATATTGGATACGGAGTTGGGTCCAATATCTTGAGGGTGGAGCTGAAAACTGGCAAGCACATCCCGGAAATACTTTGACTCGGGCGGTTTGAAGCCATGACCTATGTGATCAAAAAATACCACTGCTTCACCCTGCTTGGGAGTAGGAGGGTTCTCCAGTCCAGGAACTTGCCATCGGATCTCACTCTTTTTTGGTAAGGTACCAATTTTGACCATTCCACTAAGCTGTTCTTCGGCAACCCGGGAGGGAGCCCAGTTGCAGGCATAAAACTGCTTGGCCATTGCAAGTTAAAAGTTGAAAAGAAGTACCGGTTTAACAATTCATTCATAGTGGTGCATAAGGTGCAATGGGATAAAGAAATCCAAGTATGTAAATTTCGTAAACCGGAGGCTGATACAATAATGAATGACAAAGTGGTTGAAGGAATATGCTCTAGAGGCAATAATAAAGTTATTATTTATTTCCTTATATCATGATAAATGTTTATTATTCATGCTAGAATTGTATTAACTGGAAACATAATACTTGTGTGAATACATAGACAAACAAAGTGTCACTAGTATGCCTCTACTTGACTAGCTCGTTAATCGAAGATGGTTATGTTTCCTAACCATGGACAAAGAGTTGTTATTTGATTAACAGGATCACATCATTAGGTGAATGATCTGATTGACATGACCCATTCCATTAGCTTAGCACCCGATCGTTTAGTATGTTGCTATTGCTTTCTTCATGACTTATACATGTTCCTATGACTATGAGATTATGCAACTCCCTTTTGCCGGAGGAACACTTTGTGTGCTACCAAACGTCACAACGTAACTGGGTGACTATAAAGGTGCTCTACATGTGTCTCCAAAGGTACATGTTGGGTTGGCGTATTTCGAGATTAGGATTTGTCACTACGATTGTCGGAGAGGTATCTCTGGGCCCTCTCGGTAATGCACATCACATAAAGCCTTGCAAGCATTGCAACTAATGAGTTAGTTGTGAGGTGATGTATTACGGAACGAGTAAAGAGACTTGCCGGTAACGAGATTGAACTAGGTATTGAGATACTGACGATCGAATCTTGGGCAAGTAACATACCGATGACAAAGGGAACAACGTATGTTGTTATGCGGTCTGACCGATAAAGATCTTTGTAAAAGGGGGCCGGCCACCTTTCCTTCTCCTCTACTTCCTTCTCCCTTCCTCCCCTCTTGGTGGACTCCTACTAGGACTTGGAGTCCTAGTAGGACTCCACATCCTGGCCGCACTAATTGCCTTGGCCGGCCTCCTCCTCCTCCATCCTTTATATACTGAGGCAATGGGCACCCCATGAACACAAGTTGATCCACGTGATCATATTCTTAGCCGTGTGCGGTGCCCCCTTCCACCATAGTCCTCGATAATATTGTAGCGGTGCTTAGGCGAAGCCTTGCGACGGTAGTGCATCAAGATCGTCACCACGCCGTCGTGCTGACGGAACTCATCCCCGACACTTTGCTGGATCGGAGTCTGGGGATCGTCATCGAGCTGAATGTGTGCTAGAACTCGGAGGTGCCGTAGTTTCGGTGCTTGATCGGTCGGGTCGTGGAGACGTACGACTACATCAACCAAACGCTTCCGTTGTCGATCTACAAGGGTACGTAGATCACACTGTCCCCTCTCGTTGCTAAGCATCACCATGATCTTGCGTGTGCGTAGGAATTTTTTTGAAATTACTACGTTCCCCAACAGTGGCATCCGAGCCTAGGTTTTATATGTTGATGTTATATGCACGAGTAGAACACAAGTGAGTTGTGGGCGATATAAGTCATACTGCTTACTAGCATGTCATACTTTGGTTCGGCAGTATTGTTGGGCGAAGCGGCCCGGACCGACATTACGCGTACGCTTACGCGAGACCGGTTCTCCCGATGTGCTTTGCACATAGGTGGCTTGCGGGTGACAGTTTCTCCAACTTTAGTTGAACCGAGTGTGGCTACGCCCGGTCCTTGCGAAGGTTAAAACAGCACCAACTTGACAAACTATCAGTGTGGTTTTGATGCGTAGGTAACATTGATTCTTGCTTAAGCCCATAGCAGCCACGTAAAACTTGCAACAACAAAGTAGAGGACGTCTAACTTGTTTTTGTAGGGCATGTTGTGATGTGATATGGTCAAGACATGATGCTAAATTTTATTGTATGAGATGATCATGTTTTGTAACCGAGTTATCGGCAACTGGCAGGAGCCATATGGTTGTCGCTTTATTGTATGCAATGCAATCACGCTGTAATGCTTTACTTTATCACTAAGAGGTAGCGATAGTCATGGAAGCATAAGATTGGCGAGACGACAATGATGCTACGATGGAGATCAAGGTGTCGCGCCGGTGACGATGGTGATCACGATGGTGCTTCGGAGATGGAGATCACAAGCACAAGATGATGATGGCCATATCATATCACTTATATTGATTGCATGTGATGTTTATCTTTTTATGCATCTTATCTTGCTTTGATTGATGGTAGCATTATAAGATGATCTCTCACTAAATTATCAAGAAGTGTTCTCCCTGAGTATGCACCGTTGCGAAAGTTCTTCGTGCTGAGACACCACGTGATGATCGGGTGTGATAGGCTCTGCGTTCAAATACAACGGGTGCAAAACAGTTGCACACGCGGAATACTCAGGTTATACTCGACGAGCCAAGCATATACAGATATGGCCTCGGAACACAGAGACCGAAAGGTCAAGCGTGAATCATATAGCAGATATGATCAACATAGCGATGTTCACCAATGAAACTACTCCATCTCACGTGATGATCGGACATGGTTTAGTTGATTTGGATCACGTAATCACTTAGAGGATTAGAGGGATGTCTATCTAAGTGGGAATTCTGAAGTAATATGATTAATTGAACTTAAATTTATCATGAACTTAGTCCTGGTAGTATTTTGCAAATTATGTTGTAGATCAATAGCTCGCGTTGTTGCTTCCCTGTGTTTATTTTGATATGTTCCTAGAGAAAATTGTGTTGAAAGATGTTAGTAGCAATGATGCGGATTGGATCCGTGATTTGAGGTTTATCCTCATTGCTGCACAGAAGAATTATGTCCTTGATGCACCGCTAGGTGACGGACCTATTGCAGGAGCAGATGCAGACGTTATGAATGTTTGGCTAGCTCAATATGATGACTACTTGATAGTTTAGTGCTCCATGCTTAATGGCTTAGAATCGGGACTTCAAAGACGTTTTGAACATCATGGAGCATATGAGATGTTCCAGGAGTTGAAGTTAATATTTCAAGCAAATACCCGAGTTGAGAGATATGAAGTCTCCAACAAGTTCTATAGCTAAAAGATGGAGGAGAATCGCTCAACTAGTGAGCATGTGCTCAGATTGTCTATGTACTACAATCGCTTGAATCAAGTGGGAGTTAATCTTCCAGATAAGATAGTGATTGACAGAATTCTCTAGTCACCATCACAAGTTAGTAGAACTTGTGATGAACTATGATATGCAAGGGATAACGGAAACGATTCCCAAGCTCTTCGTAATGCGGAAATTGACGAAGGTAGAAATCGAGAAAAAACATCAAGTGTTGATGGAAGACAAGACCACTAGTTTCAAGAAAAGGGCAGAGGGAAGAAGGGGAACTTCAAGAAGAACAGCAAGCAAGTTGCTGCTCAAGTGAAGAAGCCCAAGTCTGGTCCTAAGCCTGAGACTAAGTGTTTCTACTGCAAAGGGACTAGTCACTGGAAGCGGAACTACCCCAAGTGATTGGCAAATAAGAAGGATGGCAAAGTGAACATAAGTATATTTGATATACATGTTATTGATGTGTACTTTACTAGTGTTTATAGCAACCCCTCGGTATTTGATACTAGTTCAGTTGCTAAGATTAGTAACTCGAAACGGGAGTAGCAGAATAAACAGAGACTAGTTAAGGGTGAAGTGATGATGTGTGTTGGAAGTGGTTCCAAGATTGATATGATCATCATCGCACACTCCCTATACTTTCAGGATTAGTGTTGAACCTGAATAAGTGTTATTTGGTGTTTGCGTTAAGCATGAATATGATTTGATCATGTTTATTGTAATACAGTTATTCATTTAAGTAAGAGAATAAATTGTTGTTCTGTTTACATGAATAAAACCTTATATGGTTACATACCCAATGAAAATAGTTCGTTGGATCTCGATCGTAGTGATACACATAATCATAATATTGAAACAAAAAGATGCAAAGTTAATAATGATAGTGCAACTTATTTGTAGCACTGCCGTTTAGGTCATATTGGTGTAAAGCGCATGAAGAAACTCCATGCTGATGGGATTTTGGAATCACTTGATTATGAATCACTTGATGCTTGCGAACCATGCCTCATGGGCAAGATGACTAAGACTCCGTTCTCCGGAGCGAGCAACTGACTTATTGGAAATAATACATACTGATGTATGCGGTCTGATGAGTGTTAAGGCTCACGGCAAGTATCGTTATTTTCTGAACTTCACAGATGATTTGAGCAGATATGGGTATATCTACTTGATGAAACATAAGTCTGAAACATTTGAAAAGTTCAAAGAATTTCAGAGTGAAGTGGAAAATCATCGTGACAAGAAAATAAAGTTTCTATGATCTGATCGCGGAGACAAATATTTGAGTTACGAGTTTGGTCTTCAATTAAAACAATGTGGAATAGTTTCACAAACTCATGCCACATGGAACACCACAGCATAATGGTGTGTCCGAACGTCATAACCGTACTTTATTGGATATAAGTGCAATCTATGATGTCTCTTACCAATCTACCGCTATCGTTTTGGGGTTATGCATTAGAGACAGCTGCATACACGTTAAAAGGGCACCATCTAAATCTGTTGAGACGACACCGTATGAACTGTGGTTTGGCAAGAAACCAAAGTTGTCGTTTCTTAAAGTTTGGGGTTGCAATGCTTATGTGAAAAATTTCATCCTGATAAGTGCAAACCCAAATCGGAAAAGTGTGTCTTCATAGGATACCCAAAAAGTTACTGTTGGGTACACCTTCTATCACAGATCCAAAGGCAAGACATTCGTTGCTAAGAATGGATCCTTTCTAGAGAAGGAGGTTCTCTCAAAAGAAGTGAGTGGGAGGAAAGTAGAACTTGATAAGGTAATTGTACCTTCTCCCTTATTGGAAAGTAGTTCATCACAGAAATCTGTTCCTGTGACTACTACACTAATTAGTGAGGAAGCTAATGATGATGATCATGTAACTTCAGATCAAGTTACTACCGAATCTCGTAGGTAAACCAGAGTGAGATCCGCACCAGAGTGGTACGGTAATCTTGTTCTGGAGGTCATGCTACTTGACCATGACGAACCTACGAACTATGAAGAAGCGATGGTGAGCCCAGATTCCGCAAAATGGCTTGAGGCCATGAAATCTGAGAAGGGATCCATGTATGAGAACAAAGTATGGACTTTGATTGACTTGCTCGATGATCGGCAAGCAATTGAGAATAAATGGATCTTCAAGAGGAAGACGGACGTTGATAGTAGTGTTACTATCTACAAAGCTAGAATTGTCGCAAAAGGTTTTCGACAAGTTCAAGGTGTTTACTACGATGAGAGTTTCTCACTCGTATCTATGCTTAAGTCTGTCCGAATCATGTTAGCAATTGCCGCATTTTATGAAATCTGGCAAATGGATAAACAAAACTGCATTCCTTAATAGATTTATTAAAGAAGAGTTGTATATGATACAACCAGAAGGTTTTGTCAATCCTAAAGGTGCTAACAAAATATGCAAGCTCCAGCGATCCATCTATGGACTGGTGCAAGCATCTCGGAGTTGGAATATACGCTTTGATAAGTTGATCAAAGCATATAGTTTTATACAGACTTGCGATGAAGTCTGTATTTACAAGAAAGTGAGTGGGAGCACTGCAACATTTCTGATAAGTATATGTGAATGACATATTGTTGATCGGAAATAATGTAGAATTATTCTGCAAAGCATAAAGGAGTGTTTGAAAGGAATTTTCCAAAGAAAGACCTCGGTGAAGCTGCTGACATATTGAACATCAAGATCTATAGAGATAGATCAAGACACTTGATGAGTTTCTTTTCAATGAGTACATACCTTGACAAGATTTTGAAGTAGTTCAAAATAGAACAGTCAAAGAAAGAGTTCTTGTCTGTGTTACAAGGTGTGAAATTGAGTAAGACTCAGAACCCGACCACGACAGAAGATAGAAAGAGAATGAAAGTCATTCCCTATGCCTCAGCCATAGGTTCTATAAAGTGTGCCATGCTATGTACCAGATCTATTGTATACCCTACACTGATTTTGTCAAGGTAGTACAATAGTGATCTAGGAGTAGATCATTGGACAGTGGTCAAAATTATCCTTAGTGGAATAAGGATATGTTTCTCGATTATGGAGGTGACAAAAAGGTTCGTCGTAAAGGGTTACGTCAATGCAAGTTTTGACACTAATCCAGATGACTCTAAGTCTCAATTTGGATACATATTGAAAGTGGGAGAAATTAGCTAGAGTAGCTCTGTGCAGAGCATTGTTGACATAGAAATTTGCAAAATACTTACGGATCTGAATGTGACAGACCCGTTGACTAAAATGATCTCACAAGCAAAACATGATCACACCTTAGTACTCTTTGGGTGTTAATCACATAGCGATGTGAACTAGATTACTGACTCTAGTAAACCCTTTGGGTGTTGATCACATATCGATGTGAACTATGGGTGTTAATCACATGGTGATGTGAACTATTGCTGTTAAATCACATGGCGATGTGAACTAGATTATTGACTCTAGTGCAAGTGGGAGACTGAAGGAAATTTGCTCTAGAGGCAATAATAAAGTTATTATTTATTTCCTTATATCATGATAAATGTTTATTATTCATGCTAGAATTGTATTAACCGGAAACATAATACTTGTGTGAATACATAGACAAACAAAGTGTCACTAGTATGCCTCTACTTGACTAGCTCGTTAATCGAAGATGGTTATGTTTCCTAACCATGGACAAAGAGTTGTTATTTGATTAACGGGATCACATCATTAGGTGAATGATCTGATTGACATGACCCATTCCATTAGCTTAGCACCCGATCGTTTAGTATGTTGCTATTGCTTTCTTCATGACTTATACATGTTCCTATGACTATGAGATTATGCAACTCCCGTTTGCCGGAGGAACACTTTGTGTGCTACCAAACGTCACAACGTAACTGGGTGACTATAAAGGTGCTCTACAGGTGTCTCCAAAGGTACATGTTGGGTTGGCGTATTTAGAGATTAGGATTTGTCACTCCGATTGTCGGAGAGGTATCTCTGGGCCCTCTCGGTAATGCACATCACATAAAGCCTTGCAAGCATTGCAACTAATGAGTTAGTTGTGAGATGATGTATTACGGAACGAGTAAAGAGACTTGCCGGTAACGAGATTGAACTAGGTATTGAGATACCGACGATCGAATCTCGGGCAAGTAACATACCGATGACAAAGGGAACAATGTATGTTATTATGCGGTCTGACCGATAAAGATCTTTGTAGAATATGTGGGAGCCAATATGAGCATCCAGGTTCCGCTATTGGTTATTGACTGGAGACGTGTCTCGGTCATGTCTACATTGTTCTCGAACCCGTAGAGTCCGCACGCTTAAGGTTTCAATGACAGTTATATTATGAGTTTATGAGTTTTGATGTACCGAAGGAGTTCGGAGTCCCGGATGAGATCGGGGACATGACGAGGAGTCTCGAAATGGTCGAGACGTAAAGATCGATATATTGGACGACTATATTCGGACATCGGAAAGGTTCCGAGTGATTCGGGTATTTTTCGGAGTACCGGGTAGTTACGGGAGAAGCAATGGGCCTTGATGGGCTTTAGTGGGAAGAGAAGAAAGGGCCAAGGGGCTGCTGCGCCCCCCCTCCCCTCTGGTCCGAATTGGACTAGGAAAAGGGGGCCGGCCACCTTTCCTTCTCCTCTACTTCCTTCTCCCTTCCTCCCCTCTTGGTGGACTCCTACTAGGACTTGGAGTCCTAGTAGGACTCCACATCCTGGCCGCACCAATTGCCTTGGCCGGCCTCCTCCTCCTCCATCCTTTATATACTGAGGCAAGGGGCACCCCATGAACACAAGTTGATCCACGTGATCATATTCTTAGCCGTGTGCGGTGCCCCCTTCCACCATAGTCCTCGATAATATTGTAGCGGTGCTTAGGCAAAGCCCTACGACGGTAGTGCATCAAGATCGTCACCACGCTGTCGTGCTGATGGAACTCATCCCCGACACTTTGCTGGATCGGAGTCCGGGGATCGTCATCGAGCTGAACGTGTGCTAGAACTCGGAGGTGCCGTAGTTTCGGTGCTTGATCGGTCGGGTCATGGAGACATACGACTACATCGACCAAACGCTTCCATTGTCGATCTACAAGGGTACGTAGATCACACTCTCCCCTCTCGTTGCTATGCATTACCATGATCTTGCGTGTGCGTAGGAAAATTTTTGAAATTACTACGTTCCCCAACAGTGGTAAACGGAACAAAGGTATACGCATACTGTTAAGCCGTAGGATGACAACGGAGATAAAGGGATTGCTGGTTTACAAGGGGACTAATGGTATGTGATAGATTGCTTTCTACAAAGGTAAAACCGCCTATATGATAAAGAGGATACAGATCTAAGGTAAGAACGACTAAGTAAGGTAAAACAAGTTTCACAAGGTTGCATGGAAATTTTGGATCTACCATAAGACAGGAAAGCAAAAAGATTTAGACCTAAAAAGGTTGGTCCCGAAGCGGTTCACAAAGGACCAATCAGTTTTTATGCGCATAAGGGTTTGTTGTGGTAACAGAAGATGAGCCATTACATGGAATACATCAAGTTTGAGGTTTTTATCCATGGACTAAGGAGAAACAGGGAAGAACAGTGTCGGAGCCTCGATGAACTTCGATGAACAAGGAAACCCTAGGCAGATCTACAAAGGAGAAAGGAAAGGACTTACAGCGGCTGTTGAAGCAGCGGAGGTACGCCGCGGCTCTCTGGTGCAACTAGGTTGATGCAGCGGCCAACAGAGATGCGGAGGCGAAGCTCGGCGATGGCGGCGGTGCTCGGGTGCGGAGGCATCGCAAGGAGGAAGAAGAAGTGAAGGAGACAAAGGGGGAAAGAGAATGGCCCTTGGTCCTATTTATAAGGTGAAGCGATAAGCGACAAGTGCGTGAATCAAGGAGCTTAAAATGGATACTTAATAAGGATGTCACCTCGATGGTTGGATATTCATTAATGAAGGGTATCTTTGGCTTCAACGAATAGATGACGTCATGGCGGTTTACTACGGATCTAAAGGATGACATCACGGCGGTTTACCAGATCCATACGAAGGTGCCAGGGCAAGAATTTTTCTAAGTATTGAAGATTGACATGAACAAGTTCAAATCAATCTGGGGCCTAATGTTGGAGATATGACTACTGGAGGTAAACCGGCTAGGAGTGGCCGGGTTAACTCCATGAATATAGAAGCCCATAAAGACATGATGATGGTGGCGCTTTATGAAGGCCCAAGGCCTAAAGGCAGGTTAAGGCCTGTAGATGTAAACCGACTCTTTCATGTAACTTGTATTGTAAGTTAGAAGGAATAGAGACCGAGCCAGACACATTTATGATCTGACCTCGGGACTCTGTAAACCGGCGGGCGTCAACCTATGTATATAAAGGGACGACCCGGTCGTGGTTTAGGGACAACAGACAACAACTCGAGAGCCAGGCAAAGCGGATTCGCTCCCTGGTCATCGAAACCCCAGCAATACCAATCACAACTAGACGTAGGCCTTTACCTTCATCGAAAGGGGCCGAACTAGTATAAAATCCCTCGTGTCCCTTGTCCGGTTTAATCCCTTTAAGTTAACCCGTAGCGATGGCTCCACGACTAAGTCCTTTCACGAGGACATCTGCCGTGACAAACCCACGACAGTTGGCCTGGCGGATATCCATAGTAATAGTTGGGGTCGTACTGCGATGCAGCAGTCATTGCATCGTGGGCTGTAGCTTGGAGGCGAGCTATCTCAGCTCTCCTCTTATACTCTTCCGCCTCCTCTCTGGTTATAAAATATCTCCCTTTTGCCTGAAAATCAAAGAAAGTAGGAGCAGGGAGAGCGACGTGATAGGTACATCGTCTGTCAAAGATTAGTCGGTACTGGAGGAACTGATCGTTCCTCTCAACAAACTGATGACGAACCATAGCCTCATAATCCAAATAAGCAGGAGGCAACTCAATATCATCCTCATGTATGGCTATACCAAGAAAATTAGCTATGCGGGTTGCATAAATTCTACCAAAGAAATCTCCATTAAATCTATTAAGATGCAACCTACGTGCAACAATGGCTCCCAAATTATAAGATTTATCTCCTAACATAGCACTCCTAAGAATACTGAGGTCAGGGACACACATGTGACATGCCTCATCTTTACCATTAATGCATCTACCTATGAAGAGAGCAAAATAATGTATAGCAGGAAAGTGAATGCTCCCTATGGTAGCTTGTGTTATATCTCTAGATTCCCCCATAGTTATAAGCAAGAAAATCTCTAAATTCAGATTTGCGAGGTTCCCTGACACTACCCCATTGTGGAAGTTTGCAAACAGTGGTAAAATCCTCTAAGTCCATAGTATAAGATTTTTCATAAAGATCAAACAGGACAGTTGGAGAATTGCGTGAAGATGAAAATTCAAACCTCCTCACAAAGGAACTAGTGAGATAGTGGTACTGGCGGCACTTTTCCTCCTCAAAGCTCACAAGATCAGCGTTACGCAAATATGCGTTAAATTCTTCCTTGATTTCCACTCGATCCATAAAGTCCTCTAAAGGCCATTCACAGGGCTGCACTGGAGCATCCCTTGGTGGCTCATCGTCAGCATCACGCATTGCAAGCCTGGGCTCTTGTTTCCTTGAAGAGCCACCTTGGTACATTTTCCTAAACATATTTCTTCCTCTGAAAAATTTCTGAAATTTTTAGTAACTTCAAATAAAAGTGAGCCCAACTCAACAATATTGATAGCAACTACTCCTACAAGTGCCTAGAGCCTATATCATGCATCAAGACTACTTGGAACCACATAAATTTGACATGCAAGCTCAAGAACAGGGTCACCTAGGCAGCACAAATTTGCAATGAATAAAGCACTAGAACAAAAACTAATTGGACCAATGGAGGAGTCACATACCAAGGAATAATCCCCCCAAGCAGTTTTGTGAGAGGTGCTTTGAGCAAGGAGATCGAAAATGGTAGCAAAATGAGTTTGGACTCAGGTTTGAACTGGATAATCGTGTTTGTGGGAGGAAGAAGGAGTGTGTGGGTGCAAGAATAAGTGGAGGAGGGCCACCGTGGGCCCACAAGGCAGGGGACGCGCCCAAGGTGGTAGGGCGCGCCCTCCACCCTCGTGGTTAGGTGGATGCCCCCTGTGCTGTGTTCTCCGTGCCAAATATTCTCAAATATTCCAGAAAAAACATATTTAAATTTCAGGGCATTTGGTGAACTTTTATTTTTGGAGTATTTTTATATTGCATGGATAATTCAGATAACAGACGGAAAATACTTATTTTTATTTTATTTAATATAAATAACAGAAAGAAAAAGGAGGGTACAGAGAGTTGTATTTTCTAAATTCATCCATCTCATGCTCATCAAAAGGAATCCACTAACAAGGTTGATCAAGTCTTGTTAACGAACTCATTCTGAATAACATGGAACCGGAGAAATTTCGAGTAACACTATGTTACCTCAATGGGGATGTGCAACACTATGTTACCTCAATGGCGATATGCACATCCCCAATAATAAGAATATCATATTTCTTTTTGACAGTAGGTAGAGGAAATTCAAAACCTCCGAAAATAATCGATGGGATTTTTCCAATAGAATTGACTGTGGACTTGAGGTTGTTTCCTCAGAAAGTGTACCGTATGCTCATTACCATTAACATGAAAAGTGACATTGCCTTTGTTGCAATCAATAACGGCCCCTGCAGTATTCAAAAAGGGTCTTCCAAGAATAATAGACATACTATCGTCCTCAGGAATATCAAGAATAACAAAGTCTGTTAAAATAGTAACGTTTGCAACCACAACAGGCACATCCTCGCAAATACCGACAGGTATAGCAGTTGATTTATCAGCCATTTGCAAAGATATTTCAGTAGGTGTCAACTTATTCAAATCAAGTCTACGATATAAAGAGAGAGGCATAACACTAACACCGGCTCTAAGATCACATAAAGCAGTTTTAACATAGTTTCTTTTAATGGAGCATGGTATAGTGGGTACTCCTGGATCCCCAAGTTTCTTTGGTATTCCACCCTTAAAAGTATAATTAGCAAGCATGGTGGAAATTTCAGCTTCTGGTATATTTCTTTTATTAGTAACAATTTCTTTCATATACTTAGCATAAGGATTCATTTTGAGCATATCAGTTAATCGCATACGCAAAAAGATAGGTCTAATCATCTCAGCAAAGTGCTCAAAATCCTCATCATCCTTTTCTTGGATGGTTTGGGAGGAAAAGGCATGGGTTTCTGAACCCAAGGCTCTCTTTCCTTTCCGTGTTTCCTAGCAACAAAGTCTCTCTTATCATAATGTTGATTCTTTGATTATGGGTTATCAAGATCAACAGCAGGTTCAATTTCTATATCATTATCATTACAAGGCTGAGCATCATCATGAACATTATCATTAACATTATCACTAGTTTCAGGTTCATTACCAGATTATGTTTCAGCATCAGAAATAGAAATATCATTTGGATTCTAGGTGTTTCAGCAATAGGTTCACTAGAAGCATGCAAAGTCCTATCATTTTTCTTTTTCTTCCTTTTAAAAGGACTAGGTGCATCTATATTATTTCTCTGAGAATCTTGCTCAATTCTCTTAGGGTGGCCTTCAGGATACAAAGGTTCCTGAGTCATTCTACCAGTTCTAGTAGCCACTCTAACAGCATAATCATTATTATTACTATTCAATTCATTGAGCAAATCATTTTGAGCTTTAAGTACTTGTTCTACTTGAGTGGTAACCATAGAAGCATGTTTACTAATAAGTTTAAGTTCACCTTTGACATTAGCCATATAATCACCCAAGTGTTCAAGCATATTTGAGTTTTATTTCAATTGTCTACCAAAATAAGCATTGAAGTCTTCTTGCTTAACCGTAAATTTATCAAACTCATCTAAGCATGGGCTAGCAAACTTAGTAAATGGGATTTCAGCTTTATCATATCTATAGAAAGAATTTACATTTACTACCTGTGTCGGGTTATCAAGACCATGTATTTCTTCAATAGGTAATGGATTAAGATCATATGTTTCTTCAACAGGCGGTAAATTAAGACTGTGTATTTCTTCAATAGGAGGTAAATTCTTAACATCTTCAACTTTAATACCCTTTTCTTTCATGGATTTCTTTGCCTCTTACATATCCTCGGGGCTGAGAAATAGAACACCTCTCTTCTTCAGAGTTGGTTTAGGAATAGGCTCAGGAGCTGGCTCAGGAAGTGTCCAATTATTTTCATTTGTCAACATATTATTCAATAGAATTTCAGCTTCATCTGGTGTTCTTTCCCTGAAAACAGAACCAGCACAACTATCCAGGTAATCTCTGGAAGCATCGGTTAGTCCATTATGAAAGATATCAGGTATTTCATTTTTCTTAAGAGTATGATCAGGCAAAGCATTAAGTAACTTGAGAAGCCTCCCCCAAGCTTGTGGGAGACTCTCTTCTTCAATTTGCACAAAGTTGTATATATCCCTTAAAGCAGCTTATTTCTTATGAGCAGGGAAATATTTAGCAGAGAAGTAATAAATCATATCCTGGGGACTACGCACACAACTAGGATCAAGAGAATTAAACCATATCTTAGCATCACCCTTTAATGAGAACGGAAATATTTTAAGGATATAAAAGTAACGAGTTCTCTCATCATTAGTGAACAGGGTGGCTATATCATTTAATTTAGTAAGATGTGCCACAACAGTTTCAGATTCATAGCCATGAAAAGGATCAGATTCAACCAAAGTAATTATATCAGGATCAACAGAGAATTCATAATCCTTATCAGTAACACAGATAGGTGAAGTAGCAAAAGCAGGGTCAGGTTTCATCTAGCATTAAGAGATTGTTGCTTCCATTTAGCTAATAACCTCTTGAGCTCATATCTATCTTTGCAAGCTAAAATAGCTAGAGCAGCTTCTTTTTCCAAAACATAACCCTCAGGAAGAACAGGCGATTCATATTGATTAGGGGGAGAGTCTTCATCATCACTTTCATCAATATTATCAGTTTTAATAATTTCATTCTCTCTAACCCTAGCAAGTCGTTCATCAAGAAATTCACCAAGTGGCATAGTAGTATCAAGCATAGAAGTAGTTTCATCATAAGTATCATGCATAGCAGAAGTGGCATCATCAATAACATGCGACATAACAGAATGAATAACAGAAACAGGTTTAGGTATCACAAGCTTACTCAAAACAGAAGGTGAATCAAGTGCAGAGCTAGATGGCAGTTCCTTACCTCCCCTCGTAGTTGAGGGATAAATCTTGGTTTTTGGATCTCTCAAGTTCTTCATAATGATAAGCAGATATAAATCCCAAGTGACTTAAACAATAGAGCTATGCTCCCCGGCAACGGCGCCAGAAAATAGTCTTGATAACCCACAAGTATAGGGGATCGCAACAGTTTTCGAGGGTAGAGTATTCAACCCAAATTTATTGATTCGACACAAGGGGAGCCAAATAATATTCTCAATTATTAGCAGTTGAGTTTTCAATTCAACCACACCTGGAAACTTAATATCTGCAGCAAAGTGTTTAGTAGCAAAGTAATATGATAGTAGTGGTAACGGTAGCAAAAGTAATGTCTTTGGTATTTTGTAGTGGTTGTAACAATAGCAACGGAAAAGTAAATAAGCAAAGAACAATATATGGAAAGCTCGTAGGCAATGGATCGGTGATAGAGAATTATGCTGGATGCGGTTCATCATGTAACAGTCATATCCTAGGGTGACACAGAACTAGCTCCAATTCATCAATGTAATGTAGGCATGTATTCCGAATATAGTCATACATGCTTATGGAAAAGAACTAGCATGACATCTTTTGTCCTACCCTCCCGTGGCAGCGGGGTCCTAGCGGAAACTAAGGGATATTAAGGCCTCCTTTTAATAGAGTACCGGACCAAAGCATTACCACATAGTGAATACATGAACTCCTCAAACTACGGTCATCACCGGGAGTGGTCCGATTATTGTCACTTCAGGGTTGCTGGATCATAACACATAGAAGGTGACTATAGACTTGCAAGATAGGATCAAGAACTCTCATATATTGATGAAAACATAATAGGTTCAGATCTGAAATCATGGCACTCGGGCCCTAGTGACAAGCATTAAGCATAGCAAAGTCATAGCAACATCAATCTCAGAACATAGTGGATACTAGGGATCAAACACTAACAAAACTAACTCGATTACATGATAAATCTCATCCAACCCATCACCGTCCAGCAAGCCTACGATGGAATTACTCACGCATGGCGGTAAGCATCATGAAATTTGTGATGGAGGAAGGTTGATGATGACGATGGCGATGGATTCCCCTCTCCGGAGCCCCGAACGGACTCCAGATCAGCCCTCCCAAGAGGTTTTAGGGCTTGGCGGCGGCTCCGTATCATAAAACGCGATGAATCCTTCTCTTTGATTTTTTTTCTCCTCGAAAGCAAATATATAGAGTTGGGGTTGAGGTCGAAGGAGCTCCAGGGGGCCCACGAGGTAGGGGGCGCTCCCCCCACCCTCGCGGCTAGGGTGTGGGCCCCCTGGTCTTCATCTTTTGCAAGGATTTTTTATTATTTCCAAAAAGATGTTCCATGAAGTTTCAGGTCATTCCGAGAACTTTTGTTTCTGCACATAAATAACACCATGGCAATTCTGCTGAAAATAGCATCAGTCCGGGTTAGTTCCATTCAAATCATGCAAGTTAGAGTCCAAAACAAGGCCAAAAGTGTTTGGAAAAGTAGATAAGATGGAGACGTATCATCGGTCCCACCGAAAAGCCTAACGTTCACATTTTGAACTGAATCATTCTGACAGATTTTTCTGATTCGGTCCCACCGAGTTTGGTAAATTGTGTGTAACGGTTAGATTTCGTGTGGAGGCTATATATACCCCTCCACCCTTCCTTCATCATGAAGGAGAGCCATCAGAACGTGCCTACACTTCCAGCATTCATTTTCTGAGAGAGAACCACCTACTCATGTGTTGAGACAAAGATATTCCATTCGAACCATATGAATCTTGATCTTTGGCCTTCCCCAAGTTGCTTTCCACTCAAATCATCTTTCCACCAAATCCAAATATGTGAGAGAGAGTTGAGTGTTGGGGAGACTATCATTTGAAGCACAAGAGCAAGGAGTTCATCATCAACACACCATATATTACCTTTTGGAGAGTGGTGTCTCCTAGATTGGTTATGTGTCACTTGGGAGCCTCCGACAAGATTGTGGAATTGAACCAAGGAGTTTGTACAATCAAGGAGATCACCTACTTCGTGAAGATCTACCCTAGTGAGGCAAGTCCTTCGTGGGTGATGGCCATGGTGGGATAGATAAGGTTGCTTATTCGTGGGTGGAGCCCTCCGTGGACTCGTGCAATCGTTACCCTTCGTGGGTTGAAGTCTCCATCAATGTGGATGTACGATAGCACCACCTGTCGGAACCACGCCAAAAATCTCTGTGTCTACATTGTGTTTGCTCCCTCCAAACTCCTCCCTTTACCTTCATATGCAAATGTTTCACATTCCGTTGCTATACTCTTAGACTTGTATGTGTAGGTTGATTGCTTGACTTGTGCTAAGTTGCTAAAATCTGCCAGGACATAAAATTGGGAAAAGGCTAGTTTTTATTTGGTCAAGTAGTCTAATCACCCCCCTCTAGACATACTTTCGATCCTACAAGTGGTATCAGAGCTTTGGTCTCCATTTGCCTTAATTTCCATAGCTTTGGTGATCATAGCCTTGGTTTCACAACCTAGGAGAGTATGGCGTCTAGTGAGGGAAATTACAACCATAGAGGTCCTTACTTTGATGGTACTAATTTTACTAGTTGGAAGCATAAGATGAAAATGCATATTATTGGACATAACTCCGCCGTTTGGACTATTGTGTGTATTGGCTTGCAAGGTGAATTCTTTGACGGGCGAGAACCAAACCATGAGGCTAGCGCGAAAGAGTTGAAGATGCTGCAATATAATGCTCAAGCTTGCGATATCCTCTTCAACGGATTGTGCCTCGAAGAATTCAACAAAATCAGCCGTCTTGAGAATGCAAAGGAAATTTGGGATACTTTGATTGATATGCATGAGGGTACCGACTCCGTCAAGGAATCCAGATTGGATGTGCTTCAAAGTCAACTTAACAAGTTCAAAATGAAGGATGGTGAAGGTGTCGCCGAAATGTACTCTAGGCTTGCTCTCATCACAAATGAGATTGTCGGCTTAGGAAGTGAAGAGATGACCGATAGATTCATCATCAAGGAGATCCTAAGAGCCTTGGATGGAAAATATGATACCGTGTGCACATTGATCCAAATGATGCCCAACTACAAAGATATCAAGCCAATGGAAGTCATTGGAAGAATTGTTGCTCATGAGATGTCACTCAAGGATAAGGAAGAGCTTCAAAACAAGTCAAGTGGTACTTACAAAGACTCATGTGATGTTCCTACATCATCAAGTGAGAAACAAGCCTTCAATGAAGAATTGAGCCTAATGGTGAAGAACTTCAACAAGTTCTACAAGAGTAGAAGCAAGGAAAGAAGTTCCAAGTCAAGGACCTACAATGACAAAAGATCTTTGAGTCGTGAATGAAATTGCTACAATTGTGGAAGACCCGGACACTACTCCAATGAGTGTACGCCCCCTACAAAAGAAGAGAAGATTCGCCCAAAAGGAGAAGTAGAAGAGAAGAATTACCACCAAGAGAGAGAAGGACTAGAGATGATCATTATGAACAAAAAACACATGGAGAAGCAAGGATTCGTAAAGGAAGGACAAGTCATCAAGGAGCTACACAAAACGAAGACATCAAGCTCATGTTGGTGAATGGGTATCCGACTCTGACTCCGACAATCACTCCGGGAGAAGTTATCACTCCGACTCCGAATATACTCAAGATGAAGGTGTTGTCGGTCTAGCACTTGTGTCAACCAACTCCTACGACATATTTGACTCACCAAATGAAGGAATTGGAAGATGCTTCATGGCCAAAGGCCCAAAGGTATCACACCCCGAGTATGTTGATTTCAATAGTGATGAAGATGACTTGCTAGGTGATGATAATTTACTTGTTGACAACTCTAGTGATGAAAACTCTGATGAACTTGCTATCAACATTGCTAATCAAGATAAAACAAATGATGATGATAAGAAGGATATTGAGCGTCTAACTAAAGAACTAAACACTCTTAAGTTAGCTCATGAAACTACCTTGGAAAATCATCGAGAGCTTTTAAATACTCATGAGAAGTTACGCTTTGAAAAGCTCAACCTTGAGCAAGAGCATGGGTTCTTAAAAGAAATTAATGATGATCTTTACAAGAAAAGTTCTTACATTGCCAAGCGTTTACTATTGTCTACTTACATGCCACAAGTTAAATCTAGCAACAAGAGTAAGAAAGATCCTTCTTCTAGTAGTAACAATAATCATGTTAAATCCAATGTTGTTGCTTCTAGTAGTTCTCTTAATACCACTAATGATTCTCTTAGCCAAGTTACACTTGAGAAAGAAAATAGCTTATTGAAGGGAATTATAGAGAAAGGTGTTTACAAGAGCCTTGACGGGAGTAAGCAATTTAAGGAAATTGTACGCAAGGAAGGAAGGAACTGGAAGACTCAAGGTGTTGGTTTTGAACAAAAATTCAATGCCAATGGGGTTGAGTGGGAAGAAGATCAATGCCCCAAGACGAAGTTTGTTCCTTAACAAGAAAAGTATGATCCTACTTCTTTCCAAGGAACACAAGCTCAAGATGATCTTCCACCACAAGACTGTCGGATTTCGGGTTCCGGCAGACCCTTGAGGTTCGAACACTGGGGTGCGCACGGAGATCTCTCACCTACCGATCTACGTCCAATCTCCTCGCGTGATCTAAGCTTGAAAACAACGAACAACACAGGGGACACGATATTTATACTGGTTCGGGCCACCGTTGTGGTGTAATACCCTACTCCAGTGTGTGGTGTGGTGGATTGCCTCAGGGGCTGATGAGGAACAGTACAAGGGAAGAACAGCCTCGCGAGAGGTGTTCTTGAGCTGGTGCGATGAACTGCTAGGGTGAGTTCAGTCGCCTCTCTCTCTCTCTCTCTGCTAGGGTTCTACCAGATCTCTAGATGTCCCCTTTGTGTGTGTGTGTGTGTGTTCCCCTTTCTACTCTGTGGTGGCTAGCTCTATTTATGGAGGCCCTGGGCCTCTCCCCAAAATAATGAGCGGGAAGGGCGCTAACAATTGGCCATTTTGAAGGGGAACATCTAGTACAAGTTATCCTGACCAAAGGTGGTCTTCGACTGCCAAAAGTATTGGTGATGACGCCGTCTTGGGCTCCACGGTGACCTCCGTCCTGCCGCTCTGCTGGTCTTGGTCTTATTGCACCGAAATGGCAACCTTTGCCCGATGCCTTGGCCTATGCTTCCCCCTTTGCACCAAAGAGGAAACAAGGACACTGCGCACGCCGGTGCCCGCCGGGCGCCCGCCTGGTCTCGATCGTCACGGTTTGTGTCACGGGTTCTTCGCGAGGTACCCCTGCCTTGATATCTCTGCCTCCTCGTGAGCCTGCCTGATGAGGCTGCCTCTGAGGAAGCTTCCTGTCGTCCGCCCCGCGAGGCTTGGCCCCTCGCGAGGGTCTTGAGCTTGTGCTGATGAAGATGGGCCTTGCTGGGCCCCCACTTGAGCCACGCCGCAGGCCGCAGGCAGGCAAGTCTGGGGACCCCCGTTCCTAGAACGCCGACAGTAGCCCCCGGGCCCAAGGCACGCCCGGGCTTGGCCTAACAGGAAAGCGAAGGGGCAAGCACGAAGCGCCGCGGGCCCTAACAGCCTGCGACCTTGGGCGCCGCATGGCGATTGATTGGACGTGGGCGACTGCGCTTCCCCATGATGCCTCGGCGACCACACGACTTGATAAGTCCTTGCATGCAGAGAAACCGATCATGATTACCTGCGATTGTGGTGCTCGGTGGTTGGCCTCCTCCGGCTATAAGTACAGGGCCGCGTGAGCCCCTTCAGCCCGTCCCCTCTTCCTGCTCCTTTTCTTCTTCTTGGCTACTCGTCGTCCCCATGGCTCCAAAGAGGTTCTCGGCCGCGGAGAAAGGAAAGGCCCCCCAGGCTGGGCCTAGCCCCCCCCCCCCGGCCAAGCACAGCCGAGGCCACCCTCGCAAGTATTCCACGGTCCCCGTGGTGGCCTCCCGCGGCAATGGAGGCGGTTCCCTACGCGGTGGTGAGCGCCTGGTTGCCGATGGGGGGCACGCCGTGGGTGTGCGATCCCCTAGGCCACGCTTTCGCTCCGCGGAGGTGCTGCCGGAGTTCGTCGTGTGGTCGGCGGACCCATCCAGCACCAGGCTCTAGCTCCCCCGTTTCTTCGTAGATGAACTGTCGGCCAGCGCCCGGTGCGGCTTCTGGCTCCAGGTAGATGGATGCTGCAGCAGGGCCTCCTAGGCGTCGCTGGAGGTCTCTGTTTCTGGGAATGGGGCTCTGACACGCGGCTGGCAAATGTTTGCCCGCGCGCGCAGCCTGAGCCGGTGGTGCACCCTGTACTTCAAGTTTGATGGCGACGCCACCCTCTACATGAGGGTGTTTGGGGAAGACGGTCGCCGTGCCGGGTGCTGCCCTGAAGACGACGACCGCGGCCGCCTACCCAGCCCCGGCACGGACCAGGATGAAGATGAAGACTGGCGTACAGGTGGAGGTGCTCGGGGTTCACTGAGCTTCGGCGACCCCCTCTCAGGCAACAGCTCCTCCAGCGGTGGCCGCGACCATCCCCCACGCCGTCGCGCCTGCCTGGGTGAAGGCAGCGGGTCAGCCCGCCGTCGCACCCCGGTGAAGCGAGAAGAGGGGTCCGCCTGAGCCCCAGGAGCAACTCGAGCCTTCGCTATGTGTTGGCGTAGGACGAATCGCGCCCGTTTTGTTTTCTTCCTTATCCTGCACAGAAATAAGAAGTAATGTAGGGGCCCGCGGGGACATGTTAGAACTGCTGCTATTTAACCATCGTGTCGTTTTTGCTATTTCCGCGCTGTGTTTCCGTGCCGCGCACCCATGTGCAGGAACTATTTTAGCTCGGTGAGGCTTGGCGCGGTCCTCACCTCCCGAGGCTGTGGCCTCGTCGCGCGCTTCGTGCCCTGCAAGGATCAGTTGGAGGGGTAACTTACGGTCTTGGTTGTGGGGGCGATTGGCCCAGGTCCTGCGCTCGTGTCGCGATGCCCGTGGGGCACGGACTGGGAGGGGTGCTCCCGCAGAGGACTCGGATAGGAAAGCTCCAAACAATCAGGGCAGAAAACGCTCGCGAGGGCGCCCGCGAATCTCCCTCGCAAGACTTGTGCGAGAGAAAACGAGGCGAGCGAGCGAGAAAGACAAAGAGTCACGAGCCAGGAATGTCAGCAACTCCAATAAAACTTCAAACGGGAACAAACAAGCCAACTGCAGAAAACAAATGGGAAAGCCGCGTGCGGCACCTATTCTAGTCTTCGACGTCTTCTCACCAACGCGGAGCTAAGTGCTGCCACTGGGCATGGGCGGGAGCCCCTGAGGCCCGAGGGCGGCACTCATTATTATGTGAGAGTGTCACGGGCGGCGAGCTTCACAGGCATTTGCCTTCTTCACAGGCACCGGGCCTTTCCCAAAACGCAGCTTCACAGGCATTTTCCTTCTTCACAGGCACCGGGCCTTTCCCAAAACGCAGCTTCACAGGCATTTGCCTTCTTCACAGGCACCGGGCCTTTCCCAAAACGCAGCTTCATAGGCATTCGCCTTCTTCACAGGCACCGGGCCTTTCCTCGGCACTAGGCCTCGCTCAGGGATAGAACCTCCGGAGATGTTGAATGTTCCACGCATTCTGGATGGGCACCCCCTTCGTGGTCTCCAAGCGCGCGGAGCTAGGCCTGGAGACATGAACAACCTTGAATGGGCCCTCCCACATGGGAGGGAGCTTGTGCAGCCCCTCCCTGGAGAGAACCCGTCTGAGCACGAGATCCCCTACCTCAAGAGTTCTGGGGCAGATGTTGCGGTAGTGGTATCGTCACAGCGCCTGTTGATACCTTGCCACTCGCAGCGCGGCTTCTTGACGACGTTCCTTCCCCGGCACAAGATCCGTCCCCCGCATGGTGTCCTGCTGCATCTCGTCGAACGCCAGGACCCGTGCGGAGCGACGCCTGACCTCGTGAGGGAGAACAGCCTCTGCTCCGTAGACAAGGAAGAACGGGGTCTCGCCAGTCGGCTTGGTCGCAGTTATGCGGATTAACCACAGCACAGACTGGAGCTCGTCGTACCAGCCCCTGCCGCAGGCCTCCAGCTTCTTCTTGAAGGTCCTGGTTTTGAGGCCCCTCAAGACCTCCGCGTTGGCCCGCTCGGCCTGGCCGTTGCTCCGGGGGTGTGCTACTGAAGCGTAGCATATCTGCGTTCCAAGGTTAGCACCGTACGTTTTGAAGAGATTACTGGTGAATTGTGAACCATTGTTGGTGATGATGCGGTTGGGCACCCCAAATCGGCTCACGAGGCCCTTGATGAATTTGATCGCAGAGCCTGCCGGGATTGTGCGGACGGCTTCCACCTCATCCCACTTGGTGAATTTGTCCACGGCGACGTAGAGGTAGAGATAGCCCCCTGGCGCTCGAGGAAACGGGCCCAAAATGTCCAGTCCCCAAACTGCGAACGGCCATGAGAGGGGTATAGTCTGTAGACCCCCCGCAGGCTGATGGAGCTGCTTAGCATGAAACTGGCAGGCCTCGCAAGCCTTCACAAGCTCAACAGCATCGTTGAGCGCTGTGGGCCAGAAGAATCCACTGCGGAACGCCTTGCCGACGAGGTTCCGTGACAACGAGTGGTGCCCGCAGTCTCTGTCGTGTATGTCTACCAGTAGCTCCTTCCCTTGCTCTCGGGAGATGCAACATAGGGACACGTCATTTGGTCGCTTCCTGTAGAGCTCTCCATCCCTGATGCAATAAGCCGTGGCCTGCCGCACCACACGCTCCGCTTCCTCCTCATTCTCCGGCAGAGTCCCTTGCATCAGGTAGTTCTTGAGCTCCGGGATCCAACACCCTTCCTGAGGCTCTAACGCCAGGAGCAGGCGTGCCCCTGAGGCTGGACCGCAAACCGGGGCTCCTGAGGCAGGCGACTGAGGGAACTTCTCCCTTGGTTGCGCCGTGCTCGACAGTGGCAGCACCGCCGAGGGTTTGAAGAGCCGCTCCTCGAAGACGCTAGGCTCCTGAGGCAGCCGCCTGGACGCCCTCTTGGCAATGTCATCGCCCTCCTGATTGGTGCCGCGAGGCACATGCTGCAACTCCAGCCCCCAGAACTGTTTCTCCATCTTGCGAACCTCAGCGAGGTAGGCTTCCATGTGCTCGTCCTTTGGCTCATATATCTTGTTGGAGAAGTTGACGAGGAGCTGCGAATGGCCCTTGATGACAAGGCGCTTTACCCCTAATGCAATTGCGGCCTTCAAGCCTGCTATTAGGCCTTCGTACTCCGCTATGTTGTTGGAGACCTTTTCTTCATGCTGGAAGCAGAGTTGTACGACGTAATAGAGTTTGTCCTGGGTAGGGGACACAAGCACTGCGCCAGCTCCCGCACCGTGTCGGGAGAACTCCCCATCGAAGTACATGACCCAGCCGTCCGGTGCTTCACTTCCCGGGGAAAGTGATCGGTCTTCGCCTGCCTCGAGACCCGGTGCTTCTGCCCATTCTGCCATGAAATCCGCAAGTGCGGCTCCCTTGATGACTCTGGTTGTACTGAACTCTAGCCGAAATGCCTATAGCTCAATGTTCCATTCAGCAACCCTTCCAGCTGAGTTGGGGCTTCTGAGCACTCTTTCCAAGGGGTATCCTGAGACGACTTTGATGGGATGTCCTTGGAAGTAGTGGCGCAGCTTGCGTGACGCCACTAGTAGCGCGAGGAGGAGTTTTTGAGGCATGGGGTACCTCGCCCTTGCGTCCCGTAGCACCGTGCTGACAAAGTACACGGGATGCTCGACGAAGTTGAGGGTGCTAGCGCAGCTTGCGTCCTCCGGAGGTCGAGGCGTCTCTTGAGACGACGGGGCTCCGAGTGCTTGGTCGCCTAAAGAGGCCTCTCCTGCTCCGGGTGTGTTCTCCTGCTGCGGCTGTTCCTTTCCGGCAGCGGTTGCGGCCTTCACGAGGCCCTCCTGGCTCTGCTTTGCTTCAGTTCAGACGGTCGACGCAGCCTTGGCACAGCGCTCCTCCCTGACCGCCACCAGGGCTACGCTAGCGGAGTAGGGGGTGGCCGCAAGGTAGAGCACCAAGGGCTCCTGAGGACGCGGAGCTACCATCACTGGTGGACTGGTAAGGTACCTCTTGATGTCTTGGAATGCCTTGTCGGCCTCTTCAGTCCATTCGAAGGGGCCCTTTTTCTTCATTAGCTTGAAGAAGGGCAGCGCTCGTTCCCCCAGCTTGGAGATGAAGCGCCCCAGCGCAGTTACACGCCCGGTGAGCTTCTGCATTTCTCTGAGGGTCCTTGGCGGGCTCATGTCTTCGACTACCTTGACCTTCTCCGGGTTGGCCTTGATGCCCCTGTGGGACACAAGGAAACCCAGGAGCTTGCCTGAGGGGACTCCAAGCACGCACTTCTCCGGGTTGAGACGTACGTCCACTTTGTTGAGGGTTGCAAAGGTTTCTTCCAGGTCCTGTATCAGGGTTCTTGCCTCACGAGACTTCACCACAATGTCATCGACGTAAGCTTCAGCGTTCCTCCCGAGTTGCTGGCCTAAGGCGATGTGCATCAGCCGCTGAAAGGTCACGCCTGCGTTGCGCAACCCAAATAGCATGCACGTATAGCAGTACACTCCACACGGGGTCAGGAAATCCGTCTTCTCCACGTCTTCTACCACCATCTTGATCTGGTGATAGCCCAAGAAGGCATCCAGGAAGCACAATAGGTCACACTCTGCGGTGGAGTCGACTATCTGGTCGATGCGGGGGAGCGGAAATGGATCCTGCGGGCAGGCCTTGTTGAGGTTGGTGAAGTCGACGCACATGCGCTCTTTTCCTCCCTTCTTAGGCACAACGACCGGATTGGCCAGCCAATCAGGGTAGCGGACCTCGCGAATAACCCCTGCCGCCTCTAGCTTCCGGGTCTCTTGAATGATGAAAGCATGTTTCTCAGTAGACTGCCGCCTTGCCTTCTGCTTCACGGGGCGCACATTGGTGCACACATTGAGGTGATGCTCAATCACTTCCCTTGGGACCCCTGCTAACTGATCTCGTTCCCACACGAACACCTTCTTGTTCACGCGCAGGAACCTGACTAAGGCCTTCTCCTGCTCGGGCTCGAGGTTGGCCCCTATGGTGAAGGTGGCGCCAGCGGACCCGTCCTCGTCGACTGGTACCTGCTTGATTTCCACCTTGTCTTGGGTAAACAGCTGCTTCTTTTTGGTCAGCGCAGCCCCCTTGGGCACAAGGGCGTCGGTGCTAGTGGGATGCGCCACCGCAGTCGCCCTGAAAACAAGCTGGAGCACCTGCAACGCATCTCTTGTGTCTCCTGACACGGTGAGGACGCCGCTGCTCCCGGGCATCTTCATGAGGTTGTACGCCGGGTGAGTTGCTGCCATGAACCGAGCCAAGGCCGGATAGCCGAGAATGGCGTTGCAGGGGAGGCCAATGGGGGCGATGTCAAAGTCGATCAGCTCCGTGCGGAAGTTGTCGCAGGTGCCAAAGGTCACTAGGAGGCAGATCTGTCCCAAGGAGGCGGTGGAACTAGCTCCGACGCCCGAGAAAGGCCTGCTGGGTTGGAGCCGCTCCAGCGGCACATGGAGGAGGCCGAAGGCCTCCACCGAGAGCATGTTGAGGCTGGCACCACCGTCGATGAGGGTCCTGGTGATGGCCGCTTGGCAGATGGTGGGGGTGCACAACATCGGGAGCGCGCCCAAACCAATGGGGTTGAAGGCGTGGTCCTCCGAGTCGAAGGTTAGATCGGCCTCGGGCGCCACCCAGCCCGGGGGAGCTTCTCGGCGCTTGGAGGCGGTGCTGATCCGGCAGGCGAACGGCTTGACGTGATGACTCGAGGGTGGTGCCTGGTAGCCACCCAGGAGAGCCGCGACGACAAGCGGCGCTGGTGCGGAGAAACGGGCGAGGAAGAGGTCGCGCAGCTCCTCCTAGGAGGTGACAGAGGCCGTCGGCAAGTGGAGGAGCCACACACGCGGGATGCCGGTGAGGCCCATGGGTAACCAGTTGGCCATCACCCGATCATCGCCCCCGGCTCCGAGGACGGCCTCCTCGTATGCCAGCAGGAAAACCATCAGGTTCGTCGCGCCGTCGTAGCGCGGAGGTATCTCGGGCCTGAACTTGCGCGGCCACTGCACCTGTCGCAAGGCGGGGGCCAAGGCCTGGAGCCCCCTGGCCCCCGTGTCGGCATCCGTTGCTGGAGCGGGCGGCGCGTTGTCCGCCATGAGGGCGGGATGCGATGTCGTGGGAGAACGGGTCGTCAGGAGGGAGGACTCCGGCGCACCCCTACCTGGCGCGCCAAATGTCGGATTTCGGGTTTCGGCAGACCCTTGAGGTTCGAACACTGGGGTGCGCACGGAGATCTCTCCCCAACCGATCTACGTCCAATCTCCTCACGTGATCTAAGTTGGAAAACAACGAACAACACACGGGACATGATATTTATACTGGTTCGGGCCACCGTTGTGGTGTAATACCCTACTCCAGTGTGTGGTGTGGTGGATTGCCTCAGGGGCTGATGAGGAACAGTACAAGGGAAGAACAGCCTCGCGAGAGGTGTTCTTGAGCTGGTGCGATGAACTGCTAGGGTGAGTTCAATTGCCTCTCTCTCTCTCTGCTAGGGTTCTACCAGATCTCTAGATGTCCCCTCTGTGTGTGTGTGTTCCCCTTTCTACTCTGTGGTGGCTAGCTCTATTTATGGAGGCCCTGGGCCTCTCCCCAAAATAATGAGCGGGAAGGGCGCCAACAATTGGCCATTTTGAAGGGGAACATCTAGTACAAGTTATCCTGACCAAAGGTGGTCTTCGGCTACCAAAAGTACTGGTGATGGCGCCGTCTTAGGCTCCACAGTGACCTCTGTCCTTCCGCTCTGTTGGTCTTGGTCTTGTTGCACCGGAATGGCAACCTTTGCCCGATGCCTTGGCCTGTGCTTGCCCCCTTTGCACCAAAGAGGAAACAAGGACACTGCGCAGGCCGGCGCCCACCGGGCGCCCGTGTGGTCTCGATCGTCATGGCTTGCGTCATGGGTTCCTCGCGAGGTACCCCTGCCTTGATCTCTTTGCCTCCTCGCGAGCCTGCCTGATGAGGCTGCCTCTGAGGAAGCTTCCTGTCATCCGCCCCGTGAGGCTTGGCCTCTTGCGAGGGTCCTAAGCTTGTGCTGATGAAGATGGGCCGCGCTGGGCCCCCACTTGAGCCACGCCGCAGGCCACAGGCAGGCAAGTCTGGGGACCCCCGTTCCCAGAACACCGACAAAGACCACAAGCAAAAAGGCAAGGACAAGCTTCAAGAGGAGATTGATGCATTTGAAGAAGCTCCTAAGGCCTTGGTCAAGTGGGTTCCCAAGACTACATCAAGTTCTACTTCATCAAGTACGACTACAATTCCAAGGATTCCCATCAAGATGATGTGGATCCCAAAGAAGAAGAACTAGAGAGTTGGTGACTCCGCCAACATACTTCACTCATATCATTTTGGCGAGGACAAGTTCAAACAACTTCTACATCTTGCACTAGTTCAAGGAGTCACAAACCCTCTTGTTGGTAAGACAAGGGACAAGGTAACCTATGGCCTTCATGGACATCATCTTGTGTGAAAATCACTCTATGTCTATGGATATCCTTGTTTGTTCCTTGTGGGACTAACCCTTGTAGGTATTAAAAGTGCAACTCACTCCAATGGATTGCTCCAAATGATCTACATCAACATTGAGCATCCACATCTTCAACATCTACATGAAGTCATCATCGACAAAACCCAAGGTTAGTTCATCCCTCTTAGGGGGGATATCACATCTAGGGGGAGCTTTACTCTAATCAATTGAGCTAAAGCAACTCTAATGGTGTGAACACAACAATGCTTTATGTAAAAGTGGTAACCCCACTTGTGCTTAAACGATGAGTATGACCTATGATTAAATGTTCTCATTTGACTCCTAAGTCAATATACTCATATATAGATGACCTAGTCATCACCAATTGCTTGATAGATGCTAGAGTGTTTGTGCATGCTTTGCCACATATTTCATTTGCCATTTTATTGTGTGAGCATGTTGATTGCATATTTTACTCATTCGAGGACACCCACTTGTTGTTTTGATTGTTTGGCATTTTCTCTTTTGCCAAGTGGATGGACAAGAATGCCTAAGAACTTCCTCTAGCTATCTATGCTTTTCTCATCTCAAACTCTATTCATGCTACATCACAAAGTTTGATCAAGTCAGATTCGAACCACTCTGTGTGAGGAGCACTCAGAGTCCCCGATTCGTCATAGACTTAAACTTCCAAAACCTCTCTGTGCATTTCGGTCTGACCGATCCATCCATTTTGGTCACACCAAGTTCACTGAGTTCATCTAGGTTTTCAATCTCGGTGCAACTGATTTGAACTTTTCGGTCACATCGAGTTGCAGTAACCGCTTGCGATTCTGCATCTCGGTGCCACAGAGTTGTTCCACTCGGTCACACCGACAGGGTCAGGATATATATACCCACGGGTGAGATTTTGGTAATTTCTTCAAACATCCTCAACCCGCGCGTGTCCTACTCTGCCGCCTTGGGTCTCTGGATCGTCTCCTCATCGCCAGTGACCTCCCGTCGCTGGTTTCCATCGCCGTCAACGGGATTATGCCCCGCCGTTGTCGCCGTAGCGAACTCCCGCCGAACTAAGGTATGAATTCGATCTTGTGTGCTAATTCCTTACTCCGATTCTTAGCACATTGCTTTGCCATGATCATTACCACGTATGAAATCAATCTATCTAGAGAAAACTCCCTTTAGGTTAGGTTTGATTCAAAAATTTAGGGTTAGGTGTCCGCCGAACTCATCTCGGACCAACCAAGTTAGAGAAATCGGTCCCACCGATTTGGCTTAGGCCATTGCACATGCGCTTTTCGGTCTGACCGAAAATTGCAAATCGGTGCGACTGAATTGTTGGGGAACGTAGTAATTTCAAAAAAAATCCTACGCACATGCAAGATCTATCATGGTGATGCATAGCAACGAGAGGGGAAGAGTGTTGTCCACGTACCCTTGTAGACCGTAAGCGGAAGCATTATGACAATGCGGTTGATGTAGTCGTACGTCTTCACGTTCCGACCGATCCTAGTACCGAAAGTACAGCACCTCCGCGATCTGCACACATTCGGCTCGGTGATGTCCCATGAACTCTCGATCCAGCAGAGTGTCAAGGGAGAGCTTCGTCAGCACGACGGCATGATGACGGTGATGATGATGCTACCGTCGCAGGGCTTTGCCTAAGCACTACGATGATATGACTGAGGTGGATTATGATGGCGGGGGGCACCGCACACGGCTAAGGGATCAATGATCAACTTGTATGTCTATGGGGTGCCCCCCTCCCCTGTATATAAAGGAGTGGAGGAGGGGAGGGCCGGCCCTCTCTATGGTGCGCCCCAAGGGGGATTCCTACTCCTAGTAGGAGTTGGTTTCCCCCTTCCCTAGTTGGAGTAGGAGCAGAAGGAAGGGGAAGAGGGAGAGAAGGAAAGAGGGGGGCACCGCCCCCTCCCTAGTCCAATTCAGACCAGCCCATGGGGGGCGCGCAGCCACCCCTTGAGTCCCTTATCTCCTTTCTCGTATGGCCCTATAAGGCCCATTAAGGGAGTCCTGGATTAGGGGGTCTCCGGACAGCCAGACTATATCCTTTGGCCGGACTGTTAGACTATGAAGATACAAGATTGAAGACTTCATCTCGTGTCCGGATGGGACTCTACTTGGCGTGGAAGGCAAGCTAGGCGATACGGATATGTATATCTCCTCCTTTGTAACCGACCTTGTGTAACCCTAGCTCCCTCTGGTGTCTATATAAACTGGAGGGTTTTAGTCCGTAGGACAACATACAATCATACCATAGGCTAGCTTCTAGGGTTTAGCCTCTCCGATCTCGTGGTAGATCAACTCTTGTAACACTTATATCATCAAGAATAAATCAAGTAGGATGTACGGTTTTACCTCCATCAAGAGGGCCCGAACCTGGGTAAACATCGTGTCCCCTGCCTCCTGTTACCATCCGCCTTAGACGCACAGTTAGGGACCCCATACCCGAGATCCGCCGGTTTTGACACCGACATTGGTGCTTTCATTGAGAGTTCCTCTGTGTCGTTTCCGTTAGCTTGATGGTTCCTACGATCATCGATAGCGATGCAGTCCAGGGTGAGACTTTTCTCCCTAGACAGATCTTTGTGTTCGGCGGCTTCCCACGATGGGCCAACTCGCTTGGCCATCTGGAGCAGATCGAAAGTTACGCCCCTGGCCACCAGGTCAGGTTTGGAAGCTTCAACTACACGGCCGATATCCGCGGAGACTTGATCTTCGATGGATTCGAGCCCCTGCCTTGTGCGCCACGTGGTCACGATGAGTACGATTTAGCTCTACCATCGGATCGTATTTAGGAGATCGCACCGGTAGCCGCTCCAACCCTCAATTTGGAGCCAGTTTCGCCATCCGAGGACGGGTGGATAGACCCCGTCACAGAGGTCATACCCTTTGCGGCGATCGAGCCGAATATCGACCTTACCCTTCACGAGAGCCATGTTGCCAAACTACCAGATCCTTCTCCAGCCACGGACTCCGAATCGCCTGCGCCCGTTCCTATCGAATCCGATTGGGCGCCGATCATGGAGTTTACCTTCACGGATATTTTTCAGCACTCGCCCTTCGGCGACATACTGAACTCATTAAGGTATATTTCCTTATCAGAAGGATCCTGGCCGAACTACGTCCGGCAGGATGGGGATGCAGATGACGAAGAAATTCGCCGCCCACCCACCACCCACTTAGTAGCCACTGTCGATGACTTAACTGACATGCTCGACTTCAACTCCGAAGACATCGATGGTATGGACGACGATGCGGGAGTCGAAGAGGAACCACTGCCCATAGGGCACTGGACAGCCACCTCATCATACGATATATACATGGTGGACACAGCCAAAGAAGGCAATGGCGACGAGACAACGGAGGATGACCCCTCCAAGAAGCAACCCAAGCGCCAGCGTCAGCGGCGCCGCTCTAAGTCCCACCAAGGCAAAAGTGGTGATACCAGCACCGGAGATAATAGCACTCCAGACAGTGCCGAAGACAACAACAATCCCCTCGAGCAAGATTTAGAGCAGGAGGATGGAGGAGCCAGCCCTCCTGAGAGAGCGGCAGATGGAGAGGCGGAGGATGATAATTACATGCCCCCCTCCGAACGAATTCGCCATGCCAGAGGATCCCGTCGAACAAGAGCGCTTCAAGCGCAGGCTTATAGCCACGGCAAATAGCCTTAAGAAAAAGCAGCAGTAGCTTCAAGCTGATCAAGATCTGCTAGCTGACAGATGGACTGAAGTCCTGGCGGCCGAAGAGTATAAACTCGAACGCCCCTCCAAGAGTTACCCAAAATGCAGGTTGCTACCCCGACTAGAGGAGGAAGCACCAAAACCTACATCCCCGGCGTATGGCGCGGCTGATCGGCCACCTCGTGGCCGCGACAGAGAGACATTCCAGCCAAAAGCTCAGCCCGCACCTCAACGTCATTCAAATAAAAAGGCATGGGGAAATATGCCAGACCTGCGATACGTATTGGAGGACAAAACAAAACATGCAAGATCGATCTAAGGATCACGAGGGTGCGCCACTATGCG
Source organism: Triticum aestivum (assembly GCF_018294505.1). Taxonomy (NCBI): domain Eukaryota; kingdom Viridiplantae; phylum Streptophyta; class Magnoliopsida; order Poales; family Poaceae; genus Triticum; species Triticum aestivum. The sequence continues at coordinate 605,832,505 of NC_057803.1, forward strand.
AGACGATAATCTTCACGCCGGATACAGTAAAAGTAAATCCGGCCGGGCCGAACACAGCGGGCAAGACTCATTCGAGTTGCATCACGATATAGCCCAGTACAGAGGCACCACACATCCCTTATGCTTCACAAACGAAGTAATGGGTCATCAAATCCCAGAGGGTTTCAAACCCGTAAATATAGAATCATACGACGGCACAACAGATCCTGCGGTATGGATTGAGGATTTCCTCCTGCACATCCACATGCCACGCGGTGATGACCTACACGCCATCAAATACCTCCCACTCAAACTCAAAGGACCAGCTCGGCATTGGCTCAATAGCTTGCCAACAGAGTCCATTGGCTGTTGGGAAGATCTGGAAGCCGCATTCCTCGACAACTTTCAGGGCACTTACGTGCAACCACCAGATGCCGATGACTTGAGCCACATAATTCAGTAGCCAGAGGAATCGGCCAGGCAATTCTGGACATGGTTCCTAACAAAGAAAAATCAAATCATCGACTGTCCGGATGCAGAGGCCCTAGCAGCTTTCAAGCACAACATCCGCGACGAGTGGCTAGCCCGGCACCTTGGTCAGGAAAAGCCGAAATCTATGGCAGCCCTCACGACACTCATGACCCGCTTTTGCACGGGAGAAGACAGCTGGCTGGCTCGCAGTAATAACATATCAAAGAACCATAGTACTTCGGATACCAAGGACGGCAATGGCAGGTCACGTCGCAACAAGCATAAGCGCCGCATTAACAGCAACAATACTGAGGATACGGCAGTCAATGCCAGATTCAAAGGCTCTAATCCCGGTCAGCGGAAAAAGCCATTCAAAAGAAGCACTCTGGGCCCGTCCAGTTTGGACCCTATACTCGATCGCTCGTGTCAAATACATGGCACCCCCGACAAGCCAGCCAACCACACCAACAGGGACTGTTGGGTGTTCAAGAAGGCCAGCAAATTAAATGTTGAAAACAAAGATAAGGGGTCACATAGCGATGATGAGGAGGAGCCCCGGTAGCCGAGCACCGGAGGACAGAAGAGGTTCCCCCCACAAGTGTGGATGGTGAACATGATATACGCAACCCACATCCCCAAGAGGGAGCGAAAGCGTGCGCTCAGGGACGTATATGCGTTGGAGCCAGTCGCCCCCAAGTTCAACCCATGGTCCTCCTGTCTGATCACCTTCGATCGCAGGGACCACCCCACTAGTATCCGTCATGGCGGATTTGCCGCACTGGTCCTAGACCCAATCATTGACGGATTTCACCTCACTCGAGTCCTAATGGACGGCGGCAGCAGCCTGAACCTGCTTTATCAGGACACAGTGCACAAAATGGGTATAGACCCCTCAAGGATCAAACCCACTAAAACGACCTTTAAAGGCATCATACCAGGTGTAGAGGCCCATTGCACAGGCTCAGTCACACTGGAAGTGGTCTTCGGATCTCCGGATAACTTCCGAAGCAAAGAGTTAATCTTCGACATAGTCCTGTTCCACAGTGGCTACCATGCACTGCTCGGGCGAACCGCATTTGCAAGATTCAATGCGGTACCGCATTATTCATATCTCAAGCTCAAGATGCCAGGACCTCGGGGGATCATCACAGTCAATGGAAACACAGAGCGCTCTCTCCGCATGGAGGAGCACACTGCGGCCCTCGCAGTAGAAGCGCAAAGCAGCCTCTTAAGGCAATCCACTAGTTCGGTGATTAAGGACCCGGACAACTTCAAGCGCGCCCGGAGTAATCGGCTACTGGACCGCCTGGCACGTCCCGAGCTTGCATAGCAATGCGGCCCCCACCCTGGCCCCAGCCAAACGGCGAAATCCGTGCCACGTGTACATAATTACGCATTAAAAATACCATGGGCATAGGCAGGAAGGGGGGCACGACGGCGGCACGCCCCAAGTCGTGGCTTAAACCGCACAAGGGGCTTCCCACTTTGTTATTTTTCTCTTTCGGGACTTTAATCTCTGGAAACCCTGTCCGGCAGCGTGATTGCCGAACACATGATGCAGCAACCAAGGAGGCAGAAAGCTACGTCACACCACGGAACTCCCAGGTGGATTACGATAACGAGTGAAATATTTGCTTTAATACTATTCCTCAGCTTGCCCTTGGAAGGGACATGTCAAACAGTCCTACTTTTTGCTTCTCGCACTACTTGTATCATTCTGCTTTAACGCACCTTTTTGAATAAAAAATGCATAGCATTAAGACTATTATTGCATTCTTCCTTTATATATATATGTTCATTCATGACATCCAGCACCCGTACACTCTGGTATGGCCAATACGCTAGGGGCTTAAGCATACCCCATAATACGGCGTGAGAAGTCCGAACACTTTCGACAGTGCGGCACCCCGAACTTATAGCATTATATGCATCAGCTCCGAATCATGTCATGGGTCAATAGTTGGGTTTGCCCGGCTCCCATGTTTTGGTACCTTACGTTCCGCTATATCGGCTAAGGTAGCACTGGGAGAACTACTGCGATTGTGCCCCGATTCTGCTGGGCTAAGCACCTCGGTAGAGAAAGCTAAAACTGATTGTCATGATAAGGCGAGAGACTGGTCGCTGTTCGAGAGATTTCGAGTCCCAAAAGGCTTATGCCGCTTAGAGCGAGGAGTCGGCCCTGTCCGGCTTAAGGCGTGTATCGCGCCCCGAATTCGGCCTTCCGAATACTAGGGGCTTCGCCAAAATTTAAAATTATAGAATTCTATGGCTAAGTGAGAGTGATAATGCATTATAGTCCGATTTCCTTGTTCATTGTGCTGAGCACCTCCCTCGAAGGACCCAACAATGGGAACAAGAGTGCTCAGGTTTATCCCGAACACCCCAGCACTCATGGCGTGGGGGCGGAAGCCGACGACTAGCCATCTCTCAGATTTGATAAACAGCCGAAAGAAGGTAATATTTTAAATTCAAACAAGCATTGCATAGAGCATATGAACAAGTTTTCATAAATACAGGATTACACGAGCGAGTTTACTCGAATATTATATCTTTCGTGCACTCGTCCGCTACGAGACGAGCACCCTTCAGGACACCCTCATAGTACATCTCGGGGTGGTGATGCTCCTTGCCCTCCGGCGGCCCTTCCTTAATCAGCTTCACGGCGTCCAGCTTGGCCCATTGCACCTTCACACGGGCGAAAGCCCGGCATGCACCTTCGATGCAGATGGACCGCTTGATGACTTCCAGCCGTGGGTAGGCATCCACAAGCCGCCTCACCAGGCCGAATTAGCTATTGGGAAGGGCATCGCCAGGCCACATCCGGACCATAAAGCCCTTCATGGCCTGTTCGGCCGCCTTGTGCAGCTCGACCAGTTGCTTCAGCTGGTCGCTCAGAGGCATCGGGTGTTCGGTCCCAGTATACTGAGACCAGAACAGCTTCTCCGTTGAGCTTCCCTCCTCGGCCTGGTAAAACTGTGCGGCATCCGACACACTGCGGGGCAAATCTGCGAATGCTCCTGGAGAGCTCTGGATTCGGGTAAGTAACAGGTAATTTACTTTCACATGCTTGCTTTGCATATAGAATGCCTTACCCGTCGCTATCTTCTTCATCGCATCAATCTCCTAGAGGGCCTTTTGGGCTTCGGCCTTGGCATTCTTTGCGCTCTCGAGGGCCGCGGCAAGCTCGGACTCTCGCGTCTTCAAGTCAAGCTCCAACGCCTCGTGCTTCGTCACGAGAGCGTGGAGCTCTTGCTGCACCTCACCCACCCGTGCCTCATGCCTTTCCCGCTCGGTGCGCTCCTTGGTCGCTTTGTCTTCGGCCTCGGATAGCGCTTGCTTCAGGGTCGCCACCTCGGTCGTGGCCCCTGGCAATTTTACGATGATCCTGTCATTTTGCAATTGCATTCTTTTTATACATATCCATAGACTAGGTACTACTTACCTTCGTTCTCCTCGAGCTGCCTCTTGGCAAGGCCGAGCTCGTCCTTGGACCCTTTAAGGTCCTGCTTCACTGCAGCGACCTCTGCAGTTAGTGCAGCAGAGGCCAGCAGTGAAGCCTGCATACGCATATTGACATACTTATATTAGACTCCTGCGATATTGTTTGATCCTCCGTTCGGCTTTTCTTTGTGAACACCGAACAGAGCATCAGGGGCTACTGTCTATGCGGTAATATTTTTCCCCATATTTCAAAAACTTACCTCAAAGCCTGTTAGAAGGCTGGCACAGGCTTCAGTCAGTCCGCTCTTGGCAGACTGAACCTTCTGGACCACTACATTCATAATAGTGCGGTGCTCTTTGTCGATGGAAGCGCTGCAAAGCGCTCCTAGCAGACTGTCCGGTGCCTCTGGATGGACAGAGGTCACCGGCACAAGTGTCTTGCCCCTTTTGGAAGGAGGCCACCTGCCTGAGTCCGGAACCACTGGAGGTTCCGGTGCGGTGTTCGGCTGAGGGCCGAACTCGGAGCCCTCGGGAGCCTTGCTCCCTCTTCTCCGGGAATCCGTAAGGTCGCCTTGAGGCGCCTCCGGGACTGTCTCCCCTCGACTCGGTGCCTCTTGAGACAATACCTCGGCATTGTCTGAAGGGCAAGGGGAGGTGGCGGTTGGAAGTGGATCACTATCCATATCCGACGAGCCCAGGGAGTCGTCCGAAGATACGTCGATACGGGCTCGTGGCAGTCTCCATAATCATAATTTGGCGTTAGGAGAAGCAGTGTGACAAAGGTATGCTATGAGTTATTCTGGCATCCGAATACTTACGACTTCGCCAGGGGCTTGGACCTGAGCAGCCACTCGTCTTCGCCTTCGGCGGCGGTGGTGGAGTAGTCTGGAAGGAGAGTCCTTTCCTTCTTGGACCCTTCGGCCCCCCCGGTTTGGGCGGCCTTCCTTTTCTTGTCTCCCCCGACTGGAGGGGGAGCATCTTCATCTTCCTCCTCGTCTTTGGGGGAGGAGTGCATCGCGGAGTTATCGGACGATGAGTCTGATAACACCTAGCGTCGGGAACTCTTTCGGTTTCCCTTGGCCTTCTTGGTCTTCTCCAGCACCTTGTAAGGAGCCGGAGTCAGCATCTCCGTTAGGAGAGCGTCCGTAGTTTCTTCGGGTAGAGGGGCCGGCCAGTTAATCTGCCCCGACGTCTCCACCCAGTCATGTGAAAGGCATGAAGCTCAGACCCCGCACATGGTTAAGCTAGGGGAAATAAATATCCTACCGGATGTATAGAACTCACCGAATGCGCTCGGCGCTTCGCGCTTAGCCCGCGGTCCTCGGTGAGAGAGGGAGGGACCTCGGCGCCCTTGAACAGCACCTTCCAGACGTCCTTGTGCGTTGTGTCGAAGAGCTCGCTCAGAGTCTGGTGTTGGGCTGGGTCGAACTCCCACAAGTTGAAGTCCCGTTGTTGGCACGGGAGGATCCGGCGGATGAGCATGACCTGGACTATGTTGACAAGCTTGAGCTTCTTGCCTGCCATATTCTGGATACATTTCTGGAGTCCGTCCAGCTCTACCGATGAACCCCAGGATAGGCCCTTCTCTTTCCAGGAGGTGAGCCGCGTGGGGGATTCCGGATCGAAACTTGGGGGTAGCCACCCATTTGGCATCGCGTGGCTCGGTGGTGTGGAACCACGTCGATTGCCACCCCTTTATGGTCTCCACGAAGGAGCCTTCGAGCCATATAACGTTGGGCATCTTGCCCACCATGGCTCCGCTGCATTCTGCTTGTTGGCCGCACACCACCTTCGGCTTGATATTGAAGGTCTTTAACCACAGGCCGAAGTGGGGCCGGATGCGGAGGAAAGCCTCACACACAACGATGAACGCCGAAATGTTGAGGACGAAGTTCGGGGCCAGATCATGGAAGTCCAGCCCATAGTAGAACATGAGACCACGGACGAATGGATGGAGGGGAAACCCCAGTCCGCGGAGGAAGTGGTGGAGGAAGACTACCCTCTCGTGAGGTTCAGGGGTAGGAACGATCTGCCCCGCAGCGGGCAGCCGATGCGCGATATTCGTGGCCAAGTATCCGGCTTCGCGCAGCTTCTTGATGTGTCCCTCCATAACGGAGGAAGCCATCCATTTGCCTCCCACTCCGGACATGATTGGAGAAGGTTGAGGGGAAGGATGTGGGCTTGGGCGTTGGAGCTCGAGTGCGCGAGAGTGGATGAGAAAGGAGGAGGAAGGCGTGGGTAGAAAAAGGTTAAACCTTGTCCCTTTATAAGGGCGGCCGAAACTATGCGCCCCCACTAGCCTGGTAAAACTCGCTTATCCCCCAAGTGTCGTAATCGATGGCGCAGTTGGGTTACCCACACCCGTATTGATGAGAATCCCGTAATAAGGGGGGCACGATCTCTGCTTTGACAAGACGTGTCAAAAAACTGCCTCGTGTTATGTGCGGGGCTAGATAAAGGAAACAGTTCGAATAATCACCGGGCCATGGCATAATGTCATGTTGCCAACACGTGTCAGCAGATTAGATTTGTGGAAATATTATTCTCTCTACGGTGGTATGTGGAACTTATTTTACAGGGTCGGACACTATCCTTGTATTCAAATTCTTCCGTGGTGTATTCGGAGGAGGAACCCGCCTTGCAAGGCCGAAGACAATACTGCGTGTCGGACTCGTCGTCAATGAAGCCTGATTCAGGGGCTACTGAGGGAGTCCTGGATTAGGGGGTCTCCGGACAGCCAGACTATATCCTTTGGCCGGACTGTTAGACTATGAAGATACAAGATTGAAGACTTCGTCTCGTGTCCGGATGGGACTCTACTTGGCGTGGAAGGCAAGCTAGGCGATATGGATATGTATATCTCCTCCTTTGTAACCGACCTTGTGTAACCCTAGCCCCCTCTGGTGTCTATATAAACCGGAGGGCTTTAGTCCGTAGGACAACATACAATCATACCATAGACTAGCTTCTAGGGTTTAGCCTCTCCGATCTCGTGGTAGATCAACTCTTGTAACACTTATATCATCAAGAATAAATCAAGAAGGACGTAGGGTTTTACCTCCATCAAGAGGGCCCGAACCTAGGTAAAACATCGTGTCCCCTGCCTCCTGTTACCATCTACCTTAGACGCACAGTTTGGGACCCCCTACCCGAGATCCACCGGTTTTGACACCGACACCCATTACTTCCCCGGCGAATTCCCATAACTCTCTGGTACTCCGAAAATTACTCGAATCACTCGGAACCTTTCTGATGTCCGAATATATCCTTCCAATATATTGATCTTTACATCTCAACCATTCGAAACTCCTTGTCATGTCCGTGGTCTCATCCGGGACTCCGAACAACCTTCGGTACATCAAATCACATAACTCATAATACAAATCGTCATTGAATGTTAAGCGTGCGGACCCTATGGGTTCGAGAAGTATGTAGACATGACCGAGATACATCTTCAGTCAATAACCAATAGCAGAACCTGGATGCTCATATTGGTTCCTACATATTCTACGAAGATCTTTATCGGTCAAACCGCATAACAACATACGTTGTTCCCTTTGTCATCGGTATGTTACTTGCCCGAGATTCGATCGTTGGTATATCATTACCTAGTTCAATCTCGTTACCGGCAAGTATCTTTACTTGTTTTGTAATGCAACATCCCGTAACTAACTCATTAGTCACATTGCTTGCAAGGCTTATAGTGATGTGCATTACCGGGAGGGCCCAGAGATACCTCTCCGATACACTGAGTGACAAATCCTAATCTCGATCTGTGCCAACTCAACAAACACCATTGGAGACACCTGTAGAGCATCTTTATAGTCACCTAGTTACGTTGTGACGTTTGATAGCACACTAAGTGTTGGGGATATTACTATTAAGTATAAAACGGCCATGAGGGGCCGGGTTATGCCCACAAGGAGTTAGTCATGTTTGAAGCCCATGAAGACAAGAGGTATGGCGCTTTACAGAGAAGATCTACATGAAGGCCCAGGGCCCAAAGGAGGATTAGGGCCCGTAGATATAAACCGCCATATGATACATAACTTATGTTGTAAGGCAAGGAAAGGTAGAAACCGAGCCAGGCACATGTATGAACCGGCCTCAGGATTCTGTAAACCATCGGGCGTTTACCTGTGTATATAAAGGGACGACCTGGTGGCGGTTTAGGGACAACAAACGATAACTCGAGAGCCAGGCAAAGCGGATTCGCTCCCTGGTCATTGAAACCCAAGCAATTCCATCACAACTGGACGTAGGCTTTTATCTTCATCGTAAGGGGCTGAACCAGTATAATTCCTCATGTCCCTTGTCCACTTTAACCCCTTCAAGCTAACCCGTTGTGATGGCTCCACGACTCAGTCCTTTCATGAGGACATCTGCCGTGACAAAACCACGACAGTTGGCGCCCACCATGGGGCTGTCGCATGATGGTTTCGAGTTCTTGAAGGGAAGCTTCGAAGGACTCAAGGGATACGCTGTGGGCCGGATGACCAAGAGTTGTCGCGGCAAGCTCTACATCGACGATGCGGGCTGGGGCCCCGAGGCCGGCTCGATCGAGTATGGGTACCGGGTCCCCTTTGGCGAAATACACGTCTTCATTGGCAAGATCGGTGAATTGGGCCCTGAGCCGGACATCTGCATCGACATCACCGAGACGGCTCGGCGTGCAAGACCTGCCCACATTCAGCAAGCCATGAAGCGTGCCTTCGTGGGACTCATCCACGGAGTGGAATCTGAGGATAGGTCGGTATCTGGTGGCAAAACCGTCGTCTACTCTGATGACGAGTCTTCAACTGGAGAGACCGAGTCGCTATATCAGCTGCATGATGGCCGGATTAGTGGTGGTTCCGATGGCGACAATATTCCGGACCTCCTTGAACCGCCGAGCCGAGTTGCGATCTTCATGGCCGGTACACAATTGGTACAGCATTCTTCCACCGCCGCAGTGGTGATTTCCGGTTCATCAGTGGCAACACCAGCCGGGGCAGGGGGCTCTGCTCCATCGCTGGCTCAGGCTTTGTCTAATTTATTTGACACTTTGGCAACGTTGCTAGCAGCTGAGGTTGACGCAGCAAACTAGGATCAGCATAACACGGAAATTGCAAAGGTGAAGGATCAGATAGCTCAAGCTAAGGTAGATCTGGCAGCGGAGAACACTAGGATGGCCGATGAGCGGGCCGGATTAGAGGCACATGCCTATCGGCTTATGTTGGATCAGAGTGCTTCAGATGATGTCATGAGGAGAAGGTACCGGTCTCACCTGCCACCGGTTTACGAGGGAAGGAACCTCTTTAACACGCCAGGAGCAAGCACCAGCAACCAGCCAGTGGTAAACCAGGCGGAGGCACCTAGAACAGGGGCGCTGGTTCAGCCGCGCACGATGGATCCGCATCGTCAGAACAATGTCCCATCACAGCACGTCCCAACGCCTCCGGGTCATTACTCTAACCCGTTGGATAACATCGTTGTCGCTGCTTCACTATTGCCAACTCTCCTGATCGATGGTGAGTCCCCAGTAGTAGTTGAAACATGACGGGCTAGGGAACTCCTTCAGACAGCTTTGACTCAGCAGCAGGCTTATTCACACAGTCGCGAGAGGATTCATTCCACTCCCTGTCCAAGTCGGAGCTACATCAGGCATATTGATGAATCGGCTGTATCAAGCAGTGCGAGAAACTGTAACCCGCCGCAAGGTCATAACCCGGCGGGCGGCGGTGCTAATGCCTAGGATGTGGTGGATCACGGTAGAACGCGTCGAGAAGTCGTGTTAGCAGCACAGTACGCGGCCCGTCAGCTTACTCCAGTTCGTCCAACTACTTCGGTGGAACCAGGTGTGGTTTTCAGTTCTTTGGGGGTGCCGTGTCTTTCCCCGGCCATACATAACATGCAACTACCCAAGGACTTCAAGGGTCCTCGTAAGGTGCCCAATTACACTGCCGATTTACCCCCTGAGTCATGGGTTGAGAGTTATGAGATGACGATGGAGATGCTGGATGTGGATGATGCGGCATGTGCTAAGTACTTCACCAAGATGCTGGAAGGGATAGCTTGTACTTGGTTAAAAAGCTTACCAGCTAACTCCAGTGGATCATGGGCCGAGTTGAAAAGTGGGTTTATCCATAATTTCAAAGCCACGTGCAAACAGCCCATGTCAATTGTGGACTTAGCCGCCTATGTTCAAGAGGAGGGGGAGTCCACAACCCATTGGGTAAAGCGAGTCTCAACTATTATGCATTCATCAGACCGCATCAATGCTGACACGGCCGTCTTAACATTGGAAGGCAAATGCATGTTTATGCCCTTCAAGCTGAAGCTGGGAAGGCTCAAGCGTCACTGCAATGATATGGCCACGCTTATGGTAGCTTTAGTTAAGTATGCCGATTCAGACAGTACCAAGGACCCTGAGTCTGAGGATGAAAAGACGGGGAAGGGAAAGAAGAATGGCAGTGCCACGGGGCAGCAGCATAACCTGGCGGGTCATGGGAACAACGGTAAGCGCAAGGCGGATAACATCTTGGGTTTTGTGGCTAACACCAACACCCAGGATAATGGTCAGCGCTGCAAGGGTAAACCGCCCCAGCGGGGTAGAGGTTCAGGTCCCAATCTTGAACGCCTGTTAAATGAACCTTACCCAAGGCACGGGCCGCGAGAGAGGCCAGCTACGCACCTTTGGAAGGATTGTTTTATCATGCGGGAGTTTAAGAATTCAAGTTCTTTCCAGTACGACCAGGGACCGCCCGGCGGTTCAGGAGGCGGTCTGATACGTCTCCAACGTATCTATAATTTTTGATTGCTCCATGCTATATTATCTACTGTTTTGGACATTATTGGGCTTTATTATTTACTTTTATATTATTTTTGGGACTAACCTACCAACCGGAGGCCCAGCCCAAAATTGATGTTTTTTTGCCTATTTTAGGGTTTCAAAGAAAAGGAATATCAAACGGAGTCCAAACGGAATGAAACCTTCGGGAACGTGATTTTCTCAACGAACAAGACCCAGGAGACTTGGACCCTACGTCAAGAAACAAAAGAGGAGGCCACGAGGTAGGGGGCGCACCTACCCCCCCCCCCCAAGCGTGCCCTCCACCCTCGTGGGCCCCCTGTTGCTCCACCGACGTACTCCTTCCTCCTATATATACCTACGTACCCCCAAACGATCAGATACGAAGCCAAAACCCTAATTCCACCGCTGCAACTTTCTGTATCCACGAGATCCCATCTTGGGGCCTGTTCCGGAGCACTGTCGGAGGGGGTATCCATCATGGAGGGCTTCTACATCATCACCATAGCCCCTCTGATGAAGTGTGAGTAGTTCACCTCAGACCTACGGGTCCATAGTTATTAGCTAGATGGCTTCTTCTCTCTTTTTGGATCTCAATACAATGTTCTCCCCCTCTCTTGTGGAGATCTATTCGATGTAATCTTGTTTTTGCGGTGTGTTTGTTGAGACCGATGAATTGTGGGTTTATGATCAAGTCTATCTATGAACAATATTTGAATCTTCTCTAAATTTTTTTATGTATGATTGGTTATCTTTGCAAGTCTCTTCGAATTATCAGTTTGGTTTGGCCAACTAGATTGATCTTTATTGCAATGGGAGAAGTGCTTAGCTTTGGGTTCAATCTTGCGGTGTCCTTTCCCAGTGACAGTAGGGGCAGCAAGGCACGTATTGTATTGTTGCCATCGAGGATAACAAGATGGGGTTTTCATCATATTGCATGAGTTTATCCCTTTACATCATGTCATCTTGCTTAAGGCGTTACTCTGTTTTCATTAACTTAATACTCTAGATGCATGCTGGATAGCTGTTGATGAGTGGAGTAATAGTAGTAGATGCAGGCAGGAGTCGGTCTACTTGTCTCGGACGTGATGCCTATATACATGATCATACCTAGATATTCTCATAACTATACTCAATTCTGTCAATTGCTCAACAGTAATTTGTTCACCCACCGTAGAATACTTATGCTCTTGAGAGAAGCCACTAGTGAAACCTATGGCCCCCGGGTCTATCTTCATCATATTAATCTTCCAATACTTAGTAATTTCCTTTGCTTTTTACCTTGCTTTTATTTTACTTTGCATCTTTATCATAAAAATACAAAAAATATTATCTTATCATATCTATCAAATCTCACTCTCGTAAGTGGCTGTGTAGGGATTGACAACCCCTTATCGCGTTGGTTGCGAGGATTTATTTGTTTTGTGCAGGTACGAGGGACTCGCGCATAGCCTCCTACTGGATTGATACCTTGGTTCTCAAAAACTGAGGGAAATACTTACGCTACTTTGTTGCATCATCCCTTCCTCTTCGGGGAAAACTAACGCAGTGCTCAAGAGGCAGCAAGAAGGATTTCTGGCGCCGTTGCCGGGGAGTCTACGCAAAAGTCAATATACCAAGTACCCATCAGAATCCTTATCTCCCGCATTACATTATTTGCCATTTGCCTCTCGTTTTCCTCTCCCCCACTTCACCCTTGTCATTTTATTCACCCTCTCTCTCTCTATCCTCCCTCTCTTTCTCTATTTGCCTCTTTTTGCCCGCTTGCTTTTTGTTTGCTTGTGTGATGGATTGCTTGCTTGTCATGATGGCTCAAGATAACACTAAATTGTGTCACTTTACCAATACCAACGACAATGTTTTTATTAGCACTCCGATTGCTCCTCTTACCGATGCTGAATCTTGTGAAATTAATACTGCTTTGCTGAATCTTGTCATGAAAGATCCGTTTTCCAGCCTTCCTAGTGAAGATGCCGCTACCCATCTAAATAGCTTCATAGATTTGTGTGATATGCAAAAGAAGAAAGATGTGGATAATGATATTGTTAAATTGAAGCTATTTCCTTTTTCGCTTAGAGATCGTGCTAAAGATTGGTTTTCGTCTTTGCCTAAAAATAGTATTGATTCATGGAATAAGTGCAAAGATGCTTTTATCTCTAAGTATTTTCCTCCCGCTAAGATCATATCCCTTAGAAACGATATTATGAATTTCAAGCAACTTGATCATGAACATGTTGCACAAGCTTGGAAGAGGATGAAATTAATGATACGTAATTGCCCTACTCATGGTTTGAATTTGTGGATGATTATACAAAAAATTTATGCCGGATTGAATTTTGCTTCTAGAAATCTCTTAGATTCGGCCGCGGGAGGCACTTTTATGGAAATCACTTTAGGAGAAGCTACTAAACTCCTAGATAATACTATGATTAATTATTCTCAATGGCATACTGAAAGATCTACTAATAAAAAGGTGCATGCGATAGAAGAAATTAATGTTTTGAGTGGAAAGATGGATGAACTTATGAAATTATTTGCTAGTAAAAGTGTTTCTTCTGATCATAATGATATGCCCTAGTCTACTTTGATTAAGAATAATAATGAATCTATGGATGTGAATTTTGTTGGTAGGAACAATTTTGGTAAGAACGCATATAGAGGAAATTTCAATCCTAGGCCTTATCCTAGTAATCCCTCTAATAATTATGGTAATTCCTACAACAATTCTTATGGAAATTATAATAATATACCATCTGATTTTGAATCTAATATTAAAGAATTTATTACTTCACAAAAGAATTTCAATGCTTTGGTTGAAGAAAAATTGCTTAAGATTGATGAGTTGGCTAGGAACGTTGATAGAATTTCTCTTGATGTTGATTCTTTGAAACTTAGATCTATTCCACCTAAGCATGATATCAATGAGTCTCTCAAAGCCATGAGAATTTCCATTGATGAGTGCAAAGAAAGAACCGCTAGGATGCGTGCTAAGAAAGATGCCTTTATAAGAGCGTGTTCTTCTAGTTCCTATGAAAATAAAGATGAAGATCTAAAAGTTATTGATGTGTCCCCTATTAAATCTTGTTTTGCAATATGAATCTTAATAATAATGGGACTGAATATGATCCACCTTTACCTAGAAGGCGTTCCAAGAATTCGGAGTTTTTAGATCTTGATGCTAAAATTGATGAAAGTGGGATCGAAGAAATGAAAACCCTAGATGTTGCTAAACCCACTATTTTAGATTTCAAGGAATTTGATTATGAAAATTCTCTTTGATTGATTGTATTTCCTTGTTGCAATCTGTGCTAAATTCTTCTCACGCTTATAGTCAAAATAAAGCGTTCACTAAACATATCGTTGATGCCTTGATGCAATCTTATGAAGAAAAACTTGAATTGGAAGTTTCTATCCCTAGAAAACTTTATGATGAGTGTGAACCTACTATGAAAATTAAAATTAAAGATTATGAATGCTATGCTTTGTGTGATTTGGGTGCTAGTGTTTCCACGATTCCAAAGACTTTGTGTGATTTGTTAGGTTTCCGTGATTTTGATGATTGCTCTCTAAACTTGCACCTTGCGAATTCCACTATTAAGAAACCTATGGGAATAATTAATGATGTTCTCATTGTTGCAAATAGGAATTATGTGCCCGTAGTTTTTATTGTTCTTTACATAGATTGCAATCCTTCATGTCCTATTATTCTTGATAGACCTTTCCTTAGAACGATTGGTGCAATTATTGATATGAAGGAAGGAAATATTAGATTCCAATTTCTGTTAAGGAAAGGCATGGAACACTTTCCTAGAAAGAAAATTAAATTACCTTATGAATCTATTATGAGAGCCACTTATGGATTGCCAACCAAAGATGGCAATACCTAGATCTACCCTTGCTTTTTATGCCTAGCTAGGGGCGTTAAACGATAGCGCTTGTTGGGAGGCAACCCAATTTTATTTTTATTCCTTGATTTTTGCTCCTGTTTAATAATAAATAATTTATTTAGCCTCTGTTTAGGTTGTGTTTTTGTGTGTAATTAGTGTTTGTGCCAAGTAGAACCGTTGGGAAGACTTGGGGAAAGTCTTGATATCTTGCTGTAAAAAACAGAAACTTTGGCGCTCACAAGAACTGCTGCCATTTTTATTTGGAAAGTGATATTTAGTTAATTATTTTTTCAGATGATTAATATATAAATTACTCACGTCCAAAAATTTATTTTAGAATTTTTGGGGTTCCAGATCTTGCACTAGCTACAGATTACTACAGACTGTTCTGTTTTTGACAGATTCTGTTTTTCGTGTGTTGTTTGCTTATTTTGATGAATCTATGGCTAGTAAAATAGTTTATAAACCATAGAGAAGTTGGAATAAAGTAGGTTTAACACCAATATAAATAAACAATGAGTTAATTAGAGTACCTTGAAGTGGTCTTTTGTTTTCTTTCGCTAACGGAGCTCACGAGATTTTCTACTTTGAGTTTTGTGTTGTGAAGTTTTCAAGTTTTGGGTAAAGATTTGATGGATTATGGAACAAGGAGTGGAAAGAGCCTAAGCTTGGGTATGCCCATGGCACCCCCAAGATAATCTAAGGACACCCAAAAGCCAAAGCTTGGGGATGCCCCGGAAGGCATCCCATCTTTTCGTCTACTTCTATCAGTAACTTTACTTGGAGCTATATTTTTATTCACCACATGATATGTGTTTTGCTTGGAGCGTATTGTATGATTTGAGTCTTTGCTTTTTAGTTTACCACAATCATCCTTGCTGTACACACCTTTTGAGAGAGCCATACATGATTTGGAATTTGTTAGGATACTCTATATGCTTCACTTATATCTTTTGAGTCATATAGTTTTGCTCTAGTACTTCACTTATATCTTTTAGAGCACTGTGGTGGATTTGTTTTATAGAAACTATTGATCTCTCATGCTTCACTTAGATTATTTTGAGAGTCTTAAATAACATGGTAATTTTCTTAAATAATCCTAATATGCTAGGTATTCAAGATTAGTAAAAAAATATGAGTGTTTTGAATACTAAGAGAAGTTTGATGCTTGATGATTGTTTTGAGATATGGAGGTAATAATATCAAAGTCGTGCTAGTTGAGTAGTTGTGAATTTGAGAAGTGCTTGTGTTGAAGTTTGCAAGTCTCGTAGCATGCACGTATGGTAAATGTTATGTAACAAATTTGAAACATGGGGTGTTCTTTGATTGTCTTCCTTATGAGTGGCGGTCGGGGACGAGCGATGGTCTTTTCCTACTAATCTATCCCCCTAGGAGCATGTGCGTAGTGCCGAGGTTTTTGATGACTTGTAGATTTTTGCAATAAGTATGTGAGTTCTTTATGACTAATGTTGAGTCCATGGATTATACGCACTCTCACCCTTCCATCATTGCTAGCCTCTACACATTCATTTGACTATGAGATTATGCAACTCCCGGATACCGGAGGAATACCTTGCGTGCTATCAAACGTCACAACATAATGATAACCCACGAGTATAGGGGATCGCAACAGTTTTCGATAAGTAAGAGTGTCGAACCCAATGAGGAGCTAAAGGTAGAACAAATATTCCCTCAAGTTCTATCGACCACCGATACAACTCTACGCACACTTGACGTTCGCTTTACCTAGAACAAGTATGAAACTAGAAGTACTTTGTAGGTGTTGTTGGATAGGTTTGCAAGATAATACAAAGTACGTAAATAAAAAGTAGGGGCTGTTTAGATAAAGAAACAATAAAGTAAATATAGCGAGTGTGGAAAAGTGGTGGTAGGAGTTGCGAAATTGTCCCTTAAGCAATTGACTACTTTACTAGACTGATAGCAAGTATTATGTGGGAGAGGCCACTGCTAGCATGTCATACCTGACTTGGAATTCTATGCACTTATGATTGGAACTATTAGCAAGCATCCGCAACTACTAATGTTCATTAAGGTAAAACCCAACCATGGCATTAAGATATATTGGTCCCCCTTCAATCCCGTATGCATCAATTTCTATGCTAGGTTGAAGCTTCTGTCACTCTTGCCCTCCAATACATAGTCCTATCAACATGCAACTAACCCTAGGGTGTGATCCATGCGCGCAATCATATGATGGGCACCAAAGGACAGCAACATAACCACAAGCAAATTAAATCAATCATAGCAATTCATCAACCACCGATAGGACAACGAAAATCTACTCAGACATCATAGGATGGCAACACATCATTGGATAATAATATGAAGCATAAAGCACCATGTTCAAGTAGAGGGTACAGCGGGTTGCGGGAGAGTGGACTGCTGTAGATAGAGGGTGGAAGGTGATGGAGATGTTGGTGAAGATGGCGGAGGTGTTGGTGTAGATCGCGGTGATGATGATGGCCCCCGGTGGCACTCCGGTGCAACCGGAAGCGAGGGGGAGAGAGCCCCCCTCCTTCTTATTCTTCCTTGACCTCCTCCCTAGGTGGGAGAAGGGTTTCCCCTCTGGTCCATGGCCTCCATGGCAAGGGAGGGGCAAGAGCCCCTCCGAGATTGGATCTGCCTCTCTGTCTCTCTCTGTTTCTGCGTTCTGTTCTGGCTCTATTTCACCGTTTCGTATATATATGGAGATCCGTAACTCTGATTGGCCTGAAACCTTCGCCGTGATTTTTTTCTGGATATTAGCTTTCTTGCGGCAAAAGAAGAGCGTCAACCGCCTTATGGTGGGCTCACGAGGGTAGGGGCGCACCCTAGGGGGGGCGCGCCCCCCTGCCTCATGGCCACCTCGAGCACTGGTTCGCGTTGATTTTCCTTTCGAATTTTCTGTTGGAAATATGCCCTAGAGGCAATAATAAAAGCATTATTATTATATTTCCTTGTTCATGATAATTGTCTTTATTCATGCTATAATTGTGTTATCCGGAAATCGTAATACATGTGTGAATAATAGACACCAACATGTCCCTAGTAAGCCTCTAGTTGACTAGCTCGTTAATCAACAGATAGTCATGGTTTCCTGACTATGGACATTGGATGTCATTGATAACGAGATCACATCATTAGGAGAATGATGTGATGGACAAGACCCAATCCTAAACATAGCACAAGGTCGTATAGTTCGTTTGCTAGAGTTTTCCAATGTCAAGTATCTTTTCCTTAGACCATGAGATCGTGTAACTCCCGTATACCGTAGGAGTGCTTTGGGTGTGCCAAACGTCACAACGTAACTGGGTGACTATAAAGGTATACTACGGGTATCTCCGAAAGTGTCTGTTGGGTTGACACGGATCAAGACTGGGATTTGTCACTCCGTATGACGGAGAGGTATCACTGGGCCCACTCGATAATGCATCATCATAATGAGCTCAAAGTGACCAAGTGTTTGGTCACGGGATCATGCATTACGGTACGAGTAAAGTGACTTGCCGGTAACGAGATTGAACGAGGTATTGGGATACCGACGATCAGATCTCGGGCAAGTAACATACCGATTGACAAAGGGAATTGTATACGGGGTTGCTTGAATCCTCGACATCGTGGTTCATCCGATGAGATCATCGAGGAGCATGTGGGAGCCAACATGGGTATCCAGATCCCGCTGTTGGTTATTGACCGAAGAACGATCTCGGTCATGTCTACATGTCTCCCGAACCCGTAGGGTCTACACACTTAAGGTTCGGTGATGCTAGGGTTGTAGGGATATGTATATGCAGTAACACGAATGTTGTTTGGAGTCCCGGATGAGATCCGGGACGTCACGAGGAGTTCCGGAATGGTCCGGAGGTAAAGAATTATATATAGGAAGTGCTATTTCGGGCGTCGGGACAAGTTTCGGGGTCATCGGTATTGTACCGGGACCACTGGAAGGGTCCCGGGGGTCCACCGGGTGGGGCCACCTGCCCCGGGGGGCCACATGGGCTGTAGGGGGTGCGCCTTGGCCTATATGGGCCAAGGGCACCAGCCCCAAGAGGCCCATGCGCCTAGGGTTCAAGGAGGGAAGAGTCCCAAAGGGGGAAGGCACCTCCTAGGTGCCTTGGGGAGGAGGGATTCCTCCCCTTGGCCGCACCCCCCTAGGAGATTGGATCTCCTAGGGCCGCCCCCCCCCCCCTTGTCCCTCCTATATATAGTGGGGAGATGGAGGACTTCTTACTTTGATCTTTGGTGCCTCCCTCTCCCTCTCCAACACACCCTCCTCCTCCATAGTGCTTGGCGAAGCCCTGCCGGAGTACTGCAGCTCCATCATCACCACGCCGTCGTGCTGCTGCTGGAGTCATCTCCCTCAACCTCTCCTTTCCCCTTGCTGGATCAAGAAGGAGGAGATGTGGCTGTTCCATACGTATGTTGAACGCGGAGGTGCCGTCCGTTCGGCGCTAGGATCTCCGGTGTTGGATCACATCGAGTACGCCTTCCTCATCCCTGTTCTTTGAACGCTTCCGCGCGTGATCTACAAAGGTATGTAGATGCAATCCAATCACTCGTTGCTAGATGAACTCCTAGATGGATCTTGGTGAAACCGTAGGAAAATTTTTGTTTTCTGCAACGTTCCCCAACATTTTCCATATTTTCCAAAAATAAGCTCCATCCGTTTTTATCCCGCTTGGACTCCGTTTGATATGGATATTCTGCGAAACAAAAAACATGCAACAGACAGGAACTGGCACTGGGCACTGGATCAACATGTTAGTCCCAAAAATAATATAAAAAGTTGCCAAAAAGTGTATGAAAGTTGACTAATATTGGCATGGAACAATCAAAAATTATAGATACGATGGAGACATATCACATAACTGGGCGATTATAAAGATGCTCTACAGGTATCTCCGAAGGTGTTTGTTGGGTTGGCATGGATCGAGATTAGGATTTGTCACTCCGAGTAACGGAGAGGTATCTTTGGGCCCTCTCGGTAATGCACATCATAATAAGCCTTGCAAGCAATGTGACTAATGAGTTAGTTACGGGATGATGTATTACAGAACGAGTAAAGAGACTTGCCGGTAATGAGATTTAACTAGGTATGAAGATACCAACGATCGAATCTCGGGCAAGTAACATACCGATGACAAAGGAAATGACGTATGTTGTCATAACGGTTCGACCGATAAAGATCTTCGTAGAATATGTGGGAGCCAATATGAGCATCCATGTTCCGCTATTGTTTATTGACTAGAGAGGTGTCTCGGTCATGTCTAGATAGTTCTCGAACCCGTAGGGTCCGCACGCTTAACGTTCGATGACGATTTGTATTATATGAGTTATGTAATTTGGTGACCGAATGTTGTTCGGAGTCCCAGATGAGATCACGGACATGACGAAAAGTCTCGAAATGGTCGAGAGGTAAAGATTCTTATATAGGATGATAGTATTCAGATACCGGAATTGTTCTGGGGCTATCGGGTACGTATCGGGTCATCGGAAGGAGTTCCGGGCAACCCCCAGCAAGCTATATGGGCCTAATGGGCCAAGAGTTGGACAGACCAGCCCCTTAGGGGCTGGTGCACCCCCTTGTTGGCCGAATAGGAAGGGGAAGGGAAAGGGGAAGAGAGAAGGAAGGGGAGGCAATTTGGCCTCCCCCTTCCTTCCCTCCTCTCTCTCCCCTTTCCTTCCCTCTCCGGAAAAGATGGTAAGGGGGCGAATTGGACAAGGCCCCCAAGTAGGATTCCTCCTACTTGGGGCGCCCCATGGCTATTCCCCTCCCCCTCCCACCTATATATATGTGGGGAAGGGGCGCCTAGAACACACAACAAACATTGTTAGCCGTGTGTGGTGCCCCCCTCCATAGTTTACGCCTCCGGTCATATTCACGTAGTGCTTAGGCGAAGCCCTGCGCGAATCACTTCACCATCACCGTCACCACGCTGTCGTGTTGACAAAACACTCCCTTGACACTTTTCTGGATCAAGAGTCTGAGGGGCGTCATTGAGCTGAACGTGTGCAGAACTCGGAGGTGTTGTACGTTCGGTGCTTGATCGGTCGGAACGTGAAGAAGTTCGACTACATCAACCGCGTTGTCAAACGCTCCCGCTTTCGGTCTACGAGGGTACGTGGACACACTCTCCCCTCTCGTTGATATGCATCTCCTAGATAGATCTTGCGTGAGCATAGGATTTTTTTTGAAATTGCATGCTACGTTTCCCAACACTCATACCTCTCGACACGAGCATGAGTCTGAAATACCAATTTCAGCTCTTGGAACATCTCATATGCTCTGTGGCGTTCAAAACATTTTTGAAGTCCCGGTTCTAAGCAGTAAAGCATGGTGCACTAAAATAAGTAGTCATCATATTGAGCTTGCAAAACGTTCATAACGTCTGTATCTGCTCCTACAACAGGTTTGTCACCTAGTGGTGCATCAAGGACATAATTCTTCTGTGCAGCAATGAGGATAATCCTCATATCACGGACCCAGTCTGCATCATTGCTACTATCATCTGTCAACTTAGTTTTCTCTAGAAATATATCAAAAATAAGGGGACTAAATTGGGAGCTATTTATCTACAACATAGATATGCAAATACTATCAGGACTAAGTTCATGATAAATTAAGTTCAATTAATCAAATTACTTAAGAACTCCCACTTAGATAGACATCCCTCAAGTCATCTAAATGATATGTGATCCAAATCAACTAAACCATGTCCGATGATCACGTGAGATGGAGTAGTCATCAATGGTGAACATCTCTATGTTGATCATATCTACTATATGATTCATGTTCGACCTTTCGGTCTCGAGTGTTCCGAGGCCATGTCTGTACATGCCAGGCTCATCAAGTTTAACCTGAGTATTCCGCATGTGCAAAACTGTCTTGCACCCATTATGTTGGAGATATAACTACTGGGTATGAACCGCCTAGGAGGGGCCAGGTCATACCACTGGTGACTTGTCAATGAAGATGGTGGGTCAATATAAGCCCATTGGCGGCCCAAGACTTAGAAGCAATTTGAGGCCTAAGAGGATGAACCGTTGTATGTATGACTTGTATTCTAAGGCAAGAGTAGTTAGTCATCGAGCCGGACACGTTTGTATGAGCCAGCCGGGACTCTGTAAACTGTCGGGCGTCAACCTGTGTATATAAAGGGACGACCCGGCGGCGGTTCACGTGAAAGAAACAACAGATCGAGAACTAGGTCAAGCGTATTCGCTCCCTGGTAATCGAAGGCCTAGTAATACAATCCCAAACTGGAGTAGGCATTTACCTTCATCGTAAGGGGTCGAACCAGTATAAATTCTCTGTGTCCTTTGTCCCGTTTAACCCCTTTAAGATAACCTAGCTGCGATGGCCCTGCGACTAAGTCCTTCCACTAGGACATCTGCCGTGACAATTCCACGACAGTTGGCGCCTACCGTGGGGCCAGGGCATGGTGGTTTCGAGTTCTTAAAGGGCAGTTTCGAAGGGATCAAATGATACGTTGTGGGCCGGATGACCAAGAGTCGTCGCGGCAAGCTCTACATCGACGATGCAGGCTGGGGCCCTGAGGTTGGCTCAATCGAGTACGGGTACCAGGTCCCCTTCTGCGGAATCCACGTCTTCATCGGCAAGATCAGCGAACCAGGACCTAAGCCGGGCATCTGCACCGACATCATCGAGATGGCTCAGCGTGCACGACCCGCCCAGGTTCAACCTACCATGAACTGTACCTTTGTTGGTTTCATCCATGAAACGGAAGTTGAAGAAGGATCTGAGTCTGGAGGTGAGATGGCCATCTACTCTGATAATGAGTCGTCCACCGGCGAGACTAATTCATTGTATCTACTGCAAGACGGCTGGCTTGGCGGCTCCTCGAGCTATATGGTGAAGGTGGGAGAAGGCAGGGCTAGCTTCCCCCTCCTTCTATGATCTGGTCTAGTTCTAATGGATCGGAACCCTTTGCATGGGTGCCCCGGGGGGTTCATATAGGCCTACCCCCTAGGGGTACAATGGTAAACTGACTGGGAGCAGGGCCCAGCCGTCAGTCTCTTCACATGCCGGCTCTTCCGCCGACTGCTGGGGCCCGCCGACTGGTCTAGTACAGAGCCGATAGGCCGTACCCGCCTCTTGCGGGTCTTGCCGGCTGCTGATTACTGTAGCCATGCTCCAAATGACGCAGGCTTGGTCATGGGGTCGTGGCTACAGCCCCGCCGTACGGCGGTGTTGGAAATATGCCCAGAGGCAATAATAAAATGGTTATTATTATATTTCTTTGTTCATGATAATTGTCTATTGTTCATGCTATAATTGTGTTATCCGGAAATCGTAATACATGTGTGAATACATAGACCACAACACGTCCCTAGTGAGACTCTAGTTGACTAGCTCGTTGATCAAAGGATAGTCATGGTTTCCTGACTATGGACATTAGATGTCATTGATAACGGGATCACATCATTAGGAGAATGATGTGATGGACAAGACCCAATCCTAAGCTTAGCTCAAAGATCGTGTAGTTCGTTTGCTGTAGCTTTTCTGAATGTCAAGTATCATTTCCTTAGACCATGAGATTGTGCAACTCCCGGATACCATAGGAGTACCTTGGGTGTGCCAAACGTCACAACGTAACTGGGTGACTATAAAGGTACATTACAGGTATCTCCGAAAGTGTCTGTTGGGTTGGCACGAATCGGGACTGGGATTTGTCACTCCGTATGACAGAGAGGTATCTCTGGGCCCACTCGGTAATGCATCATCATAATGAGCTCAATGTGCTCAAGTGGCTGATCACGGGATCATGCATTACGGTACGAGTAAAGTGACTTGCTGGTAACGAGACTGAACAAAGTATTGGGATACCGACGATCGAGTCTCGGACAAGTAATGTACCGATTGACAAAGGGAATTGTATACGGATTGATTGAATCCTCGACATCGTGGTTCATCCGATGAGATCATCGTGGAGAATGTGGGAGCCAACATGGGTATCCAGATCCCGCTGTTGGTTATTGACCGGAGAGGCTTCTCGGTCATGTCTGCATGTCTCCCGAACCCGTAGGGTCTACACACTTAAGGTTCGGTGATGCTAGGGTTGTAGAGATATTAGCACACGGTAACCCGAAAGTTGTCCGGAGTCCCGGATGAGATACCGGACGTCACGAGGAGTTCCAGAATGGTCCGGAGGTAAAGATTCATATATAGGAAGTCCAGTTTCGGCCATCGGGAAGGTTTCGGGGGTCACCGTTATTGTACCGGGACCACCGGAAGGGTCCCGGGGGTCCACCGGGTGGGGCCACCTATCCCGGAGGATCCCATGGGCTGAAGTGGGAGGGTAACCAGCCCCTAGTGGGCTGGTGCACCCCCCTTGGGCCTCCCCCTGCGCCTAGGGTTGGAAACCCTAGGGGTGGGGGGCGCCACCCTTGCCTTGGGGGGCAAGGCACCCCCTTTGGCCGCCGCCCCCCTAGGAGATTGGATCTCCTAGGGCCGGCGCCCCCCCCCCACCTAGGCACCTTATATATAGTGGGGGGAGGGAGGGCTGCGCACCCAAGCCCCTGGCCTCTCCCTCTCCCTCCCGTGACACTCCTCCGTCTCCCAGCGCTTGGCGAAGCCCTGCCGAGATCACCGTTGCTTCCACCACCACACCGTCGTGCTGCTGGATCTTCATCAACCTCTCCTTCCCCCTTGCTGGATCAAGTTGGAGGAGACGTCTTCCCAACCGTATGTGTGTTGATCGCGGAGGTGCTATCCGTTCGGCACTTGGTCATCGGTGATTTGAATCACGTCGAGTACAACTCCATCAACCCCGTTCTCTTGAACGCTTCCGCTCGTGATCTACAAGGGTATGTATATGCACTCCTCTTTCCCTCGTTGATAGATGACTCCATAGATTGATCTTGGTGATGCGTAGAAAATTTTAAAATTCTGCTACGTTCCCCAACAGTGGTATCAGAGCCAGGTCTATGCGTAGTTACTATGCACGAGTAGAACACAAAGTAGTTGTGGGCGTCGATATTGTCAATTTGCTTGCCATTACTAGTCTTATCTTGATTCGGCGGCATCGTGGGATGAAGCGGCCCGAACCAACCTTACACGTACGCTTACGTGAGACCGGTTCCACCGACTGACATGCACTAGTTGCATAAGGTGGCTGGCGGGTGACTTTCTCTCCCACTTTAGTCGGATCGGATTCGATGAAGAGGGTCCTTATGAAGGGTAAATAGAAATTGGCAATTCACGTTGTGGTTTTGGCGTAGGTAAGAAATGTTCTTGCTAGAAACCTATAGCAGCCACGTAAAAACTTGCAACAACAATTAGAGAACGTCTAACTTGTTTTTGCAGCAAGTGTTTTGTGATGTGATATGGCCAAAGGTTGTGATGAATGATGAATGATATATGTGATGTATGAGATTGATCATGTTCTTGTAATAGGAATCACGACTTGCATGTCGATGAGTATGACAACCGACAGGAGCCATAGGAGTTGTCTTTATTTATTTATGACCTGCGTGTCAACATAAACGTCATGTAATTACTTTACTTTATTGCTAAAGCGTTAGCCATAGTAGTAGAAGTAATAGATGACGAGACAACTTCAAGAAGACACGATGATGGAGATCATGATGATGGAGATCATGGTGTCATGCCGGTGACAACGATGATCATGGAGCCCCGAAGATGGAGATCAAAGGAGCAAATGATATTGGCCATATCATGTCACTATTTGATTACATGTGATGTTTATCATGTTTTACATCTTATTTGCTTAGAAAGACGGTAGCTTAAATAAGATGATCCCTCGTAATAATTTCAAGAAAGTGTTCCCCCTAACTGTGCACCGTTGCGAAGGTTCGTTGTTTCGAAGCACCACGTGATGATCGGGTGTGATAGATTCTAACGTTCGAATACAACGGGTGTAAGCCAGATTTACACACGCAATACACTTAGGTTGACTTGACGAGCCTAGCATGTACAGACATGGCCTCGGAACACAGAAGACCGAAAGGTCGAGCATGAGTCGTATAGAATATACGATCAACATGAAGATGTTCACCGATGTTGACTAGTCCGTCTCACGTGATGATCGGACACGGCCTAGTTAACTCGGATCATGTTATACTTAGATGACTGGAGGGATGTCTATCTGAGTGGGAGTTCATTGAATAATTTGATTAGATGAACTTAATTATCATGAACTTAGTCTAAAATCTTTACAATATGTCTTGTAGATCAAATGGCCAACGTTGTCCTCAACTTCAACGCGTTCCTAGAGAAAACCAAGCTGAAAGACGATGGCAGCAACTATACGGACTGGGTCCGGAACCTAAGGATCATCCTCATAGCTGCCAAGAAAGATTATGTCCTAGAAGCACCGCTAGGTGACGCACCCGTCCCACAGAACCAAGACGTTATGTACGCTTGGCAGACACGTGCTGATGATTACTCCCTCGTTCAGTGCGGCATGCTTTACAGCTTAGAACCGGGGCTCCAAAAGCGTTTTGAGAGACACGGAGCATATGAGATGTTCGAAGAGCTGAAAATGGTTTTTCAAGCTCATGCCCGAGTCGAGAGATATGAAGTCTCCGACAAGTTCTTCAGCTGTAAGATGGAGGAAAATAGTTCTGTCAGTGAGCACATACTCAAAACGTCTGGGTTGCATAAGCGCTTGACTCAGCTGGGAGTTAATCTCCCAGATGACGCGATCATTGACAGAATCCTTCAGTCGCTTCCACCGAGATACAAGAGCTTTGTGATGAACTTCAATATGCAGGGGATGGAAAAGACCATTCCTGAAGTATTTGCAATGCTGAAATCAGCAGAGGTAGAAGTCAAAAAGGAACATCAAGTGTTGATGGTGAATAAAACCACTAAGTTCAAGAAAGGCAAGGGTAAGAAGAACTTCAAGAAGGACGGCAAGGGAGTTGTCGTGCCCGGTAAGCAAGCTGCCGGGAAGAAGCCAAAGAATGGACCCAAGCCCGAGACTGAGTGTTTTTATTGCAAGGGAAGTGGTCACTGGAAGCGGAACTGGCCCAAATACTTAGCAGACAAGAAGGCCAGCATCATGAAAGGTATATGTGATATACATGTAATTGATGTGTACCTTACCAGTACTCATAGTAGCTCCTGGGTATTTGATACCGGTGCGGTTGCTCACATTTGTAACTCAAAGCAGGAGCTGCGAAATAAGCGGAGACTGGCGAAGGACGAGGTGACGATGCGCGTCAGGAATGGTTCCAAGGTCGATGTGATCGTCGTCGGCACGCTACCTCTACATTTACCTACGGGATTAGTTTTAAACCTCAATAATTGTTATTTAGTGCCAGCTTTGAGCATGAACATTGTATCAGGATCTCGTTTAATACGAGATGGCTACTCATTTAAATCCGAGAATAATGGTTGTTCTATTTATATGAGAGATATGTTTTATGGTCATGCTCCGATGGTGAATGGTTTATTCCTAATGAATCTCGAGTCTAATGCTACACATATTCATAGTGTGAATACCAAAAGATGTAAGGTTGATAAGGATAGCCCCACATACTTGTGGAACTGCCGCCTTGGTCACATAGGTGTCAAACGCATGAAGAAGCTCCATGCAGATGGACTTTTAGAGTCTCTTGATTACGAATCATTTGACACGTGCGAACCATGCCTCATGGGTAAAATGACCAAGACTCCGTTCTCAGGAACAATGGAGCGAGCAACCAACTTATTGGAAATCATACATACTGATGTGTGCGGTCCAATGAGTGTTGAGGCTCGCGGTGGCTATCGTTATGTTCTCACCCTCACTGATGACTTGAGTAGATATGGGTATGTCTACTTAATGAAACACAAGTCTGAGACCTTTGAAAAGTTTAAGGAATTTCAGAGTGAGGTTGAGAATCAACGTGACAGGAAAATCAAGTTCTTGCGATCAGATCGTGGGGGAGAATACTTGAGTCACGAATTTGGCACACACTTAAGAAAATGTGGAATAGTTTCACAACTCACGCCGCCTGGAACACCTCAGCGTAATGGTGTGTCCGAACATCGTAATCGCACTCTATTAGATATGGTGCGATCTATGATGTCTCTTACCGATTTACCGCTATCATTTTGGGGCTATGCTTTAGAGACTACCGCATTCACTTTAAATAGGGCTCCGTCGAAATCCGTTGAGACGACACCGTATGAATTATGGTTTGCGAAGAAACCTAAGTTGTCGTTTCTAAAAGTTTGGGGATGCGATGCTTATGTCAAGAAACTTCAACCTGAAAAGCTCGAACCCAAGTCGAAAAAATGCGTCTTCATAGGATACCCTAAAGAAACTGTTGGCTATACCTTCTACCTCAGATCCGAAGGCAAGATCTTTGTTGCCAAGAATGGGTCCTTTCTAGAGAAAGAGTTTCTCTCGAAAGAAATAAGTGGGAGGAAGGTAGAACTTGATGAAGTATTACCTCTTGAACCGGTAAGTGGCGTAGCTCAAGAAAATGTTCCTGAGGTGCCTGCACCGACTAGAGAGGAAGTTGATGATGATCATGAAACTTTAGATCAAGTTGCTACTGAACTTCGTAGGTCCACAAGGACACATTCCGCACCAGAGTGGTATGGCAACCCTGTCTTGGAAATCATGTTGTTAGACAACGGTGAACCTTCGAACTATGAAGAAGCGATGGCGGGCCCGGATTCTGAAAAATGGCTGGAAGCCATGAAATCCGAGATAGGATCCATGTATGAAAACGAAGTATGGACTTTGACTGACTTGCCCGTTGATCGGTGAGCCATAGAAAATAAATGGATCTTTAAGAAGAAGACAGACGCGGATGGTAATGTGACCATCTATAAAGCTCGGCTTGTCGCTAAGGGTTATCGACAAGTTCAAGGGGCTGACTACGATGAGACTTTCTCACCCGTAGCGAAGCTGAAGTCCGTCCGAATCATGTTAGCAATTGCCGCATTCTATGATTATGAGATATGGCAAATGGACGTCAAAACGGCATTTCTTAATGGTTTCCTTAAGGAAGAATTGTATATGATGCAGCCGAAAGGTTTTGTCGATCCTAAGAATGTTGACAAGGTGTGCAAGCTCCAACGCTCGATTTATGGGCTGGTGCAAGCATCTCGGAGTTGGAACATTCGCTTTGATGAGATGATCAAAGCGTTTGGGTTTATGCAGACTTATGGAGAAGCCTGCATTTACAAGAAAGTGAGTGGGAGCTCTGTAGCATTTCTCATATTGTATGTGGATGACATACTGTTGATGGGAAATGATATAGAATTCTTGGAAAGCATAAAGGCCTACTTGAACAAGTGTTTTTCAATGAAGGACCTTGGAGAAGCTACTTATATATTAGGCATCAAGATCTATAGAGATAGATCGAGACGCCTCATTGGTCTTTCACAGAGACGTACCTTGACAAGATATTGAAGAAGTTCAAAATGGATCAGTCAAAGAAGGGGTTCTTGCATGTATTGCAAGGTACGAGATTGAGCACGGCTCAATGCCCGACCACGGCAGAAGATAGAAAAAAGATGAGTGTCGTCCCCTATGCCTCGGCCATAGGGTCTATCATGTATGCTATGTTGTGCACCAGACCTGATGTAAACCTTGTCGTAAGTTCGGTAGGAAGGTACCAAAGTAATCCCGGCATGGAACACTGGACAGCGGTCAAGAGTATCCTGAAGTACCTGAAAAGGACTAAGGAAATGTTTCTCGTTTATGGAGGTGACGAAGAGCTCGTCGTAAAGGGTTACGTCGATGCTAGCTTTGACACAGGTCTGGATGACTCTAAGTCACAAACCAGATACGTGTATATTTTGAATGGTGGGGCAGTAAGCTGGTGCAGTTGCAAGCAAAGCGTTGTGGCGGGATCTACATGTGAAGCGGAGTACATGGCAGCCTCGGAGGCAGTACAAGAAGCAGTCTGGGTGAAGGAATTCATTACCGACCTAGGAGTCATACCCAATGCGTCGGGCCCGATGACTCTCTTCTGTGACAACACTGGAGCTATTGCCCTTGCCAAGGAGCCCAGGTTTCACAGGAAGACCAGCCATATCAAGCGTCGCTTCAACTCCATTCATGAAAGTGTTCAAAATGGAGACATAGAGATTTGTAAAGTACATACGGACCTGAATGTAGCAGATCCGTTGACTAAACCTCTCCCTAGAGCAAAACATGATCAACACCAGAACTGCATGGGTGTTTGATTCATCACAATGTAACTAGAATACTGACTCTAGTGCAAGTGGGAGACTGTTGGAAATATGCCCTAGAGGCAATAATAAAATGGTTATTATTATATTTCTTTGTTCATGATAATTGTCTATTGTTCATGCTATAATTGTGTTATCCGGAAATCGTAATACATGTGTGAATACATAGACCACAACACCTCCCTAGTGAGCCTCTAGTTGACTAGCTCGTTGATCAAAGGATAGTCATGGTTTCCTGACTATGGACATTAGATGTCATTGATAACGGGATCACATCATTAGGAGAATGATGTGATGGACAAGACCCAATCCTAAGCTTAGCTCAAAGATCGTGTAGTTCGTTTGTTGTAGCTTTTCTGAATGTCAAGTATCATTTCCTTAGACCATGAGATTGTGCAACTCCCGGATACCGTAGGAGTACATTGGGTGTGCCAAACGTCACAATGTAACTGGGTGACTATAAAGGTACATTACAGGTATCTCCGAAAGTGTCTGTTGGGTTGGCACGAATCGAGACTGGGATTTGTCACTCCGTATGACGAAGAGGTATCTCTGGGCCCACTCGGTAATGCATCATCATAATGAGCTCAATGTGATCAAGTGGCTGATCACGGGATCATGCATTACGGTACGAGTAAAGTGACTTGCCGGTAACGAGATTGAAAAAAGTATTGGGATACCGACGATCGAGTCTCGGACAAGTAACGTACCGATTGACAAAGGGAATTGTATACGGATTGATTGAATCCTCGACATCGTGGTTCATCCGATGAGATCATCATGGAGCATGTGGGAGCCAACATGGGTATCCAGATCCCGCTGTTGGTTATTGACCGGAGAGGCTTCTCGGTCATGTCTGCATGTCTCCCAAACCCGTAGGGTCTACACACTTAAGGTTCGGTGACGCTAGGGTTGTAGAGATATTAGCACACGGTAACCTGAAAGTTGTTCGGAGTCCCGGATGAGATCTCGGATGTCGCGAGGAGTTCCGGAATGGTCCGGAGGTAAAGATTCATATATAGGAAGTCCAGTTTCGGCCATCGGGAAGGTTTCGGGGGTCACCGGTATTGTACCGGGACCCCCGGAAGGGTCCTGGGGGTCCACCGGGTGGGTCCACCTATCCCAGAGGGCCCCATGGGCTGAAGTGGGAGGGGAACCAGCCCCTAGTGGGCTGGCGCGCCCCCCTTGGGCCTCCCCCTGCGCCTAGGGTTGGAAACCCTAGGGGTGGGGGCGCCATCCTTGCCTTGGGGGGCAAGGCACCCCCTTTGGCCGCTGCCCCCTAGGAGATTGGATCTCCTAGGGCCGGTGCCCCCCCTAGGCACCCTATATATAGTGGGGGGGGAGGGAGGGATGTGCACCCAAGCCCCTGGCCTCTCCCTCTCCCTCCCGTGACACTCCTTCGTCTCCCAGCACTTGGCGAAGCCCTGCCGAGATCACTGTTGCTTCCACCACCACGCTGTCGTGCTGCTGGATCTTCATCAACCTCTCCTTCCCCCTTGCTGGATCAAGTTGAAGGAGATGTCTTCCCAACCGTACGTGTGTTGAACGCGGAGGTGCTGTCCGTTCGACACTTGGTCATCGGTGATTTGAATCACGTCGAGTAGGACTCCATCAACCCCGTTCTCTTGAATGCTTCCGCTCATGATCTACAAGGGTACGTAGATGCACTCCTCTTTCCCTCGTTGATAGATGACTCCATAGATTGATCTTGGTGATGCATAGAAAATTTTAAAATTCTGCTACGTTCCCCAACAGGCGGGTGATCATTGTAGCCACTCCCTGTCTCGTCTGGTTAATGGCGCGGGGAACCAGTGGGAGGGGCAGGCCGACTCCCGGGGGCCAGCTCCCTACGGGTCCGACTAGAGGCGCTCTTGCCGTCTTCTGGACTCGCACTGACCGGTAGGGCCCGTTGACGGTGTCCTGGACTAGGGGGTACTCATCACATCGTCTCCCGATCAGTTGGATTGGGCCGACGACCCCCATGGCCGCATACTCATGGGCCAGTTCGTACAGCTGCCGCATACAAGGAAGATTCCACAAGACTTGGCGATCAAGACAAGGACTCCACCCCACCAGCGTATTCGGCTAGGACTCTTGTTATCCTAGGCCTCTGGTGCATTATATAAACCGAGGCCAGGCTAGTCGATAGAACATACAGAACAACAATCATACGATAGGCTAGCTTCTAGGGTTTAGCCTTTCTGATCTCATGGTAGATCTACTCTTGTACTACTCATATCATCAATATTAATCAAGCAGGACGTAGGGTTTTACCTCCATCAAGAGGGTCCGAACCTGGGTAAAACATCGTGTCCCCTGCCTCCTGTTACCATCCGCCTAGACGCACAGTTTGGGACCCCCTACCCGAGATCCGCCAGTTTTGGCACCGACATTGGTGCTTTCATTGAGAGTTCCGCTGTGTGATCGACAAAAGGATCGATGGCTCGCCTGCAGATCAACTGCGACTTCGGCATCTTCGTCACCAGCTCGACTGGTCACCTTGGTTCGACCAAGGACTGCGCCCTATCTCCGATCGTCATGTTCGGATGAGGGGCTCCATCAACGTCAACTCCGATCTCTATCAAGATCATGGAGGAATCATCCAGGGATCCCGGGGGCTCAACGTCAACATTGCCCTCGGGCGGCCGTGCTGTTTTTCTGGACAGCGAACTTGTATCCGCTGCCACCGCCTCCTCGGGTGTCGTTTTAACGATTTCTTTGGTGGGATTGTGCGGAATTGGGTCTACAACAACCCTGGAAAATTTCGTCGAGTTCCGATGGAGGAATCTCTGGCAATCCGCGATATGCCGGAGCCCTGTCAAATCTGGATGGGAATCTGGACGAGTTTAGGGCGTGGTGTCCAGCTTCTAGATCGGACGTCCTTTGGAAGATCCAACCGTTGATCGGCTGCGGAATTACTATATCTACCACCCCTCTGAATTTCAGCTCGATCCGACCGTCCAAACTCCGGGAACCTTCCGATTAGTGCATCACTTTTCAGATCTGTTTTCTGCGCGAAAACGAATCCGACCCGAGTTCGTCTTTTTTATGAACGGGATTTCGGACATCCTTTTTGAAGGATGGTTTGTATGGGGTATTGTGTTTTGTTCCCGAACACATCCCACTAACTTTAAAATCTTTTGAAGATGATCTTCAATATCATGCTGATGTCAAACCAGTCCGGCAATATTGCTCCACGGTTGCCGACCTGCGCTAGACACGTCATCACTTTATTGAGCCGAGCTCAACTTCTTCGGATCATCACCTCGGCAAGCTGAACAACAGTTCGGCATCGCAAAGAATAAATCATCACCAACATCGCCGCCCCACGGGTTACACGAAGCGGGCACACCGGCATCACCGCACGGTCACTTCATCAAGCCGGCATTGACCACTTCACGACCTGCATCGGCAGGGCCGCACTATTGCTCATCCGAGCCGGTGTCCATCACGCCGACCTACTTCGACATCTCGGCTGGACCGGGGGCTTCATCATCTCTTCATCAACCTACTCCGGTAACGGGTGTGCGGATCGAGTCCCAATTTTGGGAATCACCTTCCTTCGGATTGCTACAACAAATAAACCAGGTGCTATTAATCCAAGTATTTTTTGCTTGTTTGGGTTCAATTTTTCCCAAGGAATTATCACTCTGGTTTGTCCATCATATGTACACAGGTCTATCAAATGGTGGCCGCATTAACGACGGCCGCATGGTGGTCCGGTCAGTCTCCGTACATAGTCCGGCGAATACCACATCCGGAACTCGGACCGACCTGTAAATTCAGGCTTTGCCACGCCCTTACCGCATCACGCCGACGCCCTGCATCGACATTGACTTCGGTGCCCCGTATCATAACTGCACCCTATTGGATATGATGCATACCATGATGTCTCTTATCGAATTACCACAATAGTTTATGGGTTAGGCATTAGAGACAACCACATTCACTTTAAAAGGGGCACCACGTAATTCTGATGAGATGACACCGTATGAACTATGGTTTAGAGAAACCCAAGCTGTCATTTCTTAAAAGTTTGGGGCTGCAACGCTTATGTGAAAAAAGTTTCAAGCTGATAAGCTCGAACACAAAGCGGATAAATGCATCTTCATAGCACACCCAAAACAGTTGGGTATACCTCCTGTCTCAGATCCGAAAGCAATAAGGGATTGTTTCTAGAATCGGGTCCTTTCTCAAGGAAAAGTTTCTCTCGAAGGAATCAAGTGGGATGATGGTGGAGACTTGATGAGGTTATTGAACCGTCACTTCAACTAGCGTATAACAGGGCACAAAGAGTTGTACCTGTGGCACCTACACCAATTGAAGTGGAAGCTTATGATATTGATCATGAGACTTCGGATCAAGTCACTCCTCAAGGATGCATACTACTTCAGAGTGGTACGTAATCCTATCTTGGAAGACATGTTGCTAGACAACAATGAACCTACGAGCTATGGAGAAGCGATGGTGGGCCCGGATTCCGATAAATGGCTCGAGGCCATAAAATCCGAGAGAGGATCCATGTATGAAAACAAAGTGTAGACTTTGGCAGAACGGCTCGATGGTCGTAAGACTGTTCAGTACAGATGGATTTTTTAAAAGGAAGACGGACAATGATGGTAAGTATCACCATTGCGACAGTTCGTTGTTTCGAAGCACCACGTGATGATCGGGTGTGATAGATTCTAACATTCACATACAACGGGTGTAAGACAGATTTACACACACGAAACACTTAGGTTGACTTGACGAGCCTAGCATATACAGACATGGCCTCGGAACACAAGAGACCGAAAGGTCGAGCATGAGTCGTATGGTAGATACGATCAACATGAAGATGTTCACCGATGATGACTAGTCCGTCTCACGTGATGATCGGACACAGCCTAGTTGACTCGGATCATGTAATCACTTAGATGACTAGAGGGATGTCTATCTGAGTGGGAGTTCATAAGATGAACTTAATTATCCTGAACATGGTCAAAAGGTCTTCACAAATTATGTCGTGGCTCGCGCTTTAGTTCTACTGTTTAGATATGTTCCTAGAGAAAATTTAGTTGAAAGTTGATAGTAGCAATTATGCGGACTAGGTCCGTAAACTGAGGATTGTCCTCATTGCTTCATAGAAGGCTTATGTCCTTAATGCACCGCTCAGTGTGCTGAACCTCGAACGTCGTCTGTGGATGTTGCGAACATCTGACATACACATTTTGATAACTATGTGATAGTTCAGTTAAACGGTTTAGAGTTGAGGCACCGAAGACGTTTTGAAACGTCGCGAAACATATCAGATGTTTCGAGGGCTGAAATTGGGATTTCGGGCTCGTGCCCACGTCAAGAGGTATAAGATCTCCGACGATTTTCTTAGCCTACAAACTAAGGAGAAAAGCTCAATTATTGAGCTTGTGCTCAGATTGTCTGAGTACAACAATCATTTGAATCGAGTGGGAGTTGATCTTCCAGATGAGATATTGATGTTTCTCCAAAGTCATTACCACCAAGCTACTAGAGCTTCGTGATGAACTATAATGTATCGGGGACATATATGATGATCCTTGAGATATTCGCGATGTTTGACACCACAA
The DNA here is from genome assembly GCF_018294505.1 of Triticum aestivum. Lineage (NCBI taxonomy): Eukaryota > Viridiplantae > Streptophyta > Magnoliopsida > Poales > Poaceae > Triticum > Triticum aestivum. The sequence continues at coordinate 605,867,839 of NC_057803.1, forward strand.
AAGTAGAAATCAAGAAGGAGCATCAATTGTTGATGGTTGGTGAAACCACTAGTTTCAAGAAGGGCAAGGGCAAGAAGGGATACTTCATGAAACGGCAAATCAGATGCTGCTCTAGTGAAGAAACCCAAAGTTGAACCCAAGCCCGAGACTAAGTGCGTCTGTAATAAAGGGAACAGCCACTAGAGCAGAATTACCCTAGATACTTGGTAGATGAGAAGGCTGGCAAAGTCGATAGAAGTATATTGGATATACATTGTGTTAATGTGTACTTTACTAGTACTCCTAGTAGCACCAGGGTATTAGATACCGGTTCGGTTGCTAAGTGTTAGTAACTCGAAATAAAAGCTACGGAATAAACGGAGACTAGCTAAAGGTGAGATGACGATATGTCTTGATTTCCAAGGTTGATCAAATATCGTACGCTCCCTCTACCATCGAGATTGGTGTTTGTGTTGAGCATAAACATGATTGGATTATGTCTATCACAATACGGTTATTCATTTAAGGAGAATAATGGTTACTCTGTTTATTTGAATAATACCTTCAATGGTCTTACACCTAAAATGAATGGTTTATTGAATCTCGATCGTAGTGATACACATGTTCATGCCAAAAGATAGTAATGATAGTAACACCTACTTGTGGCACTGCCACGTAAGTCATATCGGTATAAAACGCATGAAAAAGCTCCATGTTGATGGATCTTTGGGCTCACTCATTTTTTAAAAGGTTTGAGACATGCGAACCATGTCTATTGGTGTATATGCATGAAGAAACTCCATGCAAATGGACCGTTTGGACTCACTTGATTTTGAATCACTTGAGACATGCAAATCATACCACATGGGCAAGATGACTGAAAGCCTCATTTTCAGTAAAATGGAACTAGAAAGCAACTTGTTGGAAGTAATACATTTTGATGTGTGCAGTCCAATGAGTGCTGAGGCATGTAGTGGATGTCGTTATGTTCTTACTTCACAGATGATTTGAGTAGATGTTGAGTATATTTACTTGATGAATCACGAGTCTGAATTATTGAAAGGTTCAAGTAATTTCAGGGTGAAGTTGAAAGATCGTCGTGACAAGAGGATAAAAGATCTATGATATGATCATAGAGATGAATATCTGAATTACGAGTTTGGCACAGAATTAAGACATTGTGGAAATTGTTTCACAACTAATACAGCCTGGAACACCATAGTGTGATGGTGTGTCCGAACATCATAACTGCACCCTATTGGATATGATGCATACCATGATGTCTCTTATCGAATTACCACAATAGTTTATGGGTTAGGCATTAGAGACAACCACATTCACTTTAAAAGGGGCACCACGTAATTCCGATGAGATGACACCGTATGAACTATGGTTTGGAGAAACCTAAGCTGTCATTTCTTAAAAGTTTGGGGCTGCAACGCTTATGTGAAAAAAGTTTCAAGCTGATAAGCTCGAACCCAAAGCGGATAAATGCATCTTCATAGGACACCCAAAACAGTTGGATACCTCCTGTCTCAGATCCGAAAGCAATAAGGGATTGTTTCTAGAATCGGGTCCTTTCTCGAGGAAAAGTTTCTCTAGAAGGAATCGAGTGGGAGGATGGTGGAGACTTGATGAGGTTATTGAACCGTCACTTCAACTAGTGTATAGCAGGGCACAAAGAGTTGTACCTGTGGCACCTACACCAATTGAAGTGGAAGCTTATGATATTGATCATGAGACTTCGGATCAAGTCACTCCCAAACCTCGTAGGACGACAAGGATGCATACTACTTCAGAGTGGTACGTAATCCTTTCTTGGAAGACATGTTGCTAGACAACAATGAACCTACGAGCTATGGAGAAGCGATGGTGGGCCCGGATTCCGATAAATGGCTCGAGGCCATAAAATCCGAGAGAGGATCCATGTATGAAAACAAAGTGTAGACTTTGGCAGAACGGCTCGATGGTCGTAAGACTGTTGAGTACAGATGGATTTTTTAAAAGGAAGATGGACAATGATGGTAAGTATCACCATTAAGAAAGCTCGACTTGTCGTTAAGATTTTTTCCGACAAGTTCAAGGAGTTGACTATGATGAGACTTTCTCACTCGTAGCGATGCTAAGAGTCTGTTGGAATTATATTAGTGATTACTGCATTATTTATGAAATCTTGCAGATAGGATGTCAAAACATTGTTTCCTTGGCGATTTTCTTGAGGAAAGGTGTCGGTGTACTAGAATAGGGGTACCCTAGTACCCCGAACTTGTGCACGGGCAGTTGCAGCACCCCGCGGCAAAGGCTTGCCGGGCGAATGCCAAGATCCCCCAAGGTTCCCTTGGAGCCATCCAAGAACAAAGTATTTAAGCTAAGGAGACAAGACCCCGGCAAGAGGAGCTTGCCGGGAAGGCCAACCAAGGCGCTCCAAGGAACTTGCCGCGACGCGCCACGCGCTCTGGCAAGGCAACAAGGCCCCAGCAAGAGGAGCTTGCCGGGAAGACTAAACAAGGTACACCGAGGCCCGGTGAGCGATGAGCTTCTGGACCCGGCAAGGTAACAACAGTGGCAAGGCGCTTGCCGCGGCAGGCGGCCACTCTGCGCCCGCGCTCCAGCGCATCCACCAATGTGTCGCTCTGGGGGCCTCTCCGGGCGCGCGTGGCGGAAGGCTGTGCAGCCAGCGGTGCGCAGTGGCATGCGAAGCTGACAAGATCGCCATCGTGGCGAACGGTGGCGCCCCTAACGGTCCTTTTCTGCACTGTTCGGGTGACTCAGACGGGCATTTAATGCCCTTGTCCCCTGCCGTCAGAGTTAGGTAGGGTGCACTATACAAGTAACTGTACCAACCACCTCACTTTTTACATTTGTGCCCCTCTCTGCGTTGCCACCTGTCGGTGACCCCTTTAGCATATAAAAGGAGGCCCATGCGCAACGTAGCGGGGGTTCGGAGGTTCGGACAGTTTGCTTCGATTCATTCGTAGCCCAGAAAACATCATACTCTCTCGCTCGAGAGCAAGAACACCAGATAATACAACCAGACAAGCAGCAGTAGGAGTGTTATCTCTCCGGAGAGCTCCGAAGCTGGGTAAACTGCTCGTGTGCCTCGCCTCGATCTGCTCTTCGTGCGACCTCCGCCCCCCGCCGAACCGAAAGGGGCCCGGTCCGCCGGCCCCATAGGTGTTCATGGATCAGCTTTCCCCGACATCTTTGGCGCGCCAGGTAGGGGGAGCGTCGAGATTGTGTGAACCTGATCCGGTGTTCACACGAGCTAGATCTTCATTCCCTTCATCAACATGCCACCGAAGAAGAAGACTTCGGCGGCAGCCGCTCCGTCCACGTCGCTTCCGCCACCGTTGGAGCAAACGGATGGTGAAATGGACGCTGGCGGAAGAATGGACGTCGACGAGGAAGCTCATGATGCCGCCAGGTCCAAGAACAAGGCTGCACAAACCTCGGCGACTGTACATGTTCCACACCACTCTCCGGAGGCGCAAGATCAACAGCGTCATGGCACTAGCAGTGCCATACGCATGATAGCCCAAGACCAAGCTGGTGGATCTCGGGGCGCTCAAGACCAGCATGCACGCCAGCGTGCTGGCACGAGCGGGGCACGGTTGCCTGGACGGGATACTGCTCCTTCTAACATAGTTAGAAGTTCGAGCACGTCCCGCTCCTCGCGCCGTCCGCCACTGCTACCCACCACTCTAGCAGAAGCTTTGGCACGAGCTCAACTTCTCCTAGATTACCCTCCAACGTCGGACAAGATCGATGAATGGAGAGCCACCATTCAGAGTCTCATCGGCTACGCCAACGGCGACACTCCACGGCGGCCCAGCGCGTCGCCGCCGCGGCAGGACCGCCGGACGCGAGCCGGTGGCGACGAAACGGGCGGAGGTGCAACTACCATGCAATCACCGCCCCGAAGGCCATGATCACCGACTCGCCGGATCCACCTCGACAGCGACTCCACTGCATCGTCGGATCCACGAGCTCGTCGCGATCAGCGCCAAGTTCTTCATGATCGACAACAAGAAGACGCTCGAACCCGCATCGAGCGCCGAAAAGAAGCGCGACGTCAATCCGACAAGCGTGCTGGGCCCTCTGTTGACATGCATGCGCCAGGGGAACCAGGCGATCTGCCGTACGCGGTAGGTTGTCCTGCGTTCACTCGTGAGCTGCGGCAAGTCCAGTGGCCCAGCACAAAGAACTTCAAGCCAGATGTACCGAAGAAGTACGACGGCAAGACGCGTCCATCAGAGTTCCTCAGCATCTACACCATTGTGGTACAAGCTGCCGGGGGACGAGATGACAAGATCCTTGCCAACTACTTCCCGCTGGTGCTCAAGCCCAACGTCAGATCCTGGCTCATGCACTTGCCGGACAACTCCATATCCTCTTGGGCTGATCTGTGCCATCAGTTTGTCGGCGCCTTTACAGGCGGACACAAGCCTCATGGCCAGGAGAGTGATCTTCATTTGCTCGCCCAAAAGGAAGGAGAGCCCCTGCGCAAGTACATTCAGAGATTCAGTAGTGTGCAGCACAACATCCCAGACGTCCACCCTGCCGCGGTGATCAGCGCGTTCCATCAGAACGTGCGGAACCGCAGGATGCGGGAGGAAATGGCGATGTGCAAGATCAGGGACATCAGTGAGTTATATGCACTGGCCGACAAGTGCGCACGTGCTGAAGAAGGGAGGAGACTCCCCGGAGAAAATATAGGAGCGGGGGGATCTGACAGTGAAGATGCTGCCCCGACAAGGAAAAACTGGCGGCGGAACAACAGAAGGAGGAAAGGCAAAGAGGTGCTAGTTGTTGAGTAGTCCGGCAACGGTGGTGGCGCCAAGGAGGCCAAAGCTGGTGACTCCGGCAAGGAGGTTGCCGCGGAGGTGGCAGTCGCCGACAAGCAGGACGGCACCAACAAGCAGTATTGCAAGATTCACCGCACCAAGGGCCATGATCTCCAGAACTGTAAGAAAGTCGAGCAGCTTGTTGAGCAACAGAAAGCTGAATACGAGCGGCGCGACAAGGAGAAGGCCCAGGAAGGTGCTGGGGGATCCGGCAAGAAACGTCCCGATCGAGGAGGACGCCGCGGCAAAGCCAAGCAGCGGCAAGGAGACAGACCTCCTCGCGGCCGCGACAAGGATGAAGATGACGGCAACGATGAAGATATGGATGATGAGGAGACTGATGAGCAGGAGTTCCAGAAAGCCACAGAGGTCCTGTGCGTTGACGGTGGTGCTTCTCTGCATGCCTCGCACCGCCAGCTCAAGCAGTGGGTGCGGGAAGTTAATGCAGCAGAACCACCCGTCGAGTCACGCAAGCCTCTGAAATGGTCCGGCACGCCTATCATCTTTGATATTGAGGACCACCCGGATCGCATAACTACGGTCGGGTGCTTGCCGATGTTGGTTTCACCAACAATCCGCAACCTCAAGGTCACTAAGATGCTAGTTGACGGCGGGGCCGGCTTGAACCTGATCTCCTCCGCGGTGCTCCAGAAGCTCCAGATCCCTGACAGCGAGCTCGAAGAGACCGGCACATTTCAAGGAATCAACCCGGGAAGGAGCAAGCCAAAGGGAAAGATCACGTTGCCGGTAACATTTGGCAGCGAGCTGCACTTCAGGACTGAGAGGGTTACGTTTGATGTTGCTAATTTTCCATTACCTTACAATGGAATCCTTGGCCGTCCAGCACTCGCCAAGTTCATGGCAGCCTCTCACTATGCGTACAACGTACTGAAAATGCCAGGCCCAATAAGTGTCATCTCTGTCCCTGGCGACAAGAAGGATGCTCTTATCTGCGCCGACAAGATCTACCGGGAAGCAGCAGCCGCAGCAGAACACAAGACCCTTGCCACTGAAGCTCCCGGGGGGAAGAAGAAGATCAAGTCCGGCAAGAGCTCTGATGCCCACTCCGGCAAGCGCACCTCTTTGGAGTGCTGCGCTACCGTCGAGGACGCACCATCGAGCTCCACCGGCAAGTGTAAGAAGGCAATGGCAGCTCCACCTGAGACCAAGAAGGTGTCCGCCAAGGAAGATGGCACTGGTGGTACATTTACCATCAGCGCCACTCTTGACCCCAAATAGGAAAGCGCGCTCGTTGCTTTCCTGCGGGCGAATGTCGACGTGTTTGCATGGCAACCGTCTGATATCCCCGGTGTTCCCAGGAAAGTAATTGAGCACCACCTTGCCGTCTGTCCTCATGCGTGGCCCGTCAAGCAGAGAGTCAGGAAGCAGGCAGTAGAGCGCCAAGAATTCATCGCAGAAGAAATCAAGAAGTTGGAAGCAGCAGGCCTTGTCAGAGGAGTACTCCATCCCACGTGGTTGGCCAATCATGTTGTTGTGCGCAAGGCTAACGGGAAATGGAGACTTTGTATTGACTTCACTGATGTTAATAAAGCTTGTCCCAAAGACCCATTTCCCTTGCCGCGTATTGACCAGATTGTTGACTCCACAGCCGGATGTGATTTGCTTTCATTTCTTGATGCATACTCAGGATACCATCAGATCTTCATGGCAGAAGAAGATGAAGAGAAAACCGCATTTATCACCCCGTGTGGCACGTACTGCTTCGTACGGATGCCTTTCGGTTTGAAGAATGCTGGTTCAACATTCGCAAGGGTAGTCCACCACGCTTTTGAACCGTAGATGCACAGAAATGTGGAAGCCTACATGGATGACATAGTGGTCAAGAGCAAGAACAGGGCGACCCTAATTCAAGATTTAGACGAGACATTTGCAAATCTGCGCAAGATCAACCTCAAGCTTAACCCCGAGAAGTGCGTGTTTGGAGTCCCTTCCGGCAAGCTTCTCGGGTTCTTCGTGTCTCAGTGGGGAATTGAAGCCAATCCTGACAAGATCAAGGCCATTGAGCAGATCGGAGCACCAAAGCACGTCAAGGATGTACGAAGGCTTGCCGGTTGCGTGGCTGCTCTCAGCAGGTTTATCTCTAGATCTGCTGAACGCGCCCTGCCATTTTTCAAAATTTTGAAGAAGGCAGGTCCAATGAAATGGACTCCGGAGGCGGAGGCTGCGCTGCAGGACTTGAAGAGATACCTGTCCTCCACTCCAACACTTGTCGCACCTAAGCCGCAAGAGAAGTTGCTGCTGTATATAGCGGCAACAAATCAAGTGGTTAGTGCTGCGTTAGTGGCAGAGAGGGAGGCAGACAATGAGCCAGCAACCCCGGCAGATGCATCCAACAACAAGCAGGGGGTTTCGCCAACAAGCTCTGGTCCCGACAAGGATGGATCTGCGCAGGAGCACGACAAGATGCAGAGAAGAATGGTGCAGCGCCCAGTTTACTTTGTCAGTTCCCTTCTGCAGGGGGCTAGGTCAAGGTACTCCGGCGTGCAGAAACTGCTTTTCGGCCTTCTCATGGCCTCGAGAAAGCTGCGCCATTACTTTCAAGCACATGAGATCACAGTCGTCACTCGCTTTCCACTGAAGAGGATACTGCAAAATCCGGAAGCAACAGGCAGGATTGTCGAGTGGGCGCTGGAACTGTCAAGCTTTGGCCTCAAGTTTGAGAGCACTTCAACTATCCAAAGCAGAGCATTGGCAGAGTTCATAGCAGAGTGGACACCAACACCAGATGAAGAAATTCCAGAGACAAGCATCCCCGTCAAAGAAGCAAGTAAAGAGTGGCTGATGTACTTTGATGGTGCCTTTTCGCTGCAAGGCGCCGGTGCGGGCGTGCTGCTTGTCGCACCCACCGGAGAGCACCTCAAGTACGTAGTCCAGATGCACTTTCCCAAGGAACAAGCAACCAACAATACTGCAGAGTATGAAGGATTGCTTGCCGGTCTCAGAATTGCAGCAGACCTTGGGATCAAGAAGCTTATTGTCAGGGGTGACTCACAACTTGTCGTCCGCCAAGTAAACAAGAGCTACCAAAGTCCATTGATGGAAGCATATGTTGATGAAGTGAGGAAGCTAGAAGAGCACTTTGACGGCCTACAAATGGAGCATATCCCAAGAGCTCAGAATGACATTGTTGATGGCTTGTCAAAGTGCGCCGCACTAAAGTTACCTGTGGAACAAGGGATCTTTGTGCTCAAGTTGACTCAACCATCCGTAACACCATCAACTGGACAAAGCAAGAAGAGGAAGTTGATTTCTGGTGACTACTTTCCGGCAGAACTTCCCGAAACCGCTGCCAAAAAAGTCCCCAAGATCAACACTAAGGATGCTGAGGAGCAGTCTGCTCCGGCAAGCCTTATGGTTTGTTCCGTTGAAGCAGACGCTCCCGACAAGTTTTGCTCCGGCAAGCTTGCCGGGGAACATCAAGCTCCGGCAGGGCTGCAAGTCCTTGCCGTAGAAGCGGATGTTCCCGCAGCAGCAGATGTGCCTTTAGTCCTTGTTGTCGAGCCACAAGCTCCAGCATGGGCACAGCAGATTGTCCATTTCCTTCAGACAGGAGAACTTCTCGAAGAGCAAGAAGAAGCGGAAAGAGTAGCCCGGCAGTCGAGTATGTACCAGTTTGTCGATAGCATACTGTACAGAAGAAGACTCAACGGTGTGAAATTGAAGTGTATTAGCCGGGAAGATGGACAAAAGCTGTTGGCAGAGATACATGGAGGCATATGTGGCCACCACATTGGCGCAAGAGCACTTGCTGGCAAAGCTTTCCGGCAAGGTTTCTTTTGGCCGACAGCCCTCCAGGATGCAACTGCGCAAGTAACCAAGTGTGAAGCATGCCAGTTCCACTCCAAACAGATACACCAGCCAGCTCAAGCTCTCCAGACAATCCCTTTATCCTGGCCATTTTCGGTCTGGGGGCTCGATATCCTCGGCCCTTTCCCCCGAGCTGTCGGGGGCTTTGAGTACTTGTACGTCGCAATCGACAAGTTCACAAAGTGGCCGGAAGTGCAGCCAGTGAGGAAGGTGACAGCACAGTCAGCAGTCAAGTTCTTCAGGTCAATTGTTTGCCGTTTCGGGGTCCCTAACAGGATCATCACCGACAACGGCACGCAATTCACGAGCCGCACCTTCATGTAGTACGTCCAAGACCTTGGCGCCAAGGTCTGCTTCGCTTCTGTTGCTCATCCGAGAAGCAACGGTCAAGCAGAAAGGGCAAATGCTGAAGTGCTGCGCGGGCTCAAGACCAGAACTTTCGACAGGCTGCGCAAGTGCGGAAGAAACTGGATCGAGGAGCTGCCGGTGGTTCTTTGGTCGATCAGAACGACGCCAAATCGAGCCACTGGCCAGACACCTTTCGCTCTAGTCTATGGAGCAGAGGCAGTTCTCCCCACGGAACTCGTATACGGATCACCTCGAGTGCTCTCTTATGATGAGCTTGAGCAAGAACAGCTGCGGCAAGACGACGCGCTGCTCCTTGAGGAAGATCGTCTTCAGACTGCTGTACGAGCTGCTCGATACCAGCAAGCTTTGCGCCGCTATCATAGCCACAAAGTTAAAGCCAGAAGCTTCGAGGAAGGCGACCTTGTTCTTCGGCGCGTTCAGTCCGCCAAGAATTCCAACAAGTTGACGCCGAAGTGGGAAGGCCCTTATCGGGTGAGACGAGTCACAAGGCCTGGTGTTGTCCGCCTTGAGACTGAAGATGGCATTCCGGTGAGAAACTCATGGAACATAGAACATCTTCATAAGTTTTTCCCATAAGGTGCGGTTGCCGGAACCCGTTCCGGCAACCACCTTTTGTACAAGTCTTGCCGCTGTTGCATGTAATCCTTTGTACAAAGCCGGGCGCAGATCCCGTGCATAAGTAAAACCCCATGTGCTCCGCACAGCTTGTCCATTTCATGCGTTAGTTCCTTTCTTGCATGCGATTATCTGACACTTTGTGCAGCACCTACATCCGGTAAGCAGTTACGAGCCGAGGAGCTCCATATTATTATTTTCTCTCCTTTCTTTTTCTTTTAAAGGAAAAGAAGGTTCTCTCGCACACAAGTTTGCCGGGGGGGAAGGAGAAGATTGTGGTATGGACCAGGCGTCGTTCAAACGAAGTCCTGCCTTGCCGGGAAGCAAACGATAGAAAAGCTAAGTTGCCAAAGTTTGAGCAATCAGTTTTTAAATTTTTGAGTTATCTTCCTCGAACGACCCTGCTTTGTATGGAAAACCTGTGCACGGAGGAACCAACTCATGGCTAGTTGTGCCCTTACTTTGTTTTGAGTTCGCTCAACAGCTTAAGCATGCTGCATCTAGTCGCGACAAGGTTTCTTGTCGGAAGCAGCGCCGCCAGCAGGCTGCTGAAGTTCCGCACTCAGCGCTCGCGGCTCGGGCGCCTGCGCCAACAAGTTCCCTAGAAGCGTAGGGTAAAAGCATACAAAGGAAGAAATCTAGTAGAGGAAATAACATAGCAATTGATAACAGAAAACAAGTTATATTACAAGATAACTTGTCGCAGCTCTAACAGACTGTTTTCATAACATGATTAGCAGCGACAAGGGAAAAGAAGAAATGGGCGGCCTAATCTACGCGTCCGCCCTCGACTCTCTTGATCTCGCTCACCTTGTCCACAATGGGTGCGACAAGAGCCTTGAGTGCATCCAGATCGGCGTCAGGCGGCAAGGACCTGAGGACGTTGGTGAAGCCGAGGCCTGGATTGCGGAAGGCTACCTTCATCAGCACCTTCTGGAGAACCCCGGCACAGATTTTGCGCGACTCGTCGGCCAGCTGCTTCGGGATCCTCTCCCGGAGCCGCTGGAGTGCCGTCACCACGCCCTTGAAGAACAGGCTAAGCTTCGCGCTGGGTTGGAGACTCTCGTCGGAAGGATACCCAAAGTCCTCCATCCCCAGCTGCGCCAGCTCCTCGTTGATAACTGCGGCAATGTTCACCAGACCCTCGGTCCAGTGCTCCACAGTGTCTCTGAACGAGTTCTGGGTAACTGCAATGCTCTCCACCAGCGCCGCGTCGGCCTTGACCTTCTCCGACAAGGTCTTCTCCCGCTCCTTGGCGGCCTCCAGCGTCTGCGTCAGCGTGGCCAGCTTCAGCTCCAGGTCTGCTTTGGAATCCTTGGCGGCGCTGAGCTCCTTGCCCCTCTCAGCGAGAAGGCCTTGCAGCTCATCGTGGGCGGCAGCATCCTTCTCGCGCTCACGCTTGAGCGCAGCAAGCTCCTCGCCGCTCTTCCCAATATCGGCCTCCAGCTGCGCCACCTTCTCCTCTAGCTCTTTCTTGGCAGCCTCTGCAGTTGCCGCGGCGTCCTTTGCCTCCTTGAGCGCCCCGCCAAGTGCTTGCTCACGCTCGGCGAGCTCTTCCTCGTAGCTGTCGAGGTTGGCCTTCCGCTGCACTAGTTCACCTTCCCGCGCGGACTGCTTCTCGGCAGCCAGCCTTTGTTCCTCCTCAGCCTCGGCCCTCTTGAGAAGAAAGGCCGTGCGCTCCTCGTCGACTCGCTCCCGCTCCTGCGCCAGGGACCGGAGAGCTTCTTGATTTTGGCCCCGGAGCTCCTCCACGCGCTTTTCCATGTCAACTCCCGCCTTCGCGACAAGCGCTTCCCGGGAAGCCAGCTTGGCTTGCCGGGTGCGGTAGAGTGACAGCAGCTTCCGCAGCAGCTGCTCCTCCTCAGGCTCGCCGCTGCTGCTGCCGGGCGCGTCAACCAATGATAGTCCAGCAGAGGCGAGCACCTCCCCGTCAAAAGTCTCCCCCTCGATCGGCGCCCTGGAGCTCGACGCCCAGGGTAGCTTGATGAAGATATTGTCACCGGCCTGCAAGTAGGCGCCGGGCTGGGGCTCCTCGGAGCCCGGCTCCGCAGAAGCGGCAGAGGGTTCGGCGGTCGGCGCAGCGCCCGGCGCTCCTACGGCCTCAGGGTCGTCAGTGCGATCGCCCGACCCCTCGCCGGCTTCCGCAGCAGCAGCCCCGGCGGCCTCCTCGCCGGCGGTCTCATCAGCACCGGCACCTTCCTCGCCGGCGCCCTCTGTCTCCATTGGCTCAGCCATAGATGGGTCTGAAGAACGAAGAAGGGAGGAAAATCAATCAAAAATTCAAAAAAGGAAAAACGGAAGAAGCAGAACCCAAGGGAAAGTTTCTGGGCAAGTGGATTACCTGCGCCAAGATCTTCAGTTGCGGCCTCGGTCGCCGCAGGATCAGCAGTGCCGTCCCTTGCCGGAGAGTCCCCCCTTGTCGGAGAGCGCTCCCTTGCCGGGGACTCCTCCCTTGGCGGCGCAGTCGAAGCAGGTGGCACTTCGGGACCGGCCTCCGGGCGCTCCTGATGAGGCTGCTCTGCTCCTGCACAAGTCAACAAGCAAGATATCAGCAAAGGAAAAAGCACTCAAGCGCGCCCGACAGCAGAAGGCTAAACTATGAACTTACGCTGGGGGCTGCTTTGAGGAGTGATTGCCGGGTCCGTCAAGGTGATCTCAGACCCACCCCCTATCGACAAGGTGGGGTCATCTTTGATGACGATCACCGCGGCCTTGGCTCTCTTCGTCGCTCTCTGGGCCAGCGTCCTGAAAAGAAAGGAGTCCAGATTGGAGCAAGTCAGATACAAGATATAAACAGCAAGATTGAAGAACTACAAGAGCACCAAAGAAACTCACTCTTCTTCCTCCTCGTCGGAGCTGAGCGCGGAAAGATCGAAGTCCGGCCCTCCTCCGGTGCGGCGAGGTGGAGGAGTAGGATCCCTTGCCCGCTTGGCAGGGGCAGTGGCAGTGGCCCAGGAAGATCCCGCTCCAGTTGCCGCTGTTGCGTGAGGCGCTCCCGCGGCAACATTGCTTGCCGCGGTAGAGCGCGTCGCGCGGCTCGGTGGTTGTGGAGCCGGCTGCCGCCCCGCTGCGTCCCCGGCCCTGCGAAGGCGCCTCCTTGGCGGGGCCGGGGGCTCCGCCTGCGGCAAGTTCTCTGAAGGCTCGGCCTCCTCCTTGTCGGCCTCGCTCGGCTCGGCTTCGGAACCGGCAGGCTCCTCCTCGCCCATGAACTCCGCGCGTTCGGCAAGGCTTGCCGCCTCTGCAGCCTCCGCCTCCTCCACAGTAAACCCAAACACACCCGCAGCAGCTGCGGCCACAGCCTCTTCCGCCCTAGTAGCGATGAGCTGCAGCTCCTCGTCGGTGGTGTCACGGGTGAGGCTCTTCTGCTCGTCAGCGCAGACCGGCACTTCCTCCAAGGTGTTGAAGAACGCTCGCACAACGTCATCCGCAGGCTCTTGCCAAGTTGGGACGATGCCGTCTGAATCGCACAACGGCATCATGGCGCGGATCCGGTCAAGCGAAGAGTTATTGCACAAAGGAACTACGCCCCTCGGCAGTGTGAATGGGTGCTGGGGGTCGCGTTTGAATAATTCCAAGAGCATTGCGTCCAACTCCAAGACGGTGAAGTTGTAGTTGAGGCCCGGCCGCAGCCTCATGATGTCCGCCGAATTCTTGAATTCCCAGGCGGGCCTCCCCCTCTCCTGCAGGGGGGCAATGAGGCGGCGAAGGAAATCTGCCCCGACAGCACCTACGGTGAGCCCGGCAAGCCTGAGGTGAAGAATCCTAGTGATGGCGATCTTCAGCCTCTCATCCTCCGGGGCCACGTTGCTCCAGTCATTGCCGCGCACTATTGGAGCTTGGCGCACGGCGGTGAAGGGCTGTGGATTCTCCTCGACGATCCAGCACCACTCCGCTCTCCACTCCTCCCACTTGTTGCGGAGCTCACCCTCCAAGTACGCCTCCTTCTTGCCGACTCTCGAGATCCAAGCAATCCCTCCGGCAAGCGGCTCTCCTCTCTCTACCCGAGGTATGAAGAAGTGGCGAAAAAGGGCAACACTAGGGTGGACTCCGACAAAGTTTTCGCACAAGTGTGCGAAAACTGCCATGGTCAGGACAGCATTGGGGGTGAAGTCAAGGAGGCGGAAGCCATATGTGTTCATAATGTCACAGAAGAACTCCGAGAAGGGCGGGCAGAGCCCGCAATAGAAGAATAGCGGGAAGAACGGGTACCCATTTGGAGCCAACTCCGAGGCAGCGGCCGGGAGTACCCTCGTGCGCGGATGCGCACGCGTCTCCGTCGCCCAAAAGAGGTAGAAGTACTCCCTCAGCTCCTGCACGCCGAGCTGGGGGGTGAAGATCGCCCGCTCCTTCCGCAGCGCCGCGAGCCGCTGCGCCTCGGCCGACTTCACACCCTTTCCCTTGTCGGCTTTCGGGGCCATGGCGGAGGTGGTGGGGAAGGTCGACGGCGTGGTGATGCTGGTGGCAATGGGGGGCGGAGTGCTGCTCTCTCGGCTTCGAGAAGAAGGGGGGAGCAGCGGAGTTTGTGAAGAAGGAGTAGCAGCAACCAGCGAGGGGGAACGAACTGCCTCTGTTTCCTCTGCTTATAAAGAGGGACGGGGCGGACGTTTCGGCCTTCCACTTAAACAACCACCCACGATCTCTCCCACGATGCCGCATTCAACGCGTGCCGTTATGGGAGAGCGCGGTGGATACGGAACAAGATTTGGCGTGGCCCAGCCCGCGTGTGCCCGTGCCCTGTCTTGGGCCTGGCCCAACAGCGCTCGGCACCGTGTCTGGCCCAGGCCCGGGGGCTCCTGTCGGTGTACTAGAATAGGGGTACCCTAGTACCCCGAACTTGTGCATGGGCAGTTGCAGCACCCCGCGGCAAAGGCTTGCCGGGCGAACGCCAAGATCCCCCAAGGTTCCCTTGGAGCCATCCAAGAACAAAGTATTTAAGCTAAGGAGACAAGACCCCGACAAGAGGAGCTTGCCGGGAAGGCCAACCAAGGCGCTCCAAGGAACTTGCCGCGACGCGCCACGCGCTCCGGCAAGGCAACAAGGCCCCGGCAAGAGGAGCTTGCCGGGAAGACTAAACAAGGTACACCGAGGCCTGGTGAGCGACGAGCTTCTGGACCCGGCAAGATAACAACAGCGGCAAGGCGCTTGCCGCGGCAGGCGGCCACTCTGCGCCCGCGCTCCAGCGCATCCACCAACGTGTCGCTCTGGGGGCCTCTCCGGGCGCACGTGGCGGAAGGCTGTGCAGCCAGCGGTGCGCAGTGGCATGCGAAGCTGATAAGATCGCCATCGTGGCGAACGGTGGCGCCCCTAACGGTCCTTTTCTGCACTGTTCGAGCGACTCAGACGGGCATTTAATGCCCTTGTCCCCTGCCGTCAGAGTTAGGTAGGGTGTACTATACAAGTAACTGTACCAACCACCTCACTTTTTACATTTGTGCCCCTCTCTGTGTTGCCACCTGTCGGTGACCCCTTTAGCATATAAAAGGAGGCCCATGCGCAACGTAGCGGGGGTTCGGAGGTTCGGACAGTTTGCTTCAATTCATTCGTAGCCCAGAAAACATCATACTCTCTCGCTCGAGAGCAAGAACACCAGATAATACAACCAGACAAGCAGCAGTAGGAGTGTTATCTCTCCGGAGAGCTCCAAAGCTGGGTAAACTGCTCGTGTGCCTCGCCTCGATCTGCTCTTCGTGCGACCTCCGCCCCCCGCCGAACCGAAAGGGGCCCGGTCCGCCGGCCCCATAGGTGTTCGTGGATCAGCTTTCCCCGACAAAAGGTTGTATGTGATACAACCGGAAGGTTTTGTAAATCCTGAAAGATGCTAATAAGTATGCAAAGCTCCAGCAATCCTTCTAAGGACTGGAGTAAGCATCTTGGAGTTGGAATGTACGCTTTGATGAGATGATCAAAGATTTTGGGTTTGTACAAAGTTTATGAGAAACTTGTATTTCCAAAGAAGTGAGTGGGAGCACGATAGAATTTCTGATGAGTATATGTTGTTGACATATTGTGGATCAGGAATGATGTAGAATTTCTGGAAAGCATATAGGGTTATTTGAAAAGTGTTTTTCAACAGAAAACTTGGATTAGGCTACTTGAACAATTAGCATCTAGATCTATGAGGATAGATCAAAAACGCTAAATGGTACTTTCAAATGAGCACATACCTTGACATGATCTTGAAAGTGTTCAAGATGGATCAGTCAAAGAAGGAGTTCTTGCCTGAGTTGTAAGGTATGAAGTTAAGACTTAAAACTCGACCACGGCAGAAGAAAGAGAAAGGACGAATGTCGTCCCCTATGCTTTTGTCATAGGCTCTATACGGTATGCCATGCTGAGTACCGCACCTGATGTGTGCCTTGCCACATGTCTGACAAGAGGGTACAAAGGTGATCCAGGAGTGGATCACTAGATAGCGGTCAAAATTGTCCTTGGGGTAATAAGGACATGTTTCTCGATTATGGAGGTGATAAAGAGTTCGGCGTAAAGGGTTACATCGATGCAAGCTTTAACACCTATCCGAATGACTCTGAGTAGAAAACCGGATACGTATAGTGGAGCAACCATTTGGAATAGCTCCAAGTGGAGCGTGGAAGCAGCATTTATAATATGACCTAGAGATTTGCGAAGTACACATGGATCTGAATGTTGCAGACCCGTTGACTAAAACCTCTCTCACAAGCAAAACATGATCAAACCCAGAACTCATTGAGTCTTAATCACATGATGATGTGAACTAGTTTAGCGACACTAGTAAACTCTTGGATGTTGGTCACATGGCGATGTGACCTGTGAGTGTTAATCACATGACGATGTGAACTAGATTATTGACTCTAGTGCAAGTGGGAGACTGTTGGAAATATGCCCTAGAGGCAATAATAAATTAGTTATTATTATATTTCCTTGTTCATGATAATCGTTTATTATCCATGCTAGAATTGTATTGATAAGAAACTCAGATACATGTGTGGATACATAGACAACACCATGTCCCTAGTAAGCCTCTAGTTGACTAGCTCGTTGATCAATAGATGGTTACGGTTTCCTGACCATGGACATTGGATGTCGTTGATAACGGGATCACATCATTGGGAGAATGATGTGATGGACATGACCCAATCCTAAGCCTAGCACAAAGATCGTGTAGTTCGTAGGCTAAAGCTTTTCTAATGTCAAGTATCATTTCCTTAGACCATGAGATTGTGCAACTCCCGGATACCGTAGGAATACTTTGGGTGTGCCAAACGTCACAACGTAACTGGGTGGCTAAAAAGGTACACTACAGGTATCTCTGAAAGTGTCTGTTGGGTTGGCACGAATCGAGACTGGGATTTGTCACTTCGTGTAAACGGAGAGGTATCTCTGGGCCCACTTGATAGGACATCATCATAATGTGCACAATGTGAGCAAGGAGTTGATCATGGGATGATGTGTTACGGAACGAGTAAAAGAGACTTGCCGGTAACGAGATTGAACAAGGTATCGGGATACCGACGATCGAATCTCGGGCAAGTACAATACCGCTAGACAAAGGGAATTGAATACGGGATTGATCGAATCCTCGACATCGTGGTTCATCCGACGAGATCATCATGGAACATGTGGGAACCAACATGGGTATCCAGATCCCGCTGTTGGTTATTGACCGGAGAACGTCTCGGTCATGTCTGCATGGTTCCCGAACCCGTAGGGTCTACACACTTAAGATTCGATGACGCTAGGGTTATAGGGAATAGATATACGTGGTTACCGAATTTTGTTCAGAGTCCCGGATGAGATCCCGGACGTCACGAGGAGTTCCGGAATGGTCCGGAGGTAAAGATTTATATATGGGAAGTCCTGTTTTGGTCGCCGGAAAAGTTTTGGTTTTATCGGTAACGTACCGGGACCACCGAGAGGGTCCCGGGGGTCCACCAAGTGGGGCCACCAGCCCCGAAGGGCTGCATGGGCCAAGTGTGGGAGGGGACCAGCCCCAGGTGGGCTGGTGCGCCCCCCCACCAAGGCCCAAGGCGCAAGGGAGAGTGGAAGGGGGCAAACCCTAGGCTCAGATGGGCCTAAGGCCCACCTAGTGGTGTGCCTCCCTCTCTCCCCTTCCTCTTGGCCGCCCCCTCAAACCCATCTAGGGCTGCCGCCCTTCTAGGGGTGGGAACCCTAGAGAAGGCGCACCCTCCTCCCCTCCTCCTATAAATAGTTGAGGTTTGGGGCTGCCCAAAACATGACGATTTGATCTCTTCTTGGCGCAGCCCTACCCTCTCTCCTCCTCGTCTCTTGCAGTGCTTGGCGAAGCCCTGCTGGAGTACCACGCTCCTCCACCATCACCACACCGTTGTGCTGCTGCTGGATGGAGTCTTCCTCAACCTCTCCCTCTCTCCTTGCTGGATCAAGGCATGGGAGACGTCATCGGGCTGTACGTGTGTTGAACGTGGAGGTGCCGTCCGTTCGGCACTAGGATCTTCGGTGATTTGGATCACGATGAGTACGACTCCTTCAACCCCGTTCTCTTGAACGCTTCTGCATAGCGATCTACAAGGGTATGTAGATGCACTCTCCTTCCCTTCGTTGCTGGTCTCTCCATAGATAGATCTTGGTGACACGTAGGAAAATTTTGAATTTCTGCTACGTTTCCCAACAGTGGCATCATGAGCTAGGTCTATTGCGTAGATTCTATGCACGAGTAGAACACAAAGTAGTTGTGGGCGTTGATTTTGTTCAATATGCTTACCGTTACTAGTCCAATCTTGTTTCGACGGTATTGTGGGATGAAGCGGCCCGGACCGACCTTACACGTACTCTTACGTGAGACTGGTTCCACCGACTGACATGCACTAGTTGCATAAGGTGGCTAGCGGGTGTCTATCTCTCCCACTTTAGTCGGAACGGATTCGATGAAAAGGGTCCTTATGAAGGGTAAATAGCAATTGGCATATCATGTTGTGGTCTTTATGTAGGTAAGAAACGTTCTTGCTAGAAACCCATAGCAGCCACGTAAAACATGCAAACAACAATTAGAGGACGTCTAACTTGTTTTTGCAGGGTATGCTATGTGATGTGATATGGCCAAGAAGAATGTGATGAATGATATGTGATGTATGAGATTGATCATGTTCTTGTAATAGGAATCACGACTTGCATGTCGATGAGTATGACAACCGGCAGGAGCCATAGGAGTTGTCTTTATTAATTGTATGACCTGCGTGTCATTGAACAACGCCATGTAATTACTTTACTTTATTGCTAACCGGTAGCCATAGTAGTAGAAGTAATAGTTGGCGAGCAACTTCATGGAGACACGATGATGGAGATCATGGTGTCATGCCGGTGACAAGATGATCATGGAGCCCCAAGATGGAGATCAAAGGAGCTATATGATATTGGCCATATCATGTCACTATTATTTGATTGCATGTGATGTTTATCATGTTTATGCATCTTATTTGCTTAGAACAACGGTAGTAAATAAGATGATCCCTCATTAAAATTTCAAGAAAGTGTTCCCCCTAACTGTGCACTGTTGCGATAGTTCGTTGTTTCGAAGCACCACGTGATGATCGGGTGTGATAGATTCTAACGTTCACATACAACGGGTGTAAGACAGATTTACACACGCGAAACACTTAGGTTGACTTGACGAGCCTAGCATGTACAGACATGGCTGATGGAGTCATGTACCTAGGGTAGGGTCACAGACCTGATCTAAGTACCCTGCCCAAGGACACCCTTAGAAGAGATCACCTTCCAGTCGACCTACGAGGGACTCACTCGACTGACTTGAAGGACTCGACCACGAAGACTCACTCGACCACCAGAAGGTCAAGAGGCACCCTGCACTGCAACGGTCTGTAATTAAGTAGACTTTATGATAGTAAAGACACTTTATGTGGGGCGTTACCAGTAACGCCCCGGACTTAATGTACCTTAAACCCTTCATTACGTGGGTTGGCTGGGGTCCTGGCGCACTCTATATAAGCCACCCCCCTCCACAGGCAGAAGGGTTCGGCACCCTGTAATCCATATACACATAATCCACTCGACCGCCTCCGGGCTCCGAGACGTAGGGCTTTTACTTCCTCCGAGAAGGGCCTGAACTCGTACATCTCTTGTGTTTACAACCTCTCCATAGCTAGGACCTTGCCTCCCCATACCTACCCCCCACTCAATTGTCAGACTTGGATCCACGACAGTTGGCGCCCACCATGGGGCAGGTGTTTTAGCGATTTGTGGAGAAGTTGCGATTCTTCCGAGTACTTCCATCATGGTAGCTGCTGGAGTTTTGGTCGAGGGTCGAGAGATTCGTCTCGGTGCTCTCACCTTCGTCGCCGACGACTCCGCCTGGCTCCAGGAGGCTCCACTCGACGTCGATGCGCTCCCCGTCCGTGGTGCGACGCATTTTCACGCATGTGTCCGCGGCGTTCTGCTGCGGCAACCGTCGACCCCATATCGGTCGACTCCCCTATCGACCACCCTCCCGGTCTCCCGCCAGCGCAAGCGCTCGGGTCGGTCGAGGCTTCAGCGGTGGGTGAGACACGCAGTGGTTCGCCAGACGGCCACCACCCAAGTTGCGGCAATCGAGCCCGACGAATCTCTCTACGGCCTGTTCGATCTGTCGACTGGCTCCGTAGAGACTGCATCTGAATGCGATAGCAGTGATCCAGCTGCGGAAATCCTGATGGTCGACGGGCCTTGCAGCCCCCCTGGCTTCGCTCGTGATGGTGGGGCAGGCGACGGAGGCGACCCCGCACGAGACCACGAAGAGTACCAGCCCGAGCCACTCGACTCTCTGCAAAGAGAGGAACTTCGCCGCAGGAACATGGATGCCCTGCATACTCCCATCGCAGGAGAAACCCCCGAGGCTCGCGCTTTGGAGGAAGCACGTTTGGCCAATTTAGCCGAACGCGCTCGCCTGGAGAATCTTCAGCGAGCACTCGACGAGCGCGCGCGGCAACGAGTTCCCGACGCCAATCGACGTCAACTCTTCCCGCCGACTCAGGTATATCGAACCCCAATCCAGAATTTAGCAGCTGCGACCCGTATAGCAGAGTCCATCCAGCCCTCTCAGTCGGAAGCTGGCAGAGGCTTGATGCAGATCAGGGATCTGCTCCAGGCAGCAGGAGATCAGAATTCAGCCGTGTCGTAGTCGCGCAACAGAATTCATAGTCGATCCGTCGCTGCGAATACGGTTCAGTCGGCTCATAGTCCCAGATCGCCTCCGCGGCGTGAAGGGCGCGAGAATCGGCGAGACCAATATGGAGACCGACACGACCGAGATGATAGGCGTCGAGTGCCCACTTCCCCTCCGAGGGGTGGGTCTTACGCTCCTCGGCAGCAAGATGACAGACGTCAGCTCGGTGCAGGGCGAAGAGTTCCAGTCGACCCCAGAGAACCAGGCTTTGACGCGCGATCCATTATCGTGCAAGGCTTGGTCGACCGGAACAGAGCCCATCGAGGTGGACTCGACAGAGATGCGCCCACGAGCAGTCGAGTGCATGTTTCTGGTCCGGAATGTTTCAGCAGAGCTATCAGAGCCGCAGTGATTCCTCCCAATTTCAGGTTGGCAACAGGAGTCAGCAAGTTCACCGGTGAGCCTAAGCCTGAAACTTGGCTTGAGGACTACCGAGTGGCGGTTCAGATTGGTGGTGGGAATGACGAGGTGGCCATGAAGCATTTGCCCCTCATGTTGGAAGGTTCTGCCAGAGCGTGGTTGAATTAGTTACCTCCTAGCAGCATTTACACTTGGGAAGATCTGTCCCGAGTGTTCGTCAGAACGTTTGAAGGAACTTGCAAGCGACCGGCTGGATTGACGGAGCTGCAAGTCTGCGTGCAGAAGACCAATGAGACTCTCAGGGAGTATATTCAGAGATGGATCACTTTGCACCATACTGTGGAGAATGTGTCTGATCATCAGGCAGTCTGCGCCTTCAAGGATGGTGTCAAGAACAGAGAATTGAGTTTGAAATTTGGTCGAACCGGAGACATGACCTTGAGTCGGATGATGGAAATTGCTACCAAGTACGCCAATGGCGAAGAAGAAGACCGACTCCGAAGCGGCAAGCACAAGCCGAGCCAGTCGGAGAAGGGAAACACCAGTCGGAAACAGAAGCGGAAGGCTGAACCGGCAGCTCCTGGAGAGGCTCTGGCCGTGACTCATGGAAAGTTTAAAGGGAAACCAAAAGGATCCTGGAACCCTAAGAAGGTAAAGGATAAAGAAGGGAACGACGTGATGGATATGCCGTGTCACATCCACACGAAGAAAGACGAAGAGGGGAATATCATTTACCCAAAGCATACCACTCGCCAATGTCGACTCCTGATCCAGCAGTTTCAAGGAAAACAGTCTAAAGACAAGGAAAAGGAGTCAGACAAGGCCGAAGACAAGGAGGACAGTGAGGAAGGATATCCACATGTCAACTCCACTCTGATGATCTTTGCAGATGTGGAAAGCAAGAGTCGATTGAAAGTCATTAACCGCGAGGTGAACATGGTTACCCCAGCAAAAGCAAATTATCTGAGATGGTCCCAAACACCCATCACATTCGACCAATCTGATCACCCGACTCATATTGCCACCCCTGGGAGGCAAGCTTTGGTGGTCGATCCAGTTGTCGAAGGCACTCGACTGACAAAAGTGCTGATGGACGGTGGTAGCGGGCTGAATTTGTTGTATGCAGACACACTGAAAGGAATGGGCATTCCGATGTCCCGACTGAGCACCAGTAACATGAGCTTTCATGGAGTTATACCAGGGAAGAAAGCCGAGTCACTCGGCCAAATAGCTCTGGACGTGGTGTTTGGTGATTCGAAACATTTTCGCAAAGAGAAGTTGACGTTTGAGGTCGTGGATTTTCAGAGTGCATATCATGCCATTTTGGGGAGACCAGCTTATGCACGGTTCATGGCTCAACCATGTTACGTGTACCTCAAATTGAAGATGCCCGGCCCCAAAGGAGTGATCACTGTCACCGGTGATCGGAAAAAGGCAGAAGAGTGCTTTCAGAAGGGCTCAAAGATTGCTGATTCCCAGGTGACAGCAGTCGAGTTTGAAGAATACAAGCAAAACACAGATCCGAGTGATTTGCTGCGATCCAAGAAACCCGCCACAGAATCTGCATTTCAGTCATCCGGTCAGACGAAGCCCGTTCACATTCACCCGACCGACCCCGATGCAGCCCCGACCCACATCTCCACAACACTCGACCCGAAATAGGAAGAAGCGCTCATCCAGTTCCTCCGTGAGAACTGGGACATCTTTGCATGGAAGCCCGCTGACATGCCAGGTGTTCCCAGGGGACTGGCTGAGCATCGCCTAAGAGTCGACTCATCAGCAAAACCAGTCAAAGAGCATCTTCGGCGGTCCGCCGTCCAGAAGAGAAAAGCCATTGGTGAGGAAGTGGCTCGACTGTTGGCAGCAGGATTTATCCGAGAGATATACCACTCCGAATGGCTCGCTAATGTCGTCATGGTTCCTAAGAAGGACAAATCGCTCCGAATGTGCATTGATTTCAAGCACATCAACCGGGCCTACCCGAAAGATAATTTTCCTCTCCCTCGCATAGATCAAATTGTTGACTCGACCGCGGGATGCGAGAGATTGTCTTTTCTAGACGCCTACTCCGGGTACCACCAGATCCGTCTGTACGGACCCGACGAGGTAAAAACAGCTTTCATCACTCCATTCGGGTGCTTCTGCTATATCACCATGCCATTCGGCCTCAAGAATGCCGGAGCCACATTTATGCGAATGATTCAAAAGTGTCTACTCACTCAAATCAGTCGGAATGTGGAAGCGTATATGGATGATATCGTCGTCAAGTCACGAAAAGGTTCCGACCTGCTCGCTGACCTCGCCGAAACATTTGCCAACCTCAGAAGGTATGATATCAAGCTCAATCCATCAAAATGCACATTCGGAGTTCCTGGTGGCAAGTTACTCGGTTTTCTCGTTTCCGAGCGAGGGATCGACGCTAATCCAGAAAAGATCGGCACTATTCTCCGAATGAAACGCCCTGTGCGAGTGCACGATGTCCAGAAGCTTACTGGATGCTTGGCCGCATTAAGTCGATTCATCTCACGACTCGGTGAAAAGGCATTGCCTCTTTACCGACTAATGAAGAAGGCAGACAAGTTCGAGTGGACTCCAGAAGCTGATGCAGCGTTTGCCGAGCTAAAAGCTCTGCTCTCCACCCAGCCGGTGCTTGTTGCTCCAATCAGCAAAGAGCCTCTGTTGCTTTATATCGCAGCCATAGGACAAGTCGTCAGTACAGTGCTTACGGTCGAGCGGGAAGAAGAAGGAAAAGCTTTCAAAGTTCAGCGCCCAGTGTATTATTTGTCTGAAGTCTTGACTCCATCCAAGCAGAGATATCCTCATTATCAGAAGCTTGTGTATGGAATATACATGACCATAAAGAAGGTTGCTCATTATTTCTCTGATCATTCCATCACAGTCGTCAACGACGCTCCACTATCAGAGATTTTGCACAACAGAGATGCAACTGGTCGAGTGGCGAAATGGGCGATTGAACTTCTTCCCCTTGATATCAAGTTTGAGGCAAAGAAAGCCATTAAGTCCCAGGCAATAGCAGATTTCCTTGCCGAGTGGATTGAACAGCAGCAGCCGACTGAAGTTCACTCGGAGCATTGGACCATGTTTTTTGATGGCTCTAAGATGTTGAATGGTTCCGGTGCTGGGGTTGTCCTGGTTTCCCCCAGAGGAGATAAGCTCATATATGTCCTCCAGATTCACTTTGATTCCTCCAACAATGAGGCAGAGTATGAGGCCCTCTTATACGGATTGTGCATGGCCATTTCACTCGGCGTCCGTCGCCTGATGGTCTATGGCGATTCAGATTTAGTGGTCAACCAAGTGATGAAGGAGTGGGACGTGAGAAGCCCAGCCATGACTGGATACTGCAGTGCAGTGAGGAAGCTGGAAAAGAAGTTCGAGGGGTTGGAGCTCCATCATATACCCCGACTGAAAAATCAAGCATCTGATGATCTAGCAAAGATAGGTTCCAAGAGAGGAGCCAATCCGAGTGGTGTGTTCTTGGAGCATATACACACTCTGTTAGTCAAAGAAGATCCTTTCACTGAAGAAGCTCCACAGCCCAAGAGTGCCACAGATCCGACTGAGGTTGAAGTCCCAGTAGTGGTCGACTTGGTCATGGAGGTCTTGGTGGTCATTCCCGACTGGACAGTTCCGTATATCGCGTATATCCTGAGAAAAGAGCTTCCGGAGGATGAGGAAGAGGCTCGACAGATCGTCCGTCGATCTAAAGCCTTTACCATAATCAAAGGACAGTTATATAGAGAAAGCGCGACTGGAGTTGGTCAGAAGTGCATAACACCAGAAGAAGGTCGAATCATCCTTAATGATATCCACTCGGGGACCTGTGGTCATCATGCGTCCTCTCGGACCATCGTGGCCAAAGCATACCGAGCCGGATTTTACTGGCCAAAGGCGAATGAGATGGCAAAGGAAATAGTGGATAAGTGCGAGGGATGTCAGTTCTACTCGAATATGTCGCACAAGCCTGCATCAGCTCTGAAGACCATTCCACTCGTCTGGCCTTTCGCAGTATGGGGGTTGGACATGGTCGGTCCTTTGAGAACAGGTCGAAGTGGCTTCACGCATGTACTGGTGGCAGTCGACAAGTTCACCAAGTGGATTGAGGCTAAACCAATCAAGAACCTTGATGCCGGTACTGTTGTTAGCTTCATCAGGGAACTGATATTCAGATATGGAGTCCCGCACAGCATCATTAAGGATAATGGGTCAAACTTTGACTCGGAGGAATTCAGGGATTTCTGCAACTCTCAAGGCACATGAGTCGACTACGCTTCAGTCGCCCATCCGCAGACGAATGGACAAGCAGAGCGAGCCAATGGCCTGATTCTCAAGGGATTGAAACCCCGACTGATGCGTGATCTCAAGCATGCAGCTGGAGCGTGGGTCGACGAACTTCCCTCGGTGCTTTGGGGACTGCGGACCACACCTAATCGATCGACCGGAAGAACTCCATTCTTCTTGGTCTACGGAGCTGAAGCAGTCTTGCCGAGTGATCTTCTCCACAATGCTCCTCGAGTTGAGATCTACAACGAAGCAGAAGCTGAACAAGCGCGGCAGGACGCAGTCGACCTTTTAGAGGAAGAAAGGGAGATGGCTCTGATCCGATCGACCATCTACCAACAAGATTTGCGTCGTTTCCATGCCAGAAATGTGAGGGGTCGAGCCTTCCAGGAAGGAGATTTAGTTCTCCGAGTGAATCAGAAGAAACATCACAAGCTTGCTCCTTCTTGGGAAGGACCCTTCATCGTCACCAAAGTTCTCCACAACGGGGCGTACCGTCTTTACAACGTCGAACATAATATCGACGAGCCCCGAGCTTGGAACGCGGAACTACTCCGCCCATTTCACACTTAAGTTTATCACTCGGATGAGTTGCAATAAAGTACTCCTGTAGTTCATGGATTTCAAAATAATAGTGTCATAGTTCCTCCATAATTTTTGTCACTTTTTATTTTGTCCAATAAAATTTTCCCCTCAGTGGGTGACTTCGCCGCGAATCCGTTTCGCCTAAGTTTGTAAAAATCCTTACCGAGTGGTGAGCCAGACTCCCACTCGGAGGCTTAGCTGTGAATCCGTTTCGCCTAAGATTAAATAAAAATCCTACCGAGTGGTAAGCCAGACTTCCACTCGGAGGCTTGGCTGCAGTCCAAGTACTCGCCTAAGTTATCAAAATCCTACCGAGTGGTAAGCCAGACTTCCACTCGGAGGCTTAGCTGCAGTCCAAGTACTCGCCTAAGTTATCAAAATCCTACCGAGTGGTAAGCCAGACTTCCACTCGGAGGCTTAGCTGCAGTCCAAGTACTCGCCTAAGTTATCAAAATCCTACCGAGTGGTAAGCCAGACTTCCACTCGAAGGCTTAGCTGCGAAATCCGTTTCGCCTAAGTTAAACAAAATCCTACCGAGTGGTAAGCCAACCTTCCACTCGGAGGCTTAGCTGCAGTCCAAGTACTCGCCTAAGTTAAACAAAATCCTACCGAGTGGTAAGCCAGCCTTCCACTCGGAGGCTTAGCTGCAGCCCAGTGCTCGCCTAAGACATAAAAATCCTACCGAGTGAAGAGCAAACCTCTCACTCGGGGGCTTAGCTGCAGCCCAGTGCTCGCCTAAGATATAAAAATCCTACCGAGTGAAGAGCAAACCTCTCACTCGGGGGCTTAGCTGCAGCCCAGTGCTCGCCTAAGATATAAAAATCCTACCGAG